>NC_089591.1:67915560-68589827 GCF_019320115.1 Miscanthus floridulus
TTCCCGCGCCGGATGCGCTTCCTCATGCTGCGGAGCCTCCCCTTCGTGCCGCCGCCTCTGCCCCCGCCGCCGCCGCTGCACGCCCTCCACGTCACCACCCGAGGCTGATCGGCTTCAATTTCAGGGCTTTCAGCTGGCCCGCCATGGCCACCCACCAGCATGTGCTTGAGGCAGCTAGCTGAATACAGATAGGTTGTTGATCAATGATCCACGGTGTGTTTCATTCGTTTCTCGCTTTCGTTTTGTCAGCTCTTGGCTACACGGTGCTGTAAAGGATTAATACTGTCTTCGAGGACTCATTTGTTTCTGTAAATATTCCTGGTAACATGAACCATGGGAAGACTTTCTTCGACACTTTCTTGAGCTCCATACGTGTCTCAGTGTCTGGATATTACGCGGTAAAGTACTTTTCGCTGTACCAATGCCAATACGATGCGTCACCTTCACGGTTTCACCGGCTTTAGCTGGCTGAGAAATATCTGGACACTTCTGGACATGCTTTAGGTAGCCACTGATAGGGACTGTTGCACTGAGTAATGCTCTTCTTTTTTCTCTTTGAGCGTGGCAAGTGGTCTGCCGATTAGAACAAGGTGACAGTGATCCTAGGTTGACAGTAGATGACAGATTCCGCACCAACACCACTCAGGAGCGACTGTATGCTGAGGCAAATCCCGTACCCAAAACGTCGTTTGCCCATTTGTCTGAAGGATGCACCGTCGCACCGACTGGCGACTTCCTCGACTAGTATGAACTTGGGCACGGAACTTAGAATTTTCAGTCAGTACTGCTGGGCAAAGATACCTTTTCTTTTGTTTTTAAAAAAAAGACACTCAAAAGTTGCTCTTTTTTTTCGAAAGGCGGCATAGGTTTTTGTTAGATTTTTATTAGACGAGGAAAAGAGAGAAACGATATTACAGAATTACAAAGACGAGCCTATGCTCGCCACCACTCTGACCCGCAGGCCAGCCACAGGTTGCTCTTTACTCGTGTGCTGTTCAGTACTGTGAGACCAAGCCGAATGCTCTTGCATATTCAGTTGCGTACTTGCGTGCTTCTCAGTTCTCACGTCTCCAGAGTGTTCAAGATAGAGATAAGCCTATCATTGTTGGGCTTAGGTATGGGCCCAACTTTCTAAAACCCCAAAGTTAACGTCGAGCCCGACATATTAGCAATGGCTTTTCTTTTGAGTCTGTTTACAGAACACTCGAGTGTCTTGACGGTCTAGGACACTCGATATTTTTTCTTCACATCTTCATCCTCCTCCCGACACGCCGCCGTGGTCCACCGTCCATCGTCAGGGCCACGGCGGCCGTGGAGCTCCGACAAGACCCCGTCACGCCGCGGTGACCTCCTTATTCTCTTCCTCTGTCGCTGTCATGGGTATGGCCGCCCCCGCCCCAACCTCGCCCTGGCCACTTCCTCTGCCATCCACTCCAGCGGTGGCACCGGTGCCTCCACCTCGCATCCATTTCTCCTTTCCCCCCACTATCTGGTATGCCTGTCTCCCTAAAAATTTCTTCTAAAACGGCCGAATTTGAAGAGGAAGAGAAGAGAGAACAATCGAGTGTTGGAACACTAGAGTGAGATGTAGACTTTCTGTTTCTTTTTCGTAAGATTCTAATGGAATTAAGGAAACAGAAATGCTCCTGCACGGACGTACATATGATTTTTTCCTATCAGACGCTATTTTAATTGGATCCAGCCCATACAGACAGTCCAACAGTCTCTACCTGACATATTTCTCTCCCACACTACTGCTCGTCTTCCCGACACGTCACTGGGGCGGGGCGTTTGTGGCTGGCGGCGCCGTGCTCGCCGCTAATCGCCTTCCATCACTACCTCTCTGAAAGAATATGAATTGGGAAATACTCAATGTATTACTCAGACATAGTCAGTGTACATATATATGCTCGATGGAGAGTCATGATAGACAGGCCCACGAGCCCAATTATATTTCAACACTCCCCCACAGTCGGAGTTGGGAGCACCGCGAACATTAAGACTGGACCTAAACTCGGTGAAGACGGACATCGGCAAACCTTTGGTGAAGACATCGGCGTACTGGGACGTAGTGGGAACGTGCAGGACGCGAACTTCACCGAGGGCGACTCGTTCTCTGACGAAGTGTAGATCAATCTCGACGTGCTTGGTTCGCTGATGCTGGACCGGGTTGGTGGAGAGGTAGACGGCACTGACGTTGTCACAGTAGACCACGGTGGCGTGGCGAAGAGGTTGATGGAACTCTTGCAGAAGCTGTCGTAACCAGCAGGCTTCGGCAACACCATTCGCCACAGCTCGATATTCTGCCTCGGCACTGGACCTGGACACTATAGGTTGACGCTTGGAAGACCAGGAGATGAGATTGTCCCCGAGAAACACCGCATATCCAGAGGTGGACTTGCACGTGTCAGGACATCCCGCCCAATCAGCATCTGTGTAGACAATAAGATCAGCCGGTGTGGTCCGGTGGAGGTGAAGACCGAGGTCCAGAGTACCCTGAAGATAGTGGAGAATGCGCTTCATAGCACCAAGATGAGGCTCCCGTGGATCATGCATATATAGGCAGACTTGCTGAACAGCATACGCAATATTTGGACAGGTGAAGGTGAGGTACTGAAGGGCGCCAGCAATGCTGCGATAGTGTGTAGAGTCGGCGACAGTGACACCATCACCGGAGAGCTTGGCGTGAGTATTCACCGGGGTACTGCAGGGCTTGCAGTTGAGCATACCAGCACGTTCTAGAATATCCAGCATAAACTGGCGTTGTGAGAGAAATAAACTGTCACCATGGCGCTGAACGCTGACTCCAAGGAAATGATGAAGAGGTCCCATGTCTGTCATAGAGAATTCCCAGCGGAGAGCTGTGATGATCCGCTGAAGAAAACTCAAAGAGGAGGCTCTCAGAACAATGTCATCAACATATAGGAGCAAGAAGGCCATGTCGGAACCGTGGTGGTAAATGAACAGTGAAGTATCAGATTTGGCCTCTGTAAAACCAAGAGAGGTGATGTGAGAGGCAAACCGACTATGCCAGGCGCGAGGTGCTTGCTTCAATCCATAGAGAGACTTGTTCAGGCGACAGACATGATCAGGTCTGGAGGGGTCAACAAAACCAGTCAGCTAAGCACAATAGACTGTCTCGTTCAAGGTGCCATGGAGAAACGCATTCTTCACATCAAGCTGATGAATTGGCCATGAGCGAGAGAGTGCCAGAGCAAGAACTACCCGAATGGTTGTAGGTTTGACCACAGGACTAAAGGTTTCATCATAATCAATACCCGGACGCTGTGTGAAGCCGCGCAGAACCCACCGAGCCTTATAGCGGTCAAGAGAGCCATCCGATTTAAACTTGTGACGAAATACCCATTTGCCTGTGACAAGGTTGACACCGCGTGGTCGAGGCACCAGGGTCCAGGTGTCATTTGCTTGCAGGGCGTCGAACTCAGCCTGCATAGCAAGGCACCATGCTGGGTCCGACAGGGCGGTGCGAACCGAGGTGGGCACCGGAGAGAGCGCCGCCGTGTGCAGGTTCAGGCGATCGACAGGGTGACAGACGCCATCCTTGCCACGTGTGCGCATGCTATGTGCATTGGTGACCGGGATGATCGCCTGCGGTGCTGTGGCAGTGGTGCGGCCGGTGGGGCGACCAGCGCCGCTGGCAACGACCTGGGATGAGGTGTCCACAGGGGCAGCAGCACCGGCCGACCCGGTGGAGGGGGCGTCACTAGGAGCGCCCGGCTCGGTGGAGTGGGTGCTACTGGGAGCACCCAAGGTGAGGGCCAGAGAGGGCGCGCGATGCACCAGCTGGTGGGGAGCTGTGTGTGGGCGTGTGGCCGCTACGACCTGGGCTACCCAGGGCGACGTCCATGCCGCTGGGAAGGCGGGTACCTGCATGTACAACTCTTGACCCACTGGGTGAAGAAAAAACATTAGCATCGTCCAAAAAATCGAGTGTGGTGGGATCCTGGGGTGAGGTGGACATATCGGCAAACGGAAACACCGTCTCATCGAAGACAACATGACGAGAGACGATAATCCGGTTGGAGTGAAGATCAAGACACCGATAGCCCTTATGATCGGAAGAATACCCCAGGAAAACACACAGGGTGGAACGAGGAGATAATTTATGTGGAGCTGTGGATGACAGGTTAGGATAGCAGGCACAGCCGAAGACACGAAGGTGGGTGTAGGAGGGTTGCGTGCCGAATAAGGTGAAGTGGGGTGTTTGGCCATCTAAGGTTTTAGTGGGGTGGCGGTTGAGAAGATAGGTGCCGGTGTGTAAGGAATCCGCCCAATAAACTAGAGGAAGACTGGCCTGAAATAGGAGAGAGCGCACAATATTATTAATGGTACGAAGAGTGTGCTCTACCCGCCCATTTTGCTGAGAAGTGTATGGGCACGACATGCGAAGTACGACACCGTGGGTGAGGAAGAACGTGCGGGCCGAGGAATGATCAAATTCGTGGCCATTGTCGCACTGAACTGCCTTGATGGAGGAGTCGAACTGCGTGCGCACATACGAGAAAAAATGGGTGAGTACAGTGAAAGTGTCGGATTTGAGGCGTAGAGGGAATGTCCAGCTATAGTGAGTGCAATCATCCAAAATGACAAGATAATATTTATAGCCAGACATACTAACAACTGGGGATGTCCAAAGATCACAATGTATTAAATCAAATGGATGGAGCGCACGAGAGTTTGACAAGCTAAAAGGGAGGCGCACATGGCGGCCTAGCTGACAAGCATGGCAAACATGAGTGTCATGGCACTTATTACATGAAATAGCATTGGAACTAATAAGCTTGGACAGAGCCTCATGACCGACGTGACCAAGGCGGCGATGCCATAGGGTGGTGGAGGACACGGCAGCAGTGAGGGCGGTGGTGCTGGGTGGTGTCGGCGGAAATAACGGGTAAAGATCATCCGTGCTATTACACCTGGCGATCACGCTCCGTGTCTGGAGGTCCTTCACAGAAAGGCCGAAAGGATCAAACTCGATAGAACAGTTATTATCGGTGGTGAAACGACAAACGGAAATTAAATTCTTAATAATGTTGGGTGAGACTAAAACATTAGAAAGAATTAAAGGACGTCGCGAAGTGGAAAAAAAGTGAGATTTGACGGAAGTAACGGGAAGCGAAGCTCCATTACCAACAATGATAGATGAAGGACTCGATGACAAGAGAGGATGAAATTATACCAGCATTGTTGACCATGTGAGCACCGGCGCCGGAGTCAACGTACCAGTCGCTTGAGCCTGGTGGAGTTAGCGACATGGTACTAAAGTTGCTGGTGAGGGACGATGTGTTGAAGGACCCTCTGTGCATGGGAGTCCATGCCTGCTGCTACGGTGGTGGCGTGGCGTAGGTCGGCTGCCCATAGCTGAATCCTAGGGGGCACCGAACCCCGGAGGGGCGCCATAGCCGTACAGTGCCAGGTAGGGCTGCTGCTGTGGCTGGGGCGTAGCCATGAGCGCCGCCTGCGGTGAGCGATATGGCCTCCTTGGAGCACTGCTGGAGGGTGGTGGGTGCGGCCAGAATTGCACCATGCCCGCCCACGTGTTGTAGAGTAGCGAGGGCGGACGAGGACCACCAGCAGCAGGTGCATCGGGCTGTTGTGGCTGTTGCTGCTTGCCGCCGCGGCCGTGGCGTCGCTAGCGATTGCCCTGGTTGCCACCGGAGTTGCCCTGGCCGCCACCAGAGCTGCTGCCGTGGCCAGGGGCACCACGGCCAGAGGGGACAGCGGAGCCGAACGAGTCGGCGATGAGGGCCGGCGACGCTGGAGCGGGTGGGAGGTCGGTGTCGGCGGCGACGTCGTTGAGGTCGATCTCCTCGAGAAGGAGCAGCGTGTGTGCCTCCACGAAGGTAGGGAACGGTTGTCGCAGCTTGATGTTGGTCACCATGGGGCGGAACTTGCCGCTGAGGCCGCGGAGCAGCGTGAGGACGAGGGTGCAGTCGCCGACCAGATCACCGAAGTCACGGAGGGTTGCGGCCATCGTCTCGAGGCGGCGGCAGAAGTCCATAATGGATGAAGACCCTTGTTTCATCGTGTGAAACTCGGCAGACAGCAGCAACGCGCGCGATTCGCGCTGGCCGAGGAATTCGTCCTCAAGGTGAAGCCAGGCGACGTGGGCGTTAGGGTTCTTTAGCATGGTGGACTGCTACAGATCGGTGTTGATCGTGCCGTAGATCCACGTGAGGACGGTGCAGTCCATCTGCACCCACGCCAGCCGATCGACGTTGACCATGTCGGTGAGAACGTGATCAGTGAGGGCATACTTGCCCAAGACGACGAGGAAGAGGGCACGCCAGCGGTTGTAGTTGTTGGCCGTGCGATCTAGGACCACCGGCACGAGCACCTTGATGTTGAGGACGGCAATGGCGGCGACGTGGACGTCGGCGTGCTTGGCCTCATAGGCGTCGAGGGCGGTGGTGCAGGCGGCTTCGTCTTGGCGGCGGCGGGCATCCTCGTCCTCGCGTTCGCGGGTGAGACGTTCGGCGTCAGTCTCCGCCATGGGATCGGATCCGGAGCAGGGCGACGTAGCGGAGGATCAGCGACGTCCGGTCCTTGCAACTGGAGGCAGCGGACGCGGACTGCAGGAACCGCGCGGACAGGATCACGTGCGACTGGAGGCTGCCTGTAGATCACGCACGAGCATGCAGCAGCAGACGCGTGATGTAGGCGACGTGCAGATCGCGATCGCGAGGGCCTCCAGGGGCGATGCGGGACCGACGACGCGCACGAGCAGGCCGGCGAGAACTCAAAGGCCGGCGAGCGTAGGGAGCCCAGTGACAGCGATGGCGGCCGACGATCGTGGGGATCGGCGACGGCGCGAGTTAGGGTTTGCGGAACCGTCTCATGATACCATGAAAGAATATGAATTGGGAAATACTCAATGTATTATTCAGGCATAGTCATTGTACATATATAGGCTCGGTGGGGAGTCATGATAGACAGGCCCACGAGCCCAATTACATTCCAACACTCTCCATCCCTCGTGGACCTGCCTGCCCTTGCCCGTTAGGAAGAAACACACAGGCGCGCAGGCACTGGCTACCGCGGGTGGCCAGGCGGCCTGGAGAGCTAGCCGTCGTTGGCTGGACCTAGGCCAGGCGCAGGCGCAGTTGGCTGCTGCTAAGCCGCACCACCATCCTCGCCCTCCAGCTTGCTGGAATTGGCCGTTCTCCCCGCTCTGTGTTGTGTTGTACGGAAGAAGAAGAAGGGTGAAAATCGCATGTTGCAAAAGTATGTTTCAAGTGGTTCAGGTATGTTGCAAGTGCTCTATATCGATGTTGCAAAAGTAGATTGTGATGTTGCACATGTTGTAATGGTTATACACGTATGTTTGAAGTATATGTTCCAAATATTTTATCTATTCCAGATGTATGTTGCAAGTGTTTATCTAGATATTGCAAAAGTATATCTGGACGATGCATATACATGCATGTTACAACCATATGTTTTAAGTGTTTTCAGGTGTTTCATATGTATGTTTACGAGTGTTTTATTTGAATGTTGCATATGTTTGTAATTGGTTTTCAAATATTTTTTACGTGTTACGTTTGTTTCATGCATTTCATCTGTCTTTTTTTTATGTTGCAACTGTTGCATCTGGTTGTTTCAAAAGTAGATCAGTGTTGCATATATATAGAATGCCTATGGGAAGCGGCTGGCGGCACGGGCGATGTCTAGAGCGGCAGTGCTGGGCCTAGGATTTTTAACCTAGGTATTCAAAATGTAGAAGGGTGTTGGCAAGGGGCCCGCAGCCTGAGTTCGCCACGTTGCCGCTCCGCCGCCTAGCCGCCGCCAGCCACCCACATCGGTGCTGGGGTTTGGAGTTGGGGAAAATAATTTCGCAATCGGGAGGAGGGAGGAGGGAGGAGCAGAAAGCGACGAGCGGTCGAGCGCGAGGGTGATGTAGAAACTGATTTCTGTGGTGCGGGTGTGAATTTGGGCTGCTGGCCTTATTGGGCCTTCGGGTGGGGGAAAAGAAAGAGCTGAAACATATCGTTTTGGGCTAATTGTTGAGTTAGTTTGACTGTATTTTCTTTTCTCCAATATACGTATTTAGGTTTATGCATTATATATATGATTTGTTTTTGCCAAAATATTTGGGTATTCAACTGAATACCCTTGAATTACTGTAGGCCCGCCCCTGCAGAGCGGCGCGGGCAACATCCAGGGCGGCACGGGTCCACTGCTGTTGTGTTCGCTTGCTCCCTATACGGGCATTGTCCGGACGGTATCGCCCTATGGAAAACAATAAGACACGTGTCGAACAGAAGAATAACTATAGTTCGCTGCCTCAGTTCCTCTCCAGCCAATGCAAAGCTACAATAATGGACTAGTGCCTACTCGAGCTTCATTGATCCGTGCAAACGGCACCTCAATGTGATTTCACGAGTCAATAACATAGCACATTTATTCGCTATCAACTATTCAACATGCACGCACTACTGTTAAGTTACACCCCCCCCCCCCCCCCCCCCCCTTTCGCAGTTTCTTCTGAGACGTCGTCAAGCAGCAGGCACACACTCACTCGTCAAAAAGCTAATAAGCTTAAGCGCACGGTCAGATTCAGAGCCGGATCAGCGGGAAAAGCTTCTTCCACGACTTCCTCAACCTGTACGCGGTGAAGGCTGCCAGGTACTGCTTCGGAGCTTCTACGGGCGTCGGCACATGCTCGCCTGGACCCAGTTCGTCACCGTTCCAGAACCGCGCGTCTCGGCGCTTCTTCCGGACGGCGGCGAGCACGTCGTCGCGGTTGCAGATCCCCCACACCGTCACCTTCTGCTGGTGGTAGTCTACCTGAACCGAATGTATACCTGCAAAGCAATCCAGCAGAAGCACACGGTTGGTTAGCCTGATTTTCACTTGAGGATGCACAATGTTTTGTACGTAACGCACAGACTAGTTTAAGATCGAGTAAGCACCTTTCAGATGTGACAGCGCCTTCTTGATCTTCTTCTCGCACCCGTAGGAGTAGAGCGGCACCTTCATCTCCACATACTGCGCCTCGATCTTCCTCCCGGCCAGGACAATCTGCATGTCCGCCATCGGATGACTGTGCCAAGCTAGCTATCGCCAGGAACACCAACGAACTCAGAGAGCCTGAGCTGAACACTGCTCGAGCTAGAGATCGGTGTTCGGATAGCCGCAAGAACGGCCCGCGCGCGGGTTAATATACACGCACCAAAAAGGCAACGCCATGGATGTGGGACATGGGATGGGATGATCCTTGCATATCCTGGACATGGATGCATGCCAGCATGTGCGCGCGGCTGGTCCTCGCTTTTGAGGTTCCGATCCGTCGCCGTGCGCGCTTTTCGCCGACGGGTGGCCGGAGCGCACGAGAGGCTGTAGCTGATTCAGGGCTCAGACGCCACGGCCGCCGATTAGAAAAGAGGCGGCTAGTGGAGGGATTACGTGTAGTCAGTGGCGGCCTGTCGCTGCGGAGCGTCCGGCTGACGAGGCGAGGCGTACGAGCCCATGTGAGACGCCGTGCAAAGCTGGTGGTTGGGAGCTTGGAGGGCGGGGCCGCGGGGGTGGAGGTGACGGCGTCGTGCTGGGAGTACGTGGCGCGCGCCGCGGCCGCGCGGGGCCATCTTGGCTTTTGGGACCGGTGTCGAAAGGAGGCTCCAACTGATGGGTAAGAGCCAAGGGGAATAAAGCCTCGCCAAGTGCATCGATAGGGTTGGATTTGGATTTGTTTTTCGACCCTTTGCATGTGGATCGATGTTTCTTGGCCACAAAGGATGGATTAATTCTGCCGGCGATCGTCGGCTGGGACCTGGGAGCATATTCGATAGTAATTCATCAATGTCACTTCTGTTTTTGATCCATTGTCAATGAGACAATTTCTGTTCAGGATGCCATCTTGGGAACTCCGCTCTGACCAATTACAGCCGGCGGCACTGAACTAGTAGCTGATGCCGATACACTCAAAATGGGTGCACGGGAGCTCGTCTATAAGTTCGCCTATACTACAACCAATCAAGATATCACAGGTGCTCAGCTCAGCAGCCACTGCACTTCCACAAGTTCCACTGCTGCATACACACTAGTTAGCTATGGCCGGAAATTCCAGAGCGATTCCCACGGCGCCAACAATGGCCATCGTCGTCGTCGCCGTCGTGATGGCGGTGTCCGTGACAAGCGTCATGGCGAAGGACTCGTCGGGTACCCCGAGCTCCCTCACGACGTGGAGCGGGGCAGACTGCTCGGGGGACACGTCAACCATCAGGTCGTGCGGGTGCACCGACCTCGTGTTCTACGCCGGGCAAGAGTTCTACTACCGGGGCGAGACGGCCACGTTATACACCGGGACTGGCTGCGCCGGCAAGCCGTACCAGGTGTTCGAGGACACCCAGGCGTGCGGCGACTTTGGGTGGCGCAGTATCAACATCGACTGCTGAGTGCTGAGCATGCAGGGGAAATTATCCATTCTGCTGATCCTGTGGTTCCGCCCTGTCCTTTCTATATACGTACAATTTTCGTAAAAGTTAGTCCCCTTTCTATAAAACATGTCATATGAAGGACTGAGGTAAAAAATCCCTCCATACAAATTCATTTTATCATTCTCGTGTATCCTCCTCTCAATACTATCCCTCAAACAAACAGAACACCCTCCTGCCCCAGATGAGCCACCGGTAGGTCGTGGCTTACGACTCGTTGCGCTTGCCGCAAAAAAAGAACCTTGACGGACGCCACCGCTCCTCCATGCGGGGCCACAAGTCCCCACCTTCGCCTCACTCTCCGTCTGTGAGGGCAGGGGTGCTTCCATTACCATCACCAAGGCGGTGGAGGAAGAGGCGATGGAGCAAGGGAGGAAGTGGTCGAAGAGGAGAAGATGACCATAGACTGGCCCCCGCGTCGGTAGCTATTGTTGCGCAACCGAGGGAAAAGAGGCAGAGAAAATAGAGTTTTTACTCATTGAAATGTAGGATCCACATATAAAAGGGGATAAAGTTTCTCGATTGTTGCAGTAGCTATATCTCGTAAGAATTTATGTTGTTTTCCGTACAGTTGGGAGCCATTTATGTAAAATATTATAGTTAACAAAGATGACCACATTTATATTACAAAACGTGTACAACAAAATATTGACAAATAAAAATATTCAGTACTTTGGTCTTGTTTTCTTATTTTTTTTTAAAAATATATAATTACTTAGGGTCTACTCCCACCACCCCACAAAACTGCAATCCTTGAGTTCAAATAATATGCCAAAAAAGAATGCACACTATAGCTAGCAGTCCAACTAGCAGTCATAGGTTTTAGCTCATGTGGTACTCACCCATCAAATCCATTGCCCATAAAAAAAAATCTGCCACTGTACCCACCTATTTTTAGATAATAACGAAACAAAGTTCCAGCCTCTACCCACCCACAGCCAAAACAAAAACTCTAGCACCTCGCAGGCAAAAAAAATCCACCGTATCCGGCATAGCCACCTAGATGGGGCTTGTGTTGCTTGTGCTACATTTCAACAGTAGACGGCACTAAGGGCGTGTTTGATGCCGCCCTCGCTTGGGCTTGCCTGCCAGACAAGCGATCGCAGCCCCAGGCGATCAAAATCGAACGCCTGGGGACACTGCCTGGCGTCTGAGCTGCCTGGGAGGCAGCATCCAAACATGCCCTAAGTCAGTTACGAGTAGCTTTTCATAGGGGTATTCTTGTCATTTGCTAATCACATTGGTTTCCTCTCCAAAGTCTAGAATTGCAGTGGTCATTATTAACAAATTATGTTCTACAGTTTTGTTTTGCAAGTCAAATTGGAAATTTTGCGCAGCAGCAGTGCAGCAAGCCAATACTTGAACTGCTTAATATATGCTACGCAACAAGGATGCAATATTGTTGTCCCGGCCCATACTGATACAGCCCATCAGCAAAATGGAAGGGAAAAAATTAATAGTATAGTATAGCATATAAAACAAATCTAGGCTTTTGGATTTTGATTCGGTGGATTTGGATCAAAAGAACCACTCGGATCCCCAAGGATTGAATATTGATCTGTTTTAGTACGTTTCAACAAACGGTTGCTGGTGGCCACTGAAACACACGGTTGTTCAGTAGACTATTCCAAAGCAACCGATAAATGTTAAAGCATGAGAGTTGAGAGTATAAGTAAGCTGCTAAAAGTATCTGTCGAAAATCAAAGTGCGAGTTCATTGTCCATGCATAGATACGTGTCTCTGCAGCAGAGGACCAGAGTCCAGAGGTACAGAAAAATGAAGGTGCAACCGTGCAAGGCAATAAAGAAATGGACACCTTGTTCCGCAAGAGGTCCCTCCCTGAGAGACCAAGAGAGCACCTGCTCATCAAGGTAGCTGAGAGCAAACTTGCCATTGTTCTTCACCCTCGCCGACGCCCAGTACTTGACCACATCCTCAAACCCGTCACCAATTCCCTTCCCTTCCCTTCGCCGCTTCTTCCTCCCCGAGCACTTACCATCACTCGTCTTCCTCCTCACTTCTGCTCTTTGGAGGTATAGCAACTCAGCCTACTAGATGATGAACAAGGTAGGAGGAGGGACGGGAGGCGATGATGCAAATGGTAGCATAAGGCCGTTGGGCTCGTTTTGTTTGGTTGATAATGGACAGGGCAGTAGTAATGGGTATCAAGCGCTTCGTTGCTCTAGAAAAACCATTGCACTTCCCCATGGCTGCACCGAGCACGCGCGTGATAAATGCAGCGAGCCGAGCATAGTGCAGTAGGCACCTTTACCGAACGACCAACCACGCGTAAATCCCTCGTTTACGGAAGATTTTATATTTTGAGACTTTTCTCTTAAAATCTTAATGAAAAAAATTATGATCAGGCACGCTCGTGAAAAAAAATAATTTACATTTTGAGGCGGCCCTTGCTATGGCCTGATGAAACTGACTGGTGCCGCATGATCAAGAAAATCCGTAGATAGGAGTATTTGGAACATCAAGCTAGCTGAAAGCACAGGGGTGGGTGCTACAGCTGCGCTCTAGTACCAGATAAAATCCTGTAGGGCTACACGCCTACACCATTTGCCCATCGTCACGAACTTGCAATCAATCAAGAGAGGCGGTGATAATGGCAGAAGACCCTGAAGATGACAAGATTGTTTGGACACTCGAAGCTCCAGGTGCTGCAAGGTCAGCTTAGAGCAAGGCTAATAATATAGCCAACTGCCGGCTGTATGATAAAAGTTCATAGATAAGGTGTGGAGATGGTGTGGACAGTGTGTCACCAGCGATAACGAGGACATAGGCTAACAAATGGATGGCTAGATGAAATTGATAAGGGCGTGGCTAGCGCGCGGACCCTCACGTAGCCCGCCCCCGTCCGCCTTCACACACCCCACAAGTGCACTCCGCTCCTGTCTCTATGCCCGCCGGTCCTTCCCCTCACTCCCTCCTCTCTCTGACTCTCCCTGCAGGCGACACTCAGGAGCCGTGGTCAGCGGCCGAGGACGAGCACGCCCTCATCACGCCTAGACCCGCAGCAGCCCGTCCACCAGCCCCAGCCCCCCCCCCCCAAGCACTTGCAACATGAATGCTACGTAAGACTGAAAACAGATGAAATATTTGGAACATGCACTCGCAATTTGTCTATGAAACACATGAAACATCCAAATAAAACATTTACAACTTGCAACATAAGATTGAAACAGCTGAAACATATTGTTGCAACATATGTGTGAAACATATGCAACATCCAGATAAAAAATGAATGCAACATACGTCTGGAAGCAGATGAAACATTTTGAATAAATGCTTGCAACATGCCTCTGAAACACTTGCAACATCCCCCGATCTACTTTTTCAACATCAAGATGAAACAATTGCAACATACATCTGAAACATCTGAAACACTTAAAATATAAGTATGCAACATATGGAATGAAACATACAAATGCAACATAGAGAAGGTGAAGGTCGGGCTGGTCAATTCCGGCCGTGGGGTGGGAGCTGGTGGTGAGCCGCGGCGCGCGAGCACCACCAGCACTGGCTGCACTCGTGGGTGCCCTGAGCTCGGCTAAGGAAGATTTGAGGCGCGACAACAAGTGCGCCCCAGTGGCCATGGTAGGGTCAGCGGCGCACAACGGCGATGGGGACTGACAGGCAGTGAGGGAGCATGCAGCACAGGTGACTGGGACGAGCGCGCGGCGCGGCTGACGATGGAGGGAAGGGCATGGTGCGGCAGCCTAACGAGCGAGCGGTGGGGGAAGGGAGCGAACGGATGAGCGGCTACGCTGCTTCGAGCGCTGGGCAGATAAACGGATGAGCGAGTGGGGATTTGTTTTTTTTGTTTACGAGAGATACGGCCCGCTCCTGCGGAGCCGCGTCCAGGACAGGAGTCACAGGACGGACTCTCGTGGCAGATCATTATCGAATTGATAATCCGATGGCCAGCAAATTGAATCTTCTAGCTGATTGTGTGTGTGTTCGTTTGTTTTACCACCTAGCACTAGCAGTCTGCTAGTCAGGTGAAAGCTGTCATCAGTGCGCCTCATGCAAGCCAGATAACAACAGGATCTTTCAAAACAAATAATGGCAGACGAATTGCATTGTCAAGCCTTGCACCACAACGAACCACATGATAGTTAACTTGCCAAAACAGCACTCAAATTTCTAAATGTTGTCACGGTGGCAAACAGTCATAATATGACCAATACAAATACAGCATAAAAGGCGAGTTCAGGCAACTAGTGTCCAACGAGTTCAGGCAGTTTAACAAGATATAGTTTTCTCTAGTATCACCTCAACCAACAATCATTCGATCTGGGTAACAAAGGCATGATGCCTATTCAAATTGTGAAGCCATCACCTTCGGAGCTCCTCACTTCTCATATGGAATATTTAGGCTTTTTCTACAAAAAAAAAAAAAAAAACAAAAAAAATGTTACTTCACGTTTACAGTCTTATATATACTCTTGTTAATAGCTGTTTCTATGGCAAGTCCATGTGATTGTGATGGGCAAAAAGTATAATTTTAGTAACCTAATAATAACTATAACGTTAAAAGACAATTTGTATGGCAATAACTAGCGAGTATCGAGTAAAAGAATAAAAGAAGAGTGAGCTTGTGCAACATCTGTTCATCCATTGAGCTCTTTTTTTTTAAGATACTACAGGAGGGGTAGCCCCTATTGGTTTAAAATATATTAATAATAGAAGAAAAAACAGAATCCATCAAGCTCATATTGTTGAACAAAATAGGTGCACCCCAATGTCAGCAACATTGTACCTACAATTTTCTTCCCTTCAGTAGTGTCCTGGTGACAGAAACATGACGCATGAGAATATGGAAATCTTACGTCAACGGTATCTCCGTTGAGGCCTCTGCAAACAAAATGAGGAAAAACAGATAATAACAGTACGACAACATGATTTCGAGGAACTATTTTTGCAATACCTGATACATTGGCATCCTTATGTGAAGGGAGTCCATTCTTGCCAAATTGTTGTAGTCATCAAGCTCAATGATAGCATTTACTAGTGCATTAGAAAGATCTTTGTTGTCACTAGCGTCAAAAAGGCACCCTCGAGCCATTGCATCTTTTACTACCTTCTGCCAAACGGACCTGCTTTGGGCCAAAGTAGTTACATTTCCAACAATCCACAAGCATTGCCTGCAAAAGAAAAGGAAAAACACAGATCATTTGTATCAGTACTGACAAGAACTGGAGTTAGCAGATTATTCTTAGCAATTCTGGCAACCATAAAACATACTTCGCCCTTGTTAAAGCCACATTTGTCCGCTGCAGATTAGTGAGAAACCCAACCGAACCAGCTCCATTACTTCTCACTGTCGACATGATGATTATATCTTCCTCTGCGCCTTGGAAACCATCCACTGATTTCACTTTCACAGAGAAGCCGTCATACATATCACAGGATTCCCCCAGTTTTTCTTGGATAGCTCTAACTTGTGCATTGTATGGTGACACAATACCGACAGAGAGCTTGGTTCCTGTAAATACTGACTCTGCAATGAACAGAAAGAGAAAAAGGATGAAACACATGGTCAACCAAGGTATAAGCAATTCAGATTCTTTGTAACTGTATGAACGTTGATTCTCACTTTCTCAGTATATATAAACTCCTAATAGTAATAATCTAAGCATCAAAGCTACAGAAACGCATAAGATCATACCTTCGAATAATCGCTTTACTATCCACAGCACAGCAGCGACTTCTATAGTATTTTTCAGGCTCTGACCATGCTTTTCAGTCGTTTCATGCCCACCTTCTACATTTATAAATGAATATGACCCAAACATTTTGCCTGGTAAGAATTTCCTCTCATAGTTCTTGCACACAACATTTGGACCATCAGACACCTTGCTGTCATAAAAATTGGCAACAGGGAACTTGCTTATCTCTGGGTGCATCCTATACTGAACACTGAGGAGATGTTTATTGTAGCCCAGGGTACTTAACCTCTCAAAAACACTCCTTCCAAAGTATGCATTCTCAGATATCTGAAAGAGTAGGCAGAATTTTCAGTTACAGAATTACGATTTACAACAAAGGAAACAAAGTAGAAAGTATTGACATGAGACATACTTTGCTTTTTACCAGAGCCGGTAACTGGCATTCATCTCCGATAAAAACAGCCTGCCTTATGCCAGGTAACAGCATAGGAATTAAGGTCTCACACTCCTTCAGCTGGGCAGCTTCATCGACAATCAACATTTGCAACAGAGAGGTGTCCTTGTCCACAGGCACACTGTACAAGGAAAAAGAGCTAGAAACAGTACAGAGAATGCAGCTGGCTTTTTGCAGCAGGTACATTCGGATATCTCGCTCGTAGTCATAATATGAGCAATGAAAGCAGTTGGCCCAAAAGGGAAGCTCCAAGTGTTTACTCAGGTACTGCAATTCTTGAATGCAGAGTGATCTTGCCTTACTAAACTTCGACTTTAAGCACTCTTCTGTGTGCACTGATGCTAGCAGATCCGGCCACTTGGCAGGATCATTGTCCTGCTTTATCTGTCCTTCAAGCAGTCCATCCAACCATACATCATCGTCGTCTGAGTTTATATATGTATGAAGAATGTTCAGCAATTCAACCACATCAGTCATGCATTTAAAGCTTTGGCCCATGCTTGGGTTTCGTGGAAAGTCCGTTTGCAGTACCTCCATGCAATTGAATAAATCTGCAGCGAGTTCATTGTAAGTGGCTCTCACGTATTCTTCAGTGGCAATATTACTAACATTTGTTCTGCAGGTTCTGGATCACACCCGTCACCCACATCGTCAGATTTGACTCCTTCACTCTCATAGCAATCTTCTTCATCTTCCGATTCTTCTTCATTATCATAGTACTCATCATCACCATGCTCTATTTCTACATTATCACAGATATCCTCTTGGTCTTTACCTTCACTGCAAGAAGTAACGCTACAATCTTCAGTTTTGTTCTTCTCATGGTTCTTTCTCTCTGTTTCCTTCTTTTTCGCAAGAATTCTTTCAGTGTACAACTGGTGTTGTTCTGCTACAGCTTTTCAAGAAAATATAGCAGTGACGACAAGCAGAGTCTCCAAGGTTTCTTTGCGAAGCATTTTGACAGACGCCTAGTGCGAGAGCTGAGGAATACCGTGGAAAGTTCATGATCCTCATCTATCTTCATCCTCTTTTTGTTTCCAAACAAAACAATGTCACTTAGGTGTATGTCTCTGCTACCAGAAAACTCATGGACGAGCTTGACAATTCGAGACGCAACCTCTAGTACTGCAGTGTTTGTAGGAGCACAGGCAAGCGTCCGATGTTTTGAAAGCAGCATTGCCCAGAGTAGAGTTCCAATAGTTTTAGTTTTTCCTGTCCCAGGGGGTCCCCATATTAGTTTGACGGAAGAAGAGAACTTTCCTGTTACTGGAACACAATCTGCAACAGCATTCAGTTGTGACGTGTTAAGCATGAAGTTCTCAAGGCCGAGATCATCAATAGATCGATCTGGGAAGCACCGAGATGATTGGTAGCTTTTCGACATATCCCATTTCACCGCCTTCATAAAGATACAGCAACAGGTCAGTCATCAGGAATAGCATTCACTAATGAGTATGACAAAAGAACATTTCTTTTGTATAGTTTTAGATATGACTACAAGTTTGTTCGAAACTCAATACGTTCCAATAAGTCTTAGAAGACTTCTTTTTAGCGCAAAAGCCTTTCACATATATAATGAAAATTCTCCTCCATGTTTCAAATGCAACTATCATGGGATTCAAAAATTCACTATACACAACCGGTAGGGGAAACCCCTTTTGTTTCATCAAAAAGAACACTCACTATACACAATTTATGCTTAGTTTCTTAATGTGCAGTAAATGAACAAATTGTCTACATCCTACATCCATACTGAACATCGTAATTTCACTGCTATACATATAGTTTAGCATTCATATAAATGCAAGAGCGCAAGCACATTCCATTTTACTGAAACTCACTCACAATCTCAAATTAATACAGGTGCTATTCATAAAACCTACCGCCCATCGAGAATTTGTGGATGCTGCCTTAAATTCAATGAGTCCATCACATGACTAAGAGAGAAAGAGTATACCTTTGACTTGTACTGCCATACTATATCAACAGTGTCAGACACATGCGAGACATTTTGGTTCTCATTTGCTGCAGGAGGTACTTTCTTCTGACGATTATTTCCCTTGTCAAGACAAGTCCAAATGCGGTTGTATGTCTTCATGTTTACCAGAACTACTGCAAACAGTTGTTCCTTTGGTATTCTTGTTACAGGATCAGCTTGGACAGTAAGTTCAGATGACAGTCTGGCAATGAAGCAGTCAGGTGGCAAATCATCATCATCCTCACCTCCCTTAACAATTTTAGCTAAGATATAAGATTTCACATTTCGAGTCAAATCCGACACCTGTTTAGGCTTTCGCGAGGACAAAACTAATATATCATCCTCGCTGGGTGCGTTAGTTTCCCTGGATCTATCATCCTCGGCTGGCCTAGCAACCTTAAAGCACAAGTATACTTTGTCAGCGACATGCAGCTTCCTCATTTGGGTTACTTGTATAAAGTTCTGATGGGCATAACCATCCAACGCTGAGAACAAATCGGCATGCACTTCTTCAATCAATGGGTAGTAAAATGAGCCGAAGTAACTCTTCGATGATGCAAATGTCTCTGGGATTCTCTTAACCTAACCAAATATCCACGATTTGTAAGATGTTACTAATTAGTATTACATATTGTTAACCAGAAGTAACATGTCCCCAACACACACACACACAAACAAAGGAGAAAGAGGAGGCACAAGACTATCAAGAATTGGTCGTTACCTTCTCCCGGAAGAGGTCCCTGTTGAAGACGTCATCGACAGACCAAGAGAACACTTGATTCTCTAGATAGCTGAGATCAAACCTGCTGAGGTTCTTGTCAACTTTCCTCACCTTTGACAAATATTTCATCATGCACTTCATTCCATTCACTTTCCTTATCGGCATCTTACGGCCACTAGCCTTGTGCTCGCCATCACTCTTCTTGCTCCTCTCTTTTTTCAGAAATGGCATTTCGTTCACCTGGAGGAACAAGCTGCTGGGGCAACTTGAGTCGAGATACAAAGGATGCAAATCTTTTAAATGGTGGACGAGGCAGAGAAGCCATTAATGAGACATTGCCTCCTTCGTTTCCCTCAAAGGACTGTTCCACTTCCCCGTGGAGACACGCGAGTAATGACCTGTGCTACTGTGCTAGCTTTAAAGCTAACAGATTATAAGAATAAGAATGAGATAGTTATAGAATCGCTGGATTTGTTTAGCAAAAGGTTTTTCTTTAGTAAATTATTTTTAGTGCAACAAGTTAAAATTGGTTATAAGTTGTTCTTCAGTCTCAAAATTTTAAAACTTTTTGAAGCATATATTTATTTATATGTTTTTTTATTTTAATAAAAATATTTATTTGGGAATTAAAATCTAGCCTAACAGTCAAACAATTTATAAAGTAACTTCGATTCATTTCTCGAAACGTTTGTTTACTAAGAGAATTTGGATTCATCTAGATCTCTACCAAATACACTCTAAGATCCAAAGGTGAATTATAGTGAGAGTTTTTTACAATTTAAACATTAAATTATGAGTCAAACTATCCACTTTAATCCTACTAGTTGGAGATAATTGGTAAATCAACGTAGCCTTCGGTTTCCTTCCGGTGAGCTCAATGAGCTCCATACGTCATCGTTTGTCGATGGGTCAAAGTCTCAGGGTCAAATATATTTTTCAAACGACTTGCTAGCGCCCGAACCGAACTGAATCTACATTAGATAAACATGTGGTCTTTCTTTTTCTATTCTTCTTCCTTCTTAACCCGCACCTCTCCCGACTCCCCCGGCGCCGCCTACCTCTGCCACCACCAACCTCCCCTACCACACCACGCCGCCCTCCCCTAACCGAAATTGGATGACAACACCACCTTCACCCCAGCTCCGCCAGTCGGATGTCCTCTGCTGCCCGTTCGGCAACGCCCTTGCTGCCTCACTCACTGCCCACCAAACCGCCTCTACCGTCAAGCTGACCACCGTTGTCGGTCCCCTCCCCCTTCTTAGGCTGCCGGGGTTCCAAAACCCTAATAAGCACGAAAGCGTGCAACGGAACTCAATGTGTCCGAACGTCCTGCCCCAGGCATTTCCGTTTTACAAAAACTATCCAAATTTGTGGGTGGGTCAAAGTCTCGGGTCCTGCTAAGTCGTTGTTTAAAATCTGCTAGCATAGTTTTCTTAGTGGTTAAGTTATCATATACTATTATCAAGGACTAAATACAAGTAGCATTCCTAAAAATGCAACGTACGATAAAAAGATGGCAAGTGGAATCCATATCTTTTAGCTTTGCGTCTGTAGTTCTGTGAATTTTAAAAGGAGATTATACGAGCAGTTGCACAACCATAAGATTACCATGCTGATACGTCCCTGCACATGTGATCTAGATTTGTCAGTTGTCACTGCTGGCATTCACGAAGAAACACAGCGGATCCTATTGCGTGCTAGATCAGCCCAACCAAATTACTGTGCGTTGTTAAGATTATCATCATGATCCAACCAAGTAACCTGGTCATACAGCATTCTTAACTAAATGTACCATAGCATACCATCACATTGACAATACTACTATGATCAAGACCGACAGGCTATTCAGGATTTAAGGGTTTGGGGAAACGTGCTCATCCAGCTCCAACAAACTATTGTGCTTCCCACACATACTAAATGAAAATCCATCCAAGTCCGGATAACAAATCCAAGTAGCACGCAGAAGATATTACACCTTGGGAGCTCCAAATCTTTCATGGATGGTATTTCTGGTATTTCAGCCTGGTCTGCAAATTATAAACCAAAATATATATATTAATGCCTAGCGACTCATGTTTTTGTCAGCATTTTTTGTCAACTAGCGGGTCCATAGTATTTGCACAGCCAAATTTGTCATCTTTAGTTTTAATCTCCCTGCAAGACAAGATCCGGGGGGACAATTTGAAATACCTGGAACCTCGGCCTACTTATATGCAGTGATTCCATATTCACTGAGTTCTCAGCATCATCGAGCTCAATAACAGCCTTGGCTACTGCATTTGACAAATCTTGTCATCATTAACATCAAAGAAGAGCCCTCGATCTCGCGCGTTCTTGATCATCTTCTGCCAAACAGAATTGTTGCTGGACAAGTTGTCCCGTTTCCCACTATCCATAAGCAATGCCTGCGTAAAAGGGGAAAAAAAAAACTCAATGATACTATCATTTTACCTCATTGTGCATGCACTCTCCAGATTCAAGCCACAAATAATAGGAACTAGAACCAAATGATCAGCCTTCGTGTATGCAATAAACTTACTTTGCCCTTGTCAGAGCCACATTAGTCCGCTGTAAGTTTGTGAGAAAGCCAACTGCACCAGCTCCATTGCTCCTTACTGTTGATATGATAATGATATCTTCCTCTGCACCTTGGAAACCATCCACAGATTTTACATTCACAGAGAAACCATCGTACATAGTATATGATTTCCCAAGTTTTTCCTGGATAGCTCTAACTTGAGGCATTGTAATGGAGATACAACGCCAACAGACACCTTGCTTCCTTTGGAAACCGCCTCTGCAAATAATGGAGGGGGGATTAGATGCAGTTAACCTTAACCTCTCACTGATTCAGACTTCAGATTTATTTAAGTAATTGCTGTAGTTAACACTGTTCAGTGTGGCAGGCCTAACCTTTGAACAATCTTTGCACCATCCGCACAACTGCAGCAACTTCTATTGTGTTTTTCAGGCTTCGGCCATGCTTCTCAGTTGTTTCATGTCCACCTTCTACATTGATAAATGAATATGGTCCAAACAACTTTCCACTTAAAAACCTCTTGGTATAGTCCTTATGACTGACATTGGGGCCATCAGATACCTTCCCATCGTAAAATGTAGCAACTGGAAAATTGCTGATTTCAGGATGCATCCGGTACTGTACATTAAGAAGGTGCTTACTGAAGCCCAGAGAACTTAGCCTCTGAAAAACGCTTCTCCCGAAGCTAGCACTTCCAGATATCTACAAAATAATAGCATTATAAGTCAAATGCAGCAGTGCCAATCAGAAAATCCGAATGATAATTTGAAGGAGCTTACATTGCTTTTCACAAAGGCAGGAAGATGGTATTCATCTCCAATCAGAACTGCTTGCCTTATGCCAGGTAGCTGCAAAGGGATTAAAGTCTCACACTCCTTGAGTTGTGCAGCCTCATCAACAATCAGCAGCTCCAGAGAATTTGTGTCTTGAGGCTTCTCAAGCAATTTGCATATATTACCCATTGGGACATTGTACAACCTGAATGAGCTTGAAACAGTACAGAGAATGCATTTAGCTCTTGGCAGTAGGTATTGCTGAACAGCTCTTGTATTATAACAATTCGGGAGCTCCAAATTTGTGCGGAGATAACTTAATTCTTGCACACACAAAGATCTTGCCAGCCTAAACTTCAATTTCTTGCATGAAGTAATCCGTATGCAGGCTAGTTGCTCAGGCCAGAGCAGAGGGTCCCCATTGTCTTCTATTTTTATTTCCAGTAGTTCATCTGACCAAATATCATGGACCATCATCCTTGTCATCATTTATCAAAGCATGGATAATATCGATCAATTCACGCACCTCCAGCATACATTGAAAGCTTCGTCCTGTTTCTGCATTTCTAGGATGATCATTGTATAGTATCTCAATGCACCCACATAACTTCCTAGAATGTTTGTTGTACTTATCCTTCAAATATTGCCTTAGAGTTTTACCCTCACTGTACAACTGGTACATGGTCACACGATTCTCATAAGATCTATAAGTGAGCACAAGCATGCCTCCAGCCTGAGTTTGGCACAAAACACGGCAATAAGCGCTCAGCACGAGAGTCAAGAAATACCATTGAAAGATCACTGCCGTCATCCATCTTCATATTATTTCTGTTTCCAAACAGAATAATGTCGTTTAGGAAGCAGAGGCTGCCATCAGCAACTTGCCAACAAGCTTGACAATTCGAGCAGCAACCTCCAGCACAGCAGTATTGGTAGGTGCACAGGCAAGTGTCTTTCGGCCCTTCATCAGCATCGCCCACAAGATAGTGCTGATAGTTTTCGTTTTACCAGTCCCAGGGGGACCCCATAATAGCTTTATGGAAGAAGAGTGGTCATCCATCGATGAGACACAGTCTGCTACCGCATTTAGTTGTGAAGCATTGAGATTGAACTTCTCAAGGCCAAGGCCATCAGTTGATCTATGGGCAACACATTGAGATAACTGGGAGCATGAGGAGCTACCATCTTCCACTAACTTCATGGAAAAATAGTCAAAACAAGTCAGCTGTCTTGAAATGAGTAGTTTATTACATACTATTGTATCATAATAAATAACATAAGGAGGTTATCCCATGTCAGATACAAAGTAAAATTGTGGGTACTAACAGTATTTGTATGATGGAAATACTAGCAAAAGTATGTAATGCTGAGCAAAATCCGCCATGGAAATGCCGGCAGGCACGATAATCCAAGACAAGCATTTTTTTATGTTCTAATTTCCAAACTATCATACAAAAAACTGTTACAACAGAAACAAGATGCAAAACAAGACAAAGACATATGGATTATTTTGCATGTAGTTGACATACATACCTTTGGGTTGTATTGCCACACCTTATCGACAAGCTCAGTACTCTTTTTATTCCGAAGCCCAAGAGAATTAGCGTCATTTTCTCCCAGATGAAGGCATTTCCACATACGATTGTATGTCGTCATATTCATAATATACACAGCAAACAGTGGTCCTTTAGGTGTTTTCATTTCCTCATCTACCTCAATGGGAGTATCAGATGACAATTGAACAATGCAACAATTAGGTGGGAAATCATCTTCTTCTCCACTTTTGAGAACCAAACCTAACACATATGATGACTTGTTCTGTGCCAGATCAGACACGTGCTTTGGTTTTGCGGGGACAGGACTATTATATCACATTCAGTCGGTTCATATGTCTCCCTTGACTTCTCATCCTTCACGGGCTCTGCAATCTGAAAACTGAATACTGGATTCTCAATTTTTTTGCCATCAAGCTTTTCCACCTTGATTACTTGTGTAAAGTTTGCCTGTGCATAACCATCCAGTGATGAGAAAATATCAGCATGTACTTCTTCAATCAGTGGGCCAGCAAATGAATCCAGATAACTTTCAAATGACACAAATGTGTCTGGTATCCTCTTGACCTGCAAGAAGTAAATGTTTAGCAAACCAGCCCAACACCAGGTGTGAAGTGAGCAATACGGCCAAACTCAGCAATCTTTACAGAATGGTATGATTAACAAAGTCTCGATAGAATAGTAGTTGATCGGTTGATTCATAGACGAAATACATGTGCAATGTCTGTGATTGATCGCAAATGATTGCAATTTAGAGTGCAACGGAATCCTTAAAACAGAACAATGAGACATATCTTTTTCGAAACAAATAAAAAGGAAAAAAAAGAGAAAACAGAAATCATGATCAACTAAGCCCTCTCGGGGGCCAGCCACTACCCCACAGATTGAACTAAGACAAAACAAAAAATTTCAAATTCTACCATACACCGACAGATTATACGATAATTAACCGCACGACACATGAGAAGCAAAAGGAGCATGGTCCTGAAGATTCTATCTGAAGCTGGTCCTATTCAGGTAAACCCAATAATCCACATGCAACAAACCCACTTGGATCGAATGGGCGGCAGCAACGGCGGGGGCAAATGCCAACGCCGGCCTTCCTGCCCCTGGGAAAGCACGGGGGTAGCGTGTTCTCCGTTGCGAGTGCAACCAAGCACGCCGTCATCTCCCGGACACATCGATGGACTGGACCTCCGGCCGCCGCTAGCAGCGGCGGAGCAGGGACTCTTTTTTTTAGCAGGACTCGATGTGGAAAGAGCCGAGGACGGCGGTCCTGACCCGTGAGGCCGTGACGCTGATCTCTGAGAGGTTAAGATGGGCCTTACTCCTGGCCCGTTTGTAGGAGTCTGTTAGTTGGGCCATGCAGGTAGGCTCTAAATGGACTTAGTACTTGACCACGACGCGCGAGCTTTGATCCGGCCAGCGTGACCACTCAAATTCTGTGGCTGCTTCTAAAAAAAACTCAAATTCTGTGGCTTCACTGTATAAAACTATAGCAAAAAATATTTTTTTATAAAAAATAAATAATCTCTTTTGAATTTGTACAATTCATTTAATTTGGCTTTCTCATCAGGGAGGGCCACAGAAGAAGATCACAAAGGAACAATTTGGTTTGTTGTACAGAAAGACAGTGGCGGGGGGGGGGGGGGGGGGGGGGGGGGGAGGGGGGGTTGTTCTAGGGGGACAGCAGCCCCCTGTGAGAGTGATTTTCTTTATATTTATTGTAGAAAAACGTGATTCATCGTTAATCTTCGACATTTGTTCTAAATCTCTATTGATTAGCCCCTGCAGAAAGATCTTGACTGCACTTGAAACTCGATCATCACCTGTTAGGGGTTTACTACAATAAATAAAGGAAGATGAAGGGGGAACTAGTGCGTCGACACACCGCGTTATACTATCCGCTTGAAGAACATGATTTGTCCTCCCTTTTAATAAATCTGAAGAACATGAAAGCATCCAGGTGGAACCAAAACTAGATCATGCAATGCAGGGACAGTAGTAGGGCATGGACGTGGCGTATGAATCAAATGAAAGTTGCAGATGTGACACTAAATCATCAGTTCTAAGCTAGTACATCGCACAACAACAAAGTATAACGGAACCAGAGCAGTAAAAAATCACTTTTTCTCGCGACCTTCGAAGGTAAAAATCACTAGTAGATCGAACACATTTTTCTTGAAGGAAGTAGATCGATCACATTACCTGATGCCTGAGTAGGTCCCTGTTGAAGATATCCTGAATGGACCAGGAGAACACCTTCTTCTCCAGAGAGCTAGGAGCGAACCGGTCCTTGTTCAAGGCCCAGTAGCTCGCCACGGCCTCCATCTTGTCCACCACTCTGATCACCCTGTACTTGTCCTTGTCACTGCTCTCTTCCCTGTCCCTCAGTCGGTTCATCTTCCACGACACTATTCAGGTAGGCACTAGGCAGGCATTAGCAGCCTAGCAGGCAGCGCGTGTGAGACGAACGGGCAAAATGGCCGCTTCGCGGACACGCTTTTCTAGCCCCGCGTGCACGCGGACGCGGGTATCCGCATCGTCGTGCATGCGCGGCCCTTCGGATTCTTGGGCCACATTGATTGTCCCGGACGAGATCTGGGCCGTTGGCCTGTCTAACTTTTGCATGGATGCATGCAAATCATATCTATGATTGTTGAGATAATAATTGCATGTAATGCTTAATTTATGTTGCTCAAAAAAATGTAATGCTTAATATATTATTATTTTACACACATGCAAATGCAAAAGGCCATCTCATTTTTTTTGCCCTCTTTGGTAGGGTTCGGTTTTCTCCAATGAAAAAACAGAGAAGCAAAAAAAAAAAAAAAAAAAACCGTTTTGATGGCTTTGCTTTCTAGTTTCTAGCCCAAAACGACTTCGACTTTATTGTTTTGTTTCAGAATTCATTCTCGTGTGTGCTCGTTTAAGCCCCTACAAAAGCCACACCAAGGAGGGCCTTTGTGATTGTCCAAGCATTAATGGTAGTAGTGCCTTATTAAACACACTTGTCAATTCTATAGATCCACCTAATACTCCTTCTGCCCTGAAATATAAACTATTAACGGATTCAAAATTTATCCTAAATTACGAGTTATTCTATGTTAATTAACACTTCAAAGCACTAATCACGTGCATACCTGTCATTAGTGTCTACCACCAGGTTTAAATATGGTAAACATAAGATCTTTCTATAGTTAAATAAGGGTTACATACATTATTTGTTTTATCTTATAATATGTCCTAAAATTCCTGGATACCTTGTATTTCAGGGAGGGAATAAATCAGATTGAAGGGACTAGTTTTTTCTCAATAGTCAAGGGAGGCTAAAAAAAGCCCACCTATACATTTTCATTATTCAAAGCCAGATCACAAAATCAAGCAACCGACCATGTTACTGAGAGACACCATTCCTCTTTATTCAAAGCCAGATCACAAAAAAAGCCCACCTATACATTTCTCAATATATCATGATACAAACTTAGCAGTAAAAGAGATAGGGAGGCATAAAGGATTAAGATCGGAACAAACGCATACACCGTGTAGCTAGATTACACAACACGGCGCAAGGAATGGCGAGGATAGCAGGGATGTCATCAACGACATCCTCTTTATCTGGAATAACGGGCATAGCAATGATATCCTTATCATCCTCTTTATTTGGAATGGTGGGTATAACAGTTATATCCTCAACATCCTCTTTTTTATTGCTTGGACGCTGGAATTCAGGAACAACAACAACGGGCATAGCAATGATATCCTTATCATCCTCTTTATTTGGAACGGTGGGTATAACAGTTATATCCTCAACATCCTCTTTTTTATTGCTTGGACGCTGGAATTCAGAAACAACAACAATGTC
Source organism: Miscanthus floridulus (assembly GCF_019320115.1). NCBI lineage: Eukaryota > Viridiplantae > Streptophyta > Magnoliopsida > Poales > Poaceae > Miscanthus > Miscanthus floridulus. The sequence continues at coordinate 67,943,576 of NC_089591.1, forward strand.
ACTTGACGGGCTCCCAGCGTAATGTGAAACACTCGTCGAAGACGTTCCCTGTTCATTCAAGTCACTTGGGGATTGCATTTCAACCTGAATGAAAATCAAATTTATGAGTTATTGAAACGTTCAACAATTATCTTCAATTTTTCCTATACATTCCTTTTTGCTGAAACGATTACAAGTTTTTTGGACGGGAATTTGCCGTGCGTTTAGCTAAAATATGTAATGAATTGTCTAGATCTTGTTAGTAAATAGTGGTTTGTTGCTTGAAAACCAATAAATTAGGCCAACCATATTGCTGGTTGTAGCAGCAGTATCTATCAGATAGTTAAGATGAAATAACACTAGTACACTACCCTCGTTCTCTCGTTGTTGATCCTTTGAAAGCTAGCAATTTCTATTATTTCCAAGAAATAAACCATGGAGTTATCAAAATATCCAGTAAAAATAGCAGATGTATCTTAGAAAACGAGCATATAGCAATTTAATAGAAAAAACTAATTCCGGATAATAAGCAGCTGTGAAAAGAGACAATACCCAAGCCCTGCAGTTTTTAGAACTTGAGATATGTATATCCTTTTTAACATTAACCCTGTTGAGATCGCTCCTTTGCTTAGCAATCACGCGAGAGATAGCAATGTCGCTATTGGCATTGAAGAAACACCGTCGATCCTTTGCATCACGAACTAGATCAGCCCAAATAGATCCACTGCTTGATAAAGTTATTGCATTTCCTAGGATCCAAAGGCAATGTCTGTAATAAAATATTCTTCAAACGTAAGTTATGTGCCGTGAAGATCAAAGAAAGATAAGATTGAGCATGGATAATAAAAAAAACTTCATGTTAATAGTTAGTTTTAATATGAAAGAAGATACCTTGCTCGTGTCAAACACACATTTGCCCGCTGTGTGTTTGAAAGAAAACCCACCATCCCAACCGAATTTGACCTCACAGTTGATAAAATGATGATGTCTTCTTCACCACCTTGAAAGCCATCAACGGAATTAACTTTTACTTGTAATGGGTCGAACTTCATTTTCCCTATTTTTCCTTGGATTGCTAGAACTTGAGCAGTGTATGGGCATATGACACCAACCGTAACTTTCTTTTTAGTCTTACAACAAGCTGGCAAAGGAGAAATATTAGGAACATGCACAATGATATATACCATATAAAGAAATTATGAAAGAAGTAAGTTCTTATGTCAATGGATGTATGTTAGACATTTATATAGCATTATAATAACCCATAAGAGGTAAGGTAAATTAGGTGGCAGAATATCCTTTTTGCCTTTTCTTTTGTTGCTCCTACAACCCTTTAAAACTCCAATTACAAGTAGATTACAACTATAGATACGTCGACAGTAATATATAACAAGCTTAAATACAAATTGGAGTGTTCATACTAAGTATATAATAGATATGTACTATATAATAAGTTGTCCCTATCTCTTTCTACTCTAAGCTCCATTAGGGTTGAAAAGCATACTAGACATGCAATTGCATAGCCCGCATAGTTAGTATTCCCCGGTCCTAAAATACAAGGTATCCAATTAGTTTTAAAATAAAGAGTCTGGCAAAAGACTAACCTTTCTCTCACTAATTAGTTAATTCGGTTACTAATTTGCTTAATTTTCGTGAAAGGTAGGCTACCAATTATATGTGTCATTTTGGAAAAGACAGTGTTTAAAAGGCATGCATACATGGATGGAATTTTAAAAACAAGCCATATGGATGGGATTAAGCGATCTGAAATACCTTATAATCTAGGATAAATTTTAAACCATCGATATGAAGTAGCATGTAGGTCATAAAAACTTATGAAAACCATTCCATGTTCCTCGGTACAAGCAAAATAAGCTAGACGATATTTTCTTTTAAAAAAGAACAGAATTTGAAATGTCATATGCATAACTAAATATAATAACTTGTGTCCTCGCAAAAAAAAAAACTAAATAACTTGTGAACAGAGAGCACGTGCCTCTTCGGAGACGGTACAATATTTCTTCAATGACAGCAACTTCGACAAAGTTTCTTTTGCTATGACCAAGTTCATCACGTTCCTCCCTTCCATCTCCAATATTTACAAAGGAGTAAGGACCAAACATAGAACCTGGAAGATACATCATTTGGTGTTCTTTTCCCATGACACTAGGGGCATCTGAGATCCTCCCTTCATAAAAGCTAGTGTTTGGGAAAATACTAATGGATGGATGCATTCTGTATTGCATATTAAGTAGATGCTTTTCATGCCCAAGTGAACTCAACCTTTCGAAAAGGCTTCTTCCAAATAATGCATCCGTGCAAACCTAAAATGAGATCAGAAATTAAATGGCACAATATAAATGTTAACAGACAAATGGGAAATCCGACAGTTGCCAGATCAATAGCACTGAGAAAAGCATGAAAAAGTACATCAAGAATTAACCAACCTTGCTTTTGACTGTTGCTGGTAATTGGCACTCATCACCAATTAGAACAGCATGCTTTAAGGTCCACAAACGCAAAGGGACCAGTGTTTCACATTCTTTCAACTGGGCAGCCTCATCAACCACAAGAAACTCTAGCCTTTTTGTTAGTAATTACTTTTGTGGAGCTAGATACAGTACAGAAAACTATGGAAGCACTTTCAATGCAGAAATCACGAATGGTACGCTTTGAGGATATTAGAGGAAGTTTCAAGCAACTTAACAGAGTGTTCAGTTTCTCAAGGCATTTTATCCTCGTTTTGCCAAGAGTGATTACACTCGAGTTTGTATGATCAGGTTCGTCATTACTGTACAAGAAAACTTCCTTAATTTCATCCCCAATATACCTCCACTCAAACATGCGGTTGAACTCTTCAAGCATTTCAAGAAGTGAAAGGATATTGTTGTAATTCACTTCCAGAATACTAGATTTCGGGACATGTAACAATAATTCTTTGAAACATCTTCTCAGGTCCATATAAATAATGGCAAATCTTTTTCTGCTACAAGAGAAAAAAGAAGGTGTATCACCTTCCTGATTGTCTTGTAGATGTTGGAGGTATTGTGAGTAGCCATTCTCAAAAAAATCAGACAGGGAAGACAGGTGATGTTTCCATCCAGTTAATGGGGCAAAGCAGCCAAGAAGCTTCCTTACACGGTCATGTAAATATATCTCTTTGAGATCACCATCAACGCACATGCGCTGTTTGTTGCCAATCATTAGAACATCTCCCAAGCACCTTGCATCAACAGAATTCTCTTGGATCAACTTCAAGAAACGTGAAGCAACTTGTTTAATGGCAAGGTTTGTTGGAGCACATACGAGTGTACCGCGTTTCATTTCTCTCATTAACCAAAGCAGCACACTGATTGTTTTTGTCTTTCCTGTGCCAGGAGGACCCCAGATTAGGGTAAACGTGCTGCTCTTGCAATGCATTTTGGAAATAGAATTCAGGACAGCATCATTCTGAGAAGTGTTAAGGTCCATTGTAGACAACTTGGTCCATATCTCCACGCTGTCAATTGAACCAGCATCCTCTGTGCTTTTCTGACAAGTATCTGGAACCTGTGGGGATCAGATGATGGAACTAATCAGATTACCCATGTCATTATAGCCACCGGAAATCTTTCAGTAACCACTTGGATTATGATGTGAATACAGCTGGATTTATTGTCCATTGAAAGTAGATTTTTTTCTTTCCATGATAAAATATTATAACAAAAAAGGGAAACATGGATATCTAGTAATAAGTTCAAGACTATTTTCCCAATTCTTTGATCTCTGTCCTATGTAAGTTTATCATCATACAGACAAGATAGCATAATGAATTCATCATGTAAGTAGGATTGAGGGTAAACCTACCGGCTGATACTGTACCATCTTCTGTATAAGGCCTTGGTTTCTTCGGACAGCTGCTTCATAGTCAAGGCAACGCCATATTCGGATGTATGTCACAATGTTGAGGAGACAAGCAGCAAAAAGTGAGGCACTTTTACCATCTTGACATCCGCCATCGGCAGCATCGATTTTGCCTGACGCTATGATCGCGTACTTAGCCGGTGGTGAGTCGTCATCTTCATCCCCTCCATCTGTGACGAAGGCAACTCGGTATGGCCTTCCGTTGCGAGTAATATCAGAAATATGGCCCGGCTTCACATCGGACAAGACAATTATATCACCAACACTTGGAGCATAACATTCAGGGTGATTACATGGCTTAGCAACCTGGCAATCAGAAGCCACAGAAATTTCGTATCTGTCTTTCTTTTCTTCAATCCGTGATATCCTGACAGAAGGCACGGTTGATATGGATTCCAAGCTGGACGACATCTCAGCTCTCAGCTCCTCCAGCAATGGAGAGGTGTAGCACTCCAGGTAGCTCTTGAGGTGAGGGAATGTGGACGGTATCTTCTTCACCTGCATTCGAAGCCACAACATGCCTGTTAAGCAAAGCTGCAGATCATACTTAAGAACACAGCTCTTTTGTTGGACTCAATATATATGTTTGAAAAAACTGAAAATACCATGCATGTTAAAGAATCGTGCTGTAAGGGAAACACAAAGTGTGACAAACTGACAGTAGCGTTGAGAGCAATTTGAACTGGTGAAAAATCAAAGTTCTCACTTTTAACCGAAATGATCATAGTCAAATTCCTCAGTCAATACTCAAGGTATACTCCTAGATTGAAGTGACGACCTTGTGACCAGCAAAGAACTCATCAAGCAAATCAGTGTGAGTCGCACCAACCTTGTCCTTGAAGAGGTCCTCGTTCATGACATCCGTGAGTCTCCAGGACAGCACCACGTCTACGAGGTTCGGCCACTCCTCCCCGCGTCCTTCCTTTGGTACATGCGGCTGCCACCGCGGCCGCCGCTACCCCCGTCCTCGTCCGATCATCTCTGAGGCGCGGCACCGTCGGCCGCAACGGCAGCGTGAAGCCTAGCTTGCCAAGCGCGCAAGAATGTGGGTGGCGGCTATGGACCAGCACGCCTGCCTGCACACCGCGCGGCCTTGATGATTAGTCAAAAGAGAAGAGTGAGGTCGGGTAGAAAAAAGCAGGGGGGCAGGATTGGGCTAATAAAAGCCGAAGTGAGCGTAACCTGCTCTCGTACTAACAAATCCCAATGATCATACCGGGTTACAAGTCTTTTTCCTCGCTTGCTATGCCGACACGCACGCCTCCTTTTGCTTGCTATAAGCTCGGATAGTTCGAATGGAACTAAACTGACACCCAAGTCACCGCATTCGACGAAATAAGACAGCAAACACGGGCCAAAAACAACAAATAACGATCAAATATCGACGGGGAAAAAAACAACAACAAAGTTTGCGGAGTCTCCGGGGTCAAGCTAAGTCGTCGTATAGAATCTGCCAGCAGTGTGTCTTCTTAGTGGCTAAGTTATCATAATGCTGTCAAGGACTAAAAGTGGCATTAAAAATTGCAACGTACAAGAAAAAGATGGCAAGTGGAACCTAGATCCGATCTCTTTAGCTTCTTTTCCTCCTGTCATTTTCTTACGAATATATGATTTTTTTAAAGGAGACTGACTAGGCATTGACGCCCCTGCACGCGAGATGATAGCCTTGTCGATATGATACTCGCACTTCATGAAGAAACACCATTGATCCTTCCTATTGCAAACTAGATCTGCCCAGATAGAACCACTGCTTCATAAGGTCGTTGCATTTTCCAGTTGAGTAAATGGTTACGTCTTCCTCACAACCTTGAAAGCCGTCGACAGAATTGGCTGTTACCAGCACCTTGTCAAATTTCATTTTCACCAGTTTTTTTTTTTTTAAATGACAAAACTTGAGCAGTGTATGGCATGTAACACCAACTGCAACTTTCCCTTTAGTTTTAGAGCAAGCTGCCAAAGGAGAAATATATAGAAGAGAAGACGCATAGTTTGACGCCCCTGCACGCGAGATGATAGCCTTGTCGATATGATACTCGCACTTCATGATGAAACACCATTGATCCTTCCTATTGCAAACTAGATCTGCCCAGATAGAACCACTGCTTCATAAGGTCGTTGCATTTTTCAGTTGAGTAAATGGTTACGTCTTCCTCACAACCTTGAAAGCCGTCGACAGAATTGGCTGTTACCAGCACCTTGTCAAATTTCATTTTCACCAGTTTTTTTTTCTAAAAAAAAATGACAAAACTTGAGCAGTGTATGGCATGTAACACCAACTGCAACTTTCCCTTTAGTTTTAGAGCAAGCTGCCAAAGGAGAAATATATAGAAGAGAAGACGCATGAGCTTTTCATCAGGAGGAACACGACTGCGCTGATATAGTTGAAGAGGTTCACAAACACAACCAAATATTGTTTCCAAACGGAACAATGATAAAACTATTAAAACATCCAACAAACAAACCACTACAATTAGGGGGTTGCGGGCAACCAGTGTGCATAGAGCTCAAATTGCTAAACAAAATACTGTGCTTCACAGTTCCCACACAGCATCTAGATGGAGCCTCATCTCGGGTCTGCATAGCAAAACCATTACACCTACATGATGTATTCAAAAGACATTGCACTTGCACCTTGGGAGATCCGGGCCTCTCATGGACTGTATTTTGGCCTTGTTTTCTGCAAATCACGCAAACAAAAGTCTTAACATCTACTGACAGCTGACTAGTATTCTTGTCAATAAATTTGATATGATGCAAGATGGAACACCTTTAGTTTTCATCTGATAGCACCAGACATGAATTTTAGGAGGGCAATTTAAGTACCTGAAACCTGGGCCTGCTAATATGCAGCGATTCCATTTTCACTGAATTGTCAGCATCATCCAGCTCGATTGTTTTTTTTTTTTTTTGACGGTCAACGGGGGGGAGGCGTTCCCCACCTGATTTATCTGATTGGTGAGGCTCTTAATCTCCTCATAATTTACAGATATAGTTTTAGGAAGCACTTCGGCTGTTGCCGTATTCTAAGCAGTTCATACAGTGTAAGATCCTACGTTTCAGCCCTGGCCGGTTCTAGCCATTTCTAATCTATTACACCATATGTCGGCGACTTGCTTTCTCTTTGTTGGAAGTCTGAACCTCCATTCTTCAGCAGCAGTCTTGCATTTCGTTATGAGCTGATCAACCGAAGTTGATTCTTGTCTGAAAACCTTTGCGTTCCTGGTCTTCCATAGTTGCCAGCAACCCAACGCAATGAAGGCCGAGAACTCTTCAGTGGGTATTCCTCCATTCGGTGATATGGTATGCAAAGATTGAGTTGTGAGCTGTAGCATCTGCGGTAGCTGAAGCCTGTGCCAGAACATAGTCGCAATGTGGCAGCCGTTGATGATGTGCTCCGGTGTTTCATCTTGCTCGTTACATACCTCACATGTTTTATCAACCAGTATCCTCTTTTTATGTAGCACCGATCTTGCCTGAATTCTATCTTGAAGTAGAAGCCACATGAAAAGCTGCACTCTTGGTGGCGCATGGTTGCCCCATACAAAATTGGCCCTTGGATCATCAGGTTGTCCCTTGGCCTTCAGCAGTTTGTAAATAGCAGTACTGTCCAACCCTGACTCTCCCTTGGTAAATAATGATTTCCGTTGGTCCGGTGCTTGCGATAGTGTGGTTTCCCTGATGATCTGTAGTAGATGATGCAGTTCCGATCGTGCCCTTTGAGACAGACGCGGAACCAGAGTCCTCTGGAGTCCGGTGTTGATCATCTGGTAGACCGTAGCCTCCTTGGACGTACAGTGGCTGAAGATTGCCGGATAAGTGTCAGCAAGTGCCTCATCTCCATTCCAAACGTCCGACCAAAAGGAGCAGCTGTTTCCATCTCCGAGGGCAACCGATGTGATTGCACGATAGAGCGGTAGAATTTGTCGAAGCACCCTCCAATGGTCACCGTGAATATCCCCAATGAGCGTTGCAGTTGAAACCCGTCCCTGTACCCATTGTGCCCATGCTGAAACTTCGGGGTGATGAAGCTTATGTATTAGTTTGAGCAGCAGGCATATGTTTTGTGTGCCCATGTCCTTGATCCCCAGACCTCCCAGGTCTCTTGGCTTGCAAACATTGCTCCATGCAACTAGGCAGTTTGCCGGGTTTGCCTTTCCTGTTTTTTCTGCACTCCACAGAAAGGCACGTCTTCTTCTATCAAGTTGGTCGATCACTGATGGAGGCAGCTGCAGCGAGCTCATGAAGTAGACCAGTTGAGAGTCCAAAACCGAGTTAACCATCACAGCTCTACCCATAGTGTTCAGTAAGCCTGCTTGCCAAGTACTAAGATATCTGTCAGTCTTCTGGATGTAAGGCGTGTAAGCTGACATTGGTAGCTTGTTCACCGAGAGTGGCAGCCCCAGGTACGGCTGTGGGAAGGATTCCTGCCTGCAACCCAGAATCTGAACACATTCCTGGGTTATAATGTCAGACATGTGGATTGGCACCAACGTGCTCTTGCAATAATTTATATGCAATCCAGAGAAAGATGCAAATTCATCAAGAATTGTTTTTAGAGCAGCAACCCCAGCGGTGTTGCCTTGAAGGACAACTAACGTGTCATCCGCATATTGGAGTACTGCACATGGTAAGCCGGCCTCCGTTGGGTGTTTTATCTCAGCACATCCAGCAATCATACGCTGAAGAGTCTCTGCCACCAGCAAGAAAAGGTAAGGTGAAATCGGGTCACCCTGACGAAGGCCTCTCTTGCAATTGATCCAAGGTCCCGGGCATCCATTTACTATTACTGCTGATTTCGAGGAGGTCAGTAGAGATCTGATCCACTGAATCCATTTGTCATTGAAACCCCTCGCTGATAGTACACTGAATAACCCCTCCCAGTTCACTGTGTCGAAGGCTTTTGCAAAGTCAAGTTTTAGAACTATTGCTGGTTTCTTTCTCTTGTGACAAACTTGTACCAGTTCCAAAGCGTATACGAAGGTATCAGCGATGGATCTCCCCTTGATGAAACCTGTCTGTTTGATGTCTATAAGCTTTGGAATTTCACCCTGTATTCTCATTGTCAGCACCTTTGTGAGTATTTTGATGCTGCAGTTCTGTAAGCATATTGGCCTAAATGAGTCAACATCCACCGCTGCCGGCTTCTTGGGTATCATCACCATATGCGATCTGTTAATCGGATCCAGACTGAGCTGCCCCCCATGAAAAGCACTCATGAAATTCATAACCTGCTCCTTTACAGTCTGCCACGCTGCTCTGTAGAAGGCCGGTCCAAAACCATCAGGTCCCGGAGCACTGTTCACGTTCATTGATAACATAGCTGACTTGGTTTCTTGCTCAGTGAATGGTGCTGTTATCGATGTGCTTGGTGTGGTCGTGTCTCCGTAGATGTGCAGCAGATTTGCGGGCACAGAGACACCGGGTACCCCGATAATTGACTTGAAGAAATCTGTCATCGCCGCTATCTTGCCGTCATGGCTGACAACTTCCTGACCATCAACCCTCACCATTCTGATATAGTTGGTTCTCAGTCGTTGGGTAGCCTGTGCATGATGAAATGCAGTGTTGGAGTCACATTCTTTGATTGCCCGTTGCTTGCTTCGCTGCTTCCAGTAGGCTGCTTTGGCCTTGATCTGATCCTGCAATGTTTGTTGGGTTTGCTTGCGAGCCTGAAACTCAGTGGTCTCGTCTCCTCAAAGAAATCAAATAGTTGGATAATGAATTTACAGTTCGGAATTAGGTAATTGGGTGCCCTTGTACACCTCGACCAGACCTTTGCCGCCGCACGCGTCGACTTGATGCACGAGGCCAGATGCCCAGCGGCATCCGCGCGTGGCTGCGTCTGTTGCCAGCCCGCCAGGACCGTGGGGAGAAAGGATTGATGTCTAAGCCAGGCACGTTCGAAACGGAAGAAGGCTGACTTCGGAATGTTTGTGGAAAGCGAGAGCAGAAGTGGAGTGTGATCAGAGGTCGGTTTAGGTAGGGAGGAAAGGCAAGTTAGTGGGAAGATCAGGTCTAGATCGTTGTTAGTGAAGACCCTGTCAAGCCGTGCCAGTATCGGGTGTTGCTGGCCGTTGGTCCAAGTGAACAACCGATCAGAGAGGCTGACTTCAGACAGCCGAAGGGCTTGGATGGTTTCATTGAAAGCATTGGATAGCGACACGCTGAACTGGGCGTTGTTCTTGTCAGCAGCGCAGCGCACAAGGTTGAAGTCCCCCAGGAGGATCCATGGACCCTGAATAAGATTTTGTGCTGTGAAATCGCGCAAACCGTTCAGGAATGGAATTGAGCCCGCGCGATCCGACGGGCCGTAAGTGTTGGTGACAGAGAAGTCAAGGTTTGATGCATTACAAATGAATACAGCGGTTATAGTGTTTGGTCTGATGAAATGGTGTTTTAAAGTGAATAATGCTGGATCCCAGGCCGTCAGAATCCCCCCCCTTGTTCCTTCAGCCGGCGCAACAACATAGGAAGAGGAGAAGTTTACAGGTAGGAAGGCTCTGGCTTTGAACAAACTTATATTGTCAAGCTTGGTTTCTTGGAGGCAAATTATTGCAGGTTTAGCATCGGTAAAAACACTTCGCACAACACGACACTTGTCCGAGTCACCTAATCCACGAACGTTCCACGAAACGATGTTAAAACAGCGAAAGTTCAGACTCATTTCTGAATATTACAGCAACAACTAGTTTTAGAGAGCGCACGACAAGCTGAAGTCAAGGTAGACAGCAACCGGTTACAGAAGATGAAAACTAAGATAGAAGCACCGCCATTTGAAGTGCTGAAGCGGACATTTGGGAAGCGGTGGACACCGCCGTTGTTGCTGTTGCAGAAGCAAATCATATGGCAGCATCAGTCACCACAGCGACCGCGCCGGCGTTCTTGCATCCGAGGTTGGCCGCGGACACGAGCTTGCGCAGCTCCGCCACCCCCAGGGGCAGCTTGTTGCGTGCCATAATGTTTCGCTTGTTGACGTGATTCTTGAGCGTCCTGGAGCACCCAGACAGGGAGTTGAGGAGCGCCTTGCGTTGAACCGCCTGTGCGGTCATGTCCACGAAGTTAGCCGGTGCCTTGGCCGCAAGGCGCGAGCTGGTCCTCCTTGTGACGGTGGAACCGTCTTCGGCCGCGCCCTCATTAGCAGCGGCAGGAGCGCGTGGGCGGCGGCGGTAAGTGATGATGCCCGGCGGCGGTGGCAGCGTGCAAGCAGTAGGGGATGCGGGCGAGGGCGGAGGAGCAGCGATGCTTTCCGGGCGCGTAGGTCCCGCATCGCCGTCCACGGCGGTGCTACGCTGCACAGGCGTCGGCGAGCTTGGCGGCGACAGCGAGGAAAGCATATGAGCTATGGAGAAAGCAAGGCCAAGGATGGCCTGGGCAGAGGGCGCCGCGGCCAGTTGCCGTCCCCCCAAAGGATCAAAAGCATATTGGTGGTTGTTCCCCAGCACTTGGCTAGGCCGAAGCGGCGGGTACATCTGGTTGTAGTAATGGGGCGGCGGGCGCGCCTGCTGCTCGCGGCTGACAGGACCCAAGGGGCCAAGGCAAGGACCAATGGGTGGAGGAGCAGGGGGCCCAAAAAAGCGAGCCAAGTTCCCCTGACTGTCAAGCTGGTACTCCCTCGGCCAAACACGGATGGGCAGGATTTTGGCCACGCACCCATGTCGTCCGACCCCCAACGGGGCGGAGATGCGCAGTTCATAAGGAATTTCAAGGCGATCATTGGCCTTTATTACTGCATTTGACAAATCTTTGTCATCGCTGACGTCAAAAAAGCATCCTCTATCCTGTACGTCCTTGATAATTTTCTGCCAAACAGAACTGCTGCTGAACAAAGTTGTCCCGTTCCCCACTGTCCATAAACAGTACCTGCGAACAAAGAAGAAAAAATATTTGAACATCTTTACCTCATCATGCATGCACTCTTAGAATTAAGATTAGGAACTAGCACAAGATGGTCATGCATGGTACAAGCAAGGAGCTTACTTGGCCCTTGTCAGAGCCACATTTGTCCTCTGTAAGTTTGAAAGAAACCCAACTGAACCGGCTCCATTGCTCCTGACTGTTGATATGATAATGATATCTTCCTCCGCACCTTGGAAACCATCCACAGATTTTACTTTCACTGAGAAACCATCATACGTACTGTAGGTTTTCCCAAGCTTTTCCTGGATAGTTCTAACTTGAGCATTGTATGGGGAAACAACACCAACAGAGAGCTTGGTTCCAGTAGAAACTGACTCTGCAATTAATAAAAAAGAAGAAAAAATAAGCTTAGGCTCCTAATGTTCACCCTTGAGACTGAATTTAAATCAAAGAACATCAAAATTATCATAGCAAGAAGTACAGCACTACAACTAAAAGAGCAATATTCATAGTGGCTTAGACTTCACCTTTGAACAATCTCTGCACCATCCGCACAACGACAGCAGCTTCTATTGTGTTTTTGAGGCTCCGGCCATTCTTTTCAGTGGTTTCATGCCCGCTATCTACATTTATAAATGAATATGGACCAAACCATTTTCCTGCTAAAAACCTCTTGCTATAGTTCATATGAGTGACATTTGGGCCATCAGATATCTTGCCATCATAAAATGTGGCAACTGGAAACTTGCTTATTTCTGGATGCATCCTATACTGGACATTCAGAAGATGTTTATTGTAGCCCAATGAACTTAATCTCTCAAACATACTTCGCCCGAAGTTAGCACTGTCAGATATCTACAAAAATCATATTACAAGTCAATACTCTAGAGCCAAGAATAAAATGCCAAATAAGAATACTGAATTGAAGGAGCTTACTTTGCTCTTCACAAGAGCTGGAAGCTGATATTCATCTCCGATGAAAATAGCCTGCTTTATACCAGGCAGCTGCAACGGAATTAAGGTTTCACATTCTTTGAGCTGTGCAGCCTCGTCAACAATCAGCAACTCAAGAAGGTTCATGTTTTCAGGCAGCCCACATAAACCTGAGGAAGAATCTCCCTTAGGCACATTATACAGCCTGAATGAACTAGAAATTGTACAGAGGATGCATTTGGTTCTTGCCAGAACATATTGTTGAACAGATCGTTCACTGTAACAATTTGGAAGCTCCAAGTTTGTGCAAAGGTATCTTAGTTCTTGCACACACAGTGTTCTTGCCAGACTGAACTTCAATTTATTGCATGAATTGATCTGTACACTGGCCAGTTTTTCTGGCCAGATCTCAGGGTCCCCTTCGTCTTCTATTTTGCTTGCAAGTAGTTCGTCTGACCATATATCTCCATCATCAAAGTCACAATTTATCAGAGCATAAAGAATTTTGATCAGTTCAAGCACCTCCAGCATACACTGAAAGCTCCTTCCTGTTTCTGGATTTCTTGGGTGATCATTGTATAGTATATCAATGCAATCATACAAATTACCAGAGAGTTTGTTGTAATCATCCTTCAGATAATGCTTGAAAGATGGTACTATTAATGCTTCTTCTACATCTCCAGAGTCATAACATTCGTCATTATCCTTATTCTTTAAAACAACATCACTGTAATTATCCTTGTCTTCAGACTCCTTGCTATTCTGCTCACAGTTATCATTTCTATGACACATTTGCCAAGAAGTGTCTTCATCTATATCCTTCGTGGGGCTCTCTTGTTGAATACTATCCTGAATGTACGACTGGTACTTGGTTGCTGAGTTCTCAAGCAGATCTATGAGTGAACACAAGCAATGCCTCCAGCCAGTGTTCGGCATGAAACATGGTAATAGGCGCTTGGCACGGGAGTCAAGAAATACGGCAGAAAGGACGTTCCCATTATCTATCTTCATCCTCTTCTTGTTTCCATATAGAACAATGTCATTCAAGAAGCAGATGCTGCCATCTGATGGCTTCCCAACAAGATTGACAATTCAAGCTGCAACCTCCAATACAGCAGTATTTGTAGGTGCACAGGCAAGTGTCTTTCGCCCCTTAACAAGCATGGCCCACAAGATAGTGCTGATGGTTTTAGTTTTACCTGTCCCAGGGGGGCCCCATAATAGTTTTAAGGAAGAGGAGTGGTTATCAATTGCTAAAACACAGTCGGCTACCGCGTTTAGCTGTGAATCATTTAGATTGAACTTCTCAAGGCCAAGGCCATCGACTGATTCATTACGGAGGGTTTGAGATAACTGGAAACATGATGAGCTAGCATCTTCTACGGCCTTCATGAAAAAATGATTACAAAACTCAAATAAGTTAGCTACCATGATGAATGTCACACAAAAAGGTAAAAAGACATAAGACTGTTTATCTCACTTCACTGTGGAAAGAAATAACCCATTATCATTGTAAAAAAAGTTCCAATATGCCCAAAAAAGTATAAGTTATGTAACATTGATGAAAATGCTTCATGGAAAGCCAGAAGGTTGCAAGAGCTTAATGGGACTATGCAATTAAGACAATGCATTGTCACATACTCCCTCCATTTTTTATAAGGTGTAGTAGAACTTAAGAAAGTATTTCAATCCTTTGACCATTAATTTCTCTTACAACTCATCTAGCGACCTTCAGTAGCGGACAACACTCTAGTCAGATTGACTTTGTCCTCACAAGAAGAAAGGACAAACGAGCATGCTTGGGTTGCAAGGTGATACCAGGGGAGTGTGTTGTTTCTCAACATAAGCTTTTGGTGGCAGACTTTCGTTTTCAGGTACGTGCCCGTAGGGATAAACAAGCTAAGATTGAAAGAACAAAGTGGTGGAAACTGAAAGGGGAGACGTCAGAGGTATTCAGGGAAAGGGTTATCAAAGAGGGCTCTTGGAAGAAAGAAGAGGACATAAACAACATGTGGGAGAAGATGGCAACCAACATTCGGAAGGTTGCCTTAGAGGTGTGTGGAGTAATCAAAGGAAGTGGAGGCGACGCTAAAGATACTTGGTGGTGGAACGAGGAAGTCCAAAGGGCTATTAAGAAGAAGAAAGAGTGCTATAGACGCTTGTACCAGGACAAGAGTGTGGACAACATAGAGAAGTACAAGGTGGCAAAGAAGACTGCAAAGCGAGCTGTAAGTGTGGCAAAGGGTAGAGCGTACGAGGATCTTTACCAACGTTTGAGTACGAATGAATGAGAGAATGACATTTATAGGATGGCTAGGGTTCGTGAGAGAAAGACAAAGGACTTCAACCAAGTTAAGTACATTAAAGATGAAAGGGAGCATCTCTTGGTGAAGGAGGATGAGATCCGACATAGATGCCAAGAGTATTTTGACAAATTGTTCAATGGTGAGAATACGGACACAACCTTTCAGTTGGATGACTCTTTTGATGACACTAATAGACGCTTTGTGCGGAGAATCCAAGAATCTGAGGTCAGAGAGGCGTTGAAAATGATGAAAGGAGGTAAGGCGATGGGATCGAATGGTATCCCAATCGAGGTGTGGAGATTCCTCGGGGACATAGCTATAGTATGGCTAACCAAGCTGTTCAACCATATTTTTCGATCGAACAAGATGTCTGATGAGTGAGAAGTATATTGGTACCGATCTACAAGAATAAAGAAGATATTCAAAGTTATACTAATTACCGGGGAATTAAGTTGATGAGCCACACTATGAAGCTATGGGAGAGAGTTATCGAGCATCGCTTGAGAGCAATAACGCGGGTCTCTATAAACCAATTTGGTTTCATGCCCGGAAGGTCAACCATGGAAGCCATTTTCTTAATAAGACAAGTTATGGAGCGGTATAGGGAGAAGAAGGACCTACACATGGTTTTTATTGACTTGAAGAAGGCTTATGATAAAATATCAAGGGATGTTATACGGTGGGCTTTGGACAAACATAAAGTCCCAACGAAGTACGTCGGTCTCATTAAGGACATGTACAACAATATTGTGACTAGAGTTCGAACAAGTGATGGAGACACGGATGACTTCCCGATTAGGATAGGACTACATCAAGGGTCAGCTTTGAGCCCTTATTTGTTTGCCTTAGTGATGGATGAGGTCACAAGGGACATACAAGGAGACATCCCTTGGTGTATGCTTTTCGCGGATGATGTAGTGCTAGTTGATGAAAGCCGGACAGGAGTGAATCAAAACTGGAGTTATGACGGGAGACTTTGGAGTCCAAAGATTTTAGACTCAATAGAACTAAAACTGAGTATATGAGATGTGACTTCGGCACTACTACTCGGGAGGAGGAAGATATTAGTTTGGAAGGTCAAGTAGTGCCTAGAAAGGATACCTTTCGATATTTAGGATCAATGCTACAAAGAGACGGGGATATTGATGAAGATGTTAGCCATAGAATCAAAGCAGGATGGATGAAGTGGCGGCAAGCATCTGGTGTCCTATGTGACAAAAGAGTACCACAGAAGCTAAAAGGCAAGTTTTATAGGATGGCGATTAGACCTGCTATGTTGTATGGTGCAGAATGTTAGCCTACGAAAAGACGACATGTTCAACAGATAAGTGTCGCGGAAATGCGTATGTTGCGTTGGATTTGCGGTCATACAAGAAGGATCGAGTTCGGAACGATGATATACGTGATAGATTAGGGGTAGCACCAATTGAAGAAAAGTTTGTCCAACACCGGTTGAGATGGTTTGGACATGTCTAACGGAGATCTCCAGAGGCACCGGTGCGTAGTGGAATCCTAAGCCAGGATAGTAACGTGAAGAGAGGCAGAGGAAGACCGAAGTTGACTTTGGTAGAGACAATAAAAGGAGACTTGAAAGGATTGAATATACTCAAAGACTTAGCCTTAGATAGGAGTGCTTGGAAGACAACTATCCACGTGCCTAAAACTTGATTGCTTCTGCTGAGTTTCAACTCTAGCCTACTCCAACTTATTTGGGACTTAAAGGCTTTGTTGTTGTTGTTGTTGTAATATATATTATCAAGTACTACAAACCATTATCTTACTAAACAACAAGTAAAACATGGATCATGCACACTAACCTTATGTATATTTTAACTAGCCGATAGTCAAAATTTACCATGTTTGACTTTTTTTATTTCCAATACACCATATATTCGAAATGGACGTAATACTTGATACATCACATGCAAAGAAGCATGGTTATCATCGTCCACAAATGCAATATACCAGAAAATTAGAGAAAGCATAATGCAGCATTGATGATAATCTTTCGTAAAAAATCTAGCATGCTGCCCACTTAATGAGACATAACAATTAAGACATGAATTATGACATTCTAAGTCTACATAAATGCTGATAGAGGGAAAAACATGTCAAAGAGAAATACAAGTGCATACCCTTTTCTTGTACCGCCACACCATATCAACAAGATCAGTGCTCTTTTTGTTCTGAAGCTCAATAAGATTGGCATCAGTTGGTCCCATTTGAAGGCATTTCCATATACGATTGTATGTCTCCATATTTATGAGAAACACAACAAACAATTGCCGTTTCAGTATTTTTGTTTGAGGATCTGCCTCAATGGGAATGGCAGATGACAATTGCACAATGCAGCAATTAGGTGGAATTTTGTCGAGCGGGAGCTCTCTGCACTGGGTACGCCCTTTCTTTTTTTTGTCGTCTCCTCCACTTTTCAGAACCGAACCTAATACATATGACACCCTATTTTGTGTTAAGTCAGACACATGCTTCGGTTTCTGTGAGGACATGACTATTATGAACGTTGATAGCTCTAACTTGTGCATTGTATGGTGACACAATACCGACAGAGAGCTTGGTTCCTGTAAATACTGACTCTGCAATGAACAGAAAGAGAAAAAGGATGAAACACATGGTCAACCAAGGTATAAGCAATTCAGATTCTTTGTAACTGTATGAACGTTGATTCTCACTTTCTCAGTATATATAAACTCCTAATAGTAATAATCTAAGCATCAAAGTTACAGAAACGCACAAGATCATACCTTCGAATAATCGCTTTACTATCCACAGCACAGCAGCGACTTCTATAGTATTTTTCAGGCTCTGACCATGCTTTTCAGTCGTTTCATGCCCACCTTCTACATTTATAAATGAATATGACCCAAACATTTTGCCTGGTAAGAATTTCCTCTCATAGTTCTTGCACACAACATTTGGACCATCAGACACCTTGCTGTCATAAAAATTGGCAACAGGGAACTTGCTTATCTCTGGGTGCATCCTATACTGAACACTGAGGAGATGTTTATTGTAGCCCAGGGTACTTAACCTCTCAAAAACACTCCTTCCAAAGTATGCATTCTCAGATATCTGAAAGAGTAGGCAGAATTTTCAGTTACAGAATTACAATTTACAACAAAGGAAACAAAGCAGAAAGTATCGACATGAGACATACTTTGCTTTTTACCAGAGCCGGTAACTGGCATTCATCTCCGATAAAAACAGCCTGCCTTATGCCAGGTAACAGCATAGGAATTAAGGTCTCACACTCCTTCAGCTGGGCAGCTTCATCGACAATCAACATTTGCAACAGAGAGGTGTCCTTGTCCACAGGCACATTGTACAAGGAAAAAGAGCTAGAAACAGTACAGAGAATGCAGCTGGCTTTTTGCAGCAGGTACATTCGGATATCTCGCTCGTAGTCATAATATGAGCAATGAAAGCAGTTGGCCCAAAAGGGAAGCTTCAAGTGTTTACTCAGGTACTGCAATTCTTGAATGCAGAGTGATCTTGCCTTCCTAAACTTCGACTTTAAGCACTCTTCTGTGTGCACTGATGCTAGCAGATCCGGCCACTTGGCAGGATCATTGTCCTGCTTTATCTGTCCTTCAAGCAGTCCATCCAACCATACATCATCGTCGTCTGAGTTTATATGTGTATGAAGAATGTTCAGCAATTCAGCCACATCAGTCATGCATTGAAAGCTTTGGCCCATGCTTGGGTTTCGTGGAAAGTCCGTTTGCAGTACCTCCATGCAATTGAATAAATCTGCAGCGAGTTCATTGTAAGTGGCTCTCACGTATTCTTTCAGTGGCAATATTACTAACATTTGTTCTGCAGGTTCTGGATCACACCCGTCACCCGCATCGTCAGATTTGACTCCTTCACTCTCATAGCAATCTTCTTCATCTTCCGATTCTTCTTCATTATCATAGTACTCATCATCACCATGCTCTATTTCTACATTATCACAGATATCCTCTGGGTCTTTACCTTCAGTGCAAGAAGTAACGCTACAATCTTCAGTTTTGTTCTTCTCATGGTTCTTTCTCTCTGTTTCCTTCATTTTCGCAAGAATTCTTTCAGTGTACAACTGGTGTTGTTCTGCTACAGATTTTTCAAGAAAATGTAGCAGTGACGACAAGCAGAGTCTCCAAGGTTTCTTTGCGAAGCATTTTGACAGACGCCTAGTGCGAGAGCTGAGGAATACCGTGGAAAGTTCATGATCCTCATCTATCTTCATCCTCTTTTTGTTTCCAAACAAAACAATGTCACTTAGGTGTATGTCTCTGCTACCAGAAAACTCATGGACGAGCTTGACAATTCGAGACGCAACCTCTAGTACTGCAGTGTTTGTAGGAGCACAGCCAAGCGTCCGATGTTTTGAAAGCAGCATTGCGTAGAGCAGAGTGCCAATAGTTTTAGTTTTTCCTGTCCCAGGGGGTCCCCATATTAGTTTGACGGAAGAAGAGAACTTTCCTGTTACTGGAACACAATCTGCAACAGCATTCAGTTGTGACGTGTTAAGCATGAAGTTCTCAAGGCCGAGATCATCAATAGATCGATCTGGGAAGCACCGAGATGATTGGGAGCTTTTCGACATATCCCATTTCACCGCCTTCATAAAGATACAGCAACAGGTCAGTCATCAGGAATAGCATTCACTAATGAGTATGACAAAAGAACATTTCTTTTGTATACTTTTAGATATGACTACAAGTTTGTTCGAAACTCAATACGTTCCAATAAGTCTTAGAAGACTTCTTTTTAGCACAAAAGCCTTTCACATATATAATGAAAATTCTCCTCCATGTTTCAAATGCAACTATCATGGGATTCAAAAATTCACTATACACAACCGGTAGGGGAAACCCCTTTTGTTTCATCAAAAAGAACACTCACTATACACAATTTATGCTTAGTTTCTTAATGTGCAGTAAATGAACAAATTGTCTACATCCTACATCCATACTGAACATCGTAATTTCACTGCTATACATATAGTTTAGCAAACATATAAGGGAAAATGGTGTTCTTGCCCCTTACACAGATGTGTAATTGTGATTTTACCCTCGTTTTTCTAACTTTGTGATTTTGCCCTTAACTGTTCACAAGTCAACGCGAATTTGCCCCTGTTTTTACCGTTGACCAAGGGCAAAATCGCGTTGACTTGTGAACAGTTAAGGGCAAAATCACAAAGTTAGAAAAACGAGGGCAAAATCACAATTTCACATCAAAGTTGGGGCAAGAATACAAGAGCCCCAACATATAAATGCAAGAGCGCAAGCACATTCCATTTTACTGAAACTCACTCACCATCTCAAATTAATACAAGTGCTATTCATAAAACCTACCGCCCATCGAGAATTTGTGGATGCTGCCTTAAATTCAATGAGTCCATCACATGACTAAGAGAGAAAGAGCATACCTTTGACTTGTACTGCCATACTATATCAACAGTGTCAGACACATGCGAGACATTTTGGTTCTCATTTGCTGCAGGAGGTACTTTCTTCTGACGATTATTTCCCTTGTCAAGACTGTTGGAGTATGAGAGTATGAGTATATTAGGCCCATGAGGCCCATGTATGACTAATATATATTGCTACCCTTCTAGGGTTAGCCTAAGTAATGGATTCTCACAACTCTAGCATGGTATCAGACTAGGTTTTCTTCTCCCCAACCAGCCGCCAGGCGCCGCCGGCCGGCCTCTTGCCGCCGCCATGGCTGGCCGCCCTCCCCCTCCCTCCCCCACCTACTTCCAGGCCTTCCCCTCCCTTCCCTACCCCTCCTCCTGGGCCCAGCGCGCGTGCTGCTGCGGGCGCAGGCGCGGGTGGCCCGGCCGCTGCCCCGGCGCGGGCGTGGGTGGCCCAGCCGCCGCTGCGGGGGCGGGCGCAGGCGGCCCCGCCGCCGCGGGCGCGGGCGCGGGCAGCCTGGCCGCTGCCGCCGCCGCCGCTGCTGCAGGGCGGGCGCGAGCGCAGGCAGCCCCGCCGCTGCCGCTGCCGCTGCCGCTGCGGGCGCGGGGGAGAACCTGGAGCCTTTCTTCTTCCCCGCTCCTCCTCCTCTGCCGCCCCCTGCCCCCTCTCTAGACGGCAGGGGCCAACTCCGCTCTCGCCGCCGCCCTCGTGGCTGCTCGGGCTGCTGCTGCGGACAGCCAGGCCCGGGTGCGGGCGGCCGCCCTCGCTTTGGAGCGCGACGCGGCTGATGCCCTGGCCCGCCAGATCGTTGAGGCGGAGCAGCTCCTCGTCCTCCCTACCTCCTACGACACCGCGGCCACCTCCTCAGGCTCGACGGGTCACCGCGCGTCTCACACCGCGGTCATCTGGCACGACCCGGCCGACCCGCACGTGGCTCAGCTCCACTACCAGGCCGGGGGTGTCCAGAACATCCGACTCCTCGTCCCGGTCGTCCTCGAGCCTGAGTCGCCCTCTTACGCCCGCTGGAGGGACCTGGTCCTCCTCACCCTCCGCCGCTACGCCCTCGACGACCACGTCCTAGTCGACGCCTCGGTCGCGGCCCAGAACCCATTGTGGCTGCGCCTTGACAGCGTCATCCTCTCCTGGATCCTCGGGACGATCTCCTTGGACCTCCACGACCTCGTCCGCAACTCTGCTGACGCTCGCCGGGCCTGGCTTGCGCTCGAGGGCCAGTTTCTGGGCAATGCAGAAGCCCAGGCCCTGCGTCTCGATGCGAGCTTCCGCACCTTCGTTCAGGGTGACCTCTCCGTTGCGAGTTCTGCCGGCGCATGAAGAGCATGGCGGACTCCCTCGGCGACCTTGGCTGGCCCGTGGAGGACCGCATTCTAGTCCTCAACGTCCTCCGCGGGCTCAGTGACCGCTACGCCCACCTCCGGACGTGGATCACCCGGCAGAGGCCCTTTCCCTCCTTCCTGCAGGTCCGTGACGACCTTGTCATGGAGGAGCTCACTCAGGGCGTCCAGCCAGGGTCCTCGTCTTCCTCGACTGCCCTGGCCGCTACTCCTCCGGCGTGTTCGTTCG
Organism: Miscanthus floridulus; assembly: GCF_019320115.1. NCBI lineage: Eukaryota > Viridiplantae > Streptophyta > Magnoliopsida > Poales > Poaceae > Miscanthus > Miscanthus floridulus. The sequence continues at coordinate 67,965,552 of NC_089591.1, forward strand.
CTCCACCGCCGTCGTCGCTTCTTGGTTCTCCTCCCCCCGGGCCGAGCGGGGGTGGGGGGGCCGTGGCGGCCGCCGTCGCCGCGGAGGGGGACGTGGGGGCCGCGGGGGCCACCAAACACCGGTCCCTCCCGGGAGCCACCAGTCGCCCGCAACTCCACGGGGTGCACGCTGGCCCTCTTTCCACAACCCGTGGTCGGGGCGCATCTCCATGTGGCCCTTCCCGGCTCCAGGCGGGGAGCCTCGCCCACCAGCGGCCTTGCTCACTGGAGCTCCTCCGGGGTTTCACTTCCCGTCTGCGTGGGCTCCACCTCCCGGCGCATCTTCGTGGGTGACACCTCCCGACACCTCGCCCGGGCCTGTCGGTTGGAACCCGGCGGCCTTGGCCAGATCCTTCAGCACCATGGCCCTGACACCGCCTGCCGGTCCCGACTGGATCGCCGACTCGGGTGCCACTTACCACACTACTCCAGACCCTGGTATACTCTCCTCTATTTACCCTCCTTCTTCCTCTCATCCTTCGTCCATCATGGTCGCGAATGGTTCGTGTCTTCCAGTTACGTCCGTGGGTGCCGCCGGCACTCATGGTTCCTTTCGTCTTCCTGACATTCTTGTTGCACCCTCTATGGTTCACAACCTTCTTTCTATTCGTCGTTTTACAGCTGACAATTCCTGTTCTGTTGAATTTGACTCTTCTGGTCTTACTGTAAAGGATTTGGCTTCTCGACGTCCTCTTCTCCGATGTGACAGCACGGGACCCCTTTACACCCTTCGGTTTTCGGCGTCTGCTTTCTCTTCGTCGCCGTCTACTTTGTCAGCTGCCTTCGCCGCCACTCCTTCCTCCACCACTTGGCACCGTCGCCTCGGCCATCCTGGATGTGGTGCTCTGACGCAGCTTAGTCGCAGTTCCGACATTGGTTGTACTCGGGCTCACGATGAGCACTTGTGTCATGCGTGCCAGCTGGGCCGTCATGTTCGTCTCCCTTTTTGTTCTTCTTCTTCACATACTACGCATGTGTTTGATCTTGTACACTGCGACCTATGGACATCTCCTGTCATCAGCATTTCTGGGTATAAATACTATCTTGTGGTGGTTGACGATTTCTCGCATTATTCGTGGACTTTCCCTTTGCGTGCAAAGTCGGATACCTTCACCACTCTTCTCCACTTTTTCACCTAGGTGTCTACTCAGTTCGGCCTTACCATCAAGGCCGTCCAGTGTGACAATGGCCGTGAGTTCGATAACGGCACCTCCCATGCCTTCTTCCTCTCTCAAGGTGTCCAGCTGCGCATGTCTTGCCCGTATACCTCCTCCCAGAACGGCAAGGCCGAGCGCATGATTCGCACCACGAACGACACCATGCGCACCCTTCTGCTCCAGGCGTCGCTTCCTGCTCACTTCTGGGCAGAGAGTCTGCACACCTCCACCTATCTCCTTAACCGCCTACCTTCCGCTGCCTGCCCGGCTCCCACACCACACCACGCTCTCTTCGGTACCCCTCCTCGGTATGACCACCTTCGTGTCTTCGGGTGTGCATGTTACCCTAACACCACTGCCACCGCTCCCCACAAGCTGGCTCCCCGTTCCGCTCTGTGTGTCTTCCTTGGGTACTCCCCGGATCACAAGGGGTACCGGTGCTTTGACCTCACCTCCCGTCGGGTCCTCATCTCTCGCCATGTGGTGTTTGATGAGTCTGTCTTCCCCTTCTCCACCACCACCACACCACCTCCCACCCCCGATCCTGACACCTTCTCTCTGTTTCCCACTGACACGGTGGTCCAGCCACTTTTACCGCTGTCTCCTGCAGGTACTGCTTCCCCATGCCCCTCGCCGGGCCCGTGCCCCCGCTCGCCGCCCACTAGTGACGCCCCTGGCCCTGCGCCCTGCACGGGTCCGGAGGCGTCGCCCTCCGGAGCTGCCCCTGCCCCTACGTCCGCCGCAGGTCCGGGGACGCCGCCTGTCGCACCTCCTGCGCGTTTCGCCCAGCCGGTGCACGTCTACCAGCGCCGTGTGCAGGCGGCACCGCTGCCTCCGGCACCACCGGGGGCCCCCTCTCCACTGGTGACGCCTACACCACCGGTGGCCCCTTCTCCGCCGGCGACCCCTACACCGCCGCCGCCGCCTCAAGCTGCCCGTGTCGTGTCGCCGGTGTACCACCCGCCACTCCTTCACCGACACCCGCGGCATGTTCACCCTATGGTGACGCGACACGCGGCTGGTACCCTGCGGCCCCGGGCTCTCGCGACGATGCCCGACGACCCGCAGATCTCTCCTATACCCTCTTCCGTTCGCGACGCCTTGTCGGACCCTCATTGGCGCCGCGCGATGGAAGAGGAGTACGCGGCTCTCCTCGTCAACCAGACATGGGATCTGGTGCCCCGTCCACCCGGATCCAACGTCGTCACTGGCAAGTGGATTTGCACACACAAGCAGCGGGCTGATGGTACCCTCGAGAGGTACAAGGCTCGCTGGGTTCTCCGGGGTTTCACTCAGCGCCCTGGAGTCGATTATGATGAGACTTTCAGTCCCGTGGTGAAGCCGGCCACCGTACGCACAGTGCTCTCCCTGGCTCTCAGTCGCTCTTGGCCCGTGCATCAGCTGGACGTCAAGAATGCTTTTCTCCACGGGACTCTCACCGAGACAGTCTACTGCAGCCAGCCAGCGGGGTTTGTTGACTCTTCTCGTCCGGACATGGTCTGCCGGCTCAACAAGTCTCTCTACGGCCTCAAGCAGGCCCCCCGGGCGTGGTACTCTCGGTTTGCTGCTTTCCTGCTGACACTGGGGTTTGTGGAGGCCAAGTCAGATACGTCCCTGTTTATCTATCATCATGGAGCTGAGACTGCCTATCTGCTGCTCTACGTTGATGATATTGTCCTCACAGCCTCCAGTCCGTCCTTACTCAGCCGTGTCATCGCCTCTCTTTAGCAGGAGTTTGCTATGAAGGATCTTGGTGTGCTCCACCACTTCCTCGGGGTCACTGTTGAGCCTCGCCCCACCGGCCTTCTCCTTCACCAGCGGCAGTACACTCTTGATATCCTGGAGCGTGCTGGGATGACTAACTGCAAGCCCTGCTCTACTCCAGTTGACACACAGGGCAAGCTGTCAGAGGCCGTGGGAACCACCGTGGCAGACCCCACTGCTTACCGGAGTCTTGCAGGTGCCCTTCAGTACCTCACCTTCACCAGGCCAGACATCACCTATGCAGTGCAGCAGATATGCCTTCACATGCATGATCCCCGAGAGCCTCACCTCACTGCGCTCAAGCGCCTCCTCCGCTACCTCCGTGGCACTGTCGACTACGGCTTACTCCTTCAGCGGTCTTCCTCCACCGAGCTCGTCGTCTACACTAACGCCGACTGGGCCGGGTGTCCGGACACTCGACGCTCTACCTCCGGCTACGCTGTCTTTCTGGGCGGCAACCTGGTGTCCTGGTCGTCCAAGCGCCAGCCGGTGGTCTCCCGATCCAGTGCCGAGGCGGAGTACCGAGCTGTCGCTAACGGCGTGGCTGAGGCCTCCTGGCTCCGACAGCTCCTTGCCGAGCTCCACAGCCCTTTCTCCCGGAGCACGCTGGTCTACTGCGACAACGTCAGTGCGGTGTACCTCTCCACCAACCCCGTGCAGCACCAACGGACCAAGCATGTGGAGATCGACCTACACTTTGTCCGTGATCGGGTTGCCATCGGCGATGTTCGGGTCCTCCACGTCCCGACCACCTCCCAGTTTGCCGACATCTTCACCAAGGGCCTCCCGTCATCGACCTTCACCGAGTTTCGCTCCAGCCTCAACATCATTGGTGGCTAGTTGCGTCTGTGGGGGGGCTCGTGTGTGTGCTTCTTTTCATGTCCAGTCTGTAACTCCGCTGCGCCGGTAGTTCAGACTGCGGGGGGGTGTTGGAGTATGAGAGTATGAGTATATTAGGCCCATGAGGCCCATGTATGACTAATATATATTGCTACCCTTCTAGGGTTAGCCTAAGTAATGGATTCTCACAACTCTAGCAAAGACAAGTCCAAATGCGGTTGTATGTCTTCATGTTTACCAGAACTACTGCAAACAGTTGTTCCTTTGGTATTCTTGTTACAGGATCAGCTTCGACAGTAAGTTCAGATGACAGTCTGGCAATGAAGCAGTCAGGTGGCAAATCATCATCATCCTCACCTCCCTTAACAATTTTAGCTAAGATATAAGATTTCACATTTTGAGTCAAATCCGACACCTGTTTAGGCTTTCGCGAGGACAAAACTAATATATCATCCTGGCTGGGTGCGTAAGTTTCCCTGGATCTATCATCCTCGGCTGGCCTAGCAACCTTAAAGCACAAGTATACTTTGTCAGCGACATGCAGCTTCCTCATTTGGGTTACTTGTATAAAGTTCTGATGGGCATAACCATCCAACGCTGAGAACAAATCGGCATGCACTTCTTCAATCAATGGGTGATGTTACTAATTAGTATTAGATATTGTTAACCAGAAGTAACATGCCCCCCCCCCCCCCCCCCCCCACACACACACACAAAAAAGAGAAAGAGGAGGCACAAGACTATCAAGAATTGGTCGTTACCTTCTCCCGGAAGAGGTCCCTGTTGAAGACGTCGTCGACAGACCAAGAGAACACTTGATTCTCTAGATAGCTGAGATCAAACCTGCTGAGGTTCTTGTCAACTTTCCTCACCTTTGACAAATATTTCATCATGCACTTCATTCCATTCACTTTCCTTATCCGCATCTTACGGCCACTAGCCTTGTGCTCGCCATCACTCTTCTTGCTCCTCTCTTTTTTCAGAAATGGCATTTCGTTCACCTGGAGGAACAAGCTGCTGGGGCAACTGGAGTCGAGATACAAAGGATGCAAAGCTTTTAAATGGTGGACGAGGCAGAGAAGCCATTAATGAGACATTGCCTCCTTCGTTTCCCTCAAAGGACTGCTCCACTTCCCCATGGAGACACGCGAGTAATGACCTGTGCTACTGTGCTAGCTTTAAAGCTAACAGATTATAAGAATAAGAATGAGATAGTAGTTATAGAATCGCTGGATTTGTTTCATGCCTCCCCTCTCTGTGCTAGCAAACGGTTTTTCTTTAGTAAATTGTTTCATGACCTGTGCTACTGTGCGTCTGTAGTTCTGTGAATTTTAAAAGGAGATTATACGAGCAGTTGCACAACCATAAGATTACCATGGCTGATACGTCCCTGCACATGTGATCTAGATTTGTCAGTTGTCACTGCTGGCATTCACGAAGAAACACAGCGGAGTGCTAGATCAGCCCAACCAAATTACTGTGCGTTGTTAAGATTATCATCATGATCCAACCAAGTAACCGGGTCATACAGCATTCTTAACTAAATGTACCATAGCATACCATTACATTGACAATACTACTATGATAAAGACCGACAGGCTATTCAGGATTTAAGGGTTTGGGGAAACGTGCTCATCCAGCTCCAACAAACTATTGTGCTTCCCACACATACTAAATGAAAATCCATCCAAGTCCGGATAACAAATCCAAGTAGCACACAGAAGATATTACACCTTGGGAGCTCCAAATCTTTCATGGATGGTATTTCTGGTATTTCAGCCTGGTCTGCAAATTATAAACCAAAATATATATATTAATGCCTAGCGACTCATGTTTTTGTCAGCATTTTTTGTCAACTAGCGGGTCCATAGTATTTGCACAGCCAAATTTGTCATCTTTAGTTTTAATCTCCCTGCAAGACAAGATCCGGGGGACAATTTGAAATACCTGGAACCTCGGCCTACTTATATGCAGTGATTCCATTTTCACTGAGTTCTCAGCATCATCGAGCTCAATAACAGCCTTGGCTACTGCATTTGACAAATCTTTGTCATCATTAACATCAAAGAAGAGCCCTTGATCTCGCGCGTTCTTGATCATCTTCTGCCAAACAGAATTGTTGCTGGACAAGGTTGTCCCGTTTCCCACTATCCATAAGCAATGCCTGCGTAAAAGGAAAAAAAAAACTCAATGATACTATCATTTTACCTCATTGTGCATGCACTCTCCAGATTCAAGCCACAAAATAATAGGAACTAGCACCAAATGATCAGCCTTCGTGTATGCAATAAACTTACTTTGCCCTTGTCAGAGCCACATTAGTCCGCTGTAAGTTTGTGAGAAAGCCAACTGCACCAGCTCCATTGCTCCTTACTGTTGATATGATAATGATATCTTCCTCTGCACCTTGGAAACCATCCACAGATTTTACATTCACAGAGAAACCATCGTACATAATATATGATTTCCCAAGCTTTTCCTGGATAGCTCTAACTTGAGCATTGTATGGGGATACAACGCCAACAGACACCTTGCTTCCTTTGGAAACCGCCTCTGCAAATAATGGGGGGGGGGGGGGGGGAGATTAGATGCAGTTAACCTTAGCCTCTCACTGATTCAGACTTCAGATTTATTTATTTAGTAATTGCTGTAGTTAACACTGTTCAGTGTGGCAGGCCTAACCTTTGAACAATCTTTGCACCATCCGCACAACTGCAGCAACTTCTATTGTGTTTTTTCGGCCATGCTTCTCAATTGTTTCATGTCCACCTTCTACATTGATAAATGAATATGGTCCAAACAACTTTCCACTTAAAAACCTCTTGGTATAGTCCTTATGACTGACATTCGGGCCGTCAGATACCTTCCCATCGTAAAATGTAGCAACTGGAAAATTGCTTATTTCAGGATGCATCCGATACTGTACATTAAGAAGGTGCTTACTGAAGCCCAGAGAACTTAGCCTCTGAAAAACGCTTCTCCCGAAGCTAGCACTTTCAGATATCTACAAAATAATAGCATTATAAGTCAAATGCAGCAGTGCCAATCAGAAAATCCGAATGATAATTTGAAGAAGCTTACATTGCTTTTCACAAAGGCAGGAAGCTGGTATTCATCTCCAATCAGAACTGCTTGCCTTATGCCAGGTAGCTGCAAAGGGATTAAAGTCTCGCACTCCTTGAGCTGTGCAGCCTCATCAACAATCAGCAGCTCCAGAGAATTTGTGTCTTGAGGCTTCTCAAGCAATCTGCATATATTACCCATTGGGACATTGTACAGCCTGAATGAGCTTGAAACAGTACAGAGAATGCATTTAGCTCTTGGCAGTAGGTATTGCTGAACAGCTCTTGTATTATAACAATTCGGGAGCTCCAAATTTGTGCGGAGATAACTTAATTCTTGCACACACAAAGATCTTGCCAGCCTAAACTTCAATTTCTTGCATGAAGTAATCCGTATGCAGGCTAGTTGCTCAGGCCAGAGCAGAGGGTCCCCATTGTCTTCTATTTTTATTTCCAGTAGTTCATCTGACCAAATATCATGGCCATCATCCTTGTCATCATTTATCAAAGCATGGATAATATCGATCAATTCACGCACCTCCAGCATACATTGAAAGCTTCGTCCTGTTTCTGCATTTCTAGGATGATCATTGTATAGTATCTCAATGCACCCACATAACTTCCTAGAATGTTTGTTGTACTTATCCTTCAAATATTGCCTTAGAGTTTTACCCTCACTGTACAACTGGTACATGGTCACACGATTCTCAATAAGATCTATAAGTGAGCACAAGCAATGCCTCCAGCCTGAGTTTGGCACAAAACACGGCAATAAGCGCTCAGCACGAGAGTCAAGAAATACCAATGAAAGATCACTGTCGTCATCCATCTTCATATTATTTCTGTTTCCAAACAGAATAATGTCGTTTAGGAAGCAGAGGCTGCCATCAGCAGACTTGCCAACAAGCTTGACAATTCGAGCAGCAACCTCCAGCACAGCAGTATTGGTAGGTGCACAGGCAAGTGTCTTTCGGCCCTTCATCAGCATCGCCCACAAGATAGTGCTGATAGTTTTCGTTTTACCAGTCCCAGGGGGACCCCATAATAGCTTTATGGAAGAAGAGTGGTCATCCATCGATGAGACACAGTCTGCTACCGCATTTAGTTGTGAAGCATTGAGATTGAACTTCTCAAGGCCAAGGCCATCAGTTGATCTATGGGCAACACATTGAGATAACTGGGAGCATGAGGAGCTACCATCTTCCACTAACTTCATGGAAAAATAGTCAAAACAAGTCAGCTGTCTTGAAATGAGTAGTTTATTACATACTATTGTATCATAATAAATAACATAAGGAGGTTATCCCATGTCAGATACAAAGTAAAATTGTGGGTACTAACAGTATTTGTATGATGGAAATACTAGCAAAAGTATGTAATGCTGAGCAAAATCCGCCATGGAAATGCCGGCAGGCACGATAATCCAAGACAAGCATTTTTTTATGTTCTAATTTCCAAACTATCATACAAAAAACTGTTACAACAGAAACAAGATGCAAAACAAGACAAAGACATATGGATTATTTTGCATGTAGTTGACATACATACCTTTGGGTTGTATTGCCACACCTTATCGACAAGCTCAGTACTCTTTTTATTCCGAAGCCCAAGAGAATTAGCGTCATTTTCTCCCAGATGAAGGCATTTCCACATACGATTGTATGTCGTCATATTCATAATATACACAGCAAACAGTGGTCCTTTAGGTGTTTTCATTTCCTCATCTACCTCAATGGGAGTATCAGATGACAATTGAACAATGCAACAATTAGATGGGAAATCATCTTCTTCTCCACTTTTGAGAACCAAACCTAACACATATGATGACTTGTTCTGTGTCAGATCAGACACGTGCTTTGGTTTTTGCGGGGACAGGACTATTATATCACATTCAGTCGGTTCATATGTCTCCCTTGACTTCTCATCCTTCACGGGCTCTGCAATCTGAAAACTGAATACTGGATTCTCAATTTTTTTGCCATCAAGCTTTTCCACCTTGATTACTTGTGTAAAGTTTGCCTGTGCATAACCATCCAGTGATGAGAAAATATCAGCATGTTCTTCTTCAATCAGTGGGCCAGCAAATGAATCCAGATAACTTTCAAATGACACAAATGTGTCTGGTATCCTCTTGACCTGCAAGAAGTAAATGTTTAGCAAAACCAGCCCAACACCAGGTGTGAAGTGAGCAATACGGCCAAACTCAGCAATCTTTACAGAATGGTATGATTAACAAAGTCTCGATAGAATACTAGTTGATCGGTTGATTCATAGACGAAATACATGTGCAATGTCTGTGATTGATCGCAAATGATTGCAATTTAGAGTGCAACGGAATCCTTAAAACAGAAACAATGAGACAGCCACTACCCCACAGATTGAACTAAGACAAACAAAAAATTTCAAATTCTACCATACACCGACAGATTATACGATAATTAACCGCACGACACATGAGAAGCAAAAGGAGCATGGTCCTGAAGATTCTATCTGAAGCTGGTCCTATTCAGGTAAACCCAATAATCCACAATGCAACAAACCCACTTGGATCGAATGGGCGGCAGCAACGGCGGGGGCAAATGCCAACGCCGGCCTTCCTGCCCCTGGGAAAGCACGTGGGTAGTGTGTTCTCCGTTGCGAGTGCAACCAAGCACGCCGTCATCTCCCGGACACATCGATGGACTGGACCTCCGGCCGCCGACCGGCAGCCGCTAGCAGCGGCGGAGCAAGGGACTCTCTTTTTTTTTTTTGAGCAGGACTCGATGTGGAAAGAGCCGAGGACGGCGGTCCGTGACCCGTGAGGCCGTGACGCTGATCTCTGAGAGGTCAAGATGGGCCTTACTCCTGGCCCGTTTGTAGGAGTCTGTTAGTTGGGCCATGCAGGTAGGCTCTAAATGGACTTAGTACTTGACCACGACGCGCGAGCCTTTGATCCGGCCAGCGTGACCACTCAAATTCTGTGGCTGCTTCTAAAAAAAACTCAAATTCTGTGGCTTCACTGTATAAAAATATAGCAAAAAATATTTTTTTATAAAAAATAAATAATCTCTTTTGAATTTGTACAATTCATTAATTTGGCTTTCTCATCAGGGAGGGCCACAGAAGAAGATCACAAAAGGAACAATTTGGTTTGTTGTACAGAAAGATCTTGACTGCACTTGAAACTTGATCATCACCTGTTAGGGGTTTACTACAATAAATAGAGGAAGATGAAGGGGGGAACTAGTGCGTCGATACACCGCGTTATACTATCCGCTTGAAGAACATGATTTGTCCTCCCTTTTAATAATCTGAAGAACATGAAAGCATCCATGTGGAACCAAAACTAGATCATGCAATGCAGGGACAGTAGTAGGGCATGGACGTGGCGTATGAATCAAATGAAAGTTGCAGATGTGACACTAAATCATCAGTTCTAAGCTAGTACAGTCGCAGAACAAGAAAGTATAACGGAACCAGAGCAGTAAAAAATCACTTTTTCTTCGCGACCTTCGAAGGTAAAAATCACTAGTAGATCGAACACATTTTTTCTTGAAGGAAGTAGATCGATCACATTACCTGATGCCTGAGTAGGTCCCTGTTGAAGATATCCTGAATGGACCAGGAGAACACCTTCTTCTCCAGAGAGCTAGGAGCGAACCGGTCCTTGTTCAAGGCCCAGTAGCTCGCCACGGCCTCCATCTTGTCCACCACTCTGATCACCCTGTACTTGTCCTTGTCACTGCTCTCTTCCCTGTCCCTCAGTCGGTTCATCTTCCACGACACTATTCAGGTAGGCACTAGGCAGGCATTAGCAGCCTAGCAGGCAGCGCGTGTGAGACGAACGGGCAAAATGGCCGCTTCGCGGACACGCTTTTCTAGCCCCGCGTGCACGCGGACGCGGGTATCCGCATCGTCGTGCATGCGCGGCCCTTCGGATTCTTGGGCCACATTGATTGTCCCGGACGAGATCTGGGCCGTTGGCCTGTCTAACTTTTGCATGGATGCATGCAAATCATATCTATGATTGTTGAGATAATAATCGCATGTAATGCTTAATTTATGTTGCTCAAAAAAATGTAATGCTTAATTTATTATTATTTTACACACATGCAAATGCAAAAGGCCATCTCATTTTTTTGGCCCTCTTTGGTAGGGTTCGGTTTTCTCCAATGAAAAAACAGAGAAGCCAAAAAAAAAAACACGTTTTGATGGCTTTGCTTTCTAGTTTCTAGCCCAAAACGACTTCGACTTTATTGTTTTTGTTTCAGAATTCATTCTCGTGTGTGCTCGTTTAAGCCCCTACAAAAGCCACACCAAGGAGGGCCTTTGTGATTGTCCAAGCATTAATGGTAGTAGTGCCTTATTAAACACACTTGTCAATTCTATAGATCCACCTAATACTCCTTCTGCCCTGAAATATAAACTATTAACGGATTCAAAATTTATCCTAAATTACGAGTTATTCTATGTTAATTAACACTTCAAAGCACTAATCACGTGCATACCTGTCATTAGTGTCTACCACCAGGTTTAAATATGGTAAACATAAGATCTTTCTATAGTTAAATAAGGGTTACATACATTATTTGTTTTATCTTATAATATGTCCTAAAATTCCTGGATACCTTGTATTTCAGGGAGGGAATAAATCAGATTGAAGGGACTAGTTTTTTCTCAATAGTCAAGGGAGGCTAAAAAAAGCCCACCTATACATTTTCATTATTCAAAGCCAGATCACAAAATCAAGCAACCGACCATGTTACTGAGAGACACCATTCCTCTTTATTCAAAGCCAGATCACAAAAAAAGCCCACCTATACATTTCTCAATATATCATGATACAAACTTAGCAGTAAAAAGAGATAGGGAGGCATAAAGGATTAAGATCGGAACAAACGCATACACCGTGTAGCTAGATTACACAACACGGCGCAAGGAATGGCGAGGATAGCAGGGATGTCATCAACGACATCCTCTTTATCTGGAATAACGGGCATAGCAATGATATCCTTATCATCCTCTTTATTTGGAATGGTGGGTATAACAGTTATATCCTCAACATCCTCTTTTTTATTGCTTGGACGCTGGAATTCAGGAACAACAACAACGGGCATAGCAATGATATCCTTATCATCCTCTTTATTTGGAATGGTGGGTATAACAGTTATATCCTCAACATCCTCTTTTTTATTGCTTGGACGCTGGAATTCAGAAACAACAACAATGTCACTTGACGGGCTCCCAGCGTAATGTGAAACACTCGTCGAAGACGTTCCCTGTTCATTCAAGTCACTTGGGGATTGCATTTCAACCTGAATGAAAATCAAATTTATGAGTTATTGAAACGTTCAACAATTATCTTCAATTTTTCCTATACATTCCTTTTTGCTGAAACGATTACAAGTTTTTTGGACGGGAATTTGCCGTGCGTTTAGCTAAAATATGTAATGAATTGTCTAGATCTTGTTAGTAAATAGTGGTTTGTTGCTTGAAAACCAATAAATTAGGCCAACCATATTGCTGGTTGTAGCAGCAGTATCTATCAGATAGTTAAGATGAAATAACACTAGTACACTACCCTCGTTCTCTCGTTGTTGATCCTTTGAAAGCTAGCAATTTCTATTATTTCCAAGAAATAAACCATGGAGTTATCAAAATATCCAGTAAAAATAGCAGATGTATCTTAGAAAACGAGCATATAGCAATTTAATAGAAAAAACTAATTCCGGATAATAAGCAGCTGTGAAAAGAGACAATACCCAAGCCCTGCAGTTTTTAGAACTTGAGATATGTATATCCTTTTTAACATTAACCCTGTTGAGATCGCTCCTTTGCTTAGCAATCACGCGAGAGATAGCAATGTCGCTATTGGCATTGAAGAAACACCGTCGATCCTTTGCATCACGAACTAGATCAGCCCAAATAGATCCACTGCTTGATAAAGTTATTGCATTTCCTAGGATCCAAAGGCAATGTCTGTAATAAAATATTCTTCAAACGTAAGTTATGTGCCGTGAAGATCAAAGAAAGATAAGATTGAGCATGGATAATAAAAAAAACTTCATGTTAATAGTTAGTTTTAATATGAAAGAAGATACCTTGCTCGTGTCAAACACACATTTGCCCGCTGTGTGTTTGAAAGAAAACCCACCATCCCAACCGAATTTGACCTCACAGTTGATAAAATGATGATGTCTTCTTCACCACCTTGAAAGCCATCAACGGAATTAACTTTTACTTGTAATGGGTCGAACTTCATTTTCCCTATTTTTCCTTGGATTGCTAGAACTTGAGCAGTGTATGGGCATATGACACCAACCGTAACTTTCTTTTTAGTCTTACAACAAGCTGGCAAAGGAGAAATATTAGGAACATGCACAATGATATATACCATATAAAGAAATTATGAAAGAAGTAAGTTCTTATGTCAATGGATGTATGTTAGACATTTTATATAGCATTATAATAACCCATAAGAGGTAAGGTAAATTAGGTGGCAGAATATCCTTTTTGCCTTTTCTTTTGTTGCTCCTACAACCCTTTAAAACTCCAATTACAAGTAGATTACAACTATAGATACGTCGACAGTAATATATAACAAGCTTAAATACAAATTGGAGTGTTCATACTAAGTATATAATAGATATGTACTATATAATAAGTTGTCCCTATCTCTTTCTACTCTAAGCTCCATTAGGGTTGAAAAGCATACTAGACATGCAATTGCATAGCCCGCAATAGTTAGTATTCCCCGGTCCTAAAATACAAGGTATCCAATTAGTTTTAAAATAAAGAGTCTGGCAAAAGACTAACCTTTCTCTCACTAATTAGTTAATTCGGTTACTAATTTGCTTAATTTTCGTGAAAGGTAGGCTACCAATTATATGTGTCATTTTGGAAAAGACAGTGTTTAAAAGGCATGCATACATGGATGGAATTTTAAAAACAAGCCATATGGATGGGATTAAGCGATCTGAAATACCTTATAATCTAGGATAAATTTTAAACCATCGATATGAAGTAGCATGTAGGTCATAAAAACTTATGAAAACCATTCCATGTTCCTCGGTACAAGCAAAATAAGCTAGACGATATTTTCTTTTAAAAAAGAACAGAATTTGAAATGTCATATGCATAACTAAATATAATAACTTGTGTCCTCGCAAAAAAAAAAACTAAATAACTTGTGAACAGAGAGCACGTGCCTCTTCGGAGACGGTACAATATTTCTTCAATGACAGCAACTTCGACAAAGTTTCTTTTGCTATGACCAAGTTCATCACGTTCCTCCCTTCCATCTCCAATATTTACAAAGGAGTAAGGACCAAACATAGAACCTGGAAGATACATCATTTGGTGTTCTTTTCCCATGACACTAGGGGCATCTGAGATCCTCCCTTCATAAAAGCTAGTGTTTGGGAAAATACTAATGGATGGATGCATTCTGTATTGCATATTAAGTAGATGCTTTTCATGCCCAAGTGAACTCAACCTTTCGAAAAGGCTTCTTCCAAATAATGCATCCGTGCAAACCTAAAATGAGATCAGAAATTAAATGGCACAATATAAATGTTAACAGACAAATGGGAAATCCGACAGTTGCCAGATCAATAGCACTGAGAAAAGCATGAAAAAGTACATCAAGAATTAACCAACCTTGCTTTTGACTGTTGCTGGTAATTGGCACTCATCACCAATTAGAACAGCATGCTTTAAGGTCCACAAACGCAAAGGGACCAGTGTTTCACATTCTTTCAACTGGGCAGCCTCATCAACCACAAGAAACTCTAGCCTTTTGTTAGTAATTACTTTTGTGGAGCTAGATACAGTACAGAAAACTATGGAAGCACTTTCAATGCAGAAATCACGAATGGTACGCTTTGAGGATATTAGAGGAAGTTTCAAGCAACTTAACAGAGTGTTCAGTTTCTCAAGGCATTTTATCCTCGTTTTGCCAAGAGTGATTACACTCGAGTTTGTATGATCAGGTTCGTCATTACTGTACAAGAAAACTTCCTTAATTTCATCCCCAATATACCTCCACTCAAACATGCGGCTTGAACTCTTCAAGCATTTCAAGAAGTGAAAGGATATTGTTGTAATTCACTTCCAGAATACTAGATTTCGGGACATGTAACAATAATTCTTTGAAACATCTTCTCAGGTCCATATAAATAATGGCAAATCTTTTTCTGCTACAAGAGAAAAAAGAAGGTGTATCACCTTCCTGATTGTCTTGTAGATGTTGGAGGTATTGTGAGTAGCCATTCTCAAAAAAATCAGACAGGGAAGACAGGTGATGTTTCCATCCAGTTAATGGGGCAAAGCAGCCAAGAAGCTTCCTTACACGGTCATGTAAATATATCTCTTTGAGATCACCATCAACGCACATGCGCTGTTTGTTGCCAATCATTAGAACATCTCCCAAGCACCTTGCATCAACAGAATTCTCTTGGATCAACTTCAAGAAACGTGAAGCAACTTGTTTAATGGCAAGGTTTGTTGGAGCACATACGAGTGTACCGCGTTTCATTTCTCTCATTAACCAAAGCAGCACACTGATTGTTTTTGTCTTTCCTGTGCCAGGAGGACCCCAGATTAGGGTAAACGTGCTGCTCTTGCAATGCATTTTGGAAATAGAATTCAGGACAGCATCATTCTGAGAAGTGTTAAGGTCCATTGTAGACAACTTGGTCCATATCTCCACGCTGTCAATTGAACCAGCATCCTCTGTGCTTTTCTGACAAGTATCTGGAACCTGTGGGGATCAGATGATGGAACTAATCAGATTACCCATGTCATTATAGCCACCGGAAATCTTTCAGTAACCACTTGGATTATGATGTGAATACAGCTGGATTTATTGTCCATTGAAAGTAGATTTTTTTTCTTTCCATGATAAAATATTATAACAAAAAAGGGAAACATGGATATCTAGTAATAAGTTCAAGACTATTTTCCCAATTCTTTGATCTCTGTCCTATGTAAGTTTATCATCATACAGACAAGATAGCATAATGAATTCATCATGTAAGTAGGATTGAGGGTAAACCTACCGGCTGATACTGTACCATCTTCTGTATAAGGCCTTGGTTTCTTCGGACAGCTGCTTCATAGTCAAGGCAACGCCATATTCGGATGTATGTCACAATGTTGAGGAGACAAGCAGCAAAAAGTGAGGCACTTTTACCATCTTGACATCCGCCATCGGCAGCATCGATTTTGCCTGACGCTATGATCGCGTACTTAGCCGGTGGTGAGTCGTCATCTTCATCCCCTCCATCTGTGACGAAGGCAACTCGGTATGGCCTTCCGTTGCGAGTAATATCAGAAATATGGCCCGGCTTCACATCGGACAAGACAATTATATCACCAACACTTGGAGCATAACATTCAGGGTGATTACATGGCTTAGCAACCTGGCAATCAGAAGCCACAGAAATTTCGTATCTGTCTTTCTTTTCTTCAATCCGTGATATCCTGACAGAAGGCACGGTTGATATGGATTCCAAGCTGGACGACATCTCAGCTCTCAGCTCCTCCAGCAATGGAGAGGTGTAGCACTCCAGGTAGCTCTTGAGGTGAGGGAATGTGGACGGTATCTTCTTCACCTGCATTCGAAGCCACAACATGCCTGTTAAGCAACAGCTGCAGATCATACTTAAGAACACAGCTCTTTTGTTGGACTCAATATATATGTTTGAAAAAACTGAAAATACCATGCATGTTAAAGAATCGTGCTGTAAGGGAAACACAGAAGTGTGACAAACTGACAGTAGCGTTGAGAGCAATTTGAACTGGTGAAAAATCAAGTTCTCACTTTTAACCGAAATGATCATAGTCAAATTCCTCAGTCAATACTCAAGGTATACTCCTAGATTGAAGTGACGACCTTGTGACCAGCAAAGAACTCATCAAGCAAATCAGTGTGAGTCGCACCAACCTTGTCCTTGAAGAGGTCCTCGTTCATGACATCCGTGAGTCTCCAGGACAGCACCACGTCTACGAGGTTCGGCCACTCCTCCCCCGCGTCCTTCCTTTGGTACATGCGGCTGCCACCGCGGCCGCCGCTACCCCGTCCTCGTCCGATCATCTCTGAGGCGCGGCACCGTCGGCCGCAACGGCAGCGTGAAGCCTAGCTTGCCAAGCGCGCAAGAATGTGGGTGGCGGCTATGGACCAGCACGCCTGCCTGCACACCGCGCGGCCTTGATGATTAGTCAAAAGAGAAGAGTGAGGTCGGGTAGAAAAAAGCAGGGGGGCAGGATTGGGCTAATAAAAGCCGAAGTGAGCGTAACCTGCTCTCGTACTAACAAATCCCAATGATCATACCGGGTTACAAGTCTTTTTCCTCGCTTGCTATGCCGACACGCACGCCTCCTTTTGCTTGCTATAAGCTCGGATAGTTCGAATGGAACTAAACTGACACCCAAGTCACCGCATTCGACGAAATAAGACAGCAAACACGGGCCAAAAACAACAAATAACGATCAAATATCGACGGGGAAAAAAACAACAACAAAGTTTGCGGAGTCTCCGGGGTCAAGCTAAGTCGTCGTATAGAATCTGCCAGCAGTGTGTCTTCTTAGTGGCTAAGTTATCATAATGCTGTCAAGGACTAAAAGTGGCATTAAAAAATTGCAACGTACAAGAAAAAGATGGCAAGTGGAACCTAGATCCGATCTCTTTAGCTTCTTTTCCTCCTGTCATTTTCTTACGAATATATGATTTTTTTAAAGGAGACTGACTAGGCATTGACGCCCCTGCACGCGAGATGATAGCCTTGTCGATATGATACTCGCACTTCATGAAGAAACACCATTGATCCTTCCCTATTGCAAACTAGATCTGCCCAGATAGAACCACTGCTTCATAAGGTCGTTGCATTTTCCAGTTGAGTAAATGGTTACGTCTTCCTCACAACCTTGAAAGCCGTTGACAGAATTCGCTGTTACCAGCACCTTGTCGAATTTCATTTTCACCAGTTTTTTTTTTAAAGGAAAGGGCGCACCCAGTGCAGAAAGCTCTCGCTCTGTACGAGATCTGGGGAAGGGTGTAAGTGGCAAGCCTTACCCTCGCATGTGTAATACGAGGAGACCGCGACTCGAACCCAGGACTTTTCGGTCACAGACGATAAGACTCTACCGCTTGCACCAGGCCCGCCCTTATTTAATTTTTTTTTTTTTTGACAAAACTTGAGCAGTGTATAGCATGTAACACCAACTGCAACTTTCCCTTTAGTATTAGGGCAAGCTGCCAAAGGAGAAATATATAGAAGAGAAGACGCATGAGCTTTTCATCAGAAGGAACACGACTGCGCTGATATAGTTGAAGAGGTTCACAAACACAACCAAATATTGTTTCCAAACGGAACAATGATAAAACTATTAAAACATCCAACAAACAAACCACTACAATTAGGGGGTTGCGGGCAACCAGTGTGCATAGAGCTCAAATTGCTAAACAAAATACTGTGCTTCACAGTTCCCACACAGCATCTAGATGGAGCCTCATCTCGGGTCTGCATAGCAAAACCATTACACCTACATGATGTATTCAAAAGACATTGCACTTGCACCTTGGGAGATCCGGGCCTCTCATGGACTGTATTTTGGCCTTGTTTTCTGCAAATCACGCAAACAAAAGTCCTAACATCTACTGACAGCTGACTAATATTCTTGTCAATAAATTTGATATGATGCAAGATGGAACACCTTTAGTTTTCATCTGATAGCCATAGCACCAGACATGAATTTTAGGAGGGCAATTTAAGTACCTGAAACCTGGGCCTGCTAATATGCAGCGATTCCATTTTCACTGAATTGTCAGCATCATCCAGCTCGATTGTGGCCTTTATTACTGCATTTGACAAATCTTTGTCATCACTGACAGTCAAAAAAGCATCCTCTATCCTGTACGTCCTTGATAATTTTCTGCCAAACAGAACTGCTGCTGAACAAAGTTGTCCCGTTCCCCACTGTCCATAAACAGTACCTGCGAACAAAGAAGAAAAAATATTTGAACATCTTTACCTCATCATGCATGCACTCTTAGAATTAAGATTAGGAACTAGCACAAGATGGTCATGCATGGTACAAGCAAGGAGCTTACTTGGCCCTTGTCAGAGCCACATTTGTCCTCTGTAAGTTTGAAAGAAACCCAACTGAACCGGCTCCATTGCTCCTGACTGTTGATATGATAATGATATCTTCCTCCGCACCTTGGAAACCATCCACAGATTTTACTTTCACTGAGAAACCATCATACGTACTGTAGGTTTTCCCAAGCTTTTCCTGGATAGCTCTAACTTGAGCATTGTATGGGGAAACAACACCAACAGAGAGCTTGGTTCCAGTAGAAACTGACTCTGCAATTAATAAAAAAGAAGAAAAAATAAGCTTAGGCTCCTAATGTTCACCCTTGAGACTGAATTTAAATCAAAGAACATCATAATTATCATAGCAAGAAGTACAGCACTACAACTAAAAGAGCAATATTCATAGTGGCTTAGACTTCACCTTTGAACAATCTCTGCACCATCCGCACAACGACAGCAGCTTCTATTGTGTTTTTGAGGCTCCGGCCATTCTTTTCAGTGGTTTCATGCCCGCTATCTACATTTATAAATGAATATGGACCAAACCATTTTCCTGCTAAAAACCTCTTGCTATAGTTCATATGAGTGACATTTGGGCCATCAGATATCTTGCCATCATAAAATGTGGCAACTGGAAACTTGCTTATTTCTGGATGCATCCTATACTGGACATTCAGAAGATGTTTACTGTAGCCCAATGAACTTAATCTCTCAAAAATACTTCGCCCGAAGTTAGCACTGTCAGATATCTACAAAAATCATATTACAAGTCAATACTCTAGAGCCAAGAATAAAATGCCAAATAAGAATACTGAATTGAAGGAGCTTACTTTGCTCTTCACAAGAGCTGGAAGCTGATATTCATCTCCGATGAAAATAGCCTGCTTTATACCAGGCAGCTGCAACGGAATTAAGGTTTCACATTCTTTGAGCTGTGCAGCCTCGTCAACAATCAGCAACTCAAGAAGGTTCATGTTTTCAGGTTTCTTAAGCAGCCCACATAAACCTGAGGAAGAATTTCCCTTAGGCACATTATACAGCCTGAATGAACTAGAAACTGTACAGAGGATGCATTTGGTTCTTGCCAGAACATATTGTTGAACAGATCGTTCACTGTAACAATTTGGAAGCTCCAAGTTTGTGCAAAGGTATCTTAGTTCTTGCACACACAGTGTTCTTGCCAGACTGAACTTCAATTTATTGCATGAATTGATCTGTACACTGGCCAGTTTTTCTGGCCAGATCTCAGGGTCCCCTTCGTCTTCTATTTTGCTTGCAAGTAGTTCGTCTGACCATATATCTCCATCATCAAAGTCACAATTTATCAGAGCATAAAGAATTTTGATCAGTTCAAGCACCTCCAGCATACACTGAAAGCTCCTTCCTGTTTCTGGATTTCTTGGGTGATCATTGTATAGTATATCAATGCAATCATACAAATTACCAGAGAGTTTGTTGTAATCATCCTTCAGATAATGCTTGAAAGATGGTACTATTAATGCTTCTTCTACATCTCCAGAGTCATAACATTCGTCATTATCCTTATTCTTTAAAACAACATCACTGTAATTATCCTTGTCTTCAGACTCCTTGCTATTCTGCTCACAGTTATCATTTCTATGACACATTTGCCAAGAAGTGTCTTCATCTATATCCTTCGTGGGGCTCTCTTGTTGAATACTATCCTGAATGTACGACTGGTACTTGGTTGCTGAGTTCTCAAGCAGATCTATGAGTGAACACAAGCAATGCCTCCAGCCAGTGTTCGGCATGAAACATGGTAATAGGCGCTTGGCACGAGAGTCAAGAAATACAGGCAGAAAGGACGTTCCCATTATCTATCTTCATCCTCTTCTTGTTTCCATATAGAACAATGTCATTCAAGAAGCAGATGCTGCCATCTGATGGCTTCCCAACAAGATTGACAATTCGAGCTGCAACCTCCAATACAGCAGTATTTGTAGGTGCACAGGCAAGTGTCTTTCGGCCCTTAACAAGCATGGCCCACAAGATAGTGCTGATGGTTTTAGTTTTACCTGTCCCAGGGGGGCCCCATAATAGTTTTAAGGAAGAGGAGTGGTTATCAATTGCTAAAACACAGTCGGCTACCGCGTTTAGCTGTGAATCATTTAGATTGAACTTCTCAAGGCCAAGGCCATCGACTGATTCATTACGGAGGGTTTGAGATAACTGGAAACATGATGAGCTAGCATCTTCTACTGGCCTTCATGAAAAAAATGATTAAAAAACTCAAATAAGTTAGCTACCATGATGAATGTCACACATAAAGGTAAAAAGACATAAGACTGTTTATCTCACTTCACTGTGGAAAGAAATAACCCATTATCATTGTCAAAAAAGTTCCAATATGCCCAAAAAAGTATAAGTTATATAACATTGATGAAAATGCTTCATGGAAAGCCAGAAGGTTGCAAGAGCTTAATGGGACTATGCAATTAAGACAATGCATTGTCACATACTCCCTCCATTTCTTTTTTATAAGGTGTAGTAGGACTTAAGAAAGTATTTCAATCCTTTGACCATTAATTTCTCTTACAATATATATTATCAAGTACTACAAACCATTATCTTACTAAACAACATGTAAAACATGGATCATGCACACTGACCTTATGTATATTTTAACTAGCCGATAGTCAAAATTTACCATGTTTGACTTTTTTTTATTTCCAATACACCATATATTCGAAATGGACGTAATACTTGATACATCACATGCAAAGAAGCATGGTTATCATCGTCCACAAATGCAATATACCAGAAAATTAGAGAAAGTATAATGCAGCATTGATGATAATCTTTCGTAAAAAATCTAGCATGCTGCCCACTTAATGAGACATAACAATTAAGACATGAATTATGACATTCTAAGTCTACATAAATGCTGATAGAGGGAAAAACATGTCAAAGAGAAATACAAGTGCATACCCTTTTCTTGTACCGCCACACCATATCAACAAGATCAGTGCTCTTTTTGTTCTGAAGCTCAATAAGATTGGCATCAGTTGGTCCCATTTGAAGGCATTTCCATATACGATTGTATGTCTCCATATTTATGAGAAACACAACAAACAATTGCCGTTTCAGTATTTTTGTTTGAGGATCTGCCTCAATGGGAATGGCAGATGACAATTGCACAATGCAGCAATTAGGTGGAATTTTGCCGTCTCCTCCACTTTTCAGAACCGAACCTAATACATATGACACCCTATTTTGTGTTAAGTCAGACACATGCTTCGGTTTCTGTGAGGACATGACTATTATATCACCCTCTGTGGGTTCATAAACCTCCCTTGACTTCTCATCCTTCACAGGTTCTGCAACCTCAAGACCAAATATTGGCCTCTCGTTGTCAAGCTTTTCCATTTGGATTACTTCTATGAAGCTCGAATGAGCATAACTATCCAATGAAGAGAAGATATCAGTATGCACTTCTTCAATCAATGGGTAGGCAAAGGAGTTCAAGTAACTCGCAAAAGACTCAAAAGTATCTGGTATCCTCTTGACCTGCAGTGATTATCAGATTTCTTCAGTACAAGTATTTTGTTTTTTTTTCTCGAACACTTCAGTACAAGTAAAATTAAGTACAGCCAACATCTAATTAGAAGGTAGCAATGCAGTGCAGGTAAAACTCAGCAAACTTCAAAGGTATATGCTATAGCCTATAATTAATAGAACATGCATCAGCGAGCAGGTAAGTAAGACAAAATAAATTGTTACTCCAGCAGAGAATAGATGAAGCATTAGCACGCTAGGGTACAACACTTTATATATTTAGACTTTTAATAGAACTGAAACAGGAAATAATTGTAGATGGCGATAACATCCTTATCATAAATAACAGATTGCATATTTCTAAAGATAGTTTGTGTTAGAAAAATGAGACAGGTTATATGAAAACATATCTAAATAATAGCAGAAACTAAAGCTTCGCTAACAGATCATAATCCAGCACCCCAATGAACGGAGAAACAAAAGATATTCAGCAACAGAATTTTTTTAACTACCAATCACACACAACACATAGGAAGCACAAGATAAATTTTCCAAAAAGGGACTTGACCCCACTAGACTCGATCCGAAGCTGTTCCTAATTCCTGTTTACTAGAACCTCAACAACACACATAACCAAAACATATCTGAAGAAATGAAGAGGAGAAGGGAGTAGCCAGAGAGGGAGGGGTTCGGATGAGAAGAGCCATGGGAGCAGTAAACGGTCTGAAGCTCGTTCCCCAGCAGGCACGAAGGCGGCGCCGCCTCCATTACGGTTGCCGGGCGCGTCCGGTAGCAGCGGCGGAGTCAAGGACTCGCAGCGCGCAAGGACAGGGTCACACCGTCACAGGGAGCGTCAAAAAAATGTTGAGATGGGCCGGCTTCCTTGGGATTGGG
Organism: Miscanthus floridulus; assembly: GCF_019320115.1. Taxonomy (NCBI): domain Eukaryota; kingdom Viridiplantae; phylum Streptophyta; class Magnoliopsida; order Poales; family Poaceae; genus Miscanthus; species Miscanthus floridulus. The sequence goes on from NC_089591.1 coordinate 67,988,900, forward strand.
CCGCCGTCTGTAGGCTCTGAATGGGCCTGGGCCCCTGAGATTAGGATTTTGGCTAATTGGTCGTTTGTTCACAGCACTTGTGTTCTAACGGCTACTGCCGCGTATTAGCAGCTTATTGTGAAGCACAGAGGCAAAATCTTTGGCTTGTCAGCATTTCAATCTCCAGCTGAGCTCCGGCTCACGTACAATAGGTACCAGATTTTCACATATGAATGAGAAGCAAAAAAGAAAAGAACAAAGATAACAAAAAGGGGGAAATGGAAATCCACATAAACAATTTTACTCCCTAAATCAAAAGAAAATGTCATTCTTTTTTTTCAAGAAGTCAATCTATCCCAATTTTAACCAATTAGTATATAAAAATACTAACATTTATGATGCGTAATAACTATCACTAAATGGATAATAAAAAAATATTTTTATAATAAACATCTTTGGAGATACAATGTTGATACTATATTTCATAAACTCAGTTAAACTTAAGAATGTTTGACTTAATCCAAACCTAAAATGGCATTCTTTTTGGAACGGAGTGAATAGACTTCACAACAATATAAACCTAGAACTCCAGAAGCAACCGCGATATACTATAACTAATTGTGGTTTCAGGGGTAGTATGATTGAGCACTAGATCATGTGGTACGGTGTAGATGTAGGACTACAGCATTACCAGTTACACATGACAACATGTCAGCATTGTTCTGCATGATGTAGTAGATGCACGACTACAGCACTACCAGTCATGACAGCACTGACAGCTGCTACGGAGCCCGGAAAGGGGATGTAGATATTGATGTACGGATGCTGACTATCTTACACGTAGACTTATTGAAGTAGTTCAACATATTATTATGCGTAGAAGAGATTGATATATGTGGCTTGCAAGAAAGCAGATCGCACGGGAATGAAATAAAAAAGCAGCGAGACATGCCAACAACAACCTTTCGAATAAGAAACATGCCAGCCAGAGCTAGTATAAAAATGCTTGTAACAGAAGGTAAAAAATAACGATGAAGCGGTGTTTGATCGACGTGACCTGGTGCCTGAGCAGGTCCTTGTTGAAGATATCTCGGATGGACCACGAGAACACCTTGCGCTCCAGATGGCCGAGCACGAACCTGTTCTTCTCCCTGGCCCAGTAGCTCGCCACGGCCTCCATCGTGTCCACCACGCTGTGGAACTCGTCGTCGCTGTCGTCACTCATCCTGCCGCTCTGTCTTCTGTCGCTCATCGTGGTCAGGCTGGTAGCATTGGGCTCATCCGTGACGAGCTCTAGCTAAGTGGCTCGCAGTCGCAGAGACGCAGACCCAGCTGCTACTTAACACAATGAGCACACGGCCTTTCGTATTCTCCAGCGCTACAACGGTTGGATCTCAGCCGTTGGATATGGGTCGCACAGAACTCAAGAGCACTGTCGTTAAGTTTGCTTAGCAGAGGTGGAGAAATTAAAAGATGCCCAGGCGGCAGCGGGTTGGCCCGCTAAGCAGCGCAGATGACTCAAAAGAGGAGGGAGGTCGAAGCTAAAGCGTTCAGGCACAGGGAAGGAAAGGAAAGGCACACAAAAGCCACCGACTTGGGTCCAAGGGATGTACCGCTCCGACTTCCGCCTTCTGTGCAATTTTTTTTTAGGAAATCTTTTATTTCAGACTCTGCAAGAGTTTTGCACTCTAACCATTTATTATTTGTAAAGTCGTGAGTTTTGCACTCTAACCATTTGTTATTTGTAAAGTCGTAGCTTCCGGGTTATAAAGAGAAGCTTTCAAAAAACACAAATGTAGATAGATTAAATAAAACTTGCGCGACAGACTAAGCACAAAGCTTATTAAAAGGCACATCTATTTTTTTAGCAAAAATATCCATAGCCATAGTCTCAGTAACTTAATACGACTGTTTCAAATTATGTTGGTCGGTCTTTCGACTGTTTCAAATTAAGTTGGTCGGTCTATTTCTAAAGTACGGACCATAATCGCGTCATGTTGGTCACGTTGTAAACAAGAGTGTCACCTTGTAAACAAGACTGTGATAAAACTATATCATTTTTTTTTGTCAATAACATAGACCAAAAGGTTGCACTTGCTCCTACTCGAATTTGAGATTGCAACTTTGAGTGTATCTGTTGTAACTATGTTTAGAAAATTTAGTCATATTTATTGGCAGCTGCAAGCCAAAAGCTACTTGAACAATCCTCCAAATGAAATAAATCATGCTCCATGACACTCAAAAAACAAATGTTAGATTTTTTTTGTGGTCATAAAAACAACACTTCATGAAGACGGACGGGGGGGGGGGGGGGGGGGACCATATCGAGAGAGGAGGGAAGGGCCAAGGAGAGGGAGGAGGAGGGTGGAGGAGTGATGGGGATGGAGGACAAGTGGCTAGGGTTTCCTAGCTCTACACCGAGGATGGGTTTCACCGCTAATTCTATTTTAAATGAGCGGTGAAAATACTATCGGAAAATTCTATCTGAAGATTCGTAGCTCTATATTGAGGCTGGGGAGTAGTTAGCGATTACTCACTCCATTCTAAATTAGCCAAAATTATAGAGAATTACCTAAATTTATGACATCAAATAGGTATACTATGAAAATATAATTAATGATGAAGGGTCAAATGATACTTATTTAGTATCATAAATGTTATCATTTTATTATATAAATTTGGTTAAACTTGAGATGCTTTGACTCTTAAAAAAGTTAGAATGACTTATAATTTGAGATGGATAGAGTATATAGTAAAAAGTGGCAGTGAATCCAAACAAACCACCTACTCATAGTGTACTAACCATTAGCATATTTTAGCAAGTTAAAGGCTACCGGAGATGCTAATTTTAGTTGATCCAGACAAGCTAAAACCAAATGCAAACTGGTTAGCTGAAGACGACCTACTGGATAGAGCATCCTTGGCATACAGCGACAACTCGAGGCATGCCAGTGATCAAATGCACAAGATCCTCCTACTGGAAGCTCTGACCATGCATCATCATCTTTTTTTCGCACCCAAAATAAAAGCATGAAGTAGTAGCACATGTTGGCATCCCGTCTTTGAAGATCAGGAGGCCCATCCGATACCACTGAACACTGATTGGGAGTTTCAGGTATTCAGCTGTAGAGCACACCACACACTCTAAACCTAGCTAACTGGAAATCGCCACCACATGTAACCGTTAACCAGTAGCATCTCCAATCAGAATTCAAATTGGGCCATGCTTCCAGGATCAGCATATGCCCAAAACTAAGGTGTCTCCTGACAACCTGGCTCGAAATAAAATTATGCAGAACATGTCTGTACCATTCCATACAGCGCGATACAGTTTGGCCTTTGAGATTTGCGCTGGATGAATAGCTCCGCTGACAATGTGCGTTACAGTTTCAGGAAGAATCTGATCACATAGTCACCTTCTTAGCCAAAGACGGGAATCTTCAGTTCAGTTTGAGATTCCTTGTGCAGGCAGTGATGTAATCGATATCCCCAGCATCAGGTGAAACATTTGCCGAAGAAGAGCCTTGTTCATTCAGTTCACTTTGGGATCGCACCTGAACCAAAGTAAATAAAAAATAAAAAATCTGCAAACTTTCGGAGTTTTTTTACTAAAATAGTAATGCAGTCGCTGGTTAGAATTTTTCACGCTCATTACTAAAATGAGTAAATGGTCTATTTAGGTTACAGCTTACACATACCAACTCCTTGCTCAAAAAACAATTAGTTACCTCAAGCACATTACTGGTTCTGGTTGTAACATTAGTAGACTAGCAGCAGTGGGATAGTTGGATGTATTAATCCTACTGCCATTCTTTTGTTGTTCTTTGAAAGGGTGTCAATTTCCATGATTCCCCAAAAAACCGTGGAGTTTAACATAATTAACATATTTCCAGTGCAAATACCACATGTATCTTTTCCACTAAAATAATAGGTAAGCACAATACAACAATGCATCAAACTAAAAACATGATCAAAAAGAGAATGACGATGTCAATGTAAACAGCTAATTTAGATAGATCAGAGGCAGCAGTGGAAAAGGTCCTGCAAGACAATACCCAAACCCTGTTGTTTCTGGAACGTGCAAGAGGTGTGCTCTTTTTGGCTTCAGCTCTACAAAGATCACTCTTTTGCTTAGCAATCACATGAGAGATAGTCTTGTCACTACTAGCATTAAAGAAACACCTCCGATCCTTTGCATTGCGAACTAAATCAGCCCAGATTGAGCCACTGTTTGATAAAGTTGTTGCATTTCCCAGGATCCATAGGCAATACCTGTAATTTAAGTTACTTGCTGAGGCAGATGAAAGAAAAAAAAAACAAGATTGGGTATGGATCACAGAAGATACTCAACATTAATTAGCAAATCTGTAGAATTGGATACCTTGCTCGGGTCAATGCCACGTTTGTGCGTTGTCTGTTTGAAAGAAAACCTACCATCCCATCTGAGTTAGACCTCACAGTTGATAAAATAATTATGTCTTCCTCACCACCTTGAAAGCCGTCAACAGAATTAACTTTTACTTCTATTTGATCAGACTTCATTTTCTCTATTTTTTCTTGAATTGCCAGAACTTGAGCAGTGTAAGGACAGATGACACCAACTGTAACTTTCGCTCTAGTTTTTGAGCAAGCTGCCAAAAGAGAAATATTTAGAAGAAGCATACACACTCATACCATATAAACCAAATAATATAGGTTCCAATTTCGGTGCATGTGTTTTAGACATTTAACCTTATGATAACCCATGAGAGCGACGTACATTGAAGAAAAGTACAAACATTGCAAAAGCAATTTCTCATATAAATTAGAAATAAGAATATTTTTGCTCCTCCAACCTAAAGAAACTTCAATTACAAGTAGAATACAAGTATAGATGTGAACCTTGACAGCAAGAATATAATAAGGTTAATCATATCATCAAACATAACTCTAATATACAGTCTTCATTCCTCATCCCAGTCACATTTTTCTAAAAAAAATCATGCTTCAATTTTTTTTTTTTTTTGAAAACATATCATGCTTCAAATTGATGCATGTTTCGCTGAAAAGCTGTTTTGGTATGATGTTTCAAGTTCCTCAACACAAGAAAATTAAGGTAGATAAGATTTAAAAAAGAATCATATGCGTAAGTAAATGAAGCGTCGATAGACAACACATGCCTTTTTGGAGATTGCGCAATATTTCTTCAACGACGACTACTTCAACCAAGTTTTTCCTGCTATGGCCAAGTTCACCGAATTCCTCCCTTCCTTCTTCAATATTTACAAATGAGTATGGACCAAACATAAAACCTGGAAGATACTTCTTTTGGTGTTCTCTTTGCATAACATTAGGAGCATCTGAGATTTTCCCATCATAAAAGCTGATGTTGGGAAAACTACTAATGGAAGGATGCATTCTATATTGCATATTAAGTAGATGCTTTTTGTGCCCAAGTGAACTCAACCTTTCGAAAAGGCTTCTTCCAAATAATGCATCCACACAAACCTGAAATGATCGTGAAAATTAGAAATTTTACAAAACAAGTGGCAAATCTGTTGCTTGCTAGATAATAGTTTAACAAAAGCATAAAAGTATATCAAGAACCAACCTTGCTTTTGACAGTCGCTGGCAATTGGCACTCATCACCAATTAGAACAGCATGCTTTAAGGTCCGCAACCTGCAGAGGGACCAGTGTTTCACATTCTTTCAACTGGGCAGCCTCATCAATGACAAGCAACTCTAGTTTCTGACTTGAGACTTTTGATGAGTGAGATACAGTACAGAAAATTATGGAAGCACTTTCAATGCAGAAATTGCGAATGATACGCTTTGAGGAAGTTACAGGAAGCTTCAAGCAACTTAACAGAGTGTTCAGTTTCTCAAGGCATTTCAACCTCGCTCTGCCAAGAGTGATTATAGTTTTCCAATGTTTCATCACACTAGAGTTTCTAGAATCGGATGCACCATTATTGTACAAGAAAACTTCCTTAACTTCATACCCAATATACCCCCGCTGAAACATGTTGTTGAAGTCTTCAAGCATTTCAAGAATTGAAAGGATATTGTTGTGATTCGGTTCCAAAATACTAGATCTCGGGACATGAGATAATAATTCTTTGAAACATCTTCTAGAATTCGTATAGATAATAGAAAACCTTTTTCTGCTATAAGAGAAGAAAGAAGGTTTATCACCTTCCTCTTGGTCTTGTAGATATTGGAGGTACTGGGTGTAACCATTCTCAAAAAGATCAGAAAGAGAAGATAGGCAGTGTCTCCATCCAGTCAGTGGTGCAAAGCAGCCAAGAAGCTTCCTTACACGGTCATGTACATATATCTCTTTGAGATCACCATCAACACACATGCGCTCCTTATTGCCAAGCAATAGAACATCTCCCAAGCACCTTTTATCAAAAGAATGCTGTTTGATCAACCTCAAGAAACGTGAAGCAACTTGTTTAACAGCAAGGTTTGTTGGTGCACATGTGAGTGTACCATGTTTCATTTCTCTCATTAACCACAGTAACACACTGATTGTTTTTGTCTTTCCTGTGCCAGGAGGACCCCAGATAAGGCTAAAACTGCTGCTGTTGCTGTTGCAATTCATTTCTGAAATACAATTCAAGACGGCATCATTCTGAGAATTGTTAAGGTCCATCGTAGACAGCTTGGTCCATATTTCCATGCTGTCAATTGAACCAACATCCTTTCTGAATGTCTGAAGAATATCTTGGACCTGATGAAATCAGAAAATGGTACAAATTAAATTACTCATTCATCACAGAAGTCGCAAATCTATCAACTGACTACTTTGATTATGATGTGAATGTTGCTGGATCCTTCATTTTCCAATTATGTTGGATATTTTCTTTTGTAGTGAAATATTCTAATAAACACAAAACATGGATGGTAATTCGACACTAATTTCTCTGTTCTTTAATTTCTGTCCTCTGCATGTTTGTCATCCAACTAGCACAATGACTTCTTCATATAAGGATGATTCAGAATAAGCATACCAGAGGATATTGCACCATCTTCTGTATGAGGCCTCTATTTCTTTTGACTGCTGTTTCATAGTCAAGGCAACGCCATATTCGGATGTATGTCACAATGTTGAGCAAATAAGCAGCAAAGAGTGAGTTCCTTTTCACATCTTGACGCTTGCCATCAGCAGCATCAATTTTGCCCGATGCTATGATCACATACTTAGATGGCGGTGTGTCATCGTCTTCATCCCCTCCTTCTGTTACGAAGGCAATATGGCACGGCTTCCCATCGCGAGCAATATCAGAAATATGACCCGGCTTCACATCAGACAAAATAATGATATCACCGACACTTGGAGCATAACATTCAGGCTGATTACATGACTTAGCAGCCTGAGAATCAGACGCAACAGAAATTTCATAAATTTTGCTGCCTTTCTTTTCTTCAATAGATGATATCCTGACAAAGGGCATGGTTGATATGGATTCCAGTCCGGACGACATCTCAGCTCTCAACTCCTCCAGCAATGAAGAGGCATATGACTCCAGGTAGCTCTTGAGGGAACTGAAAGTGAACGGTATCCTTTTCACCTGCATTACAAGCCTCACTATATTAAGCAAACAGCTGGATATTGAACCTAAGAAACTCAGTTGTCCTAAGTTAACCCATTCTATGTTTGACCAAGTTTGTGGAGAAGAATATTAACATCTAGCACATCAAAGAAGTAAAAAATATATTTCATAATGTATCTAATGAAACTTTTTGATGCCGTAAATACTATTATTCTTTTCTATAAACTTGATCAAACTTATGATGGTTTGACTTAGAACAAGTGAAAATTCACTGCAGTTCAGGACGTATAGTTAAAGTTTATGTGTTTGAAACAACTAAAATTCCATGTTAAAGAAACACACTGTAACAGAAACAGGAAGCATGACACTGTTCGTTTCAAAAAGAAGCATGACAATGCGCTACATCCTAGGCAAACCACATAATGTGATCTGCAGCTCCATATTATAATTTGCTTAACATTTCAAGAAAGTTGTTATTTTGCCCTCACACCATGAATTTGTTCAACTAAAATCTCAAGAAAATATATGTACCCCACGTCAATACTCATCTACAACACCACTGTAATACACTCTCAGGAATACATAGGCCAAAAAAGCAGCCACACTTTCCCGGGTCCTTCTACCATTGTGCATTTGGCGACTTGGCGTCAACTAGACTATCTGGTGAACGCAAATATAACGCCCAAAATAGGCAACTTTCCACAGTGAATGCTCGGGATAATAGGAAAGTCCGTAATACTCCTATACTAGCACAGAACAAGATACATTACTAAGTACTTCCTCTGTCATGCTAGGAGTGTCATTCTCACTTCTCAAGAAATCGAACATTTTCAACTTTGACCAAATATATACAAGAAATTATTAATATTTGTGATTCATAATAAGTATATTTAGAATTTTAGATATTTTCATAATAAGCTTATTTGAAGATACAAACGTTGTTAAATATTTTCTACCAACGTAATCAAACGTAGAAAGTTTGCTTCGTACAAAATCCTAGGCGATTTTCTTTTTGAGACCGAGGGAGTACTCCTAGATTGAACAAGATACATTACGAGAACAGCACGCAAGCATGAAGCATTAATGCCCGCCCAGCAAAGAACTGATCGAGGATATCAATAGATTCCTACAAACCTTGTCCTTGAAGAGGCCCTCGTTCATGACATCCTCGAGCCTCCAGGACAGTACCACGTCCACGAGGTTCGGCCACTCCACACCCGCGTCCTCTCTCCGCGCGCCGCGGCCGCGGCCACCGCCACCCCGTCCGATCATCTCTAACGGGCGGCGCCGTCGCAAGGGAGACTCGAAACCTAGCTTGCTTCTGCCGAGCGCACCAAAATTTGGCGGAGGCGGGCCAACGCGCCCGTCCTCTCCGTGTCCGTTGTGTTAATGAGCGAATGAAAAGAAGAGGGGCCTGGACCTAGAGGAAAGCAGAGCAGGGAGGAAAGGCACGCAAAAGCGAAATGGGGCGGGCTTCTTCGGAGGGTTCGCTGGTTGCCTCCACCAGTACTCGTGCTCTGACGGTCTGAGCTGACCGTCACCGACTTGGGTTTCCGAGACTGTTCCGCCGCTTACCTAAATCACCGACTTGGGTTTCCGAGACTGTTCCGCCGCTTACCTAAATCAGCCTGTTCGCTTATTGGGTTCAGTCAGCCTAAACCAGTCAACCAACAGTGTTTTTCTCTTACAATAAATTAGCACCAACCAGCCTAAACCAGCCCAGAAACCAACCAGCGATCAGGCCGACTCGGAAATTGACAGACGGCTACAAAGACGTACTCCCATGTCCTAAAAGAAAATACAATCTCGTTTCTTAATGAGTTTTATATAAAACAGTGCTAATATTATATCCTCAATAAATTTACTAGAAAAATATTACGCATCATAAACATTATTTTTTATGTAGCTAGTTGAATTGAAAAATCATTGACTCATCAAAACGTGATATATGCATTTTTTTTTTTGAGTTATGCAACACTTGGGTGTTGGGACACCCGATTCCCCCTACTGTTCATCTCTTCCTCTCCCATGCCACTGCGAGGTGGCGGAGCTCCGGCCAAGCACTACCGCGCCCGCGGCGGCCTGCCTCTTCGCCTCCCCCGCTACTTTCTTCTCCAACTCTGTCGAACGGGCGCGCTCCCCTGCCCTGACCTGGTCCGGCCGCCGCTACCACCGCCAGGGCCCCTAAACTGCCCAGCCACCATCGCCACCGCCTGGCTTACCTGCCTTCCCCCGGCTAGCCCCTTCTATACCCGCCAGAGTTTGAGAAGAAAGAAGGGGAGAGGCTCGCCTGAAACCCTAGCCATCGCCGTCGTCGTCTTCGTCTCCGGTGGTGGTGGAGGAAGAGGCCGTCTACCTCGTCGGCGGCGGCACCGCCAGAACCCCGCCGGAGGGGAGAGAGGAAGGAGCTGCGGGCACGCACGTCGCGAGATCGGATGGCCTCCACCGCATGGATGACGGACTCAAAATCGCGTGTCCGGAGCTGCTAAAACAACCTAGTGTTGTTTAGCATTACTCTTTTTTTATATAGAGAAAGCTAATACCAGTGCTGTGAGAATTAAGTAGAAAGTCACAACGGCCAAAAAAAAACGAATAGCAACAGAACACCATACAAGGCTGCGGATCGATCAAAGTCTCATGGGTCAAGCAAAGTCTTTCCTAGAATTCCTGCAGTGTCTTAGCGGCTAAGTTATCATAATATACTAGTACCAGGTGCCTCAGAAAAATACAACATCGTAGGGAAAAAGCAGATGCGAGAAGTGGAACCCAAAAGTCGAATCTCTAGCTTCGCTTCTTTCGTGTCATTTCATTTTCTTACACAAGGTATGGATTGTAAATGGAGATTACGAGCATATATAACACAACAATAAAGACATTAGTCACCACGTCGCCAATTATTAGCTTGAAAAAGGAAACGCCAATTGACTGTTGAAATGACGCCGCTGCTGCCGCGAGGTCCAGGACCAGGATACCAGCCAGAGGCAGCGCCTGTAATCAAATGATGCCAGCAGCAGCCTAAGCGTGAGCGTGATAAAGGATCCTAGGGTTGAATAAAATGGTAAAGCAATTGCTGTTTAAATTGATGTTTTTTTTTAATTTGAAAGTACTCCTGTGCTTGTTTAGTTACCAATCAAATTCCTAAAAAGTGCTACCGTGATCATCACATCGAATCTTACGATACGTGCATGAAGCATTAAATATAGACGAAAAAACTAATTACACAGTTTGGTTAAAAATTACGAGACGAACATTTTGAGCCTAATTAGTTCATGATTAAATACTAATTACCAAATAAAAACGAAAGTGCTACAACAGGCAAATTCCCAAAAATCACGAACTAAGGGGGTGTTTGGTTTCTTAGACCGGATTTTAGTCCCTGTCCCATCGAATGTTTGGACACATGCATGGAGTATTAAATATAGACAAAAAAAATAACTAATTACACAGATTGCGACTAATTTGCGAGACGAATTTTTTAAGCCTAATTAGTCCATGATTTGACAATGTGGTGCTACAGTAAATATGTGTTAATGACGGGTTAATTAGGCTTAATAGATTCGTCTCGTAAATTAGTCTCCATCTATGTAATTAGTTTTTAATTAACTTATGTTTAGTCCTCCTAATTAGCATCCAAACATTTGATGTGACACGGATTAAACTTTAGTGCCTGATCCAACACCCCCTAAACACAGCCGGATACAAACAACACTGTTGGACCCGACGGTTTGAAAGCATCACACCATGATGATGTGATCGACGGAGTTGACGTGCAGTGCCGCTGGTGCGGGTTGCATAGCTCTCGGCTCTCTTGCGTCAGGCCGTCAGTATGGGCAAGATATGACCCCAGCTGAAATCACCGTCAGCGCATAGAGATCAAAAAGAAATTTTACTAAAATCAGTTTATGTCACAGAAAAACGTAATAAGAATTAAAAAGTCAATGGGCACTGTCTCGTACCGGTTCGTTAAAAATAATCTTGTTTTAAAACAGGTGCTATTTGTATAGGAGGAATTTCGAATAAAAAAATATAGGAATCAACGAATAGAGCACTCGGATTCTTGTAGCTAGATGGCAATTTCATAGGGGAAAAATAATTCACATTCCAATCTTTTTTCCTACACGATCGTTGAGTACTTCCTCCGTCCCTAAATAGTTGTCGTTTTTTATTTCCGTATCATAAGTTTAACTAAATTTGTAAAAATACGTGCAACATTTGTATCTACAAATAATTTACTATGAAAATAGATTCAACGATTTATCTAAAACTATTAATTTTATACTATAAATATTAATATTTTTATATAAATTTAGTCAAATTTTTTTCTCGAAAAACAAAAACGATATTTATTTCGGGATTGGGGACTAAAGGCAACTTAGGCCCTGTTTGGATCTCTCCATGTTTTTAAGAATCTAGCTTTTAGAAACTGGGCTGGGATCAAACAGACCAGTTTTTACTGCCTAGTTTTTGCTAGATTCTTAAAAACCAAGCAACTGTTGATACCTAGCTTTTGTCAGTTTCTTATGACCTAGTGAGCAATAAATGAAGTCATATTCTTAAAAACTGAGGATCCAAACACCCCCACCAAATTTTACTCAGAATCTAGATTTTAGAAACTAGAGGCAAAAATTAGTTTTTAAGAATCCAAAACTGATCCAAACGTAGCCTTAATTTTGACCACTCAAGCGCATGCGTTGATGCATGTCACAAGAGTGAGCCATTACTATTTTCTGAAAACTTCACTGTTATTATCGTAGTAGAGTACTAGAGTTGGAAGGGTGTGTATAGTAGAGTCATAAGGGTGCAGTAGTTGCCAATTTGCAGCATGTTTGTTTGGCTGTGACTTGTCGTAAATGATCGTAAATTTTTAGTCAGAATAGTATTTTTCTCTCACACAAATCAGGCAGCTGTACTTCTTCACGAACCAGCAACGAAACGAACCAGCCAACCGAATAGGTTGTTGATTTTTAAGTACTCCCTCCGTCCTTAAAAGAATAATCAATTTCTAGCAACTTTAGCATAGATTAGCAAACAAGGAAAAAGACTATGTTACCTGTGGCTGGACATCAATAGTCTGTTCGTTTTGCTAAAATTTAGCTTATGTTGAAAGAGGAAATCATTATTTATTCGCTAAAAAGCACCGCTGAAAAAGTGCTGCAAAACAGGGCTAATCCAACCCTCGAATTGGATTTCAGGGACAGCGGGTACCCGTTCTGTCTTAAAATAAATGTCGCTATTATATTTATGGCGGTCAAAGTTTTTTATATTTAACTAGATTTAAACAAAGTATTAATAATATTTATATTAATAAATAAGTTTATTATAAAATAGATTCAACGACTTTACCGGCCTCTGGTTTGTCCAGGGTCAATTTGCTGACGACTGATGCTGAACTTATCCGATTGTGTGTTGCAAAAGGGAGTCGCGTGACAAGTACTAGGTGCCACTATACAAGTCCACGCCTATCATTTTTATACAGCAACTTTATACTATTTCATATAAGCCGATTTTGTTGGCTGGTGAATTTTCTCAGCCACAAACGTCCCATTATGCAGCCTAGCAGAGCAAATGGAAGACTCCACCGGCGGCTTCCGTATCGTGTCCAGACGTGCGGTCCGGCCAGAGCCGGCAAGCTCGCCGGACGTCTCGCCGTCGGAGCCCCAGATCATGGAGCTGACGCCGTGGGATCTCCAATACATTTCGATCCACTACATCCAGAAGGGCGTCCTTCTGCACAGGACCCAGACAACAGGAAGCGCACTCGCCGACGACCTCGCCTTGTCGTTCGCGCGTGCCCTGGGCCGCTTCTACCCGCTGGCCGGCCCGTTTCGTCGTCACGGAGGTCAGCGGCGGCGCATCCGGTTCCGGTGCGTGTCTCACCGTGTCGCTCAGCTGCAGCAACGACGGGGCTGAGTTCGTCCACGCGGTGGCGCCAGGGGTTTCGATGAGCGACATCATCTCCCCGCGCTACTTCCCGCCGGTGCTGCGGTCCTTCTTCCCGTCCAACGGGATGCTGTGTGGCGACGCGATGCTGGAGCCCCGCCCACTGCTAGGCGCGCAGGTCACCGAGCTCGCCGACGGCGTGTTCGTTGCCTTGTCGCTCAATCACGCTGTCGCCGACGGGACCACTGTTCTGGCACTTATTCAACACCTGGTCGGAGATCCACCGCAGTGGTGGCCGCGGCTGCGAGCTGTCCACACCGCCGCCGGTGCTCGGCAGATGGTTCCCTGACGCATGCCCTGTGCCGGTCACCCTACCGTTCATGAAGGTGGAGGACATCATCCAGCGCGTCGAGTTCCCACCGGTACGCGAGTGTTTCTTCCACCTCTCGACGGCGAGCGTAAGGAACCTCAAGGCCAAGGCAAACGCCGAGATGACCGGCACGGCACAGCCACAAGCAGACCCCATCTCCTCACTGCAGGCCGTGCTTGCGCACCTCTGGCGCGGTGCGTGCCGAGCCCGCCGCCTCCCGCCTGACCGGGAGACGATCTGCCTGCTGCCCGTAGGATGCCGAGGAAGGGTGCAGGGCGTGCCGCAGCACTACATGGGCAACGCCGTGGCGCTCGGCGTGGCCAAGTGCACCGTCGCCCATGTCATGGACAAAGGGCTGGGCTGCACGGCGTGGCTGCTCAACCAGGCCGTGGCGTCCTTCGACGAGGCCAAGACGAGGGGACGCGCTCGCGTCCTGGCATCAGAAGCCACACATCCTGTACCTGGAGGCGTCCGGCGACGGCGATCCTGCGGATATCGTGGTTGCGGCCTCGCCGCGGTTCGACGTCTACGGAAATGACTTCGGGCGGGGCACGCCGGTCGCCGTTCGGAGCGGCGCCGGGAACAAGATGGACGGCGTGGTGACCGTGTACCCGGGGCGTGATGGTGGTGGGAGCATGGGGGTGGAGCAGGAACGAAAACGGTACGGATATTTTCCGACAGTATTCGAAACCGAATCCGTTCGGAGGGATTGAGATCTGTCCGTATCCGAGTCCGGATATCCAATATCCGATACCGTATCCGTATCCGAATACTCAAATCGCATATTTATGATGTCGATATCCAATCGTATCCTATCCGACATAGTTGACACTATCCGTATTCGAATCCGAATCCGGACAGAAATATGAAAACAAATGTAATATCGGTGATATCCGTCTGTATCCGATCCGTTTTCATCCCTAGGGTGGAGGTGTGCATGTCTCCGGAAGCGCTCGCCAGGCTCACAGCCGACAGGGAGTTCATGGAGGTAGTGGACATGGCGTGAGATTGTTTACTTAGGCTGTGTTTAGTGGGTTGAAATTTAGGTAATTTGGCTACCGTAGTACTTTTGTTTTTATTTGGCAATTAGTATTCAATCATAGACTAATTAGGCTCAAAACGTTCGTCTCGCGATTTCCAACCAAATTGTGTAATTAGTTTTTTTTTCGTCTACATTTAATACTCTATGCATGGATCGTAAAATTCGATGTGATGGCTACTGTAGTATTTTTTGGAAAAACTTTTTAGAACTAAACGTGGCCTTAGCGCATGTTTAGTTGGCCCAAAGTTGGAATTTGGGCTACGGTAGCACTTTCATTTTTATTTGACAAATAGTGTTCAATCATGGATTAATTAGGCTCAAAACGTTCGTCTCGCAATTTCCAACCAAATTGTACAATTAGTTTTTTTTCGTCTACATTTAATGCTCCATGCACGTATCACAAGATTCGATGTGATGAGTACTGTAGCACTTTTTGGAATTTTTTTTTTGGTAGGAACTAAACACGCGCTTAGTTTTTTTTCTCTGTGTAGTTGTGCTAGTACAAGTATAAACATTCCATAACGGTCGCTCGCCAGGCTCACAGCCGACTGGGAGTTCATGGAGGTACTGGACATGGAGTGAGATTGTTTACTTGATTTTTTTTTCTCTGTCGTGTTGTACTAGTACAACTGTACAAGCATAACCATTCCATCGTGCTACTATCGGAACGTCCGTGCGTGACTCTGCGTCCGGACATAACTTCCCAGGAGTGGGCAACAAACAATAAAACAAATCCCTATTTCCTCGTGCTTGCCCATCCCACCTGAGCCCACCCCCACCTCCTTGGTGCTTATCGGAACCGCCCGGCCCCAAAGCAGCCATGACTACTCATCCGTCGGCTCCCTTCTCCAGAGCGTGCTCGTCGGACTGTTGCGTCGTTTCCTTTCTCCGTCGCTAGCCGCACCGCGCGTCTCGCTCCCTGCTCACCTGCGTGGCAGGCACCTAGGTCGCTCGGCGTGGCTGCTCATCCATTCGCCCCTTCCTCAATGTGCGCTCGTCAGGCTGCCACGTCGTGCCTTTCCCCATCGCCGGTCCGTGCCACACGCCCTCACTCCCTGCGCCGCTCACCTACATGGCAGCGACCTACGTCGCGCGCTCCCTCGTCGTTCGTCCATCGCCCATCGCCATTGGGCGTGCCGTTGACCCCGCCATGGCCGCTGGGGCACACGTGTCGTGGCGCCTCATGTCTTCTTCGGCCGAGCCATGGGTACCCATGAGCGTGGCCGATGCTGGTGGTGCTCACGCGCCGTGGCTCGTCGCCGGCTCCTACCCCGATGGCCAGAATCGACTGGCTCGGCCTTCCCTCCCCTATGTTGCATATATACATTTCAAGTGTTTTAGACTTTACAGATGTATGTTGTAATTATTGCATCTTGATATTGCAAAAGTAGATCGAAGATGTTACATATGTTGTAAGTCTTTTAGAGGCATAAACGTTTGTTCAAAATGTTTCATTTGCTTCCAGACTAATGTTGCATTTTTTTATCTGGATATTGCATATGTTCCACAGATATGTTGCAACAGTATGTCCAGATGTTTCGGCTGTTTTAGTTTTATGTTGCAACAAGTGGTTTCATGTTGCAAGTTATAAATCTGGATGTTTCGTGTGTTTCACACACATGTTGCAAGTGCATGTTCTAAATGTTCCATCTACTTTCAGACGTATGCTGTATTCAAATGTTTTCATGTTGCAAATGTTTTATGATGTACGACCGGAGGCGAGTGGACTGGGCGCACGGCGCGCCGGGGGCTCGGCGGACGGGGGCGCTGGGGGCGATGGACGGTGGTGCTACGATCGGGACACGCTGGGGGCGTGCTCGTCCTCAGCTGCCCATCCCAGCTCCTGAGTGCTGTCCGCGCGGAGAGAGAGGAGGGGGTCAGGGGCGACCAGCAGGCGTAGACACAGGGCGAAGTGAGCGCGTAGGACGGGCCGAAGGCGGACGGGGCGGGCTGCGTGGACGTCCGAGCGCTAGCCACGCCCAGAAACATTTGGTCAACAACTCTTCAAAAAGAGAGTACATTACAAGAATAGCTACAAGTATTTGTCCAAATTTATTTTTAAAACAACAGTTTTTGTTTGGATTATTTGAATTCATACCATTATAATTTTCGATGTTTGGATAAACACTGTTACTATTCGCCGATTTTGAAGCATGCCATTACAATTCTCCGTTTACCACAAAAATGTCACTGAATACGTATGGACACAGCCTGGGCCCAGCCGCAGGCGTATACGAAGACGTATACTTCATCTCCCCTGTCACTGGCATGTGGGCTCCATATGTCATCTTTTTCTTCCTCTCCTCCTCTCTCTCTCCATCCCGACGCGGCCACGGCGGGCGCTGCAGGCGGCGGCGGCGGCGGGCTTGCGGACGAGCCGACGAGCCGCTGTCGTGACAGCCGAGCAGCAGGACGCGGCTCGTGCGGAGCTCACCGCCCAGGCGGCACGCCGAGGACGCGGGCGGCGCGATGCTCGCGGCCTGACCGACGTGCTGCTGCTGCTCGGCGTCGATTGGAGCACTCGTCGTCGCAGCCACCGCCGCCCAGAACCAGTCCCCGACGCTGCTCATCGCCGACGAGCACATCTTTCCTCAGCAGCCTCGCCAGCTCGCCGCGCGCCCGCCCGCGGCTACCCGTGCTCGTCGATCAGGCTGCGACCGCGGCTTCGCTTTTTTGTGTTGGCCGCGTGCTGGCTGGATCTCGGCAGCCGAGCTCGGGCACCTCGTGGGCCCAGGAGGGGGCCGTCATCCATCACCGTCCAACGCACCGACGAAGATGACCGGTGAAGCAGAGGAGGCTGGGGTCCATGGCGTCGTGCACGCGTCCGCGCGCATGCCAGTGATGGCAGAGGGCCTAGGGCTCTACGTGGCCGCCCAACTGCTCGGCTCTGCGCTCATCTTCCGCACCGGCACCAGTGGCGTGCCCGTGCCCGTGTACGCGCTAGGCCAAGCATCGGCACACTCCAGGGGCTGCTCATGGAGGCCGTGCTCACCTTCTCGCGGCCATGGCGGGCGGAGCTCCCGCACGGCCACGGCGGAGCAGAGCTCGAGGCGCACGCGTTCGCCGTCGCCATGGCCGTCCGGGGGCGAGGCTGACCACCATCTGCGCGAGGCCGAGCTCCTTGGCGGCGTCTCCATTGCTGCTCGGCGTGCTGCTGCCGACGTGCTGCTGCTACTGCTCGCGTGCTGCTGGCGTGCTGCTGCTGCTCGCTGTGGCCGTGGCCGCGTCGGGATGGAGAGGAGGAGATGAAGAAGAAGAAGATGACATGTGGGGTCCGCGTGTCAGTGACAGGGTGATGAATTATACGTCTTCGTATACGTCTGTAGTTGGGCTCAGGCTTTGTCCATGCGTATTCAGTGGCATTTTTGTGGGAAACGAAGAATTGTAATGGCAATGCTTCAAAATAGATGAATAGTAATGGCGTTTCTCCAAACATCAAAAATTATAATGGCATGAATCCAAATAACCATTTTTGTTTTGGATGGAGGGAGTACCGGAATATGGGATACTAGTATACTACTATCCCTTGGTGTCGGTTTGCAAGTCCTATAGGACCTGCATTTATTACTATTCATGAAATGTAATCTTTGTGAGTTTAAATGAAGAAATAATACTTGCTCCATTGATTCCTCTACTTTTATCATTTTTTTCTTTCCATACCATTTAGTTAGGGTTATCATATGCGAGGTTCAGAAATTTGTGCGATGAAATGTGTATGAAACTGACCTTGTGCTTGCATGCTCAGATGCTCTAACTGAAAATGAAAGCACGAATTTATATAGTCCTAACAAAGGAATACCTTAGCAAAAGAATATATATCTGCATTGTATATCTGTTTAATGCAGGACTTTTTGAAAAAGTTACCACGACATTGGAAATCACCAGCCAAAACGCAATTCTAAACATGAAATCCTAAAGCCTCTTTACTCAGCTAGACGCAGGGAGCGTAATGCACCGCAAATGTCAGCTTCGTATGCACACCACGCAGCAGGGAAGTGCACGTCAAACTCTGATCCAAATCCAACTGCGGCGGCATTCCGCCACGGAGTGATGGGAGAAGAAACTCCCGCGCTGTCTCCCCAGTTGAAGAAGCAGCGGCGATCCACGGCGTCCTGGACCAGTTCCTCCCAGATGGAACCGCTGCCGCACAGGGTCGCCGCGTTGCCCAGGGCCGTGTTTAGTTGGAGGCCGATTCGGCGCCGCCGGATTCGGCGGCACTGTTTATGCATTGTAGTGTTTTGTTTTTATTCGGTAATAATTGTCCAATCGTTGACTAATTAGGCTCAAAACGTTCGTCTCGTAGAGTACAACCAAACTGTGCAATTAGTTTTTGATTTCGTCAACATTTAGTACTCCATGCATGTACCGCAAGTTTGATGTAACGGAAAATTTTCTTTTTGCATAGTGCCAAATTCTGAAAAATAGGGGAACTAAACATGGCCCACGATCCAGAGGCAGTGCCTGCACCCACCAAGAACATGAAAGAATAGGACTCAGTTGCTGTCTCGTCTGTTTTTTGTCCTGAAAATACAGCGGTTACCTCGCCCTCGTCAGAGCGACGTGGGCGCGTCGGTGATTGGACAGGAAGCCGATGGATCCTGCACTGTTGGACCGGACGGTTGACAGGATGATGATGTCTTCGTCGCTGCCTTGGAATCCATCCACAGAGTTGACGCGCAGAGTCAGGGGATGCATGGCTTTGGCGTCCCCTATCTTCTGCTGAATCGCCTTCACCTGAGCAGCGTATGGGCAGATCACGCCAAATAGAAACTCCTTGCCGGCTGCTGATACCAGCTGCGTACATAGCCAAAGAGATTATTCTCTCTCTCTCGAAACACTATTAATCATTCAAAATCAGCTGGTAAAGTTTCAGCTTGTTTCAGTGTATTCCTTCTCACAGAACACCATTGAATCATCCAAAATTTACTGTGCACTCTACCGGCCGAACACGCCCTAAAACGGATGGCAACAGAAACTCTATTTGAGCAGCATTTTTTTTTCAATTGTGAGAATATAAAATCTAGTAGATATAAATATGAACTCAGTTACCTATTTTTAAAGCGTCCAATATCTCCAATATGACAGCTACCTCGGCCATGTTTCGCTTGCTCCGGCCAGAATCTTCTCTTCCGTCGACATTGATGAATAAGGCCCAAACATTGCAGCTTGAAGGTACTTACGCGTGTGGCCCTCCTGCGTGACATTCGCGCCGTCCAAAATTTTCTTGTCGTAGAAGCTCAAGTTTGGGAAGATGCTTATAGAAGGGTGCATCCGGTACTGAATGTTCAGAAGGTGCTTCTTCTGTCCCAGCGCGCTTAGCCTCTCAAACAGGCTCCTGCCCAGCAATATGGTGTCTGAAACCTGCCAGAATTAAGATTGCCAAAGCTCAATTTTGCCCAGCAATACAAACTACAAGCATTGCCCAGACAGATGCGATAGTGCACGAACATAAGTAAGCGCTGACCGTACCTTGCTTTTCACAGTTGCTGGTAGTTGACACTCATCGCCAATAAGAACAGCGTGCTTCAGTCCAGAGAGTTGCATTGATATGAGGGACTCACATTCCTTCAGCTGCGCAGCCTCGTCGATGAGCAGCAGATCCATCTTCTGATTATTCAGTTTGGGCGAGCCAGACACCGTGCAGAAAATAAAGGGCGCGCTTCCAAGGCAGAACTTCTTGATTCTGAAGTCAGAGCGTGTCACGGGAAGCTTCAGCACCCGGAGGAGAGTTCTCGTGACGTCTAGGATTCGTGCCTTGCTTTGCATAAGATCTTGAGTGAACTCTGATTTGCCCGCTTCATCGTTTCCGACGATCTTCCTTCCAAGCAACTTGCTAAAGTTTTTGAGCATTTCCATCAGTAGGACAATGTTCTTGTAGTTGCGTATCAAATATCTGATGGAGCCTCGACCTGACGAAAGATGTCTCAGCCACTTTTGTCCCGACATTCTGCAAGCAAGCTCCTTGGTACTGACACGTGACTGTTCTTGGTTCTCCCAGGAACGATTCTAGTGAAACAAGGCAATGCCTCCAACCCGTCGCTGGCGAGAAGCACTTCTTGAGCCTCTTCACGCGAGTGTCGAGGAAGATCTCGCCCAGGTCAGCGTCGACGGCCAAGCGTTCCCGGTTGCCGAACAGCAGCAGGTCGCCGTGGCACACTCCGTCCTTGGCGGCGTGCTGCTTCCACAGCGCCAGGAGGCGGGACGCGACCTGGCTGATGGCGGTGTTGGTGGGCGCGCACGTCAGGACGCGGCATTTGGTCTGGCTCGTCAGAAGCAGGAGCAGCAGCACGCTGATCGTCTTGGTCTTGCCTGTTCCGGGCGGGCCCCAGATGAGGCTGAACTTGTTCACGCCCTCCCGCTGCCGCACCGCCTTGACGCAGCTCAGGATGGACTCCGTCTGGGAGCCGTTGAGCTTGAACGTGGACAGTTTGTCCGCCACGTCTGCGTCCGCCGCCGGTATCTAGCCGAGCTGGAGCCGAGGGAGCAGCCCGAAACGATGTGCTCAGCTGAACAAGATGTTGGAAGCGAGGGTGACCACCGAGTTCTCGATCTTAAAGCTGGCTAGCAGCCGGTTCGGCTTGTTATCACGAGTTTGCGCTCCATATGAGCTAGATTCACCGAAACTACAACATATAAGATATTTGACCTTCCTAACCGAAAAGATTAGCCTCATAAGTAGAGGTTCTCCCGTCTTATATGTTGCGCTCTACCATCATCGCTACACAATGTGGGACTAAACCCCAACAATCTTGTCCTTAGTCATACAAGATTTTTTATCGGGTTTAGCTTTTTTTTTTACCTTGGACGGCTCTGAAACAACTTGTCAGAACCAGTGGTGACCACCGAGTTTATGATCTTGGAGCTGGCTTGCAGCCGGTGGTTACCAGAAGCCTGTGCTCCCACAGGTCTTAGGTTCACGGAAGCTACAACATAAAAGGCCTTGAGTCTTCCCAACCCAAAAAACTAGCCTCATAGGTGAAGATTCTCCCACCTTATATGTTGTACTTCCCCACCATCGCTACACGATGTGGGACTAAATCACAATAATTTTCTCCTTAGTCACACATCGGGGTGCCCCCGCCATATGTGACGCTCGAAATTTTATCAGGTTTAGCTTTTTTTACTTTGGACGGCTCCGAAACCACTTGTTGGAACTGGTGGTGACCATCGAGTTCATGATTTTGAAGCTGGCTTAGCCGGTCCGGCTCGTTACCACGAGCCTGCACTTCCATAGGTCTCAGGTCCACCGAAGCTACAAAATATAAGGTCTTGTGCCTTTCCAACCTAAAAAACTAGCCTTATAGGTAGAGGTTCTTCCACCTTATATATTGTGCTCCCTTACTATCGCTACACGATGTGGGACTAAAACCCAAGACAAAAAGGTCAGCCAGGTAAGGAAAGACAATGCATACGACAAACGAGAATACGTGCGTACCGTTAGACATGAGCGTGCGTGCGTACCTGTGCGTCGCCGGCGACCACCTTGACGAGGGTAGGGTTTCTCTTCACGGCGAAGTCATAGTCCAGGCACCGCCAGATGCGCGCATAGGGTATGACACTGATGTTGGGGTTTAGTCCCACATCGTGTAGCGATGGTGGAGGAGCACAACATATAAGACGAAAGAACTCCACCTATAAGGCTAGTCTTTTGGGTTGAGAAGGCCTAAGGCCTTATATGTTATAGCTTCGATGGATCTAGGATCTGTGGGAGTGCATGCTCGTGGTAACGAGCCAGGCCAGCTGCAAGCCAGCTCCAAGATCGAGGACTCGGTGGTCACCTCCGATTCCAACAATTGGTATTGGGAGCCCATGGTCAAAAAAATCTAAATCCGATAAAAAATCTCGAGCGTCACATATGACAGGGGCACCCGATGTGTGATTAAGGGGAAGATTGTTGTGATTTAGTCCCACATCATGTAGTGATGGTGGGGAGCACAACATATATGTCATATTCGGCTTACCCCATATTCGGCTTGTTCGGCTTGTTTTTTCAGTCGAAACAATGTTTTTCTCTTACAATAATTCACTCAGAACAGTGTTTTTCAGCCAAGATTCAGACCAGCGAACGGGGCCATAAAGCAAAAGAACCCACACTTATGAGGCTAGTTTTTTGAGTTGGAAAGGTCGACCCAAAACCTTATATGTTATAGCTCCTGTGGACCAGAGATATGTGGGAGCATAGACTCATGGTAACAAACTGGACCGGCTGCAAGCCAGATCCAAGACGAAGAACTCGATGGTCACCGCCGTTTCCGACGGCTGTGCAGACTGACAGCGCGCGTATAGCAGCTCGCGTCTTCGATTTTCCTAGACGCTCTGATCTCAAAGCCGTACCCGTTGCGGCGACATCCTGGACGCGCGCGACACAGTACGAGCGGCCGCCGCTCCACGCGAGCGAGGCCGACCGGCGAGGCATGCCGTCCAAGAGCACGATGATGTCACCGGTGCACGGCGCCGCACGACGCGATCCACGGCCGCGGGCAACCGTGGCCCGGTACACCAAGCCGAAATTCCTCAAGCTCTTGCCAATGCTGGGCACCAGGGACCGTATGGGCACGGCCGATGGTGGTTGGGCAGCGGCTCCAGGTTAGAGCTCATCTCGGCCCGCATCTCCTCCAGCAGCGGGATCCTGAACGCGTCCAGGTAGTTCTTCAGCCCGAAGAATCTGTCAGGTATCGTGCTAGCCAGCCACAGAGCATGGGCCACGGGCCGCGTGCTTAATCAGAGACCAGCTTCTTCATACGGCGTGCAGTAACCACTTGGCGAGAGCGATGTGAAGGGGGAAAAAAAGTTTGCGATGCAGAGCGACTACCACCGCGATCGACGAACGACGGAACGAGCTAGTAGATGCAAAGAGCATAGTGATCGTCGAACCTTGTCTCTGAAGAGGTCCTGGTTCATGACGTCTTGGAGGGACCAGGAGAAGATGAGATCGACCAGCTCGTCGTCCAGCCGCTTCTTGCCCGCATTCGCCGCTCCCTTGCCCTTCCTCCCCATCATCGTCCACGGCTCGAGATGCGATCCGGATGCCCTAGCCTTCACCGTGATGGTGGATCATCATCAGTCAGTTATTCGTGAGCCCTGAGCCGCGGTTCATCGTCTCGGCACACCAGCTATCTACAAGTAGTGTAGTGCTCCCGCATTGATGGCGACGGCTCGTTCCGCTCCTTGGCTCCGGCATCCATTGGTTGCCCAGGATACGGCGCGGCACGTATCATCTCATCTCCTCTGGTACCGTGCGTCGAATACGAGACAGTATCGAGGGGCCAGCGCTGCGTCGAATACGAGACGGTCTCTGCGAGACTAGCGGTGGACCCAGTTCTCCAACTCGTGAATCGTGATTGGCATTTGACGGGCCGAGCTAAGAGTACTGGGCCTCATTTCTCGGCTAAAAATAGACTGGCGGGGGACTTCACGACAGGCCGAGAGAGAGTCCTAGTCCTAAACGAGCCGAGCTGGGCTGTGCCGATTTGGTAGGCCTGCTCCGTCCACTGTGGATTTGCCTAGTCACTCTAAATTTTCATTTTATTTTAAAACAGAAAAAACTAATATTTTCATAATAGTATATATACTGAACTAAACTTTCAGAAACTAGCTAGCATTTTTCGTCAAGTCAGCAACCATGGCTAACAAATGAACATGGCACACCATATGTGTTGGCGTAATTAAATAGATATTTTTTACATGTGTGGATACTAGGCTAAACCCTTGCGCAAAAAAGAGAGGCTAAACCACGCCATTTTGCTTGGTGTGAACTGTAGAGAAGTGACGCCACCTAATGAAGAGTCACACCATGTTTTTTTTTCCGATAATGCTGACGTGAGGACGTCCGTCTGTGACCCCACGTTCGGACGCGGCTCCCCAGAAGCGGCCCCAAACAAGATAATTTAATCGGCATTCGGACGGCCTCCCACTGCACACTCCCGCACGCATCAGTCGCCCTCGCTTCCTCCTCCCCATTCGTATCTCTTCCGCGTTCGCGTCCCGCCCCACCCCAACGCGGTCATGGTTGCCTCCATGGCAGGCGCCGGCGCCCCTCACCCACCCCGGCGTCCAACTCTCCCACCCCGGTGTCCTCCTCCCCAACCACAGTGGCCTCCTCCCCCGCCCCGCGAGGTTCCTTCTTCCTCCCACCCGACGACGCCCTTCCCCCCACCCCGGCGTCCTCACCCACCGGGAGCGCGGATCCGGTGGCCCTCCCCCCCTAGCGAGATCCATGGAGCACGAGCAAGATCCATGGAGGTGGCCGAGCTCCCCCCACCCCGGTGGCCATGGTGCTCCCCGCCCCATCCCTCACCATCGCCGCGGAGCCAAGCCTGGTGCCGTTAGCGGCGGTGGTGGTGGTGCTCGCGCACACCTCTGGCGCTGGTGTTGGGTGGTGCTCGCGCGCAGCCGCTCGCCACTGGCTCCCACCCCGTCGGCCAGAATCGACCGGCCTAGGCCTCTCTACCCCTATGTTGTAAATGTATGTTTCAATTATTTTAGACGTTTCAGAGGCATGTTGCAATATTTTCATATGGACGTTGCAAAATTATATCGGGGGATGTTGCATATGTTGTGTCGGTGTTTTGTCATTCGACGAGTGAATTTATACGTGTGTCACGCTGCTCTAAGAAGACGATGGTAGCATCCAAAGACAATGAATTATACTGGTTCAGGCTAAAACCCTACGTCCAGTCTCAAAGAAAGATCGAGTGCGTGTTCCTCGGTTGAATACTCTGAAGTACTTACAATAGGGTATACAAGAAGAGTGAAAGAGTAGGAGAGTGGAGAGGGACTGTCCAAATGGAGTCTCGAGAGTTCATCCCCTTAGAAGGGTGCCCTGGCTGCCCTTGTATAGAGTCCGGGGTCAGGCCACATACAAAGAGATAGGTTCTCCCAACCGTGCAGTCGTGAGCCTGAGGAAGGGAGAAAAACTAGTAAACTTGGCTTGCAAAGAAGGCAGTCTTGTCTTGGCGTTGGAGCATGTCCCGGCGTGGCTGTCGTCATGGCCTTGTGCCCACGTCACGGTATGGTGTGACGTGATGCTACAGTGTCGGTCGTGATGGTACTGTTGGCACGGTGTTAGTTCGCCAGCTGTCATGTGCGACGTGGGCTTACCGTGGCCTTCGTCATCGTCTTTGTCCCTCTGGAGGTGTCAGTCCGGGAGCAAGTGGCTGCCCCCGGGTCATCGGTAGTCTTGTTGGTCATGGAGCCGGTGACCATGATCCGGAGTTTTGTGGTCGCGGCCTTCGTTGGCTTGGTTGGCCTTGGAAGTCAAGACCATAGTCGTGAGCCCCATCCCATAGTGGGTGGGACCGTACGCCTATCCCACTATTCCGTATTTGGACGGTGGTTCACCGTACCTGTCGTCACCGCTTGGCGGTCCTGTCTTGCCTACGGCATGGCGTAGGGATTGCGCCTGCTCCGAGTTGGATGTCCCCTTGGTCCTGGTGAACTATGCAGGCATGCCTATCCTTGTCAGAGACAGGTGTACTTGGTGCCACTCGGCCCCTCCTCATTCCTCCCAGTGGTCGGGACAGAGGAGAGGCCGTGTGGCATTATGCGATGTGTGGTGAAGGGAGAAGGGGGAGGTCGTGGCCGACTCCCTGTCTTAGCGCTAGGCCAAGGCCTGTGCAACTTAGTTGGGCCACGGTTGCTTGGGCTTGTACTAGCTTGGTCGGCGTGGGCCACCCGAGGGGCTAACTAATTGATGTCTTGAGATACCCGGGGTATTATAACCCCGATATGTTGCAAGTGTTTCAGATGCATGTTGAAACGTTTGTTCAAACTGTTTTATTTGTTTCCAGACGTATGTTGCAAGGGTTTTGGTCTGAATGTTGCATGGTGTTTTTTCCAAGTGTTCCGTACGCATGTTTCGAGTGTTTCAGCTGTTTTATATGTATGTTGCAAGTGTTTCATCTGGATGTTTTATAAGTAGATCTGGTGTTGCAGCTAGTGTTTCAGATGCATGTTTCATCTGCTTTTAGACGTATATTACAAGTATTGCATCCGGATGTTTCAAAAGTAGATCAGGTGTTGTATCTCTGTATTCGCTTTTTTGCTGCCTCACCTTCGCCTCGGTATCTCTTCCTCATCCTCCCGCAACCGGCTAGGCATCTGCCGCCTCTCCCCCTCTTCTAGATGCAGGCTTAGCCACCTACTGTATTGACCTGTTGTGGCTGCTGGCCTCGTGCATGCGCGTGAGAAGCGGAGGGGATGCGAGCGGGGGCTCCCGGGAGTAGTCGGGCGGTGCGGGTGGGTCCGGGCGGTGTGGGCCCCCACGTGGCGGGCGTGGGATGCAGGTGCGCGCGGGGAGACAGAGTGCAGGCACCGGCTCCGAACGCGGGCGTCCATCCGGACGTTCGGGCGCTAGGAGTGCCGTTTTTTTAAACTTGCACACCATGTTTCTTATGTGACCGTGTTGGACTCAATTGCCAACCGTTATTTTAAGCTTACAACGCTATTTTCTTTTGTTTTCCAAAAATGAAGGATCTAGGGATTTTTTTAAAAAAATTGTAAATTTTAGGTAGATGCTAAAAACCAAGCACATCATACTTTGTTTGCATTTAGCATCATATCATTTATAATGACCCCGTTCGCTTCGCTGAAAAAACAAGCTGAAACACTGTTCTGACTAATTTGTGGTGAGAGAAAATACTGTTCCTGCTGAAAAAAGCATGCTAAAAAGATGGATTATAAGAGAAGTAAGCAGGGCCAATTTTAATATTATTTTTCTCAAAATGTTATTATATTTAATTTTCAGTTAAACTGTTTTATATGCTACTTCCGTATAAGTGCATCGAGACTTTTCAGCTCTCTAGAATCATCAAGTGTGTTGGTGGTCACTATTGCAAAGATTCGGTCATCAAGTGATCGGAATAAATAGCGAATACACCAAAACTTATGTGCAAATTTATTTATTTTATTTACAACTAATAAGGCTCTCACATGCACGTGGAGAGTATTTGTACGTAGCGATGTACACGATGAAAATAATGCAGAAACAGGTTACATGGGGGAGGGGGTCAGCCAACCCTTCTTGGATCGGGTGGCTGTGCCCCGAGCCCAAACAAGCTCAGTCCAAGTTCAGCACGAGAAAACACGCTCATGAGATATCATATGTGTTCGATCAGCATTGTTCATTTCCAAAGGACGAGATGATCGTCACTTGATTCATGAATCCACAACGGCATGCAAAGAAACATAGACATGTCTGGCGCGTCTGCCGGGGACAATAAGGGGAGAGGACCTATCTCTTTAATTTCCTAGAGTTTTTTTCCAGTTGCTTAGGGTTCAGTCAAAATAAAATCTTCCAGCGAAATCAGATGATTTTCCATCGGGATTATGTTTCCTGCGAAGACTTCGATGATTGCGACGACGAGATCATCGTTGCAGTCTTCGCTTTCATCGGCAGGCGGCCAAGCTGTGGCCATTATCTGCAAGGAGAGAGGTGCTTCTAGGCGTCCCGAACGATGACAGCTACTCCGGGTTATCGATCTTATCGTCGTTGGTTGTGGAGAGGAATTCAAGATTGGAAGGTGATGAATCTGCATCCTATGCTGCTCCTGACGATGCAACTGTTGATATTCTTTCAT
This sequence comes from Miscanthus floridulus, assembly GCF_019320115.1. Lineage (NCBI taxonomy): Eukaryota > Viridiplantae > Streptophyta > Magnoliopsida > Poales > Poaceae > Miscanthus > Miscanthus floridulus. The sequence goes on from NC_089591.1 coordinate 68,017,287, forward strand.
CGACAGATGCGTTTTGAACTGGTTCCGAAATGTTGGATCTTGCGGCATGTCTAATGTTTTGGAGTTGGTCGATGGATTTGACATAAGGACTGCACTTTGGCTTCGGCGTTCAAGGGATGCCATTGGGAATAAGAAGATGGAAGAATCTAGATAGAATATTATGTATTTTTATTTCAGATTTTTCCATATATAATTTAGGGATGTACTGTGCTCTCCTACGTCACTATAAATAGGAGTGTAGCACCATTTCTTAAGACACACAAAGGAAAATTTAGTTTCAAACTCTCCACTTTACTTACTAGTAGTTAGAATAGTTTAGTTGGGAGATAGAGTGAGTTGAGCTTGCCTCAGTTTCACAAAGAGTGTTCGGAGTCTAGTATAACACCTTGTATATCCTTTTCTTTGTAAGACTTTGAGCTTCAATAGATTTATCTTCACTATTTGCCAACAAAAACAGATTGGTTAATATTATTTGATATAGTTACTATATATAATTGATAAAAAATGATACTTACACCAACTTTTGAGTAGAAATAATGCTTGTAAGAATCCTTGGCGTGTTTTCTATGGGATAACAGTTTGCATAATGCATTTCAAACTTACTCTGAACATTCACTTTCTGACATCCTCTATACAATATCATACACTTCAGCATCGAGATTGGATACTTTTATCTTCGAACGAGGAGTGATATAAGAACTACACTTCTATTTACTCGGGACCACAAGCCTCTTGGAACGATGAACTGCTAGTTTTGCACCTGGAAGAGTACTAAAAACCTTTATCACCATCTTCATTAGACAAGGAGTCAGAGTCATTTGATAGATCATTACTTTTTATAGAGAAAGAACTCCCACCAACTACTGAAACATCTAGATGCCATGGAAGAGGTCTTGCAAGAGGTGTCGGGCCAAGCAGAATCTGTCATTTCTTTCTGAATTCTTAATTGATCCTCTTTTGACATGTGGTAGGAAGAAATTGATGATATTGACGTTGAGAGGGTGGAGCAGTTAACGTCAGCAACAACTTGGTTTTAGCTGCCGCCAAAGAAAACCCTACCGACGACGAGTTCATGAGAGTAGCAGTGAAAGCAAGATTAAAACTTACAGCTGTTGTCCTCCAACCAGACTGAAGCCCTGGGTACATGGTTTTCTTTTTTTTAATCTGTGGTGTTGATTTTGTTATTGTGTTTCCTTTGAGGAATTTGTTAAAATTTGTTTCTGGAACTTGTTTCCTATACATTAATGTAGCGATATGGGCCTATCATCTCTATAATCCCCCAGCAGCTTTCTAGTTTCAGTTCAACATTGTTCTCCATGAAATGATAAAAAACAATTGTTCAAAACGATAAAATTAGAAAGTCCAAGTTACAATTTCATGGTGTTCTCTAGAAAGACTGATAGCAGTAATAGGAATAGCAGAATTTGAAGCTTCAGAGTCTCACAATCAGTCCAAGGTAAAGACACCGTATGGATACGGTCCTAATCAAAATATTATCATATTTGTTAAAGAAAATAGGACACAATATATTCTGTTAAAGAAGCTTACATTTTCAATATGGTCACAGATTAAACCTATCAAAATTGCAAGTAAATCAGGTGCTAGTAGAAACAACAGGACAAACGCATCAAAATTGCAAGTAAATCAGGTGTTGGTAGAAAAGACAAACACAACAATAAGTAAAGTGAAACATACATTTATAGGGACACCTCCATGGCATATAATGGCATCATGATTCTGATTTGAGAACTGAGGTACAAGTTGTTGTGAGCTCCAACAACACAAAGTAAATAAGTAAAAAATCTATATACAAATATGATGATTTAGCATGGAAAGAATAGAAATGGCAAAAACATATACCACATAATTGGCTTCTTGATGCATATCATTGGATACAACACGTGGAATCACATAATTCACTCCATCATTGGGACAAGTTGTACCAAACACCGTACCAACAGGACGCCTCATTTTAGCATCTTCAACAAAATTTCCCAAGTCATCTTCATCATGAAACAATCTAAATGAAGGTACACTTGGAGTATTAAAGTAGGGAGTCTTTTTAGTACAAGGTTTCTTAACAGTTGCTTTCCTGCTCAATCCAAGTTCAACACGAGAAAACACACACATGAGCTATCATATGTGTTCGATCAACGTCGTTCATTTCCGAAGGACGAGATGATCGTCACTTGGATTCATGAATCCACAACCACATGCAAAGAAACACAGACTTGTCCAACCAATGTCCATGAGATCATCCAAGGCGTCCATCTCTGCACACAACAAAAATGGATGGCTAGGGGCAGGGGAGCACTATGGAGGTAGTTCGACAATGCATAGGGTCGACCGACCCCACCTTGGTGTCCAATCCACCGTCACCGACCTCCTTAACTTTCAACCAACATCAGGAGACAATCTAGAGCATTGGGGAGCTAAGGTGACGTATCCCATGGTCGACAGACATGGCAAAGTCCCCTCACCCTTGTGGGCTCTCCTACTGTAAATAGGAGTGTAGCACCATTTCTTAAGACACACAAACGAGGATTTAGCTACAAGGTCTCCACTTTACTTAGTAGTAGTTAGAATAGTTTAGTTGGGAGTTAGAGTGAGTTCAACTTGGTTCTCAAAGAGTGTTCGAAGTATGGTATAACGCTTGTATATCCTTTTCTTGGTAAAACTTTGAGCTTCAATAGATTTATTTTCACTATTTGCCTTTGAATCAATTTTATCTTTTGAAATCTACATCATCCTAGTTTTATTACCTTTTGTTTTAGACCTTAGTTCGGCGAGCTCTTAGTTTAATTTATTCAATCTTTTTTTCTAGCATAGACCCTGTTTGCTTCGAATGTTCTAGTTCTAGTGTGGGATTATTACTCAATAGTGTAAAAACGTGGTGTTTAAACTTTTTTTACCTAGGATTGCATCTTGCCCCATAGATCATAGTGGTAGCCGACAGGTGGTGGCAATGCAGCCCAACCTATGCATTCCACCATGTTCCCATTAGTCTTGTCTAACACCATTCTCATCTCATTCCATTGTTACACAGTATAATGTCGTGAAGTGCTAAATTAAGTTTTGTCACATTTTAATAGAGAAGATCATAAGAATTTTTATACTCACTCGTTGTCCTCGACTGTGCTATACCACAACTTATCATTTCACTTAGTTTGTATCCCTTTGTGTCATATTGTCTCCTTTTTACCATTAACCTCTATTAGACCTTGGTTGTTAATTGAGATACATTTAAGAATCATAGCCACAGTTTTCTCGAGGATAAAAATACAACACCCTAGGCCTGAAAACTGCAAAGATATTTTTTTTTCTTGCATAACATGCTGCATCGTGTCCTGGGACTAACTGTAGAGGAACCTCTACCACACAATTGTGAATTGCGCGAGTTCATTCGGTAATACACAAAAGGTGAAAGCAGTGAAGTCCTCTAATCTAGCTGCAATGCAGATCACATGATATTTGCTTTTATGTAATTGCTTTTTGCTATTTATATGCACACGGCGCTTATGAAGCCTTAGGCCTTGTTTGGTTTCGCTCCGGAGGGCTCTGGCTCCGTCTACGCATATCATTGTGCATCACTGTACAGTCCTGTAGTAGCCATTGCAGCAGCTCCAGGCTCTGGCAATTTTGAACTGGGAATGGGAGGAGCTAGGAGGAGCCAGTGTTCGGAGGCTCCGACGCATCCTCCGCATTGGTGCTACAGTAGCCAGAGCCTAGCCCTTGAAACAGGCCTGAAAAACTGTAAAGATATTATTATGTAACCTGATTTTTTTTTGGATATTATGTGGTCATATTACAAAGCTGAATTCCGTCTGCTTCTGGATATTTAGCCTGTTCGGCTGGTGCTGAAACGACCGTATACGATCATGGATTATTACTGCTGGCTGGTTTAGTGTGAGAAAAAAATATTGTTCTGACTCAAAATTTACGATCGTTTACGATTAAGCGAACAAGCTTATTATGTTTCCACCTTTTCTTTTGGTTGGTAGGTAACCACAACATTGCCGGACCACTGACCTATGGCTCTCGAAAGAAGTTGGTTTTCCTCAAAAGTGCAGCAGCCAGCACCACGGCCCACGGGTGATAGTTTGGTATACGAAGACAAAGCTGTTGGTTGCTTTCTAATGTCTTTCAGTCCAATTTCGCCTCCTAACAGTTCAGATCTTTTCCCCTGCTTGCTCTGTGGCGTCACAAGTTTGTTTACTGGTGGCTGTCCTCCGTGCTCGAGCTAAGGATTTTACTCGAGCTACGCGGATCGAGCGAGCGTCTCCAGAATCCAAATGAGGCAGGCGATTTTTCACCGTATTTCGCCCAAAAACCGTGCTGCTTCCACTTGCAGGGTAACTGCGACTCCACGTAACAAAATGCTTTTGAATTTCCAGTGGCTCTCCTGAGCTTTCTGTCTGAACCCACGTGGCCACACCCTACCCATGCATAAGCATAAAAGAACGTTTCAACCAAGAGGGGCCAGCAGAGATAAGGTGCCCCGGGCGTAAACACAGTGGTTCTTCCGCTCCCAGCCTCTAGTTCTTCCTCCTCCAGAGTGATGGCCAAATGCTACTCAGATTGGCCCCCGATTCCGCCTCTCCATCCGTCGCGAAGAACGCCGCCGCAATCCCACGCCTCCCCGTGCACGATCAGGCGGTCCTTCGTGCTCCACTGCTCCAGGTCCTTGTGCTCCTCTCCTCGAGCCCACCAAGAACCTGCCTCGCCGATGAGTTCGAGGCCGTGCCGGCGACGCCGGTGTCGCCGCTGCCGGACGCCGCCCCGAAGCTGGGGATATCCAACAAGTTCATCCGAGGCCTCTGCTGGCAACCCGCAGACCGAGCAGCTGGCCTTTGAGGGCTACAGGAGGGCGCTGCTGCAGCCGGAGTTCCGGCTGGAGAAGAAGACGGCCAACGCGCTGACCCTGCAGCTGCTCAGGGACAAGCAGTGGGGCTCGCTGGAGCTGCTGGTCGAGGACTTCAGGGCCTACGGCGTGCTCCCGGAGAAGCGGACGTGCGCGCGCCTCGTCGCCTGCTGCATCAGGGCGAGGAGGTTCGGTCTCGCCGACGCCGTGCTCGGAGCCGTCGGAGCCGTCGGAGCCAAGAAGGGAGCCGCCGCTGCCATGGCCTTCAGCGCGGCCATGCAGGCGTACAACAGGCTGCACATGTACTCGAGCACGGTTCTGCTGTACGGGCGGGCGAGGGTGGCTCGCCTGCCGCTCAACGCCGACGCCTACCGCGCCGTGATGGCGGCGTGCGGCGCGCTGGGCGAGCCGGACATGGTGGCCTCGCTGTTGAAGCTGTACAGGTCCCACAAGTGGTACCCCTCCGACACCTGCGTGGAGACGTATGCCATCGTCTGCGACGCGCTGGGAAAGGCCGGCAGAGCCCTGGATGCTCTGCGGTGCCTGCGCGAGATGGAAGCGGATGGGCTCTCGCCCGACGCCGCCATCTACTCCTCCATCATCGGCGCCTTGGCAGACGCTCGAGAAAAGGCGGCGGTGGAGAACCTGTACCACGAAGCGTGGCACAGCAAGATGCTCGGAGACCCCGACATGTTCTTGAAGTTGACCATCATGCACGCCGAGGCTGGTCTGGTTGAGTCGACAATAGAGGTCGCGAAGGACATGAGGAAGATCGGCCTGAGGGTCACGGACTGCATCCTCTGTACTATCATCAGTGGCTTCGTGAAGAGGAGAGGCCTGAAACCAGCCATCAGAGCATATGACAAGCTGGTCTCCATAGGGTGTGAGCCTGGCCAGGTCACCTACGCATCAGTCATCAACGTGTACTGCCGGCTTGGGCGCAGCGACAGAGCAGAGGCCGTCTTCTCAGAGATGGTCGAGCGAGGCTTCGACAAGTGTGTGGTCGCCTATGGCAACATGATCTCGATGTATGGCAAGATCAGGAGAGCGTCGGAGGCCATGAGGCTGCTGGCCCTGATGAAGCAGAACGGGTGCGAGCCCAACGTCTTCGTGTACAACGCCCTGCTCGACATGCACGGCAGGCTGGGGAACTCGAAGCAGGCCGAGAAGATCTGGAAGGAGATGATGCGGCGCAAGGTCCGGCCTGACCGGATCAGCTACACGGCCATCATCCTCGCGAACAACCGGGCGGGGGAGCTGAACCGGTGCATGGAGCTGTACCACGAGTACAGGGAGACCGGAGGGAAGGTGGACAAGGTCATGGCTGGCCTCATGGTTGGGGTGCTCTCCAAGAGCAGCCGGTTCAACGAGCTCATCGAGCTGCTCAAGGACATGAACGGGACAAAGCTGGACCGGAGGCTGTACATGAGCGTCCTGAGAAGCCTCCGGGATGCCGGGACTGGAGGTTCATGTCAAGTGGCTCCAGAGTAACTTCACCTTCATGAAGGAGAAAACTTGATGCCAGGTGCCAGGAGTTCTTGCTGTGCATATTCAGCACCCAAGTAATATCGGGCGCCTGAAAAAGTATTGCTCTGTAAATGGAAACATAAAAAAACCAAAGGTAAATATTTGCTTGCCTCACTGCTCTCTTCCGAAGCTTGTATGCTATTGCTGCACATTTCCGACATTCAGTAGCTCAGGTGAATAGCGATGTAAATGTATTTTAAGGGATGCCAACTTTGTACCAGTAATGATCTGATTCCGAAATTCTTGAACAGATTACCTTGTTCAGTAGCTCTGCATGTCAGATTTACTGAAACTGTTGTACCATAGCCACTTTGGGCAAATGTAACTTTGTATCTATAATGAAAAAAAAATCATATTACTTTGGTACTGCTCCTATTTAAGTGCCGATACTCTATAGAACATTCACATGTTTTATCTCATGAATGTCATATCTACTACTCAGAGTAGCTCCTCTTCCTGCTGCTACTTGCCAGCAGCTTTCACTACCAAGAATAAGAAGCATCGCTTCTCTGTTCTCTCTGTCTAGCGATGATGAATGTTTTGACGAAACTGGAGGGGCCAAAGCCCCTACAGGGATTTATTAAAAACCAAACTTACAAGTTACAAGTTTACTAAATTAAAAAAACAACAACAACACTTCAAGAGACCCAAAAAGAGAGGAAGAAAATACAAGTACAAAAGAGGACTATAACAGATTCTGGATCCATAGGTCAAAGAGAGCTGAGTGTTTAGCCTTTGCCCTCAGAGTGAGCAACTTCATCTCTTTTCTGAAGGTCTCTTTCACAGAATGCAAGTTGGTTTGAATGTTGCTGAAAATTAGATCATTCCTCGCATTCTAAATGGCACAAGACAACAGGATTGCCACCATCATAAAGAACTTTGGGTGGGACTGATTTCTGATAGCTTGCAAAGCTTCTGGAAAAGGTATGTCTTCTTCTAGAGTTATATGGACCAAATTCCAACAACTTTTGGCGAAAGAGAAGGTGATGAACAAGTGGTGAGCAGTCCCAAATCCATTTGAACTCTTGATGAACTTGTTCATGTCCAATTAAGTCCAATCAAACTCAAGTAGGCCCTAGCAGCTGAGAAATTCCTGAATGGTGTATGATTATGGAGAACAAGAACCCAACCATAAAAAATAATCCTAAATTCTAGTAGCAGCTGCTAGTAAGTAGTAATCCAAGAGCCGGTGAGGCGGTGATCGGGACTCCGGCAGGCGGCAGCACTTTGCCCTGCTCCAACCAACATTTATCTTCATGTCTCAGTTGCCTTGGCTGAGCAGATTGCCGAAGAACTCCTAGCGCTTGTCAAAAAAACATGGCCGATTCGTCAAAACATGCACGTCGCCGTGCCGAAAGCCAGGCCACCGCCGTCCGGGGAGGACAAGACCACCACATCTTCACCGACGCCATCGCCTGCCTCCGTCCACGGCCGCCCCCGCTCCACGCCGCCATCAGCAACTCGCCACCGTGCCGATGGACGAGGCACTGGCCGTACCACGTGTGCGCGAGGGCGTGGACCGCGTCCCGGCACATGGGCATCTCGCGTAGCGGTGAGATGAGATCGAACGCCGCGACGCGCCCGTAGTGGCTGGCGAGGTGGAACACCCCGTACTGGTACGTCACGTCGATGGCGCTGAACGCTCCCGACGCGAAAGCGAGGGTCGTCCACGACATTTCCGCCGTTAGTTTGCAGAACACAGCCTCATCGGAGGCGAGAAGGACCATGACGGTGCAGTGTCGCCGTCGACGGACGGGTCCGACGACAAGGCCACCCTGCGCACCTCCGGCTCCGACAGCGGGCGGCGCAGGGCGCGGTAGGCGCAGTCCGCCCACCTCTCCCTAGCACCACTCTGCATGAAGCGAGTGCACTGCCACGTCTCGCCACGGCACGTCAGGGGCGGGAGCTGGATGCACACCCGTGTGGCCGGATTGAGCAGCCACACGTCAGGCCACCGCTCCAGGATGAACCACCCGTGCGACGAGCCGCAGCATCGCTTGCCTCTGGTCTCCGGCAGATCAAACTCGTGCACGGTCCCATCAGAGACGTCCAGGAACGCCCGGGTGCAGCTCTCGCCGCGGGGGTCGTACGGGAGCATCAGCTACGACGCCATGATTTGCACACCGCCCGGAGGCGGACGTAGTCCTTTGATGGCGGGCGTCCTCTTCGCGACCATGTCCAGCAGGTCGTCCGGCAGGTCTGCCCAACCTTGAGTCATGGCCATCGAAGGGTATGAGGTAGGCAGAGAAGCTGGGCATTCCATGCTTTCTTAGCTCAAAGTTAAGGAATCACCCCATTTCTTGCTGCTTGCTTTGGAGACTGAAGAATCAATAGATTTATTTTTGTAGCGTGATCAAACATTTTGAGAGACACTTTTTTTTTGGATAAATAACTTGTTCCCATGAAACTTACTTATAGGCGTCGATGACCATTGTTCTGATGACGACAGTGTTGAAGCTTGAAGCAAACGTGGGTATGCAGTGGAATTGAAGTGTAACATGGTGTTATCTGCAGAAAGAACACTAGAAAGTTCTTGCCTGGTCGATCGGACGAGCTGCCGATATTTCGAATCACATGTTTTTTCATGCGAAAAAAAACAGTTGACGGACCGAAATTCGTGTGCGGAAACAAGGATGGAGTTACCCACGGTCATTCGCTACTCTAAATTCCTCTGAAGAAAAGGCAGAGCTTCACTCGCCTTTGTTCCGCATTTTCCTCTTAAAGGCATGCATTCCAACCAATGGTGTAGCTTTTTTTTTCTCCTCCTTTCTTTAGTTGCAGTTTGAACTCTTGTGGAGTTGGAGCTTATGTGCTTGATTTGTATTGAACAGCCGTGTACTTTCTCCTCAGAGAGTAGAAGCTGGAACCTTGTTTCATTATCTTAAAAAAGTGTATATTTAGTATATAGCAAAAGCTATATAAAAAGGTTAAAATAACTTAGAATTTGGAATGGAGAGAGTAGATTTTTTTTTTTAGAGAATGGGAGGGGTTGTCCCCTACTGAGATTTTATTCAAATAGATGTTATGTGTTGTCTCAAATCAAAATAAATTAAATAGTGAACTACTTATGTTATGCGCATGAAAGTTTTGCCCTCAAGGAATGCAAAGAAATGTGATAGACTATCTCGTTTGATCAAAACAATTAGAGCATGGTTGATAATATATCATAATATATTGTTATATCTATTGTCGATCTAGTATTCCATACATATGATCCCTCCTCTCTAAGGCCCGTTTGGTCAGGCTCCGGCGGCTCCGGCTCCGGCCTGTCGGCTCCTGAGCGGCCGACACCCGGCTACTGTTCACCGGAGCCGTTTTTCTCTCTCATCCTTTCCTCTCTCACTGACACCACCGGAGCCGAAGAAGCTCGTTTTTCTGGCTCCGCGGCTCCAGCTCCTGTAGGTACCTGTCGGCTCCTAGGTGGCCGACACCCGGCTACAGTGTAGGAGCCGGAGCCCACGGGAGCCCGGCCAAACGGGGCCTAAATTAGAGTTCGCATTAGCTTTGTTATAAGTGAAACCACTTTTTCAAAATAAAACATATTGATGTATATAAATCCAAATGAATATACTATAAAAAATCTTTTATGAAGAATTTAATTAAAAAAAATTGTGTGCGTGCGCGTGCCAGACAGGTATACGCATATTTGAAGACTTAGTGAAGGGTTTGAGGACATTTCAAGTCAAGAAGAATGCTTGTGACTTATGTGCATCTTTGTCCTCTTGCCTTAAAGCTTGATCAACCAAAGAGTGAATGCTAGTTACTCTTAGAGTTTGTCGGCTCCTAGACGGCCTGGTGGAGGACTATGTGACCTTATCAGGTGAGTTATTTGTTGGAAGGATCCTTAGTATGAGACCCGCCAATCTGAAGTGGAGAATGAGTACTCCACTTGAGCCTCTCTGACTAAAGAGACCGAGTGCTCCAGTATGGACTAGAGGGTAATGGCAACTACTTAATACCATGGGAAAAATCTGATTATCGCTTGTCCGCCTCTTTATTTGAAGAATTTTACTTCCATTGCTTATCTTTTTTTATGTGCTTAAGACATTGTGTGAGTTTTTTGCTAGACTCGATTTTGTCTTAGTGATGGTTTCTTTCTTGCAAATTCCCAATAAGGACTCTTTGATAGTGTGTTCTAACTGGACACAACTTAGTGCGATGGCCCTGGGGATCTTCTTTAGTTTGCTTTAGTAGTTGTTCTAGGGCTAGTTCGTGCCTAGGGGGTGTAGTAGCTTTAATAGGCTGAGGTTTGTTGTTCAAATTTTTTAGAGCTGCAATTTAAACCCTCCTCTTAAAGTCATCTGATCCTTATAGTTAGGAATTACATACACATTTAATATAATGTGCTAAAGACATTTTATGACTAAAATTGCTTCCACACGGCCAGCAAACAACTTATCCTTGTTTATGGTGTTACGTCATATTTTTTTCCAAACTTGCAGACTACAACACGTGCTCACACTTTCTATTTCCATCTACAATTTGGTTCCATATAATTTAATGTTGCTCAGAAAATGGAGTGTTTTTTTTTGTGCGATTGAAGATGGAGGTTGTTGTTGAGTTCCTAAAGGACTTCTAAGAGTGTTTGGCCTACGTGTTCCCCAATTGATTAGTAGTGATCTGTGCATAATGGACTTCCACTGATTAGTAAATGAGACATTTATGTTTTATTATTTCTGGAAGACTTTAAGTAACTTTGTAATACTCTGAATTTATTTATTTCATGATATTAATATTGGTATTCTTATGGTGTACACAGTCTTTGTTCTTAAAACTGGATGTAACATGACGCGGCAGTGGCGGTTGCGCTTAACGGTCTACATGGTTTCACCAATCCTTGGAAGCAACAGTCTCTCCAAAGGCATTACTAAGATCTAAGGGCACATGGTAATTATGGTGGTTCGCACATCGGACGACACATAGTGGGGTTATATGTTGTTGTCTGACGTCAAAGTTGACACTTTTACTATAAGTGTGGTGGTACCCCGTGTGTCACCAAATGTTTGGTGCCTAGCTTCCTCCATTTCCCATTTATGTCTTCTCTCCCAAAACCTACCCCATAGGGAGGCCTTGGGCATTAAGGCCCTAGCATGACCATGGGTTCAGTGGTCAACGTAGAGTTGATGAAGATCAGAGAATTTCCTATTTATATCTTCTCTTCCAACATCTGACCCGTAGGGAGGCCTTGGATGTTAAAGCCCTAGCGTGAGAAGAAGCTCAAATGTCACCACAGAGTTGACAAAGATCAAGGCAAAATCTATGACAACGATTCCTTGAGTATCGTTCCAATGGAGGCATCTTTGATGTGCCTCCACATCCTACCTTTGTCGGAATCTCGAGGTGAAAACCAAGCTCAGTTCTTGCGCCTACAATGTCAATGTCATTAGATGCTAGTGTCATGACCTTTCCAAAGGCATCACTGTGATTTGGTGGTTCTTAGACAAGGGTTGTGTGTTCTGTGGGCACAAATGTGGTATTTGAGAAGTCCGAGCTGCTTCATCAAGGTGTTCGATGAGTAGTTTGTAGTGGTGCTTAGTCACAATTGGTGTTTGGTTGTTGCCCACTATGGGAAGTCGAAACTACTACGTGAATACAAGCTCGACAAAGATGAGTCCAGTCAAACACTGTTATTTGGGCTTTTCTTCGGTGTGGAGTAAGTAGTCGTGGTGGTGTTCTCAATTGTTCTGAGATTTTCCTAGTCATTGCACCTCTGATCATAGGTTGGGCAGGTCCCTTAAATGACACCATTCAATTATTTTTTAATTGATGTGGTATTTCTTTAGTTGTGGGTTTTGCAATTATATTTTAATTGGTATGGCATTTCTTTAGTTGTGGTCTTTGCGTTTTCCTACTTAAGAGATCTTCAAGAGTATTTTTATATCATTTCTAATTGATAGGAATGAGATTTTAGTAAAAGAAAATACTCTCCAATAACTTTTTTAATTAGATCTCTAAATCTTTTATTTCGGATTTTTCGCTAGACAAAGATGGGAAACGTGGCTAGATCTCTAGAGTCCGCACGAGATATACAGAAACTGTTTGGACGGTAGAAAGATATAAAAAAAACGATTTTATTCATGACTCATGATGATTTAGAGTGTGGGTTTAAGATAGACTCTCTAGGATCTAAGAGATGCTCTGAACCACGTAAATGTTTAGCTTTTTTGCCCTTCCTTCCGAAAGTTCAAGCAAAGCTCTTCTGGCCCTTGTTGGGGAGGAAAATGGGCTAAGCTCACTGCTCACCTTGTGTTTGTATACTTGTCAATAGTCAGTGCACCGTCACTAAAACCACTAAAACTATCAGCAGCACATTGATCAGGCGTGTTCTGAATGTAACATCTACAGGCTCCAACGAAATGCAGAGATGTGGAAAGGACAAATAGGAGATCACAGGAACGGAGTTATGGAAAGGACAAACCAATTTGATGCAAGCCGGATCAAATCCAGAAAAAAAAAACACCTTTGTAACATGTTAGCTCTCTTGCAAAATATTTACAGATGCAAGGTATCCACAATTCCACACGCGCCTAGTCCCCAAATCTCTTTTGGCCATTTCATTTTCAAGTTCCACGCAAACCAACAACCGTATTATGTGGCAGTGATTTTACTGGTAGGCGGGTGAATCCCCTATGCAAATAACAGGGGCTTCCCGGCCGCCGCCGGTCTCGCCGTTACAAGCGGCCGCGCTCGCACCAGTCTTCTCGCCGCCGAGCCGAGCGCCGGCTGCGTCAGCCGCGCCCTGGACACCTGCTTCTTGCCGGTCGCAGAGTTAGGACCGCGGTGCGCGTCCTTGAGGCCGACGCCGCAGCTCCGTGACGTCTTGAGCCGCTTCGCCGGCGGCTTGGGCAGGTCCTCGAGGCCACCCACGGCCGCCAGCGACGCGAAGGACTGCGACTTGCCGTCAAAGAACTTGGACAGGCCCCTCCTGCAGACACCGAAACAAAGTAGCGCGGCGTCGTCAGATCACAGCACCACACCCGCCGCCAAGACCAAAATCTTTGTAAGCCGGAAGGGACGCACGCGGCAGCAATGCCCGGCCGGCCGGCCACGCGTAAGTACGTACTTGATCGGGAGGTGCGTCATGAGGGAGGCCATCTCGAAGTGGCAGGTGGACCCGGACGAGCTGGCGTCGTCGGCGAGGTCGACCCCGTCCGACGACGACGACGTGGAACGCGCCGCGGAGGACTCGGACGGGCAGCCGATGTCCTCCTCCTGCTCCTCGAACCTGATCACCTCCTCCTTGCCGCGCGCGAACAGGACGTAGGCCTCCATTCCCGACTCCCAAGCAGATCACGCGAAAGAAAGAACGAACGAACGGTGGAACGATGAAGTGCGATGCTCTAAGTTAACGAATGCTGCGGGGCTGGAAGACGACGAAGACGAAAGCATGGGGATGGAATGGAGGAAGGAAGCCAGAGCTATAAAGGTAGCGGTGGCGGAGGGCGGGGGCAGGCGGATAAGAATGACGACGGGTAGCGGGAGATGCGCGCGGGAGAAGATAAACGAACCCGTCAGTCAGCTCGCGGGACCAAAAAAAAAGAAGGAAAAGTGTGGTATTATCTACAGCAGTCCATCTCGTTCTCATCCGTTCTACGGCGAGCGACACTGTCGTCCTCCGTTTTCTTTTTCCTGTCGGATCGGCCGGAGAGGATAAGGCCTCCACATCCGTTCTGCTGCTGCTGCTGCTGCTGGTCCTCCTCACTCTGGGCCCTGGCGTGCCGACCAGCCCCGGCCCGTCCTGCACGCTGCAGCAGGCCAGCAGCTGCCCTTGCTGACAATTTTGCCATCAGATCTCTTGCTTGCTAAATAAAATAAATAAAACGTTCGTGTCAGCTGCGAATGCTCGGATTGTGTTTTATTGAAAACGTTGTACCATATGGAGACGAAAAGGCTTGCATGTAACGTGATAACAACGTCGGTCTTCTTTCTTTTGTATGAAAGGGAGGGTTGCTTGTGAGTTACCATCAGTGTCCCCGTGGAGGCACCACACGGATGGTCGGTCGGCCGAGGAGCCCCCCGCCGTGCGTGCCAGATCAGCGAGGCATCAAGGCGCCAGCGGCAAGCTAAAAATACGGCCTGGCCTGCGGGGAGCAATGAGTCCATGAGTAATCGCAACGAGGAGCAGATGCGTGGCTCAGGCCTTCCACAGCGTGAGTGTTGCCTAATACTGTTCGTTTCTGCCGACTCACAGCGATCTTCGTTCAGTTCCTTCCTGCAGTGTGTAGCTTCACTTCCTACTGTTCTTAGTGGATCCCACAAGCAATAAACAATAGCACAACTACGTATGCTGCATGTGGCACTACACGAGAGAATCAATCTGCAATGAATAAAATACTTCTTTCGACGGTTTGGGCACCGACGCACGTACTTGCTTCGCTCCCTAATTTTCTGGCGTTGGCAGCACTCCCTGCAGTGTGAGAGGTGGTGCTTAAAAACTCTCTCTCCACTTGAAGCAGCACTCAGGCGATACACTGCAGAGGGCCTCAGAGCTGCCCGCTTGTCCACGTCAAGCAGCAGGCTGCTGATGTGGCTCCACTCATGCACACCTAACCCGCACATCGTTTTCGCCTTCAACCGCAGGATCGCGGGCGTCAAATGCTACTATATGGTGCGCTTTGTACTAATTCTGGTGCAAGTACGACGGTTGAAGCGGCATTTGATCAGACTTGGCTCGGGACAATAAATAAAGAACTTGGAAAATGAAGGGAAAACGTTTGCTCGTTGTCGAGCCCATGCTTGTTGGGTGTATGGGTCATAGTTATCGATTCCGTTCCGGTACCGCCCGGAATGGCCGGTATACCTCGTGCCGGCGTGCGGACCGGAACAGAAGAAGCTGCGTCCCGTACCGGTCAGGATACCGGGTGATTCCGGCCATCCGGGCGGGATTTGAGAGTTTTGTCGATACCGGTACCGTCCTGGAGGAGGATGACGGTCCAGCGCGAGTCCTGTTCTTGCGCTCCCGCTCCCGCTCCCGCTCCCGCCCCCGCTGATGCCGAACGACCAGGCACCATGGACGACTGCTCGAGAAGACAGTCTTGTTCCAGCACTCCGACCCCGCTAGCTTTTCTGCCTTGGTCGAGTAGTCGCGGCCACGCCAGCTTTCGTCCGGAGTTTTTTATTATGTGGAAACTCAGCACTCATGGCTGCCTTGCTGGTTGGAACCGGAGATCTAGAGGTAGGTGACGGCGGTGCTTGTTGAGTGTTCCTAAAGCCTGGACGTGTGGCTACATTAAATTCAATTGAATGAATGAGGTCGGTTCCATGTGGTGAGTTGGGTAAAAGCCCAATACATACCAGCAGGCCGGCCCAAGCTGCAGTTCTTCTATTTTCATTACTTGTGAGTGATTTCTGATATTTTCGAAACTTGTATATTCCAAAAATATATAAATTGATAAAAACTGGAATGGTACACCGGAATGCACCGGTATCGGAATATACAGTTCCAAGATCAAAACCGGAATGGCCACCGGAATGGAATTGACAAGTTAGTTATGGGCTGTAAACATTTCTGTCTTAGCATACGACGGAGCGGGTCGGGGCCACTATTCCACGAACGTTCACTCGTCCCGCATGGAGCGATAAAAAATCTGACAGTCGTCACTTTCTGTTTAAGGAAAAAATTCATTCCCGCAGCGCGCTTCACTTCTCATGCAGTCTAGCGCATCCGTGTTCCTCGTTTCTCTGGCTATGATGTAAGCCCAATGGTTGAAAAAAAGATTTATTTCAAATTGCTATAACTAATGAACGGTGTATCCATTTTTAATTCTGTCTGAACTGGTGCGTTCTACGCGACGAGTTGAACAAAACTAGACTCCACTTATATATGTTTCGAAGAATTTCATTCTAAGACAATTTATGTGTACTAACTTAGAACATATAACTTATGTCACATAACTTATATGAAAAACTTAGAAACACAAGAGTTATGAAACACAACTTATTTACAAAAAGTTATTAAACACAGAAGAACGAATTAACTTATAACTTATGCCAAAACTTACAAACACAAAGTTATTAATACACAAAAGAACAAATTAGTTTTTAACTTATACTAAAACTTATCAAGTTGTCGAAGGGTGTTACAGAGAATATTGATCGGCGGGCTAGAAAACAATGTCTTTGGCGAGAAAATGATGAGCAGAAGATAGGTGGAAATCTAGTAGCATGGCCAAATGTGATGAAGCCAAAAGAAAAAGGAGGGCCAGGAGTCATCAACCTCTGCCTACAGAATGATGCTTTGCTCATGAAGCATCTCGATAAGTTCTACAATAAGGCTGATGTCTTGGGTGCAACTCATCTGATTTAGATATTACACGACCAAAGTACCACATGCAGCGAGAGAAGTTGACTCCTTCTGGTGGAAGGATGTGTTCAGGCTAAACACCATCTATTTAGGCTCCGTTCGTTTCTCACGGAACCGCTCCCTGGAACCTTTCCTGGCCGGATTGTTTGCCATATTTACATAAGCTATCAGCAGCCGGAACGATTCCCGGGCCAATCCTTGCCTAAACGAACAGGGCCTTAGGTATAACCAAATGCACCATTGGAGATGGATCGACGGTTTGATTCTGGGAAGATTTATGGACAGATTCCATCTTGGCGCACACATACCCGAGGCTTGCCTCCTTTGCAAGATCAAATACCATGTCAGTTTACGAAGTTACGCAGGCACAAGATCTGGACACCTTATTTATACTACCTCTATCACAACAGGATTTGGAGGAGCTTGATGACCTGCAGAATCATTTGCAGGTTCTACCCTACGCAGCAGACATCCAAGATCAGTGGTCACCCATCTGGGAGAATGCCTACACGTCATGACGTTTTTATACATACATCTTTAGTAACGTGGAAGCCCACCAGATTTTCAAGGAAGTTTGGAAATCATGCTGCACTCCGAGGGTAAAGTTTTTTGCATGGCTCATACTGGTGGACCGTCTAAACATGAAGTCAATGCTCCGTCGGCGTCATTTGAACATACATGATGATGATCTATGTGTGATGTGTGGCTCAGGAGAGGAAGAAACCATCGAACATCTGTTCTTCACCCGTCCCTTCGCTTTGGATTGTTGGCAATCAATTCATATTAACTGGGACATGTCCATGGATCTTATGGACAGATTCAGCACGGCAAGGCAAGTTCACAATATGGATTTCTTCACAGAAGCCACTCTAATTGCAGTCTGGGAACTGTGGAAGCTAAGGAGTGACAAGATCTTTCAGAGGAGACAGCCAAGTAGATTCATTTGGCTTTGTAATTTTAAGAATCAATGTTTACTTCAATCGATTAGATTCAAAGAGGACCTTAGGTCATCCTTCTGCTTCTGGTCAGATGCTTTAAGTTAATTTTGTATTGTAAGTACCTCCTCCTCTTTTAATTTTATAAAAAGTTTTCACACTGTGGGGATCTCCCCCATAGTCTTTGACTTAAAAAAACTTATACCAAAACTTAAAAACACAAAAGCTATGAAAACACAACTTATGTGCTGTGGGGGTAGGTATTAACCCCTATACCCTTACGGCTAGGCTTGGGCCGGCCCAGATCAGAGGGTCCGGTCCACCAAAAGACGACGCGTGACCCGACCAACCTGTTCGGAGTCCCGCGCAAGGAGTCAAGACAGATTTGGCGATCAAGCAAGATCCTGGTCGGTTAGAATAGGAATCCTTATCCGGCCACCTATGGCAATTGTAACTGGCTAGGATTAGTTTCCAGATCTGTAACCCTGCCCCCCGGACTGTATAAGGCGGACAGGGGACCCCTCTAAAAAACATCTCTCATTGACATACAGCAATACAATCAGACGCGGGACGTAGGTATTACGCCTTCTTGGCGGCCGAACCTGGATAAAACCTCGTGTTTGTCTTGCGTTACCGTCTTGTTTGTGGCTTGCGCACCTGTCTGCCGACAATCTACTACCTTGGGCATACCCCTGGGTAGGCTGCCGACCATATTTCATCGATAGTGGCGCGCCAGGTAGGGGGTGTGCGTACTGCTCTCCAAGCGAACAAGACGGTCATCATCCCGGCTCCATGGCTACACCGAACGGCCTCACGTTCACCGTCGGTCAGATCACCTGGATCACCGACTCCGACGACTTCATCGCCATGACCACGGAGGAGGCGCGGATTCAATCTGTGTCGACCACTGCTTCACCTGCATCGGCTACGTCTCCGACCACGGTGGATACGGCTCCGACCACGGTGGATACGGCTCCGACCACGGTGGATACGGCTCCGACCACCGTGGATCTGACTCTGACCACGGTATATCTGACTCCGACCACGCCCGCGTCATCTTCAGCCACGCCGATCACCCGTCGTCCGCTTCTCCGCTACAAAGGGAAGCAGATCGACAACACCGACCTGCTTGACTCCATCGATCGGGTCGGCACCAAACTCGCTGAAACCCTAGCTCTGGTAAGTTCAATTCAAAGTCAACCTAATGAGCAGGTAACCGCTCCCCACAACAGATCTACCCGACCAGCTCGGGCCAGTCGTCCTGCACGACTTGGTACAGATCTCGTGGTCATATCTACTCCTGAAGGGTGCTCCGCTCGTCGCCGGCCAGCCTCCGCGACGGGTCTCTGGCTCTCCGAGTACGAAGCCTCGACGGAGAATTACCAGGCCCAGCCCTACGGCCTGCGAAACGCCACCTCCAACTATGTGTATAATATACAACGCCGCTCGGATCTGTGTTTTATACATCGACCTCGGCCGAAGCCACGCAACTTCGTCAACATGATCCGGATTGAGGATTATCAAGAAGGATCCGTCCACACAGTCCAAGAGGGTGACTCTAGTTCCTCGTCTGGCATCGCATCTAATGCCTCCGTCCACACTGAGCTCCAGCATCACGACGATGAAGGCGTCGAATACGATCTGAATATCCCAGACCACGCCCCGGGGTTCCCACAATTCCCGTCTTTCCCACCAAGGCGAGGGGATTTGATCAATGTTGTCAGTAATGATGAACCACCAGCAGTCGGCGAAACAGAACAAGAAAGGATTGCACGCGAAACACGCAATATTGACCAGTTTAATCGCCGACAAATCAAAGCCGAAGCAGAAGAGCAGGCACGACGCATAAGGGTCCAGCCACGCGACCTTAACAATGCCTTCGACAGGGTGAGGGACTCCAAGCACCCCCAAAGTTATCAAACACAACTAATGTATATAAGTTATTATATACAACTTGTGTACATAAGTTATTATAATAAATTATTCTATATAACTTCATAAGTTATATGTTATAAGTTATTTGTTATAAGTTAGTGCATATAATTTGCTATTAGAATATTTTTTTTTCCAAACATATACAAGTGTGATCTAGTTTTGTTCGTTTCGTCACGTAAAACACACCAATGCAGATGGAATTGAAAATGGATACACGGATTGAAAGTTAAAGCAATTTGAAATTAAATCTCTTGCTTTTTTAAACTGATGTCAGCAACATGCAGCGTTCGCCTGTACGCGTGCGTCAGACTCGGAGGCACCGTTGGATCGTTCGATGAACAGGAAACTGGTGAACGCCTGTTGGAATGGATTTGGGGGAGCGGGTTAGCGGGATCTGTCATGGAAGCCCCCGAAATGTTACCCAACGTTGTTTCCTGCCTAGGCTTCAAGCCCACCTGAAAACTAAGCTGGGTTTGCCGTTGCGCGGTGCGGTCCGCCCAGCCCTGGATCCATGGGCTAAAGTTTAACACACCTCTTTCAGTTGTTTTTAGCTCTCACGGATCCAAACAGGAGGGTTAAAAGTGGAGGCTAAATTTTAGCCCACCATTTTTCTATTAGCCCCTAAAAGGTGGGCTAAAGAGGATTAAAAGTGATCCTGTAGGGCAAACGACTCATATTTCCCTCACCTACCCCTTTGAGTCTTGTGCATGAGTATTAATTAGGGATAAATAAGTCATAGTAGGGTACGTAGCTAATCTTTAGCCCCTGGATCAAACAACCTATAGGCTTAGGGCTAATCTTTAGCCATGAGC
The DNA here is from genome assembly GCF_019320115.1 of Miscanthus floridulus. Lineage (NCBI taxonomy): Eukaryota > Viridiplantae > Streptophyta > Magnoliopsida > Poales > Poaceae > Miscanthus > Miscanthus floridulus. The sequence goes on from NC_089591.1 coordinate 68,037,660, forward strand.
TAAAGTTTAGCCCATGGATCCAAACAAGGCCTACCATACAGGCAAAACAAACGGGCTGATCCCGGACTGAGTGTGAGGGGCCCTCCGACGCACGGGCACGGTTCACGTTTCGCTTTGGCTGCTGCCATGACAACACGCGCTGTGCCAACATAGTGCACGCCGGCCGAGCCGCCGAATGCCAGATCGCGGCGGAGCACGCACGTTCTCCTGTTCCAAAATAAGTGCTCTTCTGGAGTTTAGGTGAAGAGATCAATGTTAGTGAGAAATTACATATATGTCTTTATAAAAATGTAATCATTATGTCTTAGGAAAAGAAAAGGTAGAAAAAAACAAGTGAAGTTAGTTTGTCTTATGTGTAGAGGTGTATTTATTTTGAAAAAAAATAAACTCTAGAAATACACTTGTTATGGGACGGAAGAAGTTAGCGTAGCCGGCAGGCACGGGCGCACCGCCGGGCACGTCTCGATCCGTGGAGCTCAGCTCACCACCTCCTGCATTTGCTTGCTGATCTCTCCCCGCGCGCGCCGCTCGATTCGCGCCGGTGCCTCTCTAGGGCCATTGAGTGGTGCAGGACACGTGGTGATGAGATCACGGCACAGGTTTGCTTCGTTCCATGACTGTTCCTTGTGTTAAGAATTGTCCTACAGTTCCTGTACCTCCATAGATTCCCCAGGATACATGGACTGATCGACACGCCGTAGCCACCGCGCCTGTACGACGCCCGACGCCAACACATGCACATTTAACACCGAGTCGTCGCACGCGGTGAATAACATGGGAGCAAAATCCCAGTCCACTCTGGCATTCGACGCCCCCATATCCAAATGCAAAAAATACATCGGGAGGGAGCGAGCACAGGCACGTTGACCAATCTTCAGGAAAATGCAGGCGTATCTTGTCATGATACGTCGAGCCACTGCTGCTCGCCTACAGAAGCGGATCTTGCTGCGCGCCATCGCCGTAGTTGACCGCAGCCGAAGCAGGCGACGGATCCGTCGAGATCGAAGCGGCTCCATCTCCATGAAATTTTCAAGGCGTTCGGCCGGTAAGGTCCCGGCTTGTTTCAGTCTGTTTCAGCTTATTCTCTTTTACAGAATACTATTTAATTATCCAAAACCATCTAAAATCTACTGTTTGTGCCTGGGCCTAATCAGGGCCTGGATGCGCGCGTCACGGAGAATCCCCAGGGTCACAAGGGGACAGAAACGAGAGGGGTCACACCACGTCACATGCGTACGAGCGCCGTGGCGCACTGGCGCTGGCGCCCGCCTGTGGAAGAAGTCCAACCTCTGTGTGTGTCCCCGCCATTATCGGTGGCCCGGCCAGAAGCTACCTGAAAGAAGGCAGGCGGCAGGCCCGTGGAATCAAAAATGTTCCGGTGGGTCGCTGGGATGGGAGAGCACCCTTGTTCCAGTTCCGGGCCTTCCTTCCCCGGTGCGCGCCTGGTTTATACATGCCTCCTCTGGTTCTTACCAGTACCAGTAAATAAGCCTCTAATTAGAGCGTTAGGGAAGTGAAGGTGAAACAGTGAAGGTTGTGTGATTGTCTCTGTGGAAAGAGATCCTCTGCCGTAATTTCACCACGACTTGTCAGTTGTCACTGACATACAAACACGCTAGGCATGAGTTTGAGTTCCATTGTCATTTACAGTATCACACTGCAGTTACGCAAGAGGAACTACATTCGTCTAGTGGTCACATATTCCGGTTGACATAACTCAACGTTTGCCAATCTCTTGGCCTAATATTGTTCCTTAGATGACATTAAGAGCAAATCAGTTTGACAATATGTAGTACACTCTGTAAAGCTATAATAAGAGTTCATGACTTTCAGCCTGTTCGTTTGCTCGTATACGATCGTAGATTATAAGCTGGAACAGCATTTTTCTCTCACATCAAACCAGCCAACAGTAAATAATCCACGATCGTTTACGGCATGCTCAACAGGCTGTTTGTATTGTGTTCAATCTACGCTACTAGTACCTGTGTACTGTATGCTCAAATGCGACTGTCTAAAGGACAACTAATAAAAATTGGAATGGATTTGTGCAGCACAACAAAGTTATGTCCATTTTTCCAACAACAAAAGGTAAATAAACGAATAAAATTTCTCTACAAACAAATGTTCTGAAATTAAGAACTCAACAAGAGCTAATCTGTGGAACCCAGCTTTCTGAATACGCAGTACATCTGTACGCGTCTACGGGGAACTGATTGATGTTTCACCCCTTCAATAAGCATAGACAAATCTAGGTTCATTAGTTAAACACCATTGCTGCATTGCATCCTTCCCTCCCATCCAGCCTTTTGATTCCTTTCTACGTCAACTCCTTTCCACTCACTATTCAGTCTATTTATTATCCACAGAAAACAAAAACATGCAAAGGCTAAGCACTTCAAAAGAACTCTCCACTAAAATACCCTTTAAAAACATCTATAAAAGCAGGAAGGCCCCAGAAACCTGCAAAAGTACCCAAGCTGAAAGCACCACACTTGCAGAGTTCCTCCTCAGTCCACACTTCTTCCTCCCCCACTCCCCAACTTCACCGAGGCATACCATACCGGCCCCAGCACCGGCACCGGCAGCGAGCAGTCGGGAGCCATGGCTCCGCCGCTCCTGCTCTTCCTCCTCCTCCTCCTCCCGGCCCTCTCCACCGGACACCAGCACCCGTCCTCCTACGGCTCCTCCGCGCTCTCCGAGTGGCGCCCCGCCAAGGCATCCTACTACGCCGCCGACCCCGAAGACGCCATCGGTACGCTTCCAAACTTGCCTGCCTCATTCATTGTTCACCCCCATCAACCGCAATTCTGCCAGCCGTCCTTGGGCATCTTTAATTCGTCGTATCAATGCTGCAAGCCCGCATAAAGATTTCTCCTTCAGGGTGCCCCTGGAACGAATTTTTCCCCCGAACCGCACGTTCGGTTACCGGAATTGTGCGTCCGTACGATTCTTGATTGATTCCGGCCGCATGGTGCTACCCGTATAAGCTTTTGTTCCTACCTAATTCTTTGCTCTGCTATGCGGCGTGCAGGTGGGGCGTGCGGGTTCGGGGATCTGGGGAAGCACGGGTACGGGATGGCGACGGTGGGGCTGAGCACGGCGCTGTTCGAGCGCGGCGCGGCGTGCGGCGGCTGCTACGAGGTCAAGTGCGTCGAGGATCTCAAGTACTGCCTCCCCGGCACCTCCATCGTCGTCACGGCCACCAACTTCTGCGCCCCAAACTACGGCCTCCCCGCCGACGCCGGCGGCCACTGCAACCCGCCCAACCACCATTTCCTCCTCCCCATCCAGTCGTTTGAGAAGATTGCACTCTGGAAGGCCGGCATCATGCCCATCCAGTACCGCCGGTACGTGCCACTGCTTCTTTTGCTGCTGCTAGATCTGAGATTTTTTCCCCCCCGTAATCCACTTTGTGTGAAACTGTGAAAGCGCTTGCTGACCTAGAATTGTGTTGGTTAGCGCAGTGTGGAACCCAAGAAAAGCTGAATTGCTAGTGTCCGCTGGTGAGGAGAGTGTAGAGGAGGTGGGGGTGGAAGTGGACCCTCTTTGTGTTGTCAACTTGTGTGAGTGTTTCAACCAGAGCCAGATACATCAGTTAGCATGACCCTTTGGGTTTTGGCTATCAACAAAATTACATGGTCCCTCAAAACAAAAGTTTACTCAGTACATGGTAGTGTGCATGAGTATTAGAGATCTATTTAATTGCTCTACTTCTGACCCAGGGCTGTGAAATTTCTAGGTTGGGTTAAAATAGAGCTTACTTATATGTCACCAGTGATAACAACATTTGTGGTGCCCAGTGGTTGCCATCCCAAATCCTTCTTCGTTCTTTCGTGCTATGTTTCTTGACCAGTTGAGTGGTCATTAGAACGTAGGATCAGTAGGATGAGTTGCACCAACACACCAAATTCAAAAACATAAAACAAATGCTCATAGCTGAGCTAGTCTCTGGGTTTCGCCAAAAACGAAGTCTACAGTACCAAATTTCCAAATTCGCGAACAACACAAAAAGCCTAAGTCAAAACTTCAATTCTGATATTCTGAGCAGCATTATTTGGAGAATATTATTTTCATGGGTTGCCTCTGATGAGTTGGGTGGGAGGCATACTATCATGTAAGCCAGAAAGAATGTGTACAAACAACATCTGAAACTTTGCGCACATGCATTTAAAAAAAAAACACAACCCCAGTTTTATTATATAAAAAAACAACGCACGGTCAGTTGCTTCCTTGGGAACCATGTCTACATGGGATGTCCCTTTTAGTGCTAATGACCTCGTTTAGATTGCTAAAAAATTACAAACCGGATGAATAGTACACTTTCGCTTATTTGATAAATATTGTTCCAATCGTGGACCAACTAGGCTGAAAAGATTCATCTCGTGATGTTCCGAACGAAACTGGGCAATTAGTTATTTGTTTTAGCTACATTAATACTCCATGCAAGCGTGCTAAAAATTGAGTGTGATGGAGTGAAAAAAACTTGATTTGATGGCATCTAACAATAGGCCGTAATTCCAAAGCCAGCCTGTGAATTAGTATACTGCTGTGCTACTTGTAGTTGTCCTTAACCTTGCTTTCTGTGTTTGTGGTAACATTTTATGATGATTGGCACTTGGTACGTCCTTTTCAGTCCTACAAACACTGTCTGAAAGATGACTGTTCGTATTAGTGCCAGTCGGGCCTGTTCGGCTTACCTAGAAAACGGCTGGTTCGGTTTGTTTTTTCAGCCGGAACAGTGTTTTCTCTGATAATAATTCAGCCAGAACAGTGTTTTTCAGCCAAGTTTCGGCAAGCCGAACGGGGGCACATGCATTCATAAATTAGTGAAGTACTAATCTGATATTTCAGCGCCATTGAGAAAATAATTTTATGAATTTACTTATATGTGCTGCCCAATACCTTTACAAATATTCTATTAATGTTCAATCAACATTATGTGAATCTAAGTTGACACTCTGCAGTGTAAGGTACATGTTGCTATGATTTCCTACTTGGCTTATTGATAAAATATGCTGCTATCAAATTTATTTCCTGAATGATCTATATTTCAGAGGACAATAGGCCTGAGGATATATGGCTGAAATCATCCACACTGTTGTGTCCTTAAGTTGTTTCAGACTTTTATTCCCAAAACACTAACAGTGTTTCCATACAAATATACACTTATATCCAACTGTTCTTTAACCCTGCAACATATTTTAATATAGGATACAGCTAACCAAAGCTGTATATAACATGTTAAAAAGAACGCAATAGCGACTGATGTCAGACTGAGCTTACATTGACATGTTTCCTTGCTTGTTTGCAGTGTTAAGTGCCTCCGTGAAGGTGGTGTCAGATTCTCTGTCAACGGTCAGCACTTCTTCTTTACAGTCCTAATCAGCAATGTTGGTGGCGCGGGTGATGTTAGATCTGTGAAGATCAAAGGAACAGAGTTAGGATGGCTCTCGATGGGCCGCAATTGGGGCCAGGTGTGGCACATCAACTGTGACATGAGGGGACAACCCCTGTCATTTGAGCTCAGCTCAAGCGATGGCAAGACACTGACCAGTTTCAACGTGGTGCCCAAGGATTGGGAGTATGGCAAGACATACACGGGGAAGCAGTTTCTTCTGTAGAGAATGAGTGCCACAAGATCAGCTTACAGTTTCTCATTTTTGTTCTGATCCTACGAGTTGGGCTGTGGTGTATATTCCTCTGCAGAACAAGGAATATCATTATTAGGAGAAAATTACTTAGTGCAGGGCCTCAGATAGTTACTCTGGCTCATAAATGCTTTTTCATGTACCCTTCATCACCCTCAGATAGTTGTTCTAAAGAGGCTTGATGTATCATTCAAAATAGAAGGCCGAATTTGGATGTCTCCGTTGTATTGCAATATTTTACCTGGCAAGCAATGATAAAGTGTATGCATTTCTGTACTTGCAACAAGGGCAGCAACTGCAACTCGTTTCTCTGTTTCATTTTGTTTACCACTCACAATGTCAGCTTATGCTAAACTCTGACACTGGTCTTTAGAGAATGTAGAATACATGAAACATATTACCAAATCCAGGCACTCATTTTCTCATTACAGATCCAACCTTGCAGATGGAATCATGAGGAGAATCCATTCTTCCATTATCAGTTTTCAGTTTGCCGCTCACCACCATACTCATTATTTTACATTGGCTTCATGGTTTCTTTGCTGACTCAAATGATGTTATTGAGTACAGGGCAGTGCTGTATTACAGGGGTGCGCCCATTATCAATTAACTAAGAAAACAAAAGCATGAAACAGGCAAATTGTAAGGCAAAGAAGCAAATAGCAAATTGCCCAAACTGAAGCGGAGCCTGAAACAACAAGCAGAGATTTGAGACAAACATTCACCAACCCAAACGAAGAGACCCAAGCAATCGCAAAACTTTTAATGCATCATACAGAGAATCCTTGCAGCTCTCTGAACAGAATAAAAATTGCAATCCAACACATCATAGATCTATAGGAGCATGAGCAGCACTGTATACATCTCAGACGAAGAATCCTGAAACTGAACAAAACACAGAACTAGAAATATTGAGGCTAGAACCGAGGGTTTTTCCATTGATAATGTCAACTAGATGTTACAGGAAATGGACTAGAAAACACCCGAAGCGTAGATAGAACACAATCACCACAGAATACAGCACCGATAAAGAGAGCACAGACTACACTAGACTAGGTACACAACACGACCGCCGCCGCCACCACATGCAGTTGGCCGCCAGATGAGGAACCGACCTAGCCGCCGAAGCCGTAGAGGGTGCGGCCCTGGCGCTTGAGCGCGTAGACGACGTCCATGGCGGTGACGGTCTTGCGGCGGGCGTGCTCGGTGTAGGTGACGGCGTCGCGGATGACGTTCTCGAGGAAGATCTTGAGCACGCCGCGGGTCTCCTCGTAGATGAGCCCGGAGATGCGCTTGACGCCGCCCCTCCTCGCCAGCCTCCGGATCGCCGGCTTGGTGATGCCCTGGATGTTGTCGCGCAGCACCTTGCGGATGGCGCTTGGCGCCACCCTTGCCCAACCCCTTGCCGCCCTTGCCGCGCCCCGACATCGCCGAAACCGAGAGCTGCGCAGCTGGAACTTGGAGTGCGGATCAGGAGGATGCGAGGAAGAGGAATTGAGTGCGTGGTTGCGGATTTGGGGTGGGAGGGGTATTTATCGGTGGGGTTTGGGAGGGAACGCGAAAGTTTTGAGGAGTGCGGGCGGGAGGTGGTTTGGGTCGATCCGTGGGACGGTGGAGCTGGCGCGTTGGATTGGGATCAGAGGGGAGGGATGCGGCGGGGGATGTTGGCACGGATCGGTGACGTGGCGGGGAGCGTCGTGGGGAAATGTTGGGATGGCGCTGGGATCCGAGAAGAGAGCAGAGGATTTTGGGCTGGACTGGACCAAAGCGATGTAAAGAAGACAAGCTCGTGGACCGACAGAACTGGGCCAGACTAGAGGAGTAGAATTCGGCAAAGTGGGCAACATGTTAGTTCTATCGAACGGCTCCTAAACACCTGAATCGAGACCGAACGCGAACGGCTCCTAAATTTTATCGAAAACCGATTTTCAGTTAATTTGATTCAGTTCCCCTTATGACCAAACAAACATGTGTTTAATCACAAATTATCATGAACATAGGGTTGGCTCACTACTAAACGCTTTTAGATAGTTTTTTTTCCGAATACGTAAGAGCATTTTCTTTTTTGGGTGATGAATACACAAGAGCGTTGTGTATCATTATATTAAGAAGAAAGAGTCGTTGATTTACAAGAAGACTGCCTTTCAGACGGCCGGGTTACAAGAAACGCTACATTTTGCTTACACAACGTGGTGCTGGCACAGGCGGAATAACAATAGGTGCTGGCACCATAATATCTTGTATTGTTGGTGCAGCGACAGCCCACTATGGTAGGAGATCAATGAGGAGATTGTTAGGTTGATCTCTAATTCCAAACTGGGTCCAACGGCTCAGTTGGGCCTTTGATCCGCTGTCCTGATCGGGGGCGTCCAGCCCACTATGACTGGAGGGCCCCTGTCACACTGCGCAATAAATAGAGGTGGGGACCGGCGGCTCAAGTCACGAGGTTCGCCTGAGCCGAGCTTCCCACCGACAAACTCTAAACCCGATCTAGAGGGCGCGCAACTAGTGACGGGAAGCCACCAGCCGCGCCGCCACCGGACTGCGTCACCGCGACCACTGCACTGCGCCGCCAGCCAGTCTTCCCCGACCGTCGTTGCCCTAGCCCAGACATCGACTCCATGGCAGACGCGAGCAGATCTTCCTCCACTGCGGTGTCAGGTTTGACACGTCCATCTTCTACCTCTCCCTTTCTCTCGTTCTACCTACTGTTACTGCACTAGTAGACGTTCTAGGATTCATGATACTATTCAACAGCAAGTACCCCGCTAGATCTATGCTTCTAATGATCCTATAGGTATAACAGATTGAGGTTAACGTTGTCCAGGGATGTCTCAGAGGATCAAATACTCAGAAATGGTGGGTATCGAGAGACCCCGTGAGAACGCTTTTGGATAGTTATAGCTAAAGTCCAAGAGGGTGAACTTCACTTTGTTTGTTTTAGACTGCTTCACAAACTCTGCTCCATAAAAAACTGGAGTTGGTGGAGCACAACTCCACTATTTTTCCTCGAATATAGTGTGTGGAGCTAAAACCGTTTGGCTAAAAAACGTGGAACGGGGCAGTCCCAAACACCCCCCTTAGTACTGACTTAGATTTCAAAAACTTCCTCCACGTTTTGATTTTTTTAAATACATTAGTTTTTACTATGTACCTAGATAAATATATAACAAAAATTATGTATATAGAGAAGCCAAAACATCATATAATTTTAAATAGAGTGAGTATAAGTCTATTTAGTTTTGTCCCGAGGCAAAATATTCTATCTTTGTCCATTAGGAACTAAATATATATATAAATAGATAACCTGAACTTGATGTTAATAGATTCAACATGAAACATTACTAGAAAATAAGTGATTCTTTTGGTTCTACATAGTATATTCTTAAAGATATTAGGGTAACTTCATCTGATTGAAAAAAGGACCCCTTTTCTTTGAAATGTGCCTTATAGGAGATATAGAGGTAAAAACCACTCTCCATAAAATTGAAAAAATGATCCTATTTCCCTAAATTTTTGCATCGATTGAGAAAAATTATTTCTCAGTCCCCTTTAGAAAGAGGGTTTTAAAAAGTTTGTTAGTTGTGAACTCTTATTTTGTAATGTCGTTGTTTGATGTTATAAATTTTGAATTGAGATCGTGTTGGCTGTTATTACATATTGGCTAATAACTTTTCATTTGTGAGTGAGGATAACTTATTAAGTGTTAATTGTGCCTACATCCCTGTGTTAGGATATAGGAGAGACATTATCTACTCTAATATGATGCATTTTCATCCCTATAACCAGCCAAGCAAGCTAGCCGTTGAAAGGTCCTAATGGCTAGAGGGTGGGGTGAATAGCCTATTGAAAATTTCTACAACAACACTTAGCAAATATGTTAGACAATTAAACGACGAAGCGAGTGTTGCACTAGCCTACTAAAAGAGCAAGCCACATACCATAATTCTAGTGACTATGACCACAAAGCATATAATTTGCTAAGTCACTACACTAAGTTAGTGAGCTCTCAAAACTAATTATACTAAAGAGCTTAGCTATACTAAGAATGTAATACAAGAGAGGTGATGATGTTTATATCGACGTGTCGAGGAGTGTGTGTAGGGTCGAGATGGCAGACTAGAGGGGGGGTGAATAGTCCTTTCTAAAATTAATCGTGTCGGCTAACCGAAACAAGTACGGAATTAGAACTATCGGTCTAGCCAAGACTACACCCCTCTATCTATGTTCTCTAGCACCTTCCAAAGATACTAATTAAGCAACAAAGGTGCCGGGCTAGCTAGAGCTCACCTAACCAATTTTAGAAACAAGGTCACACAAACCTATGCCACTAATACTTTAAGCAATAAGGGAGTTCCTACACATGCTAGTAAGCAAAAGCATAAAGCCACCTAATGATCACTAACAATGCTCAATAACAAGGCAACCAATGCTAAATTAGAGAGCACAATTACTTAGCTACACAAACTAAACAATGCGACTAACAAGGTTACACAAACCAAATTAGCCACTACAAGAGAGCTACTTCTATGCTACACAAGCAAGAAGATAACTAGTAAGCTACATAAGCTAACTAATTACAAGAGCAACTACACAAGCACAATGTATATGAAAGTAATTACAAGCTTGTGTAACGAGGATGCAAACCAACAGAAAGAACAAGCTTGACATGGTGATTTTTCTCCCGAGGTTCACGTGTTTGCCAACACGCTACGTCCCCGTTGTGTCGACCGCTCACTTGGTGGTTCAGCGGCTAATTGGCATCACCCGCCAAGCCCACACATTGGGCACCGCAAGAACCTACCCTGAAAGTGAGGGTAGCTCAATGACACGCTGAAAGGTCCTTGTTTGGTTTTGGTAATTGAGTGACAACTTAGGTAGACTAATTGTGTTTATGTGAGATACACAGGTGATTAGTCCACAGGTACATGTGTATGAGCAACATATGCCATGGAGGTGAAAATGGCTTGGAGATGTTGCAAAGCTCACACATGTGATGATGAAGGAGCTTATTGCACATGAGACATGACATTGAGTCATGTGATCAAGGTGGAGAAGATCAAGACAAGACTTGGCTTGATGGACCGGTTGCAAGCGTGAAGGGCAAGTCGAAGGCTTTGGAGTGATGGACCGCGTGGCGGTGAAGCTTGAGCAAGACTTGGTGCCGATGGACGATGGCAACGGTGAAGAGCAAGTAGAGTCAAGATCGATGAACCAATATGATCATGTGATGATATGAAGTGGATCATATCATTGTTGATCGTATTGGTGCATGTGTTGCATCAACATTGGAGGAGATGGAATGGAATGTGCAAGGCAAAGGTATAACCTAGGGTATTTCATTTCACCGGTCATAGGTGTGTAGAGAAGTTTATGACCGGGTTTAGGATAGATGGCCGTACTATCAAGAGGGGCAAACTTGTTTGCATATCGGTCATCTAGTGCCACTCGAGTGATCTAACTTTGCATTGTCGCTAGGATCGAGTGGCGTGGCAAGTTGAGTGGCTAACATCCTTTGGGAAATGATTGTGAAAATGCTAACACACATACACATGGTGGTGTACACTTGGTGGTGTTGGCACATTTACAAAGGCGGTGGTGTTTGTAGGGTGGTGTACACTTGTCTATTTTCTATTGCGCCGGATGCAAATTCTTGTAGTTAGCACACTTGAGCAAGGGTGAAGAGAATGGAGAAGATGCTGGCGTCGGTCAACTGACCGGACGCTGGATCTGCATGCACTGGACGCTGGCAGGCTACGTTCGGTCAGGCTGACGTACGGTGATGCAGAAGCTGGAGTGTGACCGGACGCTGGCTGCGTCCGATCGCGTTCGACCGGACGCGTCCGGTCATGCTCGGGAGCTTACTGGAAACAACCGGACGCTGGGGGTTCTGCGTCCGGTTAGTTGAGTGCTGCTGTGTCTGGTCAGGTCAAGTGACCGTTGGAATCGGGACACGTGGTCGTCTGCGAGCGACCGGACGCTGAGGTCCAGCGTCCGGTCAACACGACCGGAGCGTCCGGTCGGCCCGACCGTTGCCCAGTGAAGGGGTAACGGCTAGTTTAGCCCTTGGGGCTATAAATAGAAGTGGCCTTCGGCCATGGCTAGTGTGGAGCACCTCAAGGGACTTAGTGTCCATGCTTGTGAGTGCTTGGGAGCCCTCCATCACACATATACTTGATAGTGATCATTCGATTATGTGAGTGAGCGATTCTAGTGCGATTACATAGTGAGGTTGCATCGAGTGGCACTAGGTGATCGAGTTGCAAGCCGGTGGTGCTTATTACTCTTGGAGGTTGCCACCTCCTAGATGGCTTGGTGGTGGTCTCCGTCGAAGCGCGCAAGAAGCTTGTGCGGCGCTCTAGAGAAGAGCTTGTGAGGGGCATTGTGCTCGCCCCGCGGGAGCCACGAAGAGCAACTCTAGTAAAGCGTGTCATTGAGCTACCCTCACTCAAGGAGTAGGTTCTTGCGGCGCCCGACGTGCGGGCTTAGCGGGTGATGCTAATTAGCCACCGAACCACCAAGTGAGCGGTCGACACAACGGGGACTAGCGTGTTGGCAAACACGTGAACCTCGGGAGAAAAATCATCGTGTCAACCTTGTTCTTCCCGTTGGTTTGCATCCCCATTACACAAGCTTGCAATTACTTTTATACATATTAAGCTTGTGTAGTTGCTCTTGTAATTAGATAGCTTGCGTAGCTTGCTAATTACCTTCTTGCTTGTGTAGCATAGAAGTAGCTCCCTTGCGTGGCTAATTTGGTTTTAGTAACCTTGTTAGTCACATTGCTTAGTTTGTGTAGCTAAGTATTTGCGCTCTCTAATTAGGCATTGGTTGCCTTATTATTGAGCATTGCTAGTGAGCTTAGTTAGCTTTGTGCTTTTGCTTACTAGCATGTGTAGGAGCTCCCTTATCACTTAAAGTACTAGTGGCATAGGTTTGTGTAACCTTGCTCCTAGAATTGTTTAGGAGAGCTCTAGCTAGCCCGTCACCTTTATTGCTTAATTGTTATCTTTGCTAGATGCTAGTAAACATATATAGTGGGGTGTAGTCTTGGCTAGACCGTTAGTTTAAATTCCGCATTTGTATCGGTTAGCCGACGCGATTAAGTTTTAGAAAAGACTATTCACCCCCCCTCTAGTCACTATCTCGACCCTTCACACGCTCAACTAGAGTTGCTTTTTGTGGCTCCCGCGGGGCGAGTACAATGCCCCTCACAAAGCTCTTCTCCGGAGCACCGCACAAACTTCTTGCAGGCTTCAATGGAGACCACCACCAAGCCATCTAGGAGGTGGCAACCTCCAAGAGTAACAAGCACCACTGGCTTGCAACTCGATCACCTAGTTCCACTCGATGCAACCTCACGATGCAATCGTACTAGAATCGCTCTCTCACACAATCGAATGATCACTATCAAATATATGTGAGATGGAGGGCTCCCAAGCACTACTACACAAGCCACCAAGGCTCTAGTGTGCTCAGCTGCCAACCCAAGGCCGACCATGGCTTCTATTTATAACCCCACGAACAAATAGAGCCATTACCCCTTCACTGGACAAAAGTCGGGACGATCGAACGCTCCGGTCATATCGACCGGACGCTGGACCTCAGCGTTCGGTCACGTGATACTCGCCACGTGTCCCCTCCTTCAAACGTTGTTCATCCAATCTCAACGGTCATCTGACGACCGAACGCAACAACTTCAACTGATCGGACATTGAGTCTCCAGCGTCTGATCGTTTTCAGTAAGGTTCTAGAAACAACATTTCACGACCGGACGCATCCGGTCGATCGTGATTGGACGCAGCACCAGTGTCCGGTCACTCTCCAGCTTCTCTATTCTGCCTGCATCATCATACGTCACCCTGGCCGGACGCACACAGCCAGCGTCCGGTCAAAGACCGACGCCTACACGCTCTCTGCCTCCACTGACCGAACGCCGGACCCCAGCGTCCGGTCACCATGTGACCAGCGTCCGGTCCACTCGGTGAGACCCTGTCTTTTCTATATAGGGCGCCGGTGGAGTTCCTAACCCTTCTCGCCTCCATTTCATCACCGAGTTGATCCACATCAACTCCAACTTCATCTCCTTTGTAAATGTGCCAACACCACCATGTGTATGTGTGTTAGCATTTTCACAATCATCTTCCAAAGGATTAGCCACTCAACTTGCCACGCCACTCAATCCTAGCGACAATGTAAAGTTAGATCACTCGAGTGGTACTAGATGACCGATATGCAAATAAGTTTGCCCCTCTTGATAGTACAGTCATCTATCCTAAACCTGGTCATCAACTTCTCTACACACCTATGACTGGTGAAATAAAATGCTCTAGGTTATACCTTTGCCTTGCGCATTCTATTCCATCTCCTCCAATGTCGATGCAACACATGCACCAACATGATCGACAATGATATGATCCACTTCATATCATCATGTGATCATATTGGTTTATCGATCTTGACTTCACTTGTTTTTCACCATTGCCTTTGTCCATCGGCGCTAAGTTTTGCTCAAGCTTCACCGCCACACGGTCCATTGCTCCAAAGCCTCTGACTTGCCCTTTACGCTTGCAACCAATCCATCAAGCCAAGTCTTGTCTTGATCTTCTCCACCTTGATCACATGACTCAATGTCATGTCTCATATGCAATGAACTCCTTCATCATCACATGTGTGAGCTTTGCAACATCTCCAAGCCATTTTCACCTTCATGGCATATATTGCTCACACACATGTTCCTGTGGACTAATCACTTATGTATCTTACATAAACACAATTAGTTCACCTAGGTTGTCACTCAGTTACTAAAGCCACACAAGGACCTTTCAATCTCCCCATTTTTGTAATTGATGACAACTCTGCAAAGATATGGAACTTAAGCTCTTTTGAATTTATGTTGCTTGCCCAAGCAATTTTACCATGTGAAAATGATTTTAGGACAAGTACCACAAACTCAAGATAGTAGTATTAGCTCCCCCTACATATGTGCTAGAGTGTTTAATTTGAAGGTCGCACATATGCATAGATTAAAATTGTGGGAGAGTAATTACTACAAAATGATGCTAAGGTGTATAGAATAAACCTTTGAAGCGTGTTCCAATCGAAGTTGCGCCTTTAAGTTCATCCTTAGCACCATGGTTAGCTAGATATCACTTGGAAATAAAAGCACTATATACCTTATGAGATCAACATTAAAAGCAAGGTACTAGCATTACTTAAAAAACATATCAAGTGTCTAGCTATCATCCTATGCATGCTAGTTATCAAATCATCATTCAAGTTCTACAACTAGCATACACCATACAAGCATGCATATTGAATTTGAAAGCTTATGTAATGCAAGCAAGCACATGAATATGCACATATCAAATGCAATCAATCAAAGTTCATGAGCTTGCTCCCCCAACTTGTGTGCTTCTCTTGTCTAAAAATTTTTGATCCATCTCTTTTTTTCAATGTTGCTCCCTCTTTATCCATATCCATGTCCAACCTCTACTTCTTTGAGCTTTTATATCTTATCTCTCCCCCTTGTATAATCTCAATCTCAAAGCTTTCATATCTTTGTATAATCTCTCCCCCTTTGTCACTAATTTCCATAAAAGGTGAGCTTCTCATTGATGCAAAGGTATACGTTTGGGGTAGATGGTTGAGGCTTGAATCTTGCATTTTTATAGACATCACTTGATTGTTGGAATGACACCACTTGTAACTCATACCACTTGTATCTTGTGTAAGGCTTCTTGAGATACCATACATAGAATCTTTGATCTTGATATCAATTTATGTGACACCTCCCCCTATGTGATAGCATAGATCATCCATTTGATACACTTGAGCTCTTGTAGGTGAGGGATGTATTCTTCACTTGATGATCACTTAAAGTTGAGGATCACTTATGGAACCATTTTCTTGCATGATTGATATTATGTGTAGATATGATATCACTTGAAAGAATCTTCTAGTATGGAACCACTTGTTGGATTTATCAATAAAAATCATTTCTTGAACATTTGCTATCTTCATGAGTACCACTTATAGGATATCACTTGTGAGTTGATCTAGATATTACTTGTAGATTCTTGATGAAATACTTGAGTCTAGATACCACTTGTAACAAACCAACTAGATACACATTTGCATTGTTGTCTTGTGCTTATACTTTTATCACTATCATGAGCTTCTATGGTTAGCTTAAACTAAATTGATTTGTCTAAGCTTTCAAGTCCGGTTTGAACCAATGACAAGCTTCTTCACACCTCTTGCAAGGGTTATCTTACCAATATTGTACTTAGTCACTTGTTAGCAATCCAAATTAGATCAAGTACTTGGGATCACTAGCTCATGAACAAATTCATATACTAACCACTAGATCAAGTAATAATTCAAGCAATAGTGGTAGGTTATGAATTTAAATATTTCATTTGTTATGCATGATCCTATAAAGCATGTACTATATGCACTAACCACATACTAGTAAGGGATGAAATAATCATACACATTACAATGATACCTTTGCTATGTTGGAGTAGAGGATAGTCACATAGATTCCAATTCATTACTCCAATAGCAATATGAAGTCTAATTATAAGCTTGGTGAAGACCAATAGATACCATGTTGAATTCTATTCTTCACCCATATGAAATGAATACCACTTATGATCAAGTGCACTTTCTTGTTGTGGTTGGCTTGCTTCATCTTTTGATCAATGCTTGCATGAGAGCATCAATTTGAGAATACCACTTGAAATATCATGACTAGCTCTCTTTTAGATGTTGCTTACTTTTCTTGATCAACCCTTTTGATTGCTTCAACTAAGCATCTCAAATGTTCCTCGGATCACCACTTCCATGTTAGCCTTCCAAGTACCATACTTGGTTCACCTACACATAGGCGGCAAGTCCCTACACTAGAGAGAAGTGACCTCTCTCTAAAAATCATTCTTGATACTCACTTGAAATGACTTAATTGATTGATCCAAGTGATGGACTTAACTTGGTGAGTAACCTTCATTCCTTCTTTAAGTCCTTTTCTTTCTTCTTCTTTAAGTCCTTTCTTTCTACCAAATGATTTCCTAATAGTCACTAGAACTTAAACTTCAACTTCATCTTAAGTTTAATCTTGATCTTTCAATTTGAGTACCGAATGTGTGCAAAGTACACTCCACAATCAAATAGCCTTATACTCTTTGCTTGTCATGCTTCTAGATCATCTCAAAATCAAACTTAGGTACCTCAAATACTTATAAACATGTTTCCAACTTGAGGACCTTTCAATCAAAGTGACTCTAGATCAATCCAACATTTGTCACTTTTCTGACAGATTTTATACCTTTCAAAGAAATAAGCATATCTCCCAAAATACAAATCCAAATACCACTAAATTTGGTGGAGGTGTGCAATACTAAGTTACCTAGCAGCTTGTAAAAATTTTAGCTTCATTTGACTTCTAGATCGCTATCAGATTTCAATTCTTCCACCACTGCTACATGCTGAAAATAGCTGCACTATAGCTAACAAGATCCATTCTAAAACTAAAGCATTTCTTATCCAACTATCATGAAAATTGTACAGCATCTTATACCATAAGTCTAGAGAATGTACACTAATTTTTATGCCAATCCAATAAGTGTTGATTACTCAAACATGGCTAAGATCATAGCTCACTTAGATTTTCAATATAGGATAGATTTCAATCACTTGAGCTATACTTCATCAAATATGAATCAAACTTGAAACTAACTCATTTGAATACTTTCACAAGACATAAATCCATTCAATCCACTTACTAAATATCATCTTATGAACTTATCCAGCACAAATCAATCCAAACTTGACTGCTAATTAATTATCCATTCAATCATCTCATAGCAAGCAACATTGCATATTTATCCAATTCAATCAACTCATATGCACCCAAATGAAATGATCAATAAGAGATATACCTTGGTTAGCTCATGATCATCCAACTAGCAAGTTTCAACTCAGGCCTTCGTTGGCTTGGTTGGCCTTGGAAGTCAAGACCAGTAGTCTTGAGCCCCATTCCATAGTGGGTGGGATCGGTACGCCCGTCCCGTCGTTCCGTATTTGGACGATGGTTCACCGTACCTGTCATCACCACTTGGCGGTCCTGTCTTGCCTGCGGCGTGGCGCAGGGATGGCGCCTGCTCTGAGATGGAATTGTCCCCTCGGGTCCTGGCGGACTGTGCAGGCATGCCTATCCTTGTCAGAGACAGGTGTACTTGGTGCCACTCGGCCCCTCCTCATTCCTCCCAGTGGTCGGGACAGAGGAGAGGCCGTTTGGCATTATGCGATGTGTGGTGAAGGGAGAAAGGGGGAGGTCGTGGCCGACTCCCTGTCTTAGCGCTAGGGCCAAGGCCTGTGCAACTTAGTTGGGCCACGGTTGCTTGGGCTTGTACTAGCTTGGTCGGCGTGGGCCACCCGAGGGGCTAACTAATTGATGTCTTGAGATACCCGGGGTATTATAACCCCGATATGTTGCAAGTGTTTCAGATGCATGTTGAAACGTTTGTTCAAACTGTTTTATTTGTTTCCAGACGTATGTTGCAAGGGTTTTGGTCTGAATGTTGCATGGTGTTTTTTCCAAGTGTTCCGTACGCATGTTTCGAGTGTTTCAGCTGTTTTATATGTATGTTGCAAGTGTGTCATCTGGATGTTTTATAAGTAGATCTGGTGTTGCAGCTAGTGTTTCAGATGCATGTTTCATCTGCTTTTAGACGTATATTACAAGTATTGCATCCGGATGTTTCAAAAGTAGATCAGGTGTTGTATCTCTGTATTCGCTTTTTTGCTGCCCTCACCTTCGCCTCGGTATCTCTTCCTCATCCTCCCGCAACCGGCTAGGCATCTGCCGCCTCTCCCCCTCTTCTAGATGCAGGCTTAGCCACCTACTGTATGACCTGTTGTGGCTGCATGGCCTCCGTGCTATGCGCGTGAGAAAGCGGGAGGGATGCGAGCGGGGGGCTCCCTGGAGTAGTCCGGGCGGTGCGGGGTTGGTCCCCGGGGGGGCGGTGTTGGGCCCCCCACTGTGGCGGGCGTGGGATGCAGGTGCGCCGGGGCAGCAAGAGTGCAGGCACGGCCTCCGAACGCGGGCGTCCATCCTGGACGTTTCGGGGGAGTGAGCCTAGGAGTGCCGTTTTTTTAAACTTGCACACCATGTTTCTTATGTACCGTGTTGGACTCAATTGCCAACCGTTATTTTAAGCTTACAACGCTATTTTCTTTTGTTTTCCAAAATGAAGGATCTAGGGATTTTTTATAAAAAAATTTAAATTTAGGTAGATGCTAAAACCAAGGACATCATACTTTGTTTGCATTTAGCATCATATCATTTATAATGCCCCGTTCGCTTCGCGGAAAAAACAAGCTGAAATACTGTTCGGACTAATTTGTGGTGAGAGAAAATACTGTTCCTGCTGAAAAAAGCATGCTAAAAAGATGGATTATAAGAGAAGTAAGCAGGGCAATTTTATATTATTTTTTCTCAAAATGTTATTATATTTAATTTTCAGTTAAACTGTTTTATATGCTACTTCCGTATAAGTGCATCGAGACTTTTCAGCTCTCTAGAATCATCAAGTGTGTTGGTGGTCACTATTGCAAAGATTCGGTCATCAAGTGATCGGAATAAATAGCGAATACACCAAAACTTATGTGCAAATTTATTTATTTTATTTACAACTAATAAGGCTTCTCACATGCACGTGGAGAGTATTTGTACGTAGCGATGTACACGATGAAAATAATGCAGAAACAGTTACATGGGGGAGGGGGGTCAGCCAAACCCTTCTTGGATCGGGTGGCTGTGCCCCGAGCCCAAACAAGCTCAGTCCAAGTTCAGCACGAGAAAACACGCTCATGAGATATCATATGTGTTCGATCAAGCATTGTTCATTTCAAAGGACGAGATGATCGTCACTTGGATTCACTGAATCCACAACGGCATGCAAAGAAACATAGACATGTCTGGCGCGTCTGCCGGGACAATAAGGGGAGAGGACCTATCTCTTTAATTTCCTAGAGTTTTTTTCCAGTTGCTTAGGGTTCAGTCAAAATAAAATCTTCCAGCGAAATCAGATATTTTCCATCGGGATTATGTTTCCGGCGAAGACTTCGATGATTGCGACGACGAGATCATCGTTGCAGTCTTCGCTTTCATCGGCAGGCGGCCAAGCTGTGGCCATTATCTGCAAAGGAGAGAGGTGCTTCTAGGCGTCCCGAACGATGACAGCTACTCCGGGTTATCGATCTCATTGTCGTTGGTTGTGGAGAGGAATTCAAGATTGGAAGGTGATGAATCTGCATCCTATGCTGCTCCTACGATGCAACTGTTGATATTCTTTCATCGACAGATGCGTTTTGAACTGGTTCCGAAATGCTGGATCTTGCGGCATGTCTAATGTTTTGGAGTTGGTCGTTGGATTTTGCATAAGGACTGCACTTTGGCTTCGGCGTTCGAGGGATGCCATTGGGAAGAAGAAGATGTAAGAATCTGGATAGAATATTATGTATTTTTATTTTAGATTTTTCATATATAATTTGAGGATGTACTGTGCTCTCCTACGTCACTATAAATAGGAGTGTAGCACCATTTCTTAAGACACAGAAAGGAAAATTTAGTTTCAAACTCTCCACTTTACTTACTAGTAGTTAGAATAGTTTAGTTGGGAGTTAGAGTGAGTTGAGCTTGCCTCAGTTTCACAAAGAGTGTTCGGAGTCTAGTATAACACCTGTATATCCTTTTCTTCGTAAGACTTTGAGCTTCAATAGATTTATCATCACTATTTGCCAACAAAAACAGATTGGTTAATATTATTTGATATAGTTACTATATATATAATTGATAAAAAAATGATACTTACACCAACTTTTGAGTAGAAATAATGCTTGTAAGAATCCTTGGGGTGTTTTCTATGGGATAACAGTTTGCATAATGCATTTCAAACTTACTTTGAATATTCACTTTCTGACATCCTCTATACAATATCATACACTTCATATCGAGATTGGATACTTTTATCTTCGAATGAGGAGTGATATAAGAACTACACTTCTATTTACTTGGGACCACAAGCCTCTTGGAACGATGAACTGCTAGTTTTGCACCAGAAGAGTACTAAAAACCTTTATCACCATCTTCATTAGACAAGGAGTCAGAGTCATTTGATAGATCATTACTTTTTATAGAGAAAGAACTCCCACCAGCTACTGAAACATCTAGATGTCATGGAAGAGGTCTTGCAAGAGGTGTCGGGCCAAGCAGAATCTGTCATTTCTTTCTGAATTCTTAATTGATCCTCTTTTGACATGTGGTAGGAAGAAATTGATGATATTGACATTGAGAGAGTGGAGCAGTTAACATCATCAACAACTTGCTTTAGCTGCCGCCAAAGAAAACCCTACTGACGACGAGTTCATGAGAGTAGCAGTGAAAGCAAGATTAAAACTTACAACTGTTGTCCTCCAACCAGACTGAAGCCCTGGGTACATGGTTTTCTTTTTTTTAATCTGTGGTGTTGATTTTGTTATTGTGTTTCCTTTCAGGAATTTGTTAAATTTTGTTTCTGGAACTTGTTTCCTATACATTAATGTAGCGATATGGGTCTATCATCTCTATAATCCCCCAACGGCTTTCTAGTTTCAGTTCAACATTGTTCTCCATGAAATGATAAAATACAAATGTTCAAAACGATAAAATTAGAAAGTCCAAGTTACAATTTCATGGTGTTCTCTAGAAAGTCTGATAGCAGAAATAGGAATAGCAGAATTTGAAGCTTCAGAGTCTCAGAATCAGTCCAAGGTAAAGACGCCGTGTGGATACGGTCCTAATCAAAATATTATCATATTTGTTAAAGAAATTAGGACACAAGATATTCTATTAAAGAAGCTTACATTTTCAATATGGTCACAGATTAAACCTATCAAAATTGCAAGTAAATCAGGTGCTAGTAGAAAGAACAGGACAAACGCATCAAAATTGCAAGTAAATCAGGTGTTGGTAGAAATAACAAGACAAACACAACAATAAGTAAAGTGAAACATATATTTATAGGGACACCTCCATGGCATATAATAGCATCATGATTCTGATTTGAGAACTGAGGTACAAGTTGTTGTGAGCTCCAGCAACACAAAGTAAATAAGTAAAAAAATCTATATACAAATATGATGATTTAGCATGGAAAGAATAGAAATGGCAAAAACATATACCACATAATTGGCTTCTTGATGCATATCATTGGATATAACACGTGGAATCACATAATTCACTCCATCATTGGGACAAGTTGTACCAAATACCGTACCAATAGGACGCCTCATTTTAGCATCATCAACAAAATTTCCCAAGTCATCTTCATCATGAAACAATCTAAATGAAGGTACACTGAGTATTAAAGTAGGGAGTCTTTTTAGTACAAGATTTCTTAAGAGTTGCTTTCCTGCTCAATCCAAGTTCAACACGAGAAAACACACACATGAGCTATCATATGTGTTCGATCAACGTCGTTCCTTTCCGAAGGACGAGATGATCGTCACTTGGATTCATGAATCCACAACCGCATGCAAAGAAACACAGACCTGTCCAACCAATGTCCATGAGATCATCCAAGGCGTCCATCTCTGCACACAACAAGAATGGATGGCTAGGGGCAGGGGAGCACTATGGAGGTAGTTCGACAATGCATAGGGTCGACTGACATGGAAAAGTCCCCTCACCCCTGTGGGCTCTCCTACATCACTGTAAATAGGAGTGTAGCACCATTTCTTAAGACACACAAAGGAAGATTTAGCTACAAGGTCTCCACTTTACTTAGTAGTAGTTAGAATAGTTTAGTTGGGAGTTAGAGTGAGTTCAGCTTGGTTCTCAAAGAGTGTTCGGAGTATGGTATAACACTTGTATATCCTTTTCTTGGTAAAACTTTGAGCTTCAATAGATTTATTTTCACTATTTGCCTTTGAATCAATTTTATCTTTTGAAATCTACATCATCCTAGTTGTATTACCTTTTGTTTTAGACCTTAGTTCGGCCAGCTCTTAGTTTAATTTATTCAATCTTTTTTTCT
This sequence comes from Miscanthus floridulus, assembly GCF_019320115.1. Lineage (NCBI taxonomy): Eukaryota > Viridiplantae > Streptophyta > Magnoliopsida > Poales > Poaceae > Miscanthus > Miscanthus floridulus. The sequence continues at coordinate 68,060,389 of NC_089591.1, forward strand.
AGCATAGACCCTGTTTGCTTCAAAGTTCCAGTTCTAGTGTGGGATTATTACTCAATAGTGTAAAAACGTGGTGTTTAAACTTTTTTGTACCTAGGATTGCATCTTGCCCCATAGATCATAGTGGTAGTCGACAGGTGGTGGCAATGCAGCCCAACCTATGCATTCCACCATGTTCCCATTAGTCTTGTTTAACACCATTCTCATCTCTTTCCATTGTTACACAGTCTAATGTCGTGAAGTGCTAAATTAAGTTTTGTCACATTTTAATAGAGAAGATCATAAGAATTTTTATACTCACTCGTTGTCCTCGACTGTGCTATACCACAACTTATCATTTCACTTAGTTTGTATCCCTTTGTGTCATATTGTCTCCTTTTTACCATTAATCTCTATTAGACCTTGGTTGTTAATTGAGATACATTTAAGAATCATAGCCACAGTTTTCTCAAGGATAAAAATACAACACCCTAGGCCTGAAAAGTGCAAAGATATTTTTTTTGCATAACATGCTGCATCGTGTCCTGGGACTAACTGTAGAGGAACCTCTACCACACAATTGTGAATTGCGCGAGTTCATTCGGTAGTACACAAAAGGTGAAAGCAGTGAAGTCCTCTAATCTAGCTGCAATGCAGATCACATGATATTTGCTTTATGTAATTGCTTTTTGCTATTTATATGCACACGGCGCTTATGAAGCCTTAGGCCTTGTTTGGTTTCGCTCCGTAGGGCTCTGGCTCCGTCTGTGCATATCATGTGCATCAATGTACAGTCCTGTAGCAGCCATTGCAGCAGCTCCAGCTCTGGCAATTTTGAACTGGGAATGGGAGGAGCTGGAGGAGCCAGTGTTCGGAGGCTCCGACGCCACCTCCGCACTGGTGCTACAGTAGCAAGAGCCTAGCCCTTGAAACAGGCCTGAAAACTACAACGATATTATTATGTAACCTGATTTTTTTGGATATTATGTGGTCATATTACAAAGCTGAATTCCGTCTGCTTCTGGATATTTAGCCTGTTCGGCTGGTGCTGAAACGACCGTATACGATCATGGATTATTACTGCTGGCTGGTTTAGTGTGAGAAAAAATATTGTTCTGACTCAAAATTTACGATCGTTTACGATTAAGCGAACAAGCTTATTATGTTTCCACCTTTTCTTTTGGTTGGTAGGTAACCACAACATTGCCGGACCACTGACCTATGGCTCTCGAAAGAAGTTGGTTTTCCTCAAAAGTGCAGCAGCCAGCACCACGGCCCACGGGTGATAGTTTGGTATACGAAGACAAAGCTGTTGGTTGCTTTCTAATGTCTTTCAGTCCAATTTCGCCTCGTAACAGTTTAGATCTTTACCCCTGCTTGCTCTGTGGCGTCACAAGTTTGTTTACTGGTGGCTGTCCGTGCTCGAGCTACGCGGATCGAGCGAGCGTCTCCAGAATCCAAATGAGGCAGGCGATTTTTCACCGTATTTCGCCCAAAAACCGTGCTGCTTCCACTTGCAGGGTAACTGCGACTCCACGTAACAAAATGCTTTTGAATTTCCAGTGGCTCTCCTGAGCTTTCTGTCTGAACCCACGTGGCCACACCCTACCCATGCATAAGCATAACAGAACGTTTCAACCAAGAGGGGCCAGCAGAGATAAGGTGCCCCGGGCGTAAACACAGTGGTTCTTCCGCTCCCAGCCTCTAGTTCTTCCTCCTCCAGAGTGATGGCCAAATGCTACTCAGATTGGCCCCCGATTCCGCCTCTCCATCCGTCGCGAAGAACGCCGCCGCAATCCCACGCCTCCCCGTGCACGATCAGGCGGTCCTTCGTGCTCCACTGCTCCAGGTCCTGTGCTCCTCTCCTCGAGCCCACCAAGAACCTGCTCGCCGATGAGTTCGAGGCCGTGCCGGCGACGCCGGTGTCGCCGCTGCCGGACGCCGCCCCGAAGCTGGGGATATCCAACAAGTTCATCCGAGGCCTCTGCGGCAACCCGCAGACCGAGCAGCTGGCCTTTGAGGGCTACAGGAGGGCGCTGCTGCAGCCGGAGTTCCGGCTGGAGAAGAAGACGGCCAACGCGCTGACCCTGCAGCTGCTCAGGGACAAGCAGTGGGGCTCGCTGGAGCTGCTGGTCGAGGACTTCAGGGCCTACGGCGTGCTCCCGGAGAAGCGGACGTGCGCGCGCCTCGTCGCCTGCTGCATCAGGGCGAGGAGGTTCGGCCTCGCCGACGCCGTGCTCGGAGCCGTCGAAGCCAAGAAGGGAGCCGCCGCTGCCATGGCCTTCAGCGCGGCCATGCAGGCGTACAACAGGCTGCACATGTACTCGAGCACGGTGCTGCTGTACGGGCGGGCGAGGGTGGCTCGCCTGCCGCTCAACGCCGACGCCTACCGCGCCGTGATGGCGGCGTGCGGCGCGCTGGGCGAGCCGGACATGGTGGCCTCGCTGTTGAAGCTGTACAGGTCCCACAAGTGGTACCCCTTCCGACACCTGCGTGGAGACGTATGCCATCGTCTGCGACGCGCTGGGAAAGGCCGGCAGAGCCCTGGATGCTCTGCGGTGCCTGCGCGAGATGGAAGCGGATGGGCTCTCGCCCGACGCCGCCATCTACTCCTCCATCATCGGCGCCTTGGCAGACGCTCGAGAAAAGGCGGCGGTGGAGAACCTGTACCACGAAGCGTGGCACAGCAAGATGCTCGGAGACCCCGACATGTTCTTGAAGTTGACCATCATGCACGCCGAGGCTGGTCTGGTTGAGTCGACAATAGAGGTCGCGAAGGACATGAGGAAGATCGGCCTGAGGGTCACGGACTGCATCCTCTGTACTATCATCAGTGGCTTCGTGAAGAGGAGAGGCCTGAAACCAGCCATCAGAGCATATGACAAGCTGGTCTCCATAGGGTGTGAGCCTGGCCAGGTCACCTACGCATCAGTCATCAACGTGTACTGCCGGCTTGGGCGCAGCGACAGAGCAGAGGCCGTCTTCTCAGAGATGGTCGAGCGAGGCTTCGACAAGTGTGTGGTCGCCTATGGCAACATGATCTCGATGTATGGCAAGATCAGGAGAGCGTCGGAGGCCATGAGGCTGCTGGCCCTGATGAAGCAGAACGGGTGCGAGCCCAACGTCTTCGTGTACAACGCCCTGCTCGACATGCACGGCAGGCTGGGGAACTCGAAGCAGGCCGAGAAGATCTGGAAGGAGATGATGCGGCGCAAGGTCCGGCCTGACCGGATCAGCTACACGGCCATCATCCTCGCGAACAACCGGGCGGGGGAGCTGAACCGGTGCATGGAGCTGTACCACGAGTACAGGGAGACCGGAGGGAAGGTGGACAAGGTCATGGCTGGCCTCATGGTTGGGGTGCTCTCCAAGAGCAGCCGGTTCAACGAGCTCATCGAGCTGCTCAAGGACATGAACGGGACAAAGCTGGACCGGAGGCTGTACATGAGCGTCCTGAGAAGCCTCCGGGATGCCGGGCTGGAGGTTCATGTCAAGTGGCTCCAGAGTAACTTCACCTTCATGAAGGAGAAAACTTGATGCCAGGTGCCAGGAGTTCTTGCTGTGCATATTCAGCACCCAAGTAATATCGGGCGCCTGAAAAAGTATTGCTCTGTAAATGGAAACATAAAAAAACCAAAGGTAAATATTTGCTTGCCTCACTGCTCTCTTCCGAAGCTTGTATGCTATTGCTGCACATTTCCGACATTCAGTAGCTCAGGTGAATAGCGATGTAAATGTATTTTAAGGGATGCCAACTTTGTACCAGTAATGATCTGATTCCGAAATTCTTGAACAGATTACCTTGTTCAGTAGCTCTGCATGTCAGATTTACTGAAACTGTTGTACCATAGCCACTTTGGGCAAATGTAACTTTGTATCTATAATGAAAAAAAAAATCATATTACTTTGGTACTGCTCCTATTTAAGTGCCGATACTCTATAGAACATTCACATGTTTTATCTCATGAATGTCATATCTACTACTCAGAGTAGCTCCTCTTCCTGCTGCTACTTGCCAGCAGCTTTCACTACCAAGAATAAGAAGCATCGCTTCTCTGTTCTCTCTGTCTAGCGATGATGAATGTTTTGACGAAACTGGAGGGGCCAAAGCCCCTACAGGGATTTATTAAAAACCAAACTTACAAGTTACAAGTTTACTAAATTAAAAAAACAACAACAACACTTCAAGAGACCCAAAAAGAGAGGAAGAAAATACAAGTACAAAAGAGGACTATAACAGATTCTGGATCCATAGGTCAAAGAGAGCTGAGTGTTTAGCCTTTGCCCTCAGAGTGAGCAACTTCATCTCTTTTCTGAAGGTCTCTTTCACAGAATGCAAGTTGGTTTGAATGTTGCTGAAAATTAGATCATTCCTCGCATTCTAAATGGCACAAGACAACAGGATTGCCACCATCATAAAGAACTTTGGGTGGGACTGATTTCTGATAGCTTGCAAAGCTTCTGGAAAAGGTATGTCTTCTTCTAGAGTTATATGGACCAAATTCCAACAACTTTTGGCGAAAGAGAAGGTGATGAACAAGTGGTGAGCAGTCCCAAATCCATTTGAACTCTTGATGAACTTGTTCATGTCCAATTAAGTCCAATCAAACTCAAGTAGGCCCTAGCAGCTGAGAAATTCCTGAATGGTGTATGATTATGGAGAACAAGAACCCAACCATAAAAAATAATCCTAAATTCTAGTAGCAGCTGCTAGTAAGTAGTAATCCAAGAGCCGGTGAGGCGGTGATCGGGACTCCGGCAGGCGGCAGCACTTTGCCCTGCTCCAACCAACATTTATCTTCATGTCTCAGTTGCCTTGGCTGAGCAGATTGCCGAAGAACTCCTAGCGCTTGTCAAAAAAACATGGCCGATTCGTCAAAACATGCACGTCGCCGTGCCGAAAGCCAGGCCACCGCCGTCCGGGGAGGACAAGACCACCACATCTTCACCGACGCCATCGCCTGCCTCCGTCCACGGCCGCCCCCGCTCCACGCCGCCATCAGCAACTCGCCACCGTGCCGATGGACGAGGCACTGGCCGTACCACGTGTGCGCGAGGGCGTGGACCGCGTCCCGGCACATGGGCATCTCGCGTAGCGGTGAGATGAGATCGAACGCCGCGACGCGCCCGTAGTGGCTGGCGAGGTGGAACACCCCGTACTGGTACGTCACGTCGATGGCGCTGAACGCTCCCGACGCGAAAGCGAGGGTCGTCCACGACATTTCCGCCGTTAGTTTGCAGAACACAGCCTCATCGGAGGCGAGAAGGACCATGACGGTGCAGTGTCGCCGTCGACGGACGGGTCCGACGACAAGGCCACCCTGCGCACCTCCGGCTCCGACAGCGGGCGGCGCAGGGCGCGGTAGGCGCAGTCCGCCCACCTCTCCCTAGCACCACTCTGCATGAAGCGAGTGCACTGCCACGTCTCGCCACGGCACGTCAGGGGCGGGAGCTGGATGCACACCCGTGTGGCCGGATTGAGCAGCCACACGTCAGGCCACCGCTCCAGGATGAACCACCCGTGCGACGAGCCGCAGCATCGCTTGCCTCTGGTCTCCGGCAGATCAAACTCGTGCACGGTCCCATCAGAGACGTCCAGGAACGCCCGGGTGCAGCTCTCGCCGCGGGGGTCGTACGGGAGCATCAGCTACGACGCCATGATTTGCACACCGCCCGGAGGCGGACGTAGTCCTTTGATGGCGGGCGTCCTCTTCGCGACCATGTCCAGCAGGTCGTCCGGCAGGTCTGCCCAACCTTGAGTCATGGCCATCGAAGGGTATGAGGTAGGCAGAGAAGCTGGGCATTCCATGCTTTCTTAGCTCAAAGTTAAGGAATCACCCCATTTCTTGCTGCTTGCTTTGGAGACTGAAGAATCAATAGATTTATTTTTGTAGCGTGATCAAACATTTTGAGAGACACTTTTTTTTTGGATAAATAACTTGTTCCCATGAAACTTACATCTGCATCAGCACGTCGGTGGCGCCGACCTAGTTCCCGGCGCACTTCTTCAAGACCGAGGCCGCCGACGGCAGGTCCCGGGAGTACCACCTCGTCGACGGCGGCATCGCGGCCAACAACCCCACCATGGTCGCCATATATCCATGCTCACCAAGGAGGGTGCACCGTCGGAACCTGGACTTCAACGTCGGTAGGCCGACCGAGTACACGAACTACCTCGTCATCTCCGTCGGCACTGGGTCGGCAAAGCAGGCGGAGAAGTACACCGTTGAGCAGTGCGCGAAATGGGGCCTCATTCAGTGGCTGTACAACGGTGGCTTCACGCCGATCATAGACATCTTCTCACATGCCAGTTCCGACATGGTTGACATCCATGCACCCGTGCTCTTTCAGGCCCTCCACTGTGAGAAGAACTACCTTCGCATTCAGGTATGATACGTTTGTAGGATATACTAAAGCATATATATTCTGTTCTTGGTATAAAATCGACGATGATCGATGCTATCGTATTTATGTAGGATGATACTTTGACTGGGGACGCATCGTCAGTGGACATCGCGACCAAGGAGAACATGGAGTCTCTGATCGGGATCGGCCAGCTGCTCAAGAAGCCAGTGGCGAGTGAACATCGACACTGGGTGTACGAGTCCTGTTCCGGTGAGGGCACAAATGCAGAGGCGCTTGCTCACTTCGCCAAAACAACTCTCTGACGAGCGCATGCTACGCAAGAGCAATATCAACTCCAACTAGCTCTCAAGTATCAATTACAGACTGGCAGTGGAATTCCACACAAGGATCTTCAGATTGCAGAGTGGTCATTATATACACAGACTAGTAGTATGCCTCAGATAGATGCATTGCATGGTAGCTAGTCGTTTGTTATTTTTATCTACTTCTTTCTTCCTCCTTTTTCCCTTTAACTTGACAACAGCTTCTGGTTTATCTTTTCCCATCGCCTCACTTCAACAGCTAACGGTAGTTGCTCACGGAACTGACGGGAATCACTTATAGGCGTCGATGACCATTGTTCTGATGACGACAGTGTTGAAGCTTGAAGCAAACGTGGGTATGCAGTGGAATTGAAGTGTAACATGGTGTTATCTGCAGAAAGAACACTAGAAAGTTCTTGCCTGGTCGATCGGACGAGCTGCCGATATTTCGAATCACATGTTTTTTCATGCGAAAAAAAACAGTTGACGGACCGAAATTCGTGTGCGGAAACAAGGATGGAGTTACCCACGGTCATTCGCTACTCTAAATTCCTCTGAAGAAAAGGCAGAGCTTCACTCGCCTTTGTTCCGCATTTTCCTCTTAAAGGCATGCATTCCAACCAATGGTGTAGCTTTTTTTTTCTCCTCCTTTCTTTAGTTGCAGTTTGAACTCTTGTGGAGTTGGAGCTTATGTGCTTGATTTGTATTGAACAGCCGTGTACTTTCTCCTCAGAGAGTAGAAGCTGGAACCTTGTTTCATTATCTTAAAAAAGTGTATATTTAGTATATAGCAAAAGCTATATAAAAAGGTTAAAATAACTTAGAATTTGGAATGGAGAGAGTAGATTTTTTTTTTTAGAGAATGGGAGGGGTTGTCCCCTACTGAGATTTTATTCAAATAGATGTTATGTGTTGTCTCAAATCAAAATAAATTAAATAGTGAACTACTTATGTTATGCGCATGAAAGTTTTGCCCTCAAGGAATGCAAAGAAATGTGATAGACTATCTCGTTTGATCAAAACAATTAGAGCATGGTTGATAATATATCATAATATATTGTTATATCTATTGTCGATCTAGTATTCCATACATATGATCCCTCCTCTCTAAGGCCCGTTTGGTCAGGCTCCGGCGGCTCCGGCTCCGGCCTGTCGGCTCCTGAGCGGCCGACACCCGGCTACTGTTCACCGGAGCCGTTTTTCTCTCTCATCCTTTCCTCTCTCACTGACACCACCGGAGCCGAAGAAGCTCGTTTTTCTGGCTCCGCGGCTCCAGCTCCTGTAGGTACCTGTCGGCTCCTAGGTGGCCGACACCCGGCTACAGTGTAGGAGCCGGAGCCCACGGGAGCCCGGCCAAACGGGGCCTAAATTAGAGTTCGCATTAGCTTTGTTATAAGTGAAACCACTTTTTCAAAATAAAACATATTGATGTATATAAATCCAAATGAATATACTATAAAAAATCTTTTATGAAGAATTTAATTAAAAAAAATTGTGTGCGTGCGCGTGCCAGACAGGTATACGCATATTTGAAGACTTAGTGAAGGGTTTGAGGACATTTCAAGTCAAGAAGAATGCTTGTGACTTATGTGCATCTTTGTCCTCTTGCCTTAAAGCTTGATCAACCAAAGAGTGAATGCTAGTTACTCTTAGAGTTTGTCGGCTCCTAGACGGCCTGGTGGAGGACTATGTGACCTTATCAGGTGAGTTATTTGTTGGAAGGATCCTTAGTATGAGACCCGCCAATCTGAAGTGGAGAATGAGTACTCCACTTGAGCCTCTCTGACTAAAGAGACCGAGTGCTCCAGTATGGACTAGAGGGTAATGGCAACTACTTAATACCATGGGAAAAATCTGATTATCGCTTGTCCGCCTCTTTATTTGAAGAATTTTACTTCCATTGCTTATCTTTTTTTATGTGCTTAAGACATTGTGTGAGTTTTTTGCTAGACTCGATTTTGTCTTAGTGATGGTTTCTTTCTTGCAAATTCCCAATAAGGACTCTTTGATAGTGTGTTCTAACTGGACACAACTTAGTGCGATGGCCCTGGGGATCTTCTTTAGTTTGCTTTAGTAGTTGTTCTAGGGCTAGTTCGTGCCTAGGGGGTGTAGTAGCTTTAATAGGCTGAGGTTTGTTGTTCAAATTTTTTAGAGCTGCAATTTAAACCCTCCTCTTAAAGTCATCTGATCCTTATAGTTAGGAATTACATACACATTTAATATAATGTGCTAAAGACATTTTATGACTAAAATTGCTTCCACACGGCCAGCAAACAACTTATCCTTGTTTATGGTGTTACGTCATATTTTTTTCCAAACTTGCAGACTACAACACGTGCTCACACTTTCTATTTCCATCTACAATTTGGTTCCATATAATTTAATGTTGCTCAGAAAATGGAGTGTTTTTTTTTTGTGCGATTGAAGATGGAGGTTGTTGTTGAGTTCCTAAAGGACTTCTAAGAGTGTTTGGCCTACGTGTTCCCCAATTGATTAGTAGTGATCTGTGCATAATGGACTTCCACTGATTAGTAAATGAGACATTTATGTTTTATTATTTCTGGAAGACTTTAAGTAACTTTGTAATACTCTGAATTTATTTATTTCATGATATTAATATTGGTATTCTTATGGTGTACACGTCTTTGTTCTTAAAACTGGATGTAACATGACGCGGCAGTGGCGGTTGCGCTTAACGGTCTACATGGTTTCACCAATCCTTGGAAGCAACAGTCTCTCCAAAGGCATTACTAAGATCTAAGGGCACATGGTAATTATGGTGGTTCGCACATCGGACGACACATAGTGGGGTTATATGTTGTTGTCTGACGTCAAAGTTGACACTTTTACTATAAGTGTGGTGGTACCCCGTGTGTCACCAAATGTTTGGTGCCTAGCTTCCTCCATTTCCCATTTATGTCTTCTCTCCCAAAACCTACCCCATAGGGAGGCCTTGGGCATTAAGGCCCTAGCATGACCATGGGTTCAGTGGTCAACGTAGAGTTGATGAAGATCAGAGAATTTCCTATTTATATCTTCTCTTCCAACATCTGACCCGTAGGGAGGCCTTGGATGTTAAAGCCCTAGCGTGAGAAGAAGCTCAAATGTCACCACAGAGTTGACAAAGATCAAGGCAAAATCTATGACAACGATTCCTTGAGTATCGTTCCAATGGAGGCATCTTTGATGTGCCTCCACATCCTACCTTTGTCGGAATCTCGAGGTGAAAACCAAGCTCAGTTCTTGCGCCTACAATGTCAATGTCATTAGATGCTAGTGTCATGACCTTTCCAAAGGCATCACTGTGATTTGGTGGTTCTTAGACAAGGGTTGTGTGTTCTGTGGGCACAAATGTGGTATTTGAGAAGTCCGAGCTGCTTCATCAAGGTGTTCGATGAGTAGTTTGTAGTGGTGCTTAGTCACAATTGGTGTTTGGTTGTTGCCCACTATGGGAAGTCGAAACTACTACGTGAATACAAGCTCGACAAAGATGAGTCCAGTCAAACACTGTTATTTGGGCTTTTCTTCGGTGTGGAGTAAGTAGTCGTGGTGGTGTTCTCAATTGTTCTGAGATTTTCCTAGTCATTGCACCTCTGATCATAGGTTGGGCAGGTCCCTTAAATGACACCATTCAATTATTTTTTAATTGATGTGGTATTTCTTTAGTTGTGGGTTTTGCAATTATATTTTAATTGGTATGGCATTTCTTTAGTTGTGGTCTTTGCGTTTTCCTACTTAAGAGATCTTCAAGAGTATTTTTATATCATTTCTAATTGATAGGAATGAGATTTTAGTAAAAGAAAATACTCTCCAATAACTTTTTTAATTAGATCTCTAAATCTTTTATTTCGGATTTTTCGCTAGACAAAGATGGGAAACGTGGCTAGATCTCTAGAGTCCGCACGAGATATACAGAAACTGTTTGGACGGTAGAAAGATATAAAAAAAACGATTTTATTCATGACTCATGATGATTTAGAGTGTGGGTTTAAGATAGACTCTCTAGGATCTAAGAGATGCTCTGAACCACGTAAATGTTTAGCTTTTTTGCCCTTCCTTCCGAAAGTTCAAGCAAAGCTCTTCTGGCCCTTGTTGGGGAGGAAAATGGGCTAAGCTCACTGCTCACCTTGTGTTTGTATACTTGTCAATAGTCAGTGCACCGTCACTAAAACCACTAAAACTATCAGCAGCACATTGATCAGGCGTGTTCTGAATGTAACATCTACAGGCTCCAACGAAATGCAGAGATGTGGAAAGGACAAATAGGAGATCACAGGAACGGAGTTATGGAAAGGACAAACCAATTTGATGCAAGCCGGATCAAATCCAGAAAAAAAAAACACCTTTGTAACATGTTAGCTCTCTTGCAAAATATTTACAGATGCAAGGTATCCACAATTCCACACGCGCCTAGTCCCCAAATCTCTTTTGGCCATTTCATTTTCAAGTTCCACGCAAACCAACAACCGTATTATGTGGCAGTGATTTTACTGGTAGGCGGGTGAATCCCCTATGCAAATAACAGGGGCTTCCCGGCCGCCGCCGGTCTCGCCGTTACAAGCGGCCGCGCTCGCACCAGTCTTCTCGCCGCCGAGCCGAGCGCCGGCTGCGTCAGCCGCGCCCTGGACACCTGCTTCTTGCCGGTCGCAGAGTTAGGACCGCGGTGCGCGTCCTTGAGGCCGACGCCGCAGCTCCGTGACGTCTTGAGCCGCTTCGCCGGCGGCTTGGGCAGGTCCTCGAGGCCACCCACGGCCGCCAGCGACGCGAAGGACTGCGACTTGCCGTCAAAGAACTTGGACAGGCCCCTCCTGCAGACACCGAAACAAAGTAGCGCGGCGTCGTCAGATCACAGCACCACACCCGCCGCCAAGACCAAAATCTTTGTAAGCCGGAAGGGACGCACGCGGCAGCAATGCCCGGCCGGCCGGCCACGCGTAAGTACGTACTTGATCGGGAGGTGCGTCATGAGGGAGGCCATCTCGAAGTGGCAGGTGGACCCGGACGAGCTGGCGTCGTCGGCGAGGTCGACCCCGTCCGACGACGACGACGTGGAACGCGCCGCGGAGGACTCGGACGGGCAGCCGATGTCCTCCTCCTGCTCCTCGAACCTGATCACCTCCTCCTTGCCGCGCGCGAACAGGACGTAGGCCTCCATTCCCGACTCCCAAGCAGATCACGCGAAAGAAAGAACGAACGAACGGTGGAACGATGAAGTGCGATGCTCTAAGTTAACGAATGCTGCGGGGCTGGAAGACGACGAAGACGAAAGCATGGGGATGGAATGGAGGAAGGAAGCCAGAGCTATAAAGGTAGCGGTGGCGGAGGGCGGGGGCAGGCGGATAAGAATGACGACGGGTAGCGGGAGATGCGCGCGGGAGAAGATAAACGAACCCGTCAGTCAGCTCGCGGGACCAAAAAAAAAGAAGGAAAAGTGTGGTATTATCTACAGCAGTCCATCTCGTTCTCATCCGTTCTACGGCGAGCGACACTGTCGTCCTCCGTTTTCTTTTTCCTGTCGGATCGGCCGGAGAGGATAAGGCCTCCACATCCGTTCTGCTGCTGCTGCTGCTGCTGGTCCTCCTCACTCTGGGCCCTGGCGTGCCGACCAGCCCCGGCCCGTCCTGCACGCTGCAGCAGGCCAGCAGCTGCCCTTGCTGACAATTTTGCCATCAGATCTCTTGCTTGCTAAATAAAATAAATAAAACGTTCGTGTCAGCTGCGAATGCTCGGATTGTGTTTTATTGAAAACGTTGTACCATATGGAGACGAAAAGGCTTGCATGTAACGTGATAACAACGTCGGTCTTCTTTCTTTTGTATGAAAGGGAGGGTTGCTTGTGAGTTACCATCAGTGTCCCCGTGGAGGCACCACACGGATGGTCGGTCGGCCGAGGAGCCCCCCGCCGTGCGTGCCAGATCAGCGAGGCATCAAGGCGCCAGCGGCAAGCTAAAAATACGGCCTGGCCTGCGGGGAGCAATGAGTCCATGAGTAATCGCAACGAGGAGCAGATGCGTGGCTCAGGCCTTCCACAGCGTGAGTGTTGCCTAATACTGTTCGTTTCTGCCGACTCACAGCGATCTTCGTTCAGTTCCTTCCTGCAGTGTGTAGCTTCACTTCCTACTGTTCTTAGTGGATCCCACAAGCAATAAACAATAGCACAACTACGTATGCTGCATGTGGCACTACACGAGAGAATCAATCTGCAATGAATAAAATACTTCTTTCGACGGTTTGGGCACCGACGCACGTACTTGCTTCGCTCCCTAATTTTCTGGCGTTGGCAGCACTCCCTGCAGTGTGAGAGGTGGTGCTTAAAAACTCTCTCTCCACTTGAAGCAGCACTCAGGCGATACACTGCAGAGGGCCTCAGAGCTGCCCGCTTGTCCACGTCAAGCAGCAGGCTGCTGATGTGGCTCCACTCATGCACACCTAACCCGCACATCGTTTTCGCCTTCAACCGCAGGATCGCGGGCGTCAAATGCTACTATATGGTGCGCTTTGTACTAATTCTGGTGCAAGTACGACGGTTGAAGCGGCATTTGATCAGACTTGGCTCGGGACAATAAATAAAGAACTTGGAAAATGAAGGGAAAACGTTTGCTCGTTGTCGAGCCCATGCTTGTTGGGTGTATGGGTCATAGTTATCGATTCCGTTCCGGTACCGCCCGGAATGGCCGGTATACCTCGTGCCGGCGTGCGGACCGGAACAGAAGAAGCTGCGTCCCGTACCGGTCAGGATACCGGGTGATTCCGGCCATCCGGGCGGGATTTGAGAGTTTTGTCGATACCGGTACCGTCCTGGAGGAGGATGACGGTCCAGCGCGAGTCCTGTTCTTGCGCTCCCGCTCCCGCTCCCGCTCCCGCCCCCGCTGATGCCGAACGACCAGGCACCATGGACGACTGCTCGAGAAGACAGTCTTGTTCCAGCACTCCGACCCCGCTAGCTTTTCTGCCTTGGTCGAGTAGTCGCGGCCACGCCAGCTTTCGTCCGGAGTTTTTTATTATGTGGAAACTCAGCACTCATGGCTGCCTTGCTGGTTGGAACCGGAGATCTAGAGGTAGGTGACGGCGGTGCTTGTTGAGTGTTCCTAAAGCCTGGACGTGTGGCTACATTAAATTCAATTGAATGAATGAGGTCGGTTCCATGTGGTGAGTTGGGTAAAAGCCCAATACATACCAGCAGGCCGGCCCAAGCTGCAGTTCTTCTATTTTCATTACTTGTGAGTGATTTCTGATATTTTCGAAACTTGTATATTCCAAAAATATATAAATTGATAAAAACTGGAATGGTACACCGGAATGCACCGGTATCGGAATATACAGTTCCAAGATCAAAACCGGAATGGCCACCGGAATGGAATTGACAAGTTAGTTATGGGCTGTAAACATTTCTGTCTTAGCATACGACGGAGCGGGTCGGGGCCACTATTCCACGAACGTTCACTCGTCCCGCATGGAGCGATAAAAAATCTGACAGTCGTCACTTTCTGTTTAAGGAAAAAAATTCATTCCCGCAGCGCGCTTCACTTCTCATGCAGTCTAGCGCATCCGTGTTCCTCGTTTCTCTGGCTATGATGTAAGCCCAATGGTTGAAAAAAAGATTTATTTCAAATTGCTATAACTAATGAACGGTGTATCCATTTTTAATTCTGTCTGAACTGGTGCGTTCTACGCGACGAGTTGAACAAAACTAGACTCCACTTATATATGTTTCGAAGAATTTCATTCTAAGACAATTTATGTGTACTAACTTAGAATATATAACTTATGTCACATAACTTACACGAAAAACTTAGAAAACACAAGAGTTATGAAACATAACTTATTTATAAAAAGTTAATAAACACAAAAGAACGAATTAACTTATAACTTATGCCAAAACTTACAAACACAAAGTTATTAATACACAAAAGAACAAATTAGTTTTTAACTTATACTAAAACTTATCAAGTTGCCGAAGGGTGTTATACAGAATATTGATCGGCGGGCTAGAAAACAATGTCTTTGGCGAGAAAATGATGAACAGAAGATAGGTGGAAATCTAGTAGCATGGCCAAATGTGATGAAGCCAAAAGAAAAAGGAGGGCTAGGAGTCATCAACCTCCGCCTACAGAATGATGCTTTGCTCATGAAGCATCTCGATAAGTTCTACAATAAGGCTGATGTCTCTTGGGTGCAACTCATCTGATTTAGATATTACACGGCCAAAGTACCACATGCAGCGAGAGAAGTTGACTCCTTCTGGTGGAAGGATGTATTCAGGCTAAACACCATCTATTGGGGTATAACCAAATGCACCATTGGAGATGGATCGACAGTATGATTCTGGGAAGATTTATGGACAGATTCCATCTTGGCGCACACATACCCGAGGCTTGCCTCCTTTGCAAGATCAAATACCATATCAGTTTACGAAGTTATGCAGGCACAAGATCTGGACACCTTATTTATACTACCTCTATCACAACAGGATTTGGAGGAGCTTGATGACCTGCAGAATCATTTGCAGGTTCTACCCTACGCAGCAGACATCCAAGATCAGTGGTCACCCATCTGGGAGAATGCCTACACGTCACGACGTTTTTATACATACATCTTTAGTAACGTGGAAGCCCACCAGATTTTCAAGGAAGTTTGGAAATCATGCTGCACTCCGAGGGTAAAGTTTTTTGCATGGCTCATACTGGTGGACCGTCTAAACATGAAGTCAATGCTCCGTCGGCGTCATTTGAACATACATGATGATGATCTATGTGTGATGTGTGGCTCAGGAGAGGAAGAAACCATCGAGCATCTGTTCTTCACCCGTCCCTTCGCTTTGGACTGTTGGCAATCAATTCATATTAACTGGGACATGTCCATGGATCTTATGGACAGATTCAGCACGGCAAGGCAAGTTCACAATATGGATTTCTTCACAGAAGCCACTCTAATTGCAGTCTGGGAACTGTGGAAGCTAAGGAATGATAAGATCTTTCAGAGGAGACAGCCAAGTAGATCCATTTGGCTTTGTAATTTTAAGAATCAATGTTTACTTCAATCGGTTAGATTCAAGGAGGACCTTAGGTCATCCTTCTGCTTTTGGTTAGATACTTTTAGTTAATTTTGTATTGTAAGTACCTCCTCCTCTTTTAATTTTATAAAAAGTTTTCACGTTCTGGGGATCTCCCCCTAGTCTTTGACTTAAAAAACTTATACCAAAACTTAGAAACACAAAAGCTATGAAAACACAACCTATGTACAAAAAGTTACCAAACACAACTAGTGTATATAAGTTATTCTATACAACTTGTGTACATAAGTTATTATGATAAGTTATTCTATATAACTTTATAAGTTATATGTTATACGTTATTTGCTATAAGTTAGTGCATATAATTTACTATTAGAATTTTTTTTCCAAACATATACAGGTGTGATCTAGTTTTGTTCGTTTCGTCACGTAAAACACACCGATGCAGACGTGATTGAAAATGGATACACCGTTTGAAAGTTATAGCAATTTGAAATTAAATCTTTTGCTTTTTTAAACTGATGTCAGCAACATGCAGCGTTCGCCTGTACGCGTGCGTCAGACTCGGAGGCACCGTTGGATCGTTCGATGAACAGGAAACTGGTGAACGCCAGTTGGAATGGATTTGGGGGAGCGGGTTAGCGGGATCTGTCATGGAAGCCCCCGAAATGCTGCCCAACGTTGTTTCCTGCCTAGGCTTCAAGCCCACCTGAAAACTAAGCTGGGTTTGCCGTTGCGCGGCGCGATCCGCCCAGCCGTGAGCTAAAGTTTAATCCACCTCTTTTAGTTACTTTTAGCCCTCACCGATCTAAATAGGATGGCTAAAAGTGAAGGTTAAACTTTAGCCCATTTCTTTTCTATTAGCCCCTAAAAGGTGGGCTAAAGAGAATTAAAAGTGATCCCGTGGGGCAAAAGACGCATATTACCCTCACCTACCCCTTTAAGTCCTGTGCATGAGTATTAATTAGGGGCAAATAGATTATGGTGGGGTACATAGCTAATCTTTAACCCCTGGATCAAATAGCCCATAGGCTTGGGGCTAATCTTTAGCCATGAGCTAAAGTTTAGCCCATTGATCCAAACAGGGCCTACCATACAGGCAAAAACAAATGGGCTGATCCCGGACTGAGGGTGAGGGGCCCTCCGACGCACGGGCACGATTCGCTTTTCGCTTTGGCTGCTGCCATGACAACCGCGCCGCGGCCAGCATAGTGCACGCCAGGCGAGCCGCCGAATGCCAGATCGCGGCGGAGCACGCACGTACTTCTTCTGTTCCAAAACAAGTGCACTTCTAGAGTTTAGGTAAAGAGATATGTTAGTGAGAAATTACATATATGCCCTTATAAATGTGTAATCATTATGCTTTGGAAAAAGAGAAAGTAGAAAAAGACAAGTGAAGTTAGTTTGTCTTATGTATGGAGGTGTATTTATTTTGAAAAAAAAATTAAACTCTAGAAATACACTTGTTATGGGACGAAAGAAGTTAGCGTAGCCGGCAGGCACGGGTGCACCGCCGGGCACGTCTCGACCGTCTCGATCCGTGGAGCTCAGCTCACCACCTCCTGCATTTGCTTGATGATCTCTCCCCGTGCGCGCCGCTTGATTCGCGCCGGTGCCTCTCTAGGGCCTCGTTCTGTTCGGCTTACCTTTGATTTTTTTTTTAATCGGAACAGTATTTTTCTCTCACAACAATTCAGCCAGAACAGTATTTTTTCGTCAGTTTTAATCAAAGTTTCACACCAGCGAACGAGCCATTGAGTGGTGCAGGACACGTGATGATGAGATCACGGCACAGGTTTGCTTCGTTCCATGACTGTTCCTTGTGTTAAGAATTGTCCTACAGTTCCTGTACCTCCATAGATTCCCCAGGATAGATGGACTGATCGACACGCCGTAGCCACCGTCCCTGTACGACGCCCGACGCCAACACATGCACATTTAACACCGAGTCGTCGCACGCGGTGAATAACATGGGAGCAAAATCCCAGTCCACTCTGGCATTCGACGCCCCCATATCCAAATGCAAAAAATACATCGGGAGGGAGCGAGCACAGGCACGTTGACCAATCTTCAGGAAAATGCAGGCGTATCTTGTCATGATACGTCGAGCCACTGCTGCTCGCCTACAGAAGCGGATCTTGCTGCGCGCCATCGCCGTAGTTGACCGCAGCCGAAGCCGGCGACGGATCCGTCCAGATCGAAGTGGCTCCATCTCCATGAAATTTAGAAGCAGCAATGGCCGCGTGCCTGGGCCTAATCAGGGCCTGGATGCGCGCGTCACGGAGAATCCCCAGGGTCACAAGGGGACAGAAACGAGAGGGGTCACACCACGTCACATGCGTACGAGCGCCGTGGCGCACTGGCGCTGGCGCCCGCCTGTGGTCTGTGGAAGGAAGTCCAACCTCTGTGTGTGTCCCCGCCATTATCGATGGCCCGGCCAGAAGCTACCTGAAAGAAGGCAGGCGGCAGGCCCGTGGAATCAAAAATGTTCCGGTGGGTCGCTGGGATGGGAGAGCACCCTTGTTCCAGTTCCGGGCCTTCCTTCCCCGGTGCGCGCCTGGTTTATACATGCCTCCTCTGGTTCTTACCAGTACCAGTAAATAAGCCTCTAATTAGAGCGTTAGGGAAGTGAAGGTGAAACAGTGAAGGTTGTGCAATTGTCTCTGTGGAAAGAGATCCTCTGCCGTAATTTCACCGTGACTTGTCAGTTGTCACTGACATACAAACACGCTAGGCATGAGTTTGAGTTCCATTGTCATTTACAGTATCACACTGTGCAGTTACGCAAGAGGAACTACATTCGTCTAGTGGTCACATATTCCGGTTGACATAACTCAACGTTTGCCAATCTCTTGGCCTAATATTGTTCCTTAGATGACATTAAGAGCAAATCAGTTTGACAATATGTAGTACACTCTGTAAAGCTATAATAAGAGTTCATGACTTTGTATTGTGTTCAATCTATGGTACTAGTACCTGTGCACTGTATGCTCAAATGCGACTGTCTAAAGGACAACTAATAAAAAATTGGAATGGATTTGTGCAGCACAACAAAGTTATGTCCATTTTTCCGACAACAAAAGGTAAATAAACGAATAAAATTTCTCTACAAACAAATGTTCTGAAATTAACTCAACAAGAGCTAATCTGTGGAACCCGGCTTTCTGAATTCGCAGTACATCTGTACGCGTCTACGGGGAACTGATTGATGTTTCACCCCTTCAATAAGCATAGACAAATCTAGGTTCATTAGTTAAACACCATTGCTGCATTGCATCCTTCCCTCCCATCCAGCCTTTTGATTCCTTTCTACGTCAACTCCTTTCCACTCACTATTCAGTCTATTTATTATCCACAGAAAACAAAAACATGCAAAGGCTAAGCACTTCAAAAGAACTCTCCACTAAAATACCCTTTAAAAACATCTATAAAAGCAGGAAGGCCCCAGAAACCTGCAAAAGTACCCAAGCTGAAAGCACCACACTTGCTGAGTTCCTCCTCAGTCCACACTCCTTCCTCCCCCACTCCCCAGCTTCACCGAGGCATACCATACCGGCCCCGGCACCGGCACCGGCAGCGAGCAGTCGGGAGCCATGGCTCCGCCGCTCCTGCTCTTCCTCCTCCTCCTCCTCCCGGCCCTCTCCACCGGACACCAGCACCCGTCCTCCTACGGCTCCTCCGCGCTCTCCGAGTGGCGCCCCGCCAAGGCATCCTACTACGCCGCCGACCCCGAAGACGCCATCGGTACGCTTCCAAACTTGCCTGCCTCATTCATTGTTCACCCCCATCAACCGCAATTCTGCCAGCCGTCCTTGGGCATCTTTAATTCGTCGTATCAATGCTGCAAGCCCGCATAAAGATTTCTCCTTCAGGGTGCCCCTGGAACGAATTTTTCCCCCGAACCGCACGTTCGGTTACCGGAATTGTGCGTCCGTACGATTCTTGATTGATTCCGGCCGCATGGTGCTACCCGTATAAGCTTTTGTTCCTACCTAATTCTTTGCTCTGCTATGCGGCGTGCAGGTGGGGCGTGCGGGTTCGGGGATCTGGGGAAGCACGGGTACGGGATTGGCGACGGTGGGGCTGAGCACGGCGCTGTTCGAGCGCGGCGCGGCGTGCGGCGGCTGCTACGAGGTCAAGTGCGTCGAGGATCTCAAGTACTGCCTCCCCGGCACCTCCATCGTCGTCACGGCCACCAACTTCTGCGCCCCAAACTACGGCCTCCCCGCCGACGCCGGCGGCCACTGCAACCCGCCCAACCACCATTTCCTCCTCCCCATCCAGTCGTTTGAGAAGATTGCGCTCTGGAAGGCCGGCATCATGCCCATCCAGTACCGCCGGTACGTGCCACTGCTTCTTTTGCTGCTGCTAGATCTGAGATTTTTCCCCCCCCGTAATCCACTTTGTGTGAAACTGTGAAAGCGCTTGCTGACCTAGAATTGTGTTGGTTAGCGCAGTGTGGAACCCAAGAAAAGCTGAATTGCTAGTGTCCGCTGGTGAGGAAAGTGTAGAGGTGGGAGTGGAAGTGGACCCTCTTTGTGTTGTAACTTGTTTGAGCTGTTTCAACCAGAGCCAGATACATCAGTTAGCATGACCCTTTGGGTTTTGGCTATCAACAAAATTACATGGTCCCTCGAAACAAAAGTTTACTCAGTACATGGTAGTGTGCATGAGTATTAGAGATCTATTTAATTGCTCTACTTCTGATCCAGGGCTGTGAAATTTCTAGGTTGGGTTAAAATAGAGCTTACTTATATGTCACCAGTGATAACAACATTTGTGGTGCCCAGTGGTTGCCATCCCAAATCCTTCTTCGTTCTTTCGTGCTATGTTTCTTGACCAGTTGAGTGGTCATTAGAACGTAGAATCAGTAGGATGAGTTGCACCAACACACCAAATTCAAAAACATAAAACAAATGCTCATAGCTGAGCTAGTCTCTGGGTTTCAGCGGCGGCTTCTCCCTAGGACGGTCGGCTTGCTACAGTAACAGCGGGTCTGCTACAGTAACATCAGATTGCTACAGTGCCTGCTGTTTTGGATTTTCACCTTTTTCCGGTAATTTTTTTAAAAATCATAGAAAAATCTAATTTTATTGGACTCCACGTGAGTAGATCTACACAGTGAATATATAATACGGTATGCTTTAGTACAATTTTTTTTTTAGCCTTAGATTAATTGGAAAATCTAATTTTGTTTGTAATTGAATTTTTTTTTAGCCTTAGATTAATTGGAAAATCTAATTTTTTTAGCAGACCTGATGTTACTGTAGCAAAGCCGCCGCTGAAAACCACCCAGGGGGTAAAATAGACGGTTTTAGAAAGTTCATGGGGTAAAACAAATGGTTTCATAGTTGGGGGTTGAAGTAGACCAAGTATGAAAGGTGGGGGGTTAAGTACACTTTTTCCGTTTCGCCAAATCTAAGTGCTTGTTTAGTTCCCAAAAAGTTTTCCAAAAGGTACTACAGTAGCCATCGCATCGAATCTTGCGATACGTGCATGAAGCATTAAATGTAGATGAAAAAAAACTAATTGCACAGTTTGGTTGGAAATTGCGAGACGAACGTTTTGAGCCTAATTAGTACATGATTGAACACTAATTGTCAAATAAAAACGAAAGTGCTACAGTAGCCAAATTTCCAAAATTCGCTAACTAACACAGCCTAAGTCAAAACTTCAGAATTCTGATAATTCTGAGCAGCATTATGTGAGAAATATTATTTTCAATTGGTTGCCTCTGAGGAGTGGCATAACTATCATGGTAGCCAGAAAGAAATGTGTCAACAACATCTGCACCTTTGCACAGGCATTTAACAACCCACAGTTTTATTATATAAAAAAACAACGCACAGTTCATTTGCTTCCTTGGGAACATGGCTACATGGGATGTCCCTTTAGTGCTAAGTAGGCCTCGTTTAGATTGCGAAAAAATTTCAAACCGATGAATAGTAGCACTTTCGTCTTATTTGATAAATATTGTCCAATCGTGGACCAACTAGGCTTAAAAGATTCATCTCGTGATTTCGAACTAAACTGTGCAATTAGTTATTTTTTTTAGCTACATTTAATACTCCATGCAAGCGGCTAAAAATTGATGTGATGGAGTGAAAAAACTTGGAATTTGGATGGCATCTAAACAAGGCCGTAATTCCAAAGCCAGCCTGTGAATTAGTATACTGCTGTGCTACTTGTAGTTGTCCTTAACCTTGCTTTCTGTGTTTGTGGTAACATTTTATGATGATTGGCACTTGGTACGTCCTTTTCAGTCCTACAAACACTGTCTGAAAGATGACTGTTCGTATTAGTGCCAGTCGGGCCTGTTCGGCTTACCTAGAAAACGGCTGGTTCGGTTTGTTTTTTCAGCCGGAACAGTGTTTTCTCTGATAATAATTCAGCCAGAACAGTGTTTTTCAGCCAAGTTTCGGCAAGCCGAACGGGGGCACATGCATTCATAAATTAGTGAAGTACTAATCTGATATTTCAGCGCCATTGAGAAAATAATTTTATGAATTTACTTATATGTGCTGCCCAATACCTTTACAAATATTCTATTAATGTTCAATCAACATTATGTGAATCTAAGTTGACACTCTGCAGTGTAAGGTACATGTTGCTATGATTTCCTACTTGGCTTATTGATAAAATATGCTGCTATCAAATTTATTTCCTGAATGATCTATATTTCAGAGGACAATAGGCCTGAGGATATATGGCTGAAATCATCCACACTGTTGTGTCCTTAAGTTGTTTCAGACTTTTATTCCCAAAACACTAACAGTGTTTCCATACAAATATACACTTATATCCAACTGTTCTTTAACCCTGCAACATATTTTAATATAGGATACAGCTAACAAAAGCTGTATATAACATGTTAAAAAGAACGCAATAGCGACTGATGTCAGACTGAGCTTACATTGACATGTTTCCTTGCTTGTTTGCAGTGTTAAGTGCCTCCGTGAAGGTGGTGTCAGATTCTCTGTCAACGGTCAGCACTTCTTCTTTACAGTCCTAATCAGCAATGTTGGTGGCGCGGGTGATGTTAGATCTGTGAAGATCAAAGGAACAGAGTTAGGATGGCTCTCGATGGGCCGCAATTGGGGCCAGGTGTGGCACATCAACTGTGACATGAGGGGACAACCCCTGTCATTTGAGCTCAGCTCAAGCGATGGCAAGACACTGACCAGTTTCAACGTGGTGCCCAAGGATTGGGAGTATGGCAAGACATACACGGGGAAGCAGTTTCTTCTGTAGAGAATGAGTGCCACAAGATCAGCTTACAGTTTCTCATTTTTGTTCTGATCCTACGAGTTGGGCTGTGGTGTATATTCCTCTGCAGAACAAGGAATATCATTATTAGGAGAAAATTACTTAGTGCAGGGCCTCAGATAGTTACTCTGGCTCATAAATGCTTTTTCATGTACCCTTCATCACCCTCAGATAGTTGTTCTAAAGAGGCTTGATGTATCATTCAAAATAGAAGGCCGAATTTGGATGTCTCCGTTGTATTGCAATATTTTACCTGGCAAGCAATGATAAAGTGTCTGCATTTCTGTACTTGCAACAAGGGCAGCAACTGCAACTCGTTTCTCTGTTTCATTTTGTTTACCACTCACAATGTCAGCTTATGCTAAACTCTGACACTGGTCTTTAGAGAATGTAGAATACATGAAACATATTACCAAATCCAGGCACTCATTTTCTCATTACAGATCCAACCTTGCAGATGGAATCATGAGGAGAATCCATTCTTCCATTATCAGTTTTCAGTTTGCCGCTCACCACCATACTCATTATTTTACATTGGCTTCATGGTTTCTTTGCTGACTCAAATGATGTTATTGAGTACAGGGCAGTGCTGTATTACAGGGGTGCGCCCATTATCAATTAACTAAGAAAACAAAAGCATGAAACAGGCAAATTGTAAGGCAAAGAAGCAAATAGCAAATTGCCCAAACTGAAGCGGAGCCTGAAACAACAAGCAGAGATTTGAGACAAACATTCACCAACCCAAACGAAGAGACCCAAGCAATCGCAAAACTTTTAATGCATCATACAGAGAATCCTTGCAGCTCTCTGAACAGAATAAAAATTGCAATCCAACACATCATAGATCTATAGGAGCATGAGCAGCACTGTATACATCTCAGACGAAGAATCCTGAAACTGAACAAAACACAGAACTAGAAATATTGAGGCTAGAACCGAGGGTTTTTCCATTGATAATGTCAACTAGATGTTACAGGAAATGGACTAGAAAACACCCGAAGCGTAGATAGAACACAATCACCACAGAATACAGCACCGATAAAGAGAGCACAGACTACACTAGACTAGGTACACAACACGACCGCCGCCGCCACCACATGCAGTTGGCCGCCAGATGAGGAACCGACCTAGCCGCCGAAGCCGTAGAGGGTGCGGCCCTGGCGCTTGAGCGCGTAGACGACGTCCATGGCGGTGACGGTCTTGCGGCGGGCGTGCTCGGTGTAGGTGACGGCGTCGCGGATGACGTTCTCGAGGAAGATCTTGAGCACGCCGCGGGTCTCCTCGTAGATGAGCCCGGAGATGCGCTTGACGCCGCCCCTCCTCGCCAGCCTCCGGATCGCCGGCTTGGTGATGCCCTGGATGTTGTCGCGCAGCACCTTGCGGTGGCGCTTGGCGCCACCCTTGCCCAACCCCTTGCCGCCCTTGCCGCGCCCCGACATCGCCGAAACCGAGAGCTGCGCAGCTGGAACTTGGAGTGCGGATCAGGAGGATGCGAGGAAGAGGAATTGAGTGCGTGGTTGCGGATTTGGGGTGGGAGGGGTATTTATCGGTGGGGTTTGGGAGGGAACGCGAAAGTTTTGAGGAGTGCGGGCGGGAGGTGGTTTGGGTCGATCCGTGGGACGGTGGAGCTGGCGCGTTGGATTGGGATCAGAGGGGAGGGATGCGGCGGGGGATGTTGGCACGGATCGGTGACGTGGCGGGGAGCGTCGTGGGGAAATGTTGGGATGGCGCTGGGATCCGAGAAGAGAGCAGAGGATTTTGGGCTGGACTGGACCAAAGCGATGTAAAGAAGACAAGCTCGTGGACCGACAGAACTGGGCCAGACTAGAGGAGTAGAATTCGGCAAAGTGGGCAACATGTTAGTTCTATCGAACGGCTCCTAAACACCTGAATCGAGACCGAACGCGAACGGCTCCTAAATTTTATCGAAAACCGATTTTCAGTTAATTTGATTCAGTTCCCCTTATGACCAAACAAACATGTGTTTAATCACAAATTATCATGAACATAGGGTTGGCTCACTACTAAACGCTTTTAGATAGTTTTTTTTCCGAATACGCAAGAGCATTTTCTTTTTTTGGTGATGAATACACAAGAGCGTTGTGTATCATTATATTAAGAAGAAAGAGTCGTTGATTTACAAGAAGACTGCCTTTCAGACGGCCGGGTTACAAGAAACGCTACATTTTGCTTACACAACGTGGTGCTGGCACAGGCGGAATAACAATAGGTGCTGGCACCATAATATCTTGTATTGTTGGTACAGCGACAGCCCACTATGGTAGGAGATCAATGAGGAGATTGTTAGGTTGATCTCTAATCCCAAACTGGGTCCAACGGCTCAGTTGGGCCTTTGATCCGTGTCCTGATCGGGGGCGTCCAGCCCACTATGACTGGAGGGCCCCTGTCACACTGCGCAATAAATAGAGGTGGGGACCGGCGGCTCAAGTCACGAGGTTCGCCTGAGCCGAGCTTCCCACCGACAAACTCTAAACCCGATCTAGAGGGCGCGCAACTAGTGACGGGAAGCCACCAGCCGCGCCGCCACCGGACTGCGTCACCGCGACCACTGCACTGCGCCGCCAGCCGTCTTCCCCGACCGTCGTTGCCCTAGCCCAGACATCGACTCCATGGCAGACGCGAGCAGATCTTCCTCCACTGCGGTGTCAGGTTTGACACGTCCATCTTCTACCTCTCCCTTTCTCTCGTTCTACCTACTGTTACTGCACTAGTAGACGTTCTAGGATTCATGATACTATTCAACAGCAAGTACCCCGCTAGATCTATGCTTCTAATGATCCTATAGGTATAACAGATTGAGGTTAACGTTGTCCGGGATGTCTCAGAGGATCAAATACTCAGAAATGGTGGGTATCGAGAGACCCCGTGAGAACGCTTTTGGATAGTTATAGCTAAAGTCCAAGAGGGTGAACTTCACTTTGTTTGTTTTAGACTGCTTCACAAACTCTGCTCCATAAAAAACTGGAGTTGGTGGAGCACAACTCCACTATTTTTCCTCGAATATAGTGTGTGGAGCTAAAACCGTTTGGCTAAAAAACGTGGAACGGGGCAGTCCCAAACACCCCCCTTAGTACGACTTAGATTTCAAAAACTTCCTCCACGTTTTGATTTTTTTAAATACATTAGTTTTTACTATGTACCTAGATAAATATATAACAAAAATTATGTATATAGAGAAGCCAAAACATCATATAATTTTAAATAGAGTGAGTATAAGTCTATTTAGTTTTGTCCCGAGGCAAAATATTCTATCTTTGTCCATTAGGAACTAAATATATATATAAATAGATAACCTGAACTTGATGTTAATAGATTCAACATGAAACATTACTAGAAAATAAGTGATTCTTTTGGTTCTACATAGTATATTCTTAAAGATATTAGGGTAACTTCATCTGATTGAAAAAAGGACCCCTTTTCTTTGAAATGTGCCTTATAGGAGATATAGAGGTAAAAACCACTCTCCATAAAATTGAAAAAATGATCCTATTTCCCTAAATTTTTGCATCGATTGAGAAAAATTATTTCTCAGTCCCCTTTAGAAAGAGGGTTTTAAAAAGTTTGTTAGTTGTGAACTCTTATTTTGTAATGTCGTTGTTTGATGTTATAAATTTTGAATTGAGATCGTGTTGGCTGTTATTACATATTGGCTAATAACTTTTCATTTGTGAGTGAGGATAACTTATTAAGTGTTAATTGTGCCTACATCCCTGTGTTAGGATATAGGAGAGACATTATCTACTCTAATATGATGCATTTTCATCCCTATAACCAGCCAAGCAAGCTAGCCGTTGAAAGGTCCTAATGGCTAGAGGGTGGGGTGAATAGCCTATTGAAAATTTCTACAACAACACTTAGCAAATATGTTAGACAATTAAACGACGAAGCGAGTGTTGCACTAGCCTACTAAAAGAGCAAGCCACATACCATAATTCTAGTGACTATGACCACAAAGCATATAATTTGCTAAGTCACTACACTAAGTTAGTGAGCTCTCAAAACTAATTATACTAAAGAGCTTAGCTATACTAAGAATGTAATACAAGAGAGGTGATGATGTTTATATCGACGTGTCGAGGAGTGTGTGTAGGGTCGAGATGGCAGACTAGAGGGGGGGTGAATAGTCCTTTCTAAAATTAATCGTGTCGGCTAACCGAAACAAGTACGGAATTAGAACTATCGGTCTAGCCAAGACTACACCCCTCTATCTATGTTCTCTAGCACCTTCCAAAGATACTAATTAAGCAACAAAGGTGCCGGGCTAGCTAGAGCTCACCTAACCAATTTTAGAAACAAGGTCACACAAACCTATGCCACTAATACTTTAAGCAATAAGGGAGTTCCTACACATGCTAGTAAGCAAAAGCATAAAGCCACCTAATGATCACTAACAATGCTCAATAACAAGGCAACCAATGTTAAATTAGAGAGCACAATTACTTAGCTACACAAACTAAACAATGCGACTAACAAGGTTACACAAACCAAATTAGCCACGCAAGAGAGCTACTTCTATGCTACACAAGCAAGAAGATAACTAGTAAGCTACATAAGCTAACTAATTACAAGAGCAACTACACAAGCACAATGTATATGAAAGTAATTACAAGCTTGTGTAACGAGGATGCAAACCAACAGAAAGAACAAGGTTGACATGGTGATTTTTCTCCCGAGGTTCACGTGTTTGTCAACACGCTACGTCCCCATTGTGTCGACCGCTCACTTGGTGGTTCAGCGGCTAATTGGCATCACCCGCCAAGCCCGCACATTGGGCACCGCAAGAACCTACCCCGAAAGTGAGGGTAGCTCAATGACACGCTCAACTAGAGTTGCTTTTTGTGGCTCCCGCGGGGCGAGCATAATGCCCCTCACAAAGCTCTTCTCCGGAGCACCGCATAAACTTTTTGCAGGCTTCAACGGAGACCACCACCAAGCCATCTAGGAGGTGGCAACCTCCAAGAGTAACAAGCACCACTGGCTTGCAACTCGATCACCTAGTTCCACTCGATGCAACCTCATGATGTAATCGTACTAGAATCGCTCTCTCACACAATCGAATGATCACTATCAAATATATCTGAGATGGAGGGCTCCCAAGCACTACTACACAAGCCACCAAGGCTCTAGTGTGCTCAGCTGCCGGCCCAAGGCCGACCATGGCTTTTATTTATAACCCCACGAACAAATAGAGCCATTACCCCTTCACTAGACAAAAGTCGGGACGACCAAACGCTCTGGTCATATCGACCGGACGCTGGACCTCAGCGTTCGGTCACGTGATACTCGCCACATGTCCCCTCCTTCAAACGTTGTTCATCCGATCTCAACGGTCATCTGACGACCGAACGCAACAACTTCAACTGATCGGACGTTGAGCCTCCAGTGTCCGGTCGTTTTCAGTAAGGTTCTAGAAACAACATTTCACGACCAGACGCATCCGGTCGATCGTGATCGGACGCATCACCAGTGTCCGGTCACTCTCCAGCTTCTCTATTCTGCCTGCATCATCATACGTCACCCTGACCGGACGCACACAGCCAGCGTCCGGTCGAAGACCGATGCCTGCACGCTCTCTGCCTCCACTGACCGGACGCCGGACCCCAGCGTCTGGTCACCATGTGACCAGCGTCCGGTCCACTTGGTGAGACCCTGTCTTTTCTATATAGGGCGCCGGTGGAGTTCCTAACCCTTCTCGCCTCCATTTCATCACCGAGTTGATCCATATCAACTCCAACTTCATCTCCTTTGTAAATATGCCAACACCACCATGTGTATGTGTGTTAGCATTTTCACAATCATTTTCCAAAGGATTAGCCACTCAACTTGCCACGCCACTCAATCCTAGCGACGATGTAAAGTTAGATCACTCGAGTGGCACTAGATGACCGATATGCAAATAAGTTTGCCCCTCTTGATAGTACGGCCATCTATCCTAAACCCGGTCATCAACTTCTCTACACACCTATGACTGGTGAAATAAAATGCCCTAGGTTATACCTTTGCCTTGCGTATTCTATTCCATCTCCTCCAATGTCGATGCAACACATGCACCAACATGATCGACAATGATATGATCCACTTCATATCATCACGTGATCATATTGGTCCATCGATCTTGACTTCACTTGCTTTTCACCGTTGCCTTTGTCCATCGGTGCTAAGTCTTGCTCAAGCTTCACCGCCACACGATCCATTGCTCCAAAGCCTCTGACTTGCCCTTCACGTTTGCAACCGATCCATCAAGCCAAGTCTTGTCTTAATCTTCTCCACCTTGATCACATGACTCAATGTCATGTCTCATGTGCAATGAGCTCCTTCATCATCACATGTGTGAGCTTTGCAACATCTCCAAGCCATTTTCACCTTCATGGCATATATTGCTCACACACATGTTCCTGTGGACTAATCACCTATGTATCTTACATAAACATAATTAGTTCACCTAGGTTGTCACTCAGTTACTAAAGCCACACAAGGACCTTTCAATCTCCCCCTTTTTGTAATTGATGACAACTCTGCAAAGATATGGAACTTAAGCTCTTTTGGATTTATGTTGCTTGCCCAAGCAATTTTACCATGTGAAAATGATTTTAGACAAGTACCACAAACTCAAGATAGTAGTATTAGCTCCCCCTACATATGTGCTAGAGTGTTTAATTTGAAGGTCGCACATATGCATAGATTAAAATTGTGGGAGAGTAATTACTACAAAATGATGCTAAGGTGTATAGAATAAACCTTTGAAGCGTGTACCAATCGAAGTTGCGCCTTTAAGTTCATCCTTAGCACCATGGTTAGCTAGATATCACTTGGAAATAAAAGCACTAGATACCTTATGAGATCAACATTAAAAGCAAGGTACTAGCATTACTTAAAAAACATATCAAGTGTCTACCTATCATCCTATGCATGCTAGTTATCAAATCATCATTCAAGTTCTACAACTAGCATACACCACACAAGCATGCATACTGAATTTGAAAGCTTATGTAATGCAAGCAAGCACATGAATATGCACATATCAAATGCAATCAATCAAAGTTCATGAGCTTGCTCCCCCAACTTGTGTGCTTCTCTTGTCTAAAAATTTTTGATCCATCTCTTTTTTTCAATGTTGCTCCCTCTTTATCCATATCCATGTCCAACCTCTACTTCTTTGAGCTTTTATATCTTATCTCTCCCCCTTGTATAATCTCAATCTCAAAGCTTTCATATCTTTGTATAATCTCTCCCCCTTTGTCACTAATTTCCATAAAAGGTGAGCTTCTCATTGATGCAAAGGTATACGTTTGGGGTAGATGGTTGAGGCTTGAATCTTGCATTTTTATAGACATCACTTGATTGTTGGAATGACACCACTTGTAACTCATACCACTTGTATCTTGTGTAAGGCTTCTTGAGATACCATACATAGAATCTTTGATCTTGATATCAATTTATGTGACACCTCCCCCTATGTGATAGCATAGATCATCCATTTGATACACTTGAGCTCTTGTAGGTGAGGGATGTATTCTTCACTTGATGATCACTTAAAGTTGAGGATCACTTGTGGAACCATTTTCTTGCATGATTGATATTATGTGTAGATATGATATCACTTGAAAGAATCTTCTAGTATGGAACCACTTGTTGGATTTATCAATAAAAATCATTTCTTGAACATTTGCTATCTTCATGAGTACCACTTATAGGATATCACTTGTGAGTTGATCTAGACATTACTTGTAGATTCTTGATGAAATACTTGAGTCTAGATACCACTTGTAACAAACCAACTAGATACACATTTGCATTGTTGTCTTGTGCTTATACTTTTATCACTATCATGAGCTTCTATGGTTAGCTTGAACTAAATTGATTTGTCTAAGCTTTCAAGTCCGGTTTGAACCAATGACAAGCTTCTTCACACCTCTTGCAAGGGTTATCTTACCAATATTGTACTTGTCACTTGTTAGCAATCCAAATTAGATCAAGTACTTGGGATCACTAGCTCATGAACAAATTCATATACTAACCACTAGATCAAGTAATAATTCAAGCAATAGTGGTAGGTTATGAATTTAAATATTTCATTTGTTATGCATGATCCTATAAAGTATGTACTATATGCACTAACCACATACTAGTAAGGGATGAAATAATCATACACATTACAATGATACCTTTGCTATGTTGGAGTAGAGGATAGTCACATAGATTCCAATTTATTACTCCAATAGCAATATGAAGTCTAATTATAAGCTTGGTGAAGACCAATAGATACCATGTTGAATTCTATTCTTCACCCATATGAAATGAATACCACTTATGATCAAGTGCACTTTCTTGTTGTGGTTGGCTTGCTTCATCTTTTGATCAATGCTTGCATGAGAGCATCAATTTGAGAATACCACTTGAAATATCATGACTAGCTCTCTTTTAGATGTTGCTTACTTTTCTTGATCAACCCTTTTGATTGCTTCAACTAAGCATCTCAAATGTTCCTCGGATCACCACTTCCATGTTAGCCTTTCAAGTACCATACTTGGTTCACCTACACATAGGCGGCAAGCCCCTACACTAGAGAGAAGTGACCTCTCTCTAAAAATCATTCTTGATACTCACTTGAAATGACTTGATTGATTGATCCAAGTGATAGACTTAACTTGGTGAGTAACCTTGATTCCTTCTTTAAGTCCTTTTCTTTCTTCTTCTTTAAGTCCTTTTTTTCTACCAAATGATTTCCAATAGTCACTAGAACTTAAACTTCAACTTCATCTTAAGTTTAATCTTGATCTTTCAATTTGAGTACCGAATGTGTGCAAAGTACACTCCACAATCAAATAGCCTTATACTCTTTGCTTGTCATGCTTCTAGATCATCTCAAAATCAAACTTAGGTACCTCAAATACATATAAACATGTTTCCAACTTGAGGACCTTTCAATTAAAGTGACTCTAGATCAATCCAACATTTGTCACTTTTCTGACAGATTTTATACCTTTCAAAGAAATAAGCATATCTCCCAAAATACAAATCCAAATACCACTAAATTTGGTGGAGGTGTGCAATACTAAGTTACCTAGCAGCTGTAAAAATTTTAGCTTCATTTGACTTCTAGATTGCTATCAGATTTCAATTCTTCCACCACTGCTACATGCTGAAAATAGCTGCACTATAGCTAACAAGATCCATTCTAAAACTAAAGCATTTCTTATCCAACTATCATGAAAATTGTACAGCATCTTATACCATAAGTCTAGAGAATGTACACTAATTTTTATGCCAATCCAATAAGTGTTGATTACTCAAACATGGCTAAGATCATAGCTCACTTAGATTTTCAATATAGGATAGATTTCAATCACTTGAGCTATACTTCATCAAATATGAATCAAACTTGAAACTAACTCATTTGAATACTTTCACAAGACATAAATCCATTCAATCCACTTACTAAATATCATCTTATGAACTTATCCAGCACAAATCAATCCAAACTTGACTGCTAATTAATTATCCATTCAATCATCTCATAGCAAGCAACATTGCATATTTATCCAATTCAATCAACTCATATGCACCCAAATGAAATGATCAATAAGAGATATACCTTGGTTAGCTCATGATCATCCAACTAGCAAGTTTCAACTCAAATATTTTTGCAAGCCATCAAATATTCTAATAAATCACCCCAACTTGAATATAACACTTGTATGTTGATAGCACTTGGACTTCACTCAATTTTCACTTGGCATTGGGTTTGGATGTGCACTAGGCTTCATATCTTGACTCAACATATGATGATCAATATGAAATCAATTGAATCAAGTCTCCAATACCAATGGTACCTACAATCAATCATCCACTTTTTGATGGTACCCAAACAAGTTTGGGTCCTCTAAAATTAGGAGCAACATATTTAGGCATAGCCTTAGTATGAGTAGCGGGATGTTTTGCAATTGTAATCAATGAGATACCATTGCCATCCTTCTTAAGCATGAATCATCATCAATTGAAATAGGCTTAGGAGTGTTACCTAGGGGACATGAATGTGCCATGTGTCCCCTTTCCCGGCATGAGTAGCACTTTCTTTTTGCTTGAACCTTTTCTTCCTTGCTTATGTTGTGCTTCTCATTGCCTTGCTTCTCCTTATTTGCTTGAGCCTTCTTCTCAAGCTTGTTTGGATAACCCGAAGCTAGGTGGCCCAATGTGTCATAACTATAGCATTTCATGTGAGCAATCTTCTTCATTTTCTCTTCTTTGTTCTTGCTCATTTGCTTTGCATCTTGATCATTCTTAGACGCATTGCTCTTTCTCTTGTTTTTTCACCCCTTCTAGTTTTCTTCTTCTTTATCATCAATTCACTATTATCTTCATGGTTGATCTTGATTTGCTCTTGGGGAGTCTTCTTTTGCTCAACTTGTGGCTTTGGTTGATGCTCTTCTTGTTGCTTCACCAATTGCTTGGTTGGGCATATTGAGGTAAGATGACCCCAAGTGCGGCACTTGAAGCACTTCACATGCCTTAGCCTCTCTTCTTCTTTTATCTTCTTGAGCTTCTCAATGTTAGGGCAACCACTTGCAAAGTGTCCCACTTCATGACACCGGTAGCACATGGTATGACAGAGCTTTCTTTGTTGTAGCTTCTTCATCTTTCTTTCTCTCTTTCTTTTGCCCTTTGTCATCTTCTTCTTGAAGCCAAGGCCACACTTGTCACCATAGTTTCTTTGAGTCTTCAATATATGCTCAAAGGTGACTTTTGAGTTGTAGCACCTCTCTAACTTGTTGCTCAATTTCTTCACTTCACTTTTGATCTTAATGTTCTCCTTCAAAATGTTAGTCTCACAAGACATGGAAGTAGAACAAGCATCGATATGTGAAGAGCATGGTATATCTAATAAATCATCACAAGAGGTGGATATATGCTTCTTGCCTACATCACAAGGGTTAACAACAATATATGATTGATCAATTGACCCATGTGATGAGCTCTCATTGTTTTTAAGTTTCTTTGTAAATAATTTAATTAGAGAAGCATGTTATTCTAATAATTCATCATGAGATGCAAGTAGTGTCTCATGATTCAATTTTAGCTCATCATGTGAAGATTTGTAAGCATCAAGTAATTTCTTATGTTCTTCATAAGAGTTCTTTAGAAATGAGTTTTCATTTTCTAATTTTAATATTTTAGCTTTCTCATTTTCTAAAGACATAGTCATGGTAGCAAGACTACTAACAAGCTCATCATATGAATCAACATGATCAACAACATTATCATTTGATACCTTGGTGTCACCTTGTGACATAAAGCAATATGGTGATGTAGTTGGAGAGCTTATAGTAGCGATTTCATCATGGCTTGAGCATGAACCATCATCACCATTAAGTGTGCATGGGGTAGCATCATCACTTGCAACACTTGTGGCATCATCATCAACCTTGTCAAGTGAACTTGTGGTAGATCGATCATCATCATCATTACTTGACCATGAGGTGGAGCAATCTTCCACAATCACCAAATTATGGTTATGCTCAACACACTCATGTGCCTCTATCTTGGACTCATCATCATCGGAGACCGTCCCATATTTTTCATTGAGATAACTCCAAATCTTATGGACGGTCTTCATGTCAATGATCTCTCCAAATATACAATCATGCAAAGATCTATACATGATGTTAGTAGCTTGGATGTTGAGATCTAGGCATTTCTCGAGTGCTTAAGTTAGATTATCTTCATCCAACATATGAGAAAAGCCTACATCTATCATCCACCACATTTGAGGACAAATAAACTTAAAATTGCATATCATCTAATTTTTCCATCGTGTAAAGTGTGTGCCCTCAAAAATATGTGGACAATCAACATCTAGCCCATAAGCCGCCATCCTCTCGGGTTGATGAAGACCATAAATAAGAGACCTAGCTCTGATACCACTTGTAGGGTTAAGATGACGGACTAGAGGGGGGTGAATAGTCCTTTCTAAAATTAATCACGTCGGCTAACAGAAACAAGTGCGGAATTAGAACTATCGGTCTAGCCAAGACTACATCCCTCTATCTATGTTCTCTAGCACCTTCCAAAGATACTAATTAAGCAACAAAGGTACCGGGCTAGCTAGAGCTCACCTAACCAATTTTAGAAGCAAGGTCACATAAACCTATGCCACTAGTACTTTAAACAATAAGGGAGTTCCTACACATGCTAGTAAGCAAAAGCACAAAGCCACCTAATGATCACTAACAATGTTCAATAACAAGGCAACCAATATCAAACTAGAGAGCGCAATTACTTAGCTACACAAACTAAGCAATGCGACTAACAAGGTTACACAAACCAAATTAGCCACGCAAGAGAGCTACTTCTATGCTACACAAGCAAGAAGATAACTAGTAAGCTACACAAGCTAACTAATTACAAGAGTAACTACACAAGCACAATGTATATAAAAGTAATTACAAGCTTATGTAACGAGGATGCAAATCAATAGGAAGAATAAGGTTGACACGGTGATTTTTCTCCCAAGGTTCATGTGTTTGCCACACGCTACGTCCCCGTTGTGTCGACCGCTCACTTGGTGGTTTGGCGGCTAATTGGCATCACCCGCCAAGCCCGCACATTGGGCACCGCAAGAACCTACCCCGAAAGTGAGGGTAGCTCAATGACACACTCAACTAGAGTTGCTCTTCGCGGCTCCCACGGGGCGAGCACAATGCCCCTCACAAAGCTCTTCTCTGGAGCATCGCACAAACTTCTTGTGGGCTTCAACGGAGACCACCACCAAGCTATCTAGGAGGTGGCAACCTCCAAGAGTAACAAGCACCACTAGCTTACAACTCGATCACCTAGTTCCACTCGATGCAATCTCATGATGCAATCGTACTAGAATCGCTCTCTCACACAATCGAATGATCACTATCAAATATATGTGAGATGGAGGGCTCCCAAGCACTACTACACAAGGCACCAAGGCTCTAGTGTGCTCAGCTGCCGGCCCAAGGCTGACCATGGCTTCTATTTATAACCCCACAAACAAATTGAGCCATTACCCCTTCACTGGGCAAAAATCAGGACGATCGAACGCTCCGGTCATATCGACTGGACGCTGGACCTCAGCGTCCGGTCACACGATACTCACCACGTGTCCCCTCCTTCAAATGTTATTCATTCAATCTCAACGGTCATCTGACAACCGAATGCAATAGCTTCAACTGACCGGACACTGAGCCTCCAGCGTCCGGTCGTTTCCAATAAGGTTCTAGAAACAACATTTCACGACCGGATGCATCCGGTCGATCGCGATCGGACACAGCACCAGCGTCTGGTCACTCTCTAGCTTCTCTGTTCTGCCTGCGTCATCATATGTCACCCTGACCAGATGCACACAGCCAGCATCCGGTCACTTTCAGCACCAATGTCCGGGCGAAGACCGACGCCTGCACGCTCTCTGCCTCCACTAACCGGATGCCGGACCCCAGCGTCTGGTCACCACATGACCAGCGTCCGGTCCACTCGGTGAGACCCTGTCTTTTCTATATAGGGCGCCGGTGGAGTTCCTAACCCTTCTCACCTCTATTTCATCACCGAGTTGATCCACATCAACTCCAACTTCATCTCCTTTGTAAATGTGCCAACACCACCAGGTGTACACCACCATGTGTATGTGTGTTAGCATTTTCATAATCATTTTCCAAAGGATTAGCCACTCAACTTGCCACGCCACTCAATCCTAGCGACAATGTAAAGTTAGATCACTCGAGTGGCACTAGATGACTGATATGCAAATAAGTTTGCCCCTCTTGATAGTATGGCCATCTATCCTCAACCCGGTCATCAACTTCTCTACACACCTATGACTGGTGAAATAAAATGCCCTAGGTTATACCTTTGCCTTGTGCATTCCATTCCATCTCCTCCAATGTCGATGCAACACATGCACCAATATGATCGACAATGATATGATCCGCTTTATATCATCATGTGATCATATTGGTTCATCGATCTTGAATTCACTTGCTTTTCACCATTGCCTTTGTCCATTGGCACCAAGTCTTGCTTAAGCTTCACCGCCACATGGTCCATCGCTCCAAAGCCTCTGACTTGCCCTTCACGCTTGCAACCGATCCATCAAGCTAAGTCTTGTCTTGATCTTCTCCACCTTGATCACATGACTCAATGTCATGTCTCATATGCA
Source organism: Miscanthus floridulus (assembly GCF_019320115.1). Classification (NCBI taxonomy): domain Eukaryota; kingdom Viridiplantae; phylum Streptophyta; class Magnoliopsida; order Poales; family Poaceae; genus Miscanthus; species Miscanthus floridulus. The sequence goes on from NC_089591.1 coordinate 68,097,512, forward strand.
ATGAGCTCCTTCATCATCACATGTGTGAGCCTTGCAACATCTCCAAGCCATTTTTACCTTCATGGCATATATTGCTCACACACATGTTCCTATGAACTAATCACCTATGTATCTCATATAAACACAATTAGTCCACCTAGGTTGTCACTCAATTACCAAAACCACACAAGGACCTTTCAGTGTGCCAATCACAAGATGGAGCCAATCAATCAATCACAAAACAACCAATGAAATCCTTGGACAAGGTGACACAAGATTTTTTACTGAGATTCACTTGCTTGCCGATAAGCTAGTCCTCGTTATGGCCTTTCACCCACTTGGAGGTTCACACGCTAATTGGCATCACACGCCAAACCCTTAATAGGATGCCACACAACCAACATAAGATGAGGATCACACAAGCCACGAGCAATCCACTATAGTACCTTTTGGCTCTTTACCGGAGAAAGGTTAAGAACCCCTCACAATCACCATGACCGGAGCCGAAGACAAGCACCTTTCTCCGCTCGACGATCCTTGCTGCTCTAAGCCGTCTAGGTGGCAGCAACCACCAAGAGAAGCAAGCAAATCCCATAGCAAAACACGAACACCAAGTGCCTCTAGATGTAAACACTCAAGCAATACACTTGGATTTATTCCCAATCTTACAAAGATGATGAATCAATGATGGATATGAGTGGAAGGGCTTTGGCTAAGCTCATAAGGTTGCTATGTCAATGCAAATGGCCAAGAGAGTGAGCTTGAGCCGGCATGGGGCTTAAATGGAGAGCCTCCACAAATAGAGCCATTGGGCTCCTCACTGCATTGAACATGGGGCAACCGGACACGCTGGTCAGAGATGACCGGACGCACGCCTCCAGCGTCCAATCGCCTAATGGGCTCCATGTGTCCTCCATGTTTAATGTCATCTGTTCCATCTTAATGGTTGAGTACCTCAGAGCAACAGCTAAGTTGCGCCCTGATGTGTAGGCAAACCGATCGGACACACCTTGCCCGCGTTAGATCCTCACTCACTCGCACACCACCTGAAGATGATCGGACACGATCGCTGCCTTGACCTAACTCGTGCCAACACGGAGTCAGATCATTTCTAGTAAGCTCCCTGAGCGACATTTATGCGATCGGACGCGTCAGCTGGGGTGTGACCGGACTCAGGCCAGAGTCTGGCCCTTCTTCTCCTCTGTTTGCCAAGCAACACGATCGACGCCATCGTATGTCATAGGTGACTGGACTCACACTCCACCCATTCAGGTCACAAAGTGACCCTATGTCTGGTCACTCTATCGATCGAGGCTTGAGCCACTGCTCCACTACTGACCGGACGCGTAGGTCCAACGTCCGGTCTGCTTAGTGACCATCTTGACTTCTGAAACTTCACCTACCCTTGCTCAAATGTGCTAACCACCAAGTGTATCACCTCATGCACGTGTGTTAGCATATTTTCACAAACATTTTTAAGGGTGTTAGCACTCACTAGAATCTAAATGCATATGCAATGAGTTAGAATATCTAGTGACACTTTGATAACCGTATTTTGATATGAGTTTCACCTCTCTTAATAGTACGGCTATCAATCCTAAACGTGATCACACTCGCTAAGTGTCTAGATCACCAAATCAAAAAGCTCCTATGGATATCACCTTTGTCTTGAGCTTTTTGTTTTTCCCTTTCTTCTTTTCCAAATAAAGAGCTTGATCATCATCACATGTCCAACACCACCACCTTTGGACTTCAATTGCTCCACCACTTGGATTGTGCCATCTCATAATTACTTTGATAAACTAGGTTAGCATTTAGGGTTTCATCAATTCACCAAAGCCAAACTAGAGCTTTCAGCCATGTCGCGTATCAAGAGAGGGAGAGAAATGAGACAAAAGGAGATAGACGAGAAAGATTGTTGCGCTGTGTGCCGAGATGAGATAGAGAGAAACAAGAATAGAGGATAAAAGGATATTTCCTTACTCACTGACGTATGGGTCCCACATCTAAACAAGATGGAGCTTCTCTAGCATGTGTCCCTTACTCCCTTACAACACAGGGGATTGGGATAAGAAAAGGGAAATTGATTGGGGATAAAAGAAGGGGTTTGTGGGATGGGAATGCTAGTCTTTATTTCTCTACGTCTATCTTTATTTCCCATTATCCAAACATGATATCAAATCTATTCCACCCCTCATTTTCCTATCCCAAACTCTATTTCCCATTTCTCAAACACCACCTTATACTGTATAGAATTCAAATTTCTTAATCGCTATACCGAATTTAAAGGAAAAGGGGGAAAGAGATCCGTGGAGTTGCTCTTACTTTCTTATGTTTTTGTTTACTTGTCAGTTGTCACCAATATTTTATTATAGCAACTTTGGCCATTTTTTGCATAAATGATATTTAGATAGTTCAAAATGTATCACACCAATGAACAATCATACCATATGAAGAGGTTGAAGTAACCAAGAGTTTTTTTTGGGAAAATGGTGGGAAGTGTTTGTCAAAGTACTTTAACGGACTTGGTTTTGGATCATATATATAGAGTATTGATTTGACAAATATGTTTAGGTTGAGATATGTCAGCAAGTTGGGCCCACACCCTGTTTATTTACTGGAGGTTTATTTCTGTGTCATCCGGATGCAAGATACGGGCGACCCTCGCTATCTAGGACCGAGTGGCATGTCCAAATGGGAACTTGACCTCCCATTTCCACCCAAGCGGGTGCGGTCTAGCACATTGGCCTAGTGGCCTCCGATACCATATAGGGAGGAAACACGTACTACCACATGGAACTTCCGGGACTAAAGGGCCGACCCACGTGGCCAGACCGGGAGGCCTCTTTAGCCCTGGTTGGTATTACCAACCGGGACTAAAGGTGGACCTTTAGTCCTGGGCGCGAAACCGAGACTAAAGGAGGGGTCCTTTAGTCCTGGATTCGTGCTCCCGGTTTCAAAACCGAGACTGAAGGGGGTTGACAACCAGGAGTACAACCCTGTTTCTGTACTAGTGCAGCTAAGGTTTTAAATAAACATATATCAAACACACACACAAAGACACGATGCAAAGAAGAAAATTATCAATGTGATAGAAAACACATAAAGTAGTATTCCCTGTACTGATAAATAAGAGACATTTTTAGGTTGTTAAGACAACAGTTATGTACTTCGGTTGTATTACTTCTATGTATTGAGTTTCGAAATTTTAAAATAATATGATTCCAACTGTCACAAAATTGGTTTCATAAAAGTTTACATCTGCTAGATTTTATAACGATTTTGTAGCAAAATATAGTAGTTAAAATTGTATTAGATAGACGCTAGATAGTGTCAATGTATCCAAAACTTCACCTATTTTTAACTGGGGGTGTAACAGCTAACCAAAGTTAATAGTCTAAAAAAAGCTTACCAAAGTTAATCACAACCAAATAAAAAACAGAGTATCCTTATGTGGACTGCGTTATAGAAAAATAAAATAATATGTAAGAGGGAGAATGCACACAAAGGTGAGCAATTTTATTAGTTATGGGCCCCAATTTCTCCATGACTTTCTAATGCTTCTCCGTGCGAGCAAATTGCAATTACTCATAGAACTCTAAAGGTGCAATTCATTCTAAGCTGGGTGAAAATTAGTCATAGAATCTATATTTATATTTATATCTTTTATAAAACTAATCCCCACTATAAGTTTTATCTTAACATGCAAATCATACACATCATTTCCACTAACTATGCACATCATCTCCCACTAAAGCAGTGTTTGGTTTGCACTACAGTACACACAAATGGAAATAATATTAGTTCAAATCGAATGGCTTGTGGTAACATCTGTAGCTTTAAGTCCATTACATTTGCGTTACCAACGCTTCTACCAAGCAGCACGTAATAGTCATGTCATCCAACTAACTTTGTCTGCTAGATCTGTTTCTGAAACTGGGCACTTGAAGAGGCACCAGAAATCATGTATGGAAAAAACTAATCGACGTGCTACTGTTCAGTCTAGGCTTGCGCTTAATCCTGATGGTTTGCGCAACTAGGACTATAAATCCTGATGTAGCTAGACAGAAGTTGTGTCGATTGATTGCTAGGCTTGATCTTCCCTTAGGTATTGGTGACACTGATGCATGGGAGGAGTACATTCAACAGTGCTCATAACCCTATTTTTACTAGGGTCTCCCGGCAGGCCACCACTAGAGACCTAAGTAAGTTATTCACTAACGTCAGTAATATGCTTAAGAATCATATTTTGCGTGGTGCTTCATCTATTGGTTTGACATCTAACATTTGGTCTGGTAATGCTAAGGAGGACTACATCAGTAGTAGTTGCTTATTTTGTGAGTGCTGACTGGGAGCTATAGAAAAAGGTAATTAGGTTGAGATTGATTGAGGTGAAGCATACTGGTCAGAACATTGCTGAAAAAATTGGTTCTGTGATTGAGGAATTTGGTTTGATTGATAAGATCTTTTCTAGTTACTCTAGATAATGCTTCTTCTAATGCAAAAGCAATGGAAACTTTGACACCTTTGTTTGCAGAATACTTGGGTTCTGATCCAACCCCTACACCTTCTGATCCTAATAAAAGAACTTATCACCTTATTCATCAATGTTGTGCTTGTTATATCATAAATTTAATTGTTAAATCTGGTTTAAAGAGGTTCAAACAATACACAGAAGATTTTAGAACTGCTATTAACTTCTTGAATTTTTCTAATCATAGAATTGCCAAGTTTAAAAACTACTGCAATACTCAAGGTTTAAGACCTAGGAAGTTTGGTTTTGATATGGATGTTAGATGGAATGCTACATACCTTATGCTTAAACACCTGCTGCCATATAAAGAAGATTTTTCTATGTTCATTAATGCTAATTTTGGGGTTGAATTGTTAACTCCAAGGCATTGGCATATAGCTGCAAAGGTATTAGAATTCCTAGAAGTATTTTATGAATCAACTGTTGTTCTTTCTGGTGTGTACTATCCAACTAGCCCTCTTGTTTTGCATCATCTGCTTGACATTTCTGCTCATTTGCATGAAAGTGAAAAGGATCAAAATCTGATAGCTAGTTGTGTATCCGATGAAACTAAAATTTCTTAAATACTGGGAAAATATACCTCTGCTGTATTCATTTGCTTTCATTCTTGATCCAAGAGCTAAGATGAGAGGTCTGTTTAATGTCCTGATAATTCTAAAAGAAAACCTTGGTGTTGATTATAGTTCATATTATGCTTCTGTTAAAATTGAACTTTATAAGTTGTTTGTCAAGTATGACAGCAAGTTTGGTGCAGCTAAGAATAGAAGGGCTGCACATCCTGCAGGCCAAACTGGTAGAAGAAAACAGGCTTGGGGAAGAATATTTGGAGGCCCTAGGAGCCTCTGGTGTTATTGGTCCATCCCCTACCCCAACTTCATCTGCTGCATCTGTTGGTTGTGAGCTCACAACTTACCTAGACAGTGACAATGTCACTGCATATGAAAATGACTTTGATTTGCTTCTCTGGTGGCGTGACCACAAACTAACCTTTCCTGTTTTATCTATAATGGCAAAAGATATAATGTATGTTCCAGTGTCTACTGTGTCTTCAGAATCATGCTTCAGCTTGACAGGAAGGATACTTGAAGAGCGACACCGATGCTTGTTGCCTAGAACATGTGAAGATGCTTGCTTGCATCAAGGATTGAGAGTTGGGAGAATGAAGGCTGCAGCATTCAACAGACAACCAAGAGTTGGCAAGCTACTTCGAGCATTTATATCTTGATGAAGAAATTGAAAATGCATTTGGGGCTCCTTCGACTGGTACATCAGTGGCTTCTGCATCTACTTCTGCTGATACTTAGTGTTCTCTGTTCTGAGAGTTGAGAGATGAGAGATGAGATATGAGAGTGAGTTGAGAACTTGAGATTGAGAGGAGAGATGAGAGATGAGAGTTGAGATGAAACTAAGAGTGACATTTGTATCTGAACTTTGAACTTATCATTATAAGAGCTATGTGCTGCACTCTTTTTTCTTTTCTAGGGTTTCTCACAAGGGTGAGTTTTACCTAGAAAGGATTTTTAACGAGACAGCATTGCACATAGCTCAATTATCTTTTTAAGTCTTGTTTGTGCATTGTTATTTTGTGATTGTGAGTTGAGTTGTGATTGTGAGTTGTGAGTTGTGACTGGTCAATGGTCTAGTTGTTAATTGTTATCTTTGAATCCGGTCTAGTTGTGAACTTGTGATTGTGAGTTGTGATTATGAATTTGTAATCTCTTATCCTTTATGTTTTATGTGAAATTTAATTCCAAATTTGAAAACTGAAGTTAGAGCTGAATTTGCTGGTGTGTTTACAGAATTGCGGGCTGTAGACTGGCACGGCCCTGATATTTTCGCCGGGCTGGCACGGCCCGAAAATCAGCCCGCAGGGCCGTGCTTGGGCCGAATGCCAGGCACGAGGCCCGTGCTAGCACGGCCCGCAGGCACGACGTGCCATGCCGGCCCGAGAAGTTGCGGGCCATGCCTGGCCCGTGTCCGTGCCAGGCCGTGCCGGCCCGGCCTGATGGCCATATATACAGGGAACCACCCCCTGCACATGAGTACATGAACTTGGAGCCGTGGCTTGTGTGCGTGCAGCCGTGCACGCACCAACAGCGCTGCAAAGTATGTACAGGATACAGGAGAAAGCGTCCAAAAACCTCCATCGCTCCCACGGCCACGGCCCATGTGGCCACCAATCCTGTACGGTAGTAACCAACCGTGCACGAGTGGCCGCGCTTGCATTCCGCGCTCCAGGAGTAGGAAGCGCAGCAGCAACGTAGCACCTACGTTGTGGTGGACTGGTGGATCCGTGGACGACGGTGCATTCCACCATGTTTGCCATAAGATAGGCCATAGAATTAAAATATTTGCTATCAGATAGATAGAAATATTGTGAGACTAATCCATAAGGTAGTCCGTAGCAAAAGATATCCATAAGCTTATAGACTACCCATAAGAAATAAAAAATATTACTTTTTCTTACTCCTCCCTCTCTCTTTCTTGATTTTGCATAGGATTGTAAAGAGAGAATTTTTTATCTCATAAAGAGAGATTTTTTTATCTCATATGGGACCCATCTTATTGGCTGAAACACTATGGAGACAACCATAGCTATAGTCCACTGACACAAAAGCTACCTATATGAACTACTTAGCCCATATACATTGTGGTTGCTCTAGAGGGCAGGTGTGAAGGTGAGCGCGGCAGGTGTGGCCTATAGCCTGCAGCACTCGCCGCAGCGACCGGTGGACGGTGGTGTTCGGCTCTGGCTCGTGCACTTGCGTCATTTGCGTGTAGTCCGCTCCACCTCCAGTCCATTCCACCATGGCCATGGATGTGCGACTGATTGCCTGTGCTTGAGCTTGCTCGCTCGCCTTTTCAGCTGCCGCGAAGTCAGTAAGCGCGTGTGAGACCGCCGCGCGCCGGCCTATCCATCCACCTACGGTGGCCTTCGATTGCCGCTCTGAATCGTACGAGAGATCCTCATGAAAAGCGCTTTTCGTGCTGGATCTCCGATCCGTTCGCTCTGACTCTGTACAGTGTTCCACCTCAAGGGCTCAAGCGAGAAACACAAAGGCGAGGCAACGAAAGATCACCTAAATGTAGAATCTTGGTGCCCAACACACTGAAACGAACACACCTAAAAACGATCCTCTAGAGCCTAGAGTGGTAAGCATGTAAGATGTAACCTTCCTAGCTTATTTATTTAAAATAGAAAGGGTTAATTCGAACGCTGCCATTGTAACTCTTCGAGTTTAGAAATATACCATTGCAATTCGTGATATTGTAAATATGCCATTGTAATTCCCGTGAAACGTGATTCATGCCATTAAGTAGGCTTTCAGGCGTTCGTATACGGCAACATGTTTAGTATGGCCCGTATTGCCCCTGTCCAGTCGCCGTAGCACCTCCGCCGCACGTCACATTGCCTGCAGCATCCGCTCCTTGGGCGATACCGTGCCTGGCTGTCCAGCTGACCTGTATTTTGCATTGGATTGCCCAGCTGACCCATCTGAACAAAGCATATGACATAAAAAGGTCATAGATAATTTGATAACAAGTTGAAAACTTCTGATAATTTGATAACAAGTTGAACACACTGAACAAAGCATATGCCATAAAAGGTCACAGATAAGTTGATAACAAGTTCACAGACTAGTGCCTGGACTTTAACTGACTACAAGTTCACAGGACTTTAACTGAATACAAAGTTCACATGACTTTAAATGGATAAAGTTCACAGGACTTTAACTGAACAAAGCATGGCCTGATTAATAAAATTCAAAAGCACGGCCTGATTTCTAGTTCAAAAGCACGGCCTTATTACAGGTTCACAATCACAGCCTGATTACACACAGCAACCATCAAAAGCACTCGACATTAAGATTCAGGAATCGGTGACGTGAGCAGTGAGTTGGGTATTAAGGAACTGTGACAAGCTCATGACAACTCTAGGCTGTGGTGCGGCGGTAGCCTTCTGTTGCTTTTTCTTCACTGGAGTCTTCTTCTTCTTGGGCGTCTTCTTCCTTTTGGGACTCTTTTTCTTCTTTTGTGCTGTCTTCTTCTTCTTCACCTCTGATGGCCCAGCAGTGTCATCATCTTGTTGCCGTTTCCTGCATAGTATAGTGGTTAGCACTAGGTTCAGTACAGAATGCACAAGAAATGCTTTGAGAATGAGTCACTAACCTCTTGTTCTGTGATCTGCCCCTAATTTCTCCATCGGAGTCAACCTCAGCAAATTTGCAAGTCTTGGCAAAGTGACCAAAGTCACCACACCCTTCCAGTTCACCAACAATTGGAAACTTTCCTCATATTTACCATGTATGTGCTGAAGAGCTAGCTTCATACCTGCCCATGCCTTAGAATACTTCAACTTGATCCCATAATCATCTTCCAGTTTGTCCCTAGCATCCTTGGCACCTTTGTTTGGATTTTTCTTGAGTCATTCTGTCAACCTGCTAGCACACCAGTCTTGTGTTGCCATTTTTCCTTCTCTCAGCTTTGTAGTAGGACAGTTATGCTCAGCAGGCAATACTTTAATCTGCAACAAAATTGAATACATGTTACAAAAGTGTACCAAAAACAGTTTACAATAGAAAAATAAGAATACACAGGTTGTACCAAAAACAGTCTTGTGTTGCCATTTTGAAAGTTAGTAGAGAATGGAAATGTATAAAAAATCTTTATAATGAGGGAACAATAGATAATTTTGAAATCATTAGATCAACTTTAACTTATGTAAATAATGTAAAAATCATGTCAAACAAAAAGCAAGCAGTATAAACATAGTACACTTTGCCAGTCATACTACTTGATTTATGTACAAAATGTAGAGAATCAGTTCAGATTCTGAACTTTCCCTATTATGTATATTAGCTTTGCAAACAGGTTGACTCACATTAAGGAGAACCACAAGTTTCAGAAAAATGGCAGAGAGGGTCACAGGGAAGATGATCCAGCAAAGGGCCTAGCACACATCGTCAATGAAATCAAAGGGAAACATGAGCTAAAGTATGACACCATTATATTGGATAAGTTGTTCTTATTCATTTATTACAGATGACAAAAAAAATTCGAAAGTCATCTCTCTGACATGTTGTGTCAAACAACTCAGGTATGTGTATGTATGGCATGCCATTACTGGATACTGGGGTGGAGTCAGGCCAGGTGTAGTTGGAATGGAGCACTACGAATCAAAGATGCAGCAGCCTGTGTCATCACTAGGGGTTCAGAAAAACAAGCCCTGCGATGCTTTGGACAGCATAACGACCAATGGACTGGGCCTTGTGAACCTTGAGAAAGTATTCAGTTTCTACAATGAACTCCACTCGTATCTTGCATCTGCTGGGATCGATGGGGTCAAGGTAGACGTGCAGAACATCCTTAAGACGCTGGGTGCTGGCCATGGGGAAGGGTACTGTTAGCTAGAAAGTACCAGCAGGCTCTAGAAGCTTCCGTCGCTAGGAACTTCCCTGACAATGGCATCATATATGCATGAGCCACAACACTGACAACCTATACAGGTAAATAGCTTATGCTGAAATATCTTGAAAGCTTTTTTTAGCAAAATATCTTGAAAGCTTTCTTTGGTAAATCAAAGATGTTTATAAAAATCATGTCAAACAAAAAGCAATGAGTCATAAAAGATGTTTATTGCAGAAAGATTATAAACACAATATCTCTTCAAGTCTACAACTAACATTTTTAAGGGACAGCGACGTGAGCCGACCGGCCCTGCAGCCGGCGCTTGGGAACTTGCAGGTGCCGTCGCTGACGCTCCACCCGCTGAGGCCCGTGGCTGCCTGGCTCGGCACGGCCTCCTTGAACTGCTCCAGCAGCTGAGCATCGTCGGCGGCGGAGGCAGACGCGGCCGCCGCCATGACGACGAAGAGTGCCACTACAGCGACCAGGCCCGGAAGATTCCATGAACTAGCTAGCGCGCTACCTTAAAACATCAGCTACTAGCTGCCTCTCTCATCTCGCAAAGCGTAGATGCTGCCCAATAACCCAGCAGCGGTACCTCGCACGGCCCTCGTCTTCTTCGTATGTTCATGTACTTGCAAATACAGAGATTGGTAAATCCGTCCCTGATCCCCAACTACTCTAGTCATACCGAGGGAAGATTTTGCAAGAGTTAAGAGATTACCTAGCCTTGTTGCCAGCCATGGCCGACGAACTGCTCCCACACGGCTCGCCGGTCGTGGGGAAGTCTATCATCTTGCTCAAATCGATGTGCAGACTTGGGGAATCAAATCTCCTTCACCACCACCACCTGCTCCAGGCACGAATCGTCGCCTGCACAGGTTGCACAGCCTCCGTCGAGCCTGCACAGCCTGCGCCGCCGCTGCCGTCGAGCCGACTCGCCTGCGCCGCCGCCGACTCTGGTTGTTGGGTTAGGGTTCGGGGACGGGGAGAGAAGAGACGAGAGAAAGACCGAGAAAGAAAGCAAAGCGAGCCGCGAGCGACCTTGACTCCTCATGTAAGTCAGATGAGGCAAGGGCAATACGGCCATACGAAAAATGTTTCCGTATACGTACGCCTGCAAGGTGGGCCACAAGTCGTTGCAAACGTACTTAATGGCATGAATCACGTTTCACGGGAATTACAATGACATATTTACAATATCACGAATTGTAATGGTATATTTCTAAACTCGAAGAGTTACAATGACAGCATTCGAATTAACCCAAAAGAAAAGGCAAGCAAGTAACCGTTAAATAACCCCAACATTTTCGTTCCTTGACGCTTGTTTTCGCCACAAAACAACGGCGGACACATGCGTGCTTCGCTGTCCGATGCGCTCGCCGTACCCCAAGTCCCGATTCCCGAACTCGTGAGACATTGGAGACCTAAAAAAATCATGTTTAATTTCTTCCTCTAAAATTTAGTCTCTATCAAAGCATATATTTGAACACATTCATTAGCCCATATATTTAAACACCACCAAAGTTGAGCTCCATATCGGGTTCTTGGACACCATTATTGCCGTAGCCTCTACTTACCGCACACTTCCAAGAGCAAAGAACCCAGACGCTGACACGGATGAAATCCAAGATTTTTCAGAGGATAGGACACTGGACACGAGCACCCAGTCCTAGTTTAGCTCTGTGAAATTTAGAAATTCGGCTACTATAGCACTTTCGTTTTTATTTAGCAATTAGTATTTAATTATGGACTAATTAGGCTTAAAACGTTCGTCTCACGATTTTTAACTAAACTGTACAATTAGTTTTTTTTCCGTCTACATTTAATGCTCCATGCACGTATCGTAAGATTTGATGTGATAAATACTGTAGCACTTTTTGAAAAAAGTTTTTTTTTAACTAAACATGACCACAAACATTTTCAAACCCCTCCTCGCTGGCACACGTACCGCTACTACTACTGTTCACACACGCTCACCGAAGAGTGCAGGACTGGCCTAGGAGGCTAGTACTACTCCGTGCGGCGTGCGCGTGAGAGCAAGAGCGAGGCCTGCTCTCAGCTCTCCACCACTGTTCCCTCTTCAACCACGCACAGTAGACATGGCCACCTGTTCACCTTTTTGAAGGGAGGCTTTTTCCCATGCGCTATTATAAAAGATGTTCCAAAGTCTACGTGTCACTAAGAGGTTTAAACACACCTTAGTACTGTGATCCTAAACTTTTTTTATCCAACACGTCATTCCTTTCACTTTTAGCTCTAACGGTGTCAAACTGTGCTAAAAAATGTCTAAACTATCCTCAGGTCTGCTAGCATAAGTGTATGTGATCTTTTAATCTTGGCCGCAGATCCAGAGAAGAACGGTGCAGGTTCATTGCTAGTATAAGTGTATTTTTAAAGTATTTCTGAATTTATTTTTCTAAAGGAAAATGGCTGTATAAGGTGTAAGCATGACTTCACGGTGAGGTCATCAAGCTAGCAAGGCAGAGTTCCCTCTGCTCGCTACGGCCACTCACGCGGCGTTGCGCGTGAGGCGTTGATGCAGAAGCCAGCGAGGACGACAAGCCGCGTGGAGCCACGCCACCCCGTCCCAAGCCACCGACGCCGCCGCGGTAGAGTTCGACACGCTCATGGACGTCCAGTCCGACGACTCTAATGGGAACCACGTCGGCCCGGATCTCGGCTCCATGGTCTCCGCCGCCTCCGCCAACCTCAGGGACAACGCCACCGGTGGCGTCGACCTCACCTGCGAGAGGACCGTCAACGCCTGGATCGACTAACGTCCCTCTAGTTCCAGCGACGGGTGTAACACCCCGGTGTTATGTAAGCATTTAGGCACTGCAAATCATGCATATTATGCATCATCAAGCATCCTAATCATACATGCCTAATCATGTAAATAGTAACTAAAACAATGCTTCGAAACATATGAAACATGCTCGTGAAACATGAATGTTGCATACACTTGTTTAGAGTTATTTTGCCCTAATTATGCTTGCTAGGTTAGTAAAACTATGTTTGGCTATAATTGTAAATCATCTAAAATTATTTAGCATGAATTTTTGGAGCAAAGTTTGTATTCAAATTTTTGACAAAATATGCATTTGAAATTTTTATTGAAAATGGTCAAAAATCCTCTCTATTTAGCTTTTGCTTCCCAATTCAAAATCTATGCAAAATTTTTAGTTGGTCCCTAAAGCAAAGTTATAGAGGATTAAATTCTAAGCAACTTTTATTTTTGGGCCATTTTCAAAAAAGTCATTTTCTTGCTCAAAAGGGTACTTGAAAACTGATATTTGAAAATTCATTGAAAATAGAATTTGAAAAAATTGTTTCTCTCTTTTAACGGGCCGCCGCCTCACTTCTGGCCCACCATTGCCCGCAATCGAGCACACGTCGCTCCGCCTCGCTCCCCGGCACCTGGTGCTCGCTGCAGGGACACCATTTGAGCAAGGTACAGCTGCCTTGCGCATTTTCACCGCCGTCGGTCATGGCGCCGCCGTGCTTGACCTCGCCGTGGAAGAGCTTTCCCCGTCACATCTCCATCCCCTTGAGTAACCTGCTCGGGTTCGCCATCTTCTTGCGGACCTAGCGCGCACGCCCGCTTGCCCGGTCATGGCCGACAATGGCCATCGGCCCGCTGGCAGCGGACCGCACCATCGTGGCGTCTAGAACGCCGACGTGGCGTGGCCGTCTCGCCTCGGTCGAGCTGGGCCAGGTCGGCCTTAGGCCGGAGCCTCGAGCCGGGCCAGTCGCCATTCTCCTTCGCTCAGGTTGCGCACGCCGAAAGCGGCCGTGGGCCAGTCGTTCCTATGGGCCGGCCCAGTAGTAATAGGAAAATGGTTTTCGTTTTTTCTTTTATTATTTAGGAAGAGAAATACTTTGGAAAATGTTTGTGTACTCATTTTGGCTCCAAATTTGTTGAAGTACAATTTTGTTGTATTCCTTATCACCAGATCTACATGATAAAAATATTGCATAGTCATTTTTGAGATACTTTTCTGTAGAGCTTTATTTAATTCTTGATATTGCTGATATCTTGTAAAATGTGTAGTAAAACCTATATGTATCAGAAAAATATGCTTCAAAGTTTGTTACTCTTCTTGTGTAATGTACTTCCTAGGAAAAATATATGCCATGCATGTCCTGTAGAAAAATTATGAGATGTAGTTCAAGTGCCTTTAATGGCTGATTTTTGTTATTTTTGCTAGAGAGCAAAATTTGTATAAAACATGCATGTGATAATTTTTGTACAATGACTATTTACTGTATAGAACATAGGAAAAATATTACATCTGTTGTTTGACACTTTTCATAATACAAAGTATTTTCATGTTCATAATTATGCCATAGCTTGTCATTTTTGTGTAGGCTACTCCACTTATTCAAATGTCATAAAAATTTAATGGTAGGCTACGTAGGGTAGTACTATGCTATGGTAATTTTCTAAGATTTTTCTAAGCTATAAAAATAAATGTTGCTATTCAAACCTATTATTAATTAGGGTTTAATCAAATGTTGCTTTGTGCATGATTAAGAAATTAGTGAAGCTTTGGTGTATCTTTGAAGCATTTAATGAGATGTGTTGACTTAGCATCTTAATAGTAGAAGAGAATACAGTAGATGACATGTGCTTGTAGTACATGTTCTTGATAATGTTGACTATCTTGCATGCAGGCATATTCATTATGTTCATTTCGTCCGATGCACCTTTTGCATAAGCACTTACGCACCTACATCATACAGGATCGCAAACCGAGAGCCTAGTCATCATACCCGAGGAGCCCGAGGAGCAGCTTGAGGTGTAGCCACAGGAAGTGACCAAAGTAGACGAGGAGGACGTTGAGGAACTTTCAGAGTGCCCCGATACCACCCGAGCTCCTTCGAGAGAGGCAAGCCCCAGAGTATTTTTCTCCCCGGTTTGTAATTATTAATGAAATGCTTTACTTTAATTGATGCATTACGTTCAGGAGTTGTTTGCAATCGTTGCTGCATTATACCTTGTCTACCTTTGTTATACTATATCCTTGTTACCCTGATATCCGTAGTCGAGTCAATGCTTAGCTGGCTTAGACTGATAGAAGTCGGGTGATTTCCTATCACCTGTGAGCTATAGGTGGTTACCTGGATCTGCTTGGATAACTATATAGTCATGGTATAACTAAGTGTTAATTTGAAGTTGAGACCTGGACGGAGACTTATAGAGTTTTGGACTGTAGTGCTTCCCATCTGTGTCGATTAAGGACCGACCAGTTGTTGGGCCTCAGGTCATGTTGAACAGCATGCCTTACTATTTAGCTGGCCAAATAAAGTACCTTTCAACCGTGAAGCTGGGAGATTATTTGGGCCGAGTAGATTGCCCGCAGCGCACTGTGCCGGAGCAGGTGTGGTAGGACACGGGGGCGTGATGATAAGACCAAAGGGCAGTCGGTCGGCCCCCGGGTACATGTGGTTCCTAGCAAACTTGAGATTTTCCTAGGATAGTTGACTCGGTGACCAATACCTCACTTTAGCGGGTGAGTGAGGTTTGTGTAAGGAATAAATCACCAGCTGGTTAGGAATCGATTCGAATCGCTATCGCTCCTGGATAGTGAGTACTTGACTTGAGTGACTTCATCGTAGTAATAGTTGATGGAACACTTGGACAGTTATAACGAATATGACATTATGGAAGTTGTTAATGATCATTTGTTATCATTATTTGCTTAATCACATGCTTGCTCTAGTATAGGTGCAAACATAGTCGACAGGTTAATAATAATTAACTTGATAATAATGCTTTTGGAAAGGTTCTTGAAATGCTAAAAATGCCTCTTTTTGTAAATGAGTCAGCTACCCTACTATAAAGCCCTTCATAATCCTTGGTGTCACTTTATTTTCGGTTATATCGGGTAAGTCTAGCTGAGTACCTTCTCGTACTCAGGGTTTTATTCCCACTTGTTGCAGATGGGCAGATGTATTACGGCTACTGTATCAACTGCCTTTATCCTGCGATGGGTAATGCTTAGGACCATGGGCATGGTCATTCCCTACATCTCGTCTGATACTTTTGTTGGAGATGATCATTAGCTGGCACTGTATTTGAACTCCGTGTGAGTGTGTGTGGTTTTGAACAAATGGCTTCCGCTACTTCTATTTGAACTCGTTTTGTAATAACTATGTTTAAACTCTGATGTATCTGTGATGCAAACTTTTATGTAATATGTGATGGTGACCGTTAAACTTATTACGATCTTGGCTGGTATGTGAGTTGGTTTGAAATCCTTCGTGATTTCACGGACTACCGGGTTATACGGGCTTAAGTTTGCTAAATCGTCTGCTCTGGCGGACGATTTTCTTACTTAATTTCGTATAATTGGTCAGTTCTGTTACAACGGGAAAGGCGGCGTCTTGGAGGTGTTCGTGTCCTACGCGCCCAAGCGCCCGCCCAGGCCCGTGTTGTCCGCGCCGCTCGACCTCGAGGAGCACGTCAAGGACGCCGCATTTGTCGGATTCTCCGCCTCCACGCAGGGGAGCATGGAGACGCACGCCATCGAGCGGTGGAGCTTCTCCACTGCGTCGCCTTCGCCATCCCCGCGTTCGGCACCCGCCACGGCGCCACTCGACTCTACCCCGGCGCTCCCGCCTCCCGTCGCCAACCCGGTGCTCCGTCACCGCTGCTCCCAGTAGTGACAACGGGTCCGCCGCACCGGCTGGCTCGAACGCACGAACGCCACGAGCGGCTCGTCCTGCCCCGCGGTCGCACGAGCTGTCCCCGGCGCCGGCGTCACGGCCGCCGCCACGTGTGCCCTGCATCACGCCGCGAACGCACGGACCCCACGAGCGCCCCTGCGCTGCCCCGCAGCCGCACGGGCGCCCGACCCTGCCCCGTGGCCGTCCTAGGTGCCGACGTCGCGATCCGCCGCTACGTGCAGCCCTGCCCCACGCCGCGGATGCGCGTGCCATCCTCGACTCCAACAGCGTGGGCGCCACCGCGAGTGGCCCGCCCCACCCCCGCGCGGGCGAGCTCCGCCCTGTCCACCACAGGCGCGCGCGGGCGAGCTCTGACGCGACCACCGCGATGGCGCGCTGGGCGAGCTCCGCCCCCCGCAACTGCGACAATGCACGGACGAGCTCTCCCCGGCCGCGTTCTTGATGAGGAAGAAAATGTCTGGGTTACTTACAGCTTGGCCCCACCGGATAGAGAGAAAGAAGTGGAAGGATAAGGTTGTGAGAGAAGTGTATTTTAGACTTTGCGACCGTTTGGACCCACGTGTCTGCTAAACGGTGGAAAACAGACGGACGATGAACGGAATATCGTGGAGGAAAAAAAAGAGAGTAAAGTGTCGTGGTATCTTAGTGCGTTTGAATTTTTTAATGATAAGAGGGTCTTTTACAGGGCCCTGGCCTGAGCCTGACCCCTGCGGGCTGCGGCCTGCCTGAAGCCCTGAACTGCCCGCAGGCTTGCAGTTGCAGCTCATTTGCAAGACACGGACAGCTCTCTCCTTTTCTTGCTTCCTTTTCTTTCAGTCGCTTCACTCCACAGCCTCGAGCTTTGGCTTTGTGGCACCTGTGATTCTGTGAACAAAGGACTCAAAGGAGGGTGGAGAGAGAGGGAGAGGGCCGATCCAAGTAGTTCCGGCCACCTGCTTGTTTCTCCATTTGGCCTGCAATGGCGGGGAGCTTCGACGGGAGGACGCCAACCAGAGGCGTTGAGCAGGCGAGTCAAAATCTCCTTCCCCCACTTACCCATTTCCTGTCCATTTCTTGGAGGATTTCACGGTCGCTTTTAGTAGGCTGGAGTGGGAAGACTTTTAATGCTTCCTCTTTTCCTAATCATTTTTTGGGGGATTTTATACCTGCATTTTTTGGGGAAATGAAATGCAGAGGGTTGGAATGCACCGACTGATTGCTTCAGCTCGTTGCTTTGTTCAGGCCATCGTTGCTCTGAAGAAGGGCTCACATCTCCTGAAATGTGGCAAGAGGGGGAAGCCTAAATTCTGCGCCTTCAGGCTATCATCTGTGAGTAATCTAGTGCCTGCGATTTCACTTCAAGAAATCCTAGAACCTGTCTCCTTTGATACAGGGGTACTCCCTTGTTGTCCATGATTTCAGTTTCTTCTTATTTATTTCCTTTTTAGTTACACACGACTCCTAGTTTATTAAGGGGAGCTTGAATGCCTGGGGTGGTAATTCTGAAGTTATACAGACCTAACGGTAACCAAAAAAATCATGTGGATACTGGATTTCTACCTACCTATTTCAATACTTTTTTCCTACCCCAGTTCATTCTGCTAGAAGTGTTGAACTAGATATTGCTCGTGCCCTTCGGAAACTGCTTAATAAGCACTGCCGTCTGCCAGAGAGAGACTGGCATCAGGTTTAAATAGATTCGATAGTGAGTAATATTATTAGTCTCAACCAATAAATTACAGAAGATTCCTTTGACTGACTTATACAGTTCCATTTTCTGAAATGTCACAGAACTGCAAATACCTCTGTCGATATCATACGATTCTATAATAGAGTTCAAACTTTTGAAGCTAGGACCACCATTCCAAGCTTTCGGTTCTAGAGCAGCCCAAGTTTTGAACCGTGACCACTAATAGTCATACAAGTATTTAGGTTTGTCACATGACAAATGATATTAGTATATTGATGATCAGAAATTCAGAAGTGCCTCCAGTTTTTATTTCATAATTTCTACGTAGATATGATCAGAACAAGTAGCAGTCAAATGTTTATATTTGGACATGAATATATCCGAAACAGCACCATTCTGGAGGGGAAAGTCATAAAGTTTTGTCCAATTGAACTATGAGGTCTTGGCCAGTTTCCTGTCCGCTATTGTATCATAGTTGAATTGCAGCTTGTTATGCTATGTATACGTAGTTAACTAGTTATATCAAAATCCACCTTCCAGTCATGGGGAAATATTTTTTCCTTCTATTTTCAGGATGAGACAACATTGATATGGTACTCAAAAGGGAGGGAAAAACACTTGAGCTTAAGCTCCGTGTCAGCTGTGGATTCTTGGCCAGAAGACGGTACACAATTCATTTTGTGCTGCAAAAAAGTCATGGTATTTGTTATTCATATTATAATGCAACTATTTCTAAAGATTTCAGAATTTTGCAGATAAAATTTCTGCGACAGCGTTGTCCAGAGAAGGAATCCCATTCCTTTTCACTTATATACAAAAATGGAGAGCACTCACTTGACTTGGTATGTGCATTGCAGTGTCCAAGTCATTTTGGTTTGTAAGTCTGTAGTGTCCATTTTTTTTTTCTCACCAGCACCATATCTTTCAAAAACAATGACCAGATCTGCAGCGATAGAGATCAAGCTGAATACTGGTATCTGGGCTTGAGGGCCTTATTACCAACTCCTTGTAGCCCATGTTCATCAATTGGATCAAGGAGCAGTAGACAGATGGACAGTTGTACAAATACTCCCAGCAGCTATATTCAGCTTAAGAGTAGGTTACCAAGTGCGCATGGCACACCAAGGCACATACAGGTTAGTTCAAGAAGTTACATTGTAGCATCTGAATGGTAACACTTATATCGCTTGCTTTGACATTTTTCTCTGGTACTTCATGTAGCAATGTTTGTTTTTGTTGGGAAAGGGGCTTCACGTGGCAAGTACAGGGCATGGACTGTCTGAATTTGAAATTCAGGAGGCTAATTGACAAACAGAATATTCTTAGGTTGTACCAACTTATATCAATCTCAACAAACCACACACCTATGAGTTATGACTGCAAGGCTATTAAATGAGATCCACATTGAAATGATTTTAACTTTATGAACCCAATAATTTGTGTTGTTTTAATCTTGTCCATATCACCATATGTAAGTAGACATGCCTTACTGATACGCTTTTTTGTTTCTACACGCCTAGTGCTCTTGGTTAAATTACAGTTCTTCTATTTGGGTCTAACGATTCGTCTAATGCATTTCATGTTAAGGTATATTCATCACACAGGAACCCCAAGAAGACACATGGAACATTTTTTGGTGGTAGCACTGATTGTTCAGAAGCATTATTTTACCCAAGGCAGCGAGCATTCTCTGACATAGATACCTACCTGGAAAAGCTGACACGCAAGATGTCAACTCCAGAAATACATGGTTTGAAGGATATTATGGTTGGTAACAAAGAAAAGGAGCAGAAAATTACCCAAACACCTTAACTGAAAACCTTTGAAGGACCCCGTGCAGCATGTAGGTTGGATTCTCTGAAGGATGTTTTTTTTCTGGGGTGATGCTTTTGGAAGTATTTTAGACTATGATGATACCTCAAAATCCCTTCCAATGTTAGTGGACTCAACCAACATGCTTGATGTACAAAGCATTTCTTGCGGAGAGACTCATGCAGCTATAATCACTAAGCAAGGGGAGGTCTACTCCTGGGGCAATGAGAGCAGTGGCAGAATTGGAAATCAAGTAAATATCAAAGTCTCCCGACCCAAGCTTGTTGAGTCTCTTGCCTCTTTACATGTGAAGGCTGTGGCATATGGATCAAAGCACGCTTGTGCAGTAACTGTTTCTGGTGAACTTCTTGAATGGGGCGAAGGACCCCATATGGGTCAGTTGGACTGCTATGCAAAGAATCAATGGTTTCCGCATAAAATGTTTAGTCCACTGGATGGCATATCTGTTGTGAAGATTGTTTGTGGGCCTTGGCATACAGCAATAATAACATCGTCTGGTCAGTTATACACATATGGGGATGGAACATTTGGTGTTCTTGGTCATGGAGATACACAAGGAACTACTCGACCAAAAGAAGTAGAGTATTTGAAAGGCTCAAGAGTGAAATGTGTGGCATGTGGGCCATGGCACACAGCTGCCATTGTGGAAGTAATCAGTGATTTCAAGAGCAATTCACCAAGAAGCAAGCTGTTCACATGGGGCGATGCGGATCGGGGGAAGCTGGGTCATGCTGACAAAAAGATGAAGCTTATACCAACATGCGTCGATTCACTGACAGACTATGATTTTATTCAGGTGTCCTGCGGGATGGCACTCACTGTCGTTCTTTCTATTACTGGTGTGGTCTTCACTATTGGCAGTTCCATGCATGGGCAATTGGGGAACCCCCATGCAGATGGTAAAACTGTTTGTGCTGTTGAAGGACTACGTAAGACCGAGTTTGTCAGACATATATCATCAGGTTCTTCCCATGTAGCAGTGCTGACTACAAATGGGAAAGTGTTTACATGGGGTAAAGGCAAGGAAGGGCAGCTTGGTTTAGGTGACTACCTTAATAGGAGCACTCCAACTTTAGTAGATGCATTGGAAGGTAGGCAAGTGGAAAGCATATCTTGTGGTTACAATTACACTGCAGCAGTATGTTTGCATAAGATAATCTCAAGGAAGGACCTCTCTGTATGTAGTGGTTGCAAGATGGCTTTTGGTTTCACTAGAAAGAAGCACAACTGTTACCATTGTGGCTCCATGTTCTGCAATTCCTGTAGTAGTAACAAGGTTGCCAGGGCAGCACTTGCACCAGACAAGAGCAGAAGGTATCGCGTATGTGATGGGTGTTTCTGTGAGCTACTGAAAGTTGTGGATTCTGCTAAGGTAAAGTCTGAATTAAAGACCAGCAAAGGAGCTGAAATTATAAGGTCATACACACCAAAGTTGTCTCGTATATTCAGGGATGCAAACTTACCTGTAGAAAAGGTGGCTTTAGTACAACGCCCCAATCAGAGAAATGAGGTCCCGGCCATTCCAGTCCAAGCAAAATCTCAGAGATGGGGGCAAGTTGAGTGCCCAGCTCAATTTCTACCTGGAGAAGACAGTTTTCAGTATCAATCTATATCAAAGAATCATATGTGTAGTGCCTCTGTTTCCGAGAGAATGCATGACCCCATAGTGCTGAAGTCTGGCAGATCTCTGCAACAGCCTAATGATGACCAGAGGAAAGATCTGAACAGCACAGAAACCTTGCTCACAGAAGAAGTAAAGCAGCTTCATTCACAGGTAACTTTATGCGGTTATGTCACTGATAAGCAAATAATTTTGTTTCCCTTTCCAGAAATAAGCTGTAATACTATTTCTGGTGTTTCAATAGGTGACACTTCTCGTGGAGCAGTACCATCAAAAAGCTCTTCAGGTTGAACTGTATAAACAAAAACTTGATGAGACATGGCTAATTGTTAGGGATGAGGCTGCAAAATGCAAAGCTGCCAAAGACATCATAAAGGTTCTAACTCATCAGGTATGGGCATGATACATACTCTGATTCCAATCAGTACACTGTTTCAGTTGCAGTTTTAGTTTCAGTAAGAAAGAAAGTGCCATGCATCACTTTGCCTTGATTGGCATGTTTGTCTGTTGTGAACTGTGCAGTGTAAGGCCTTGTCAGAGAAACTTTTGGTTGGTCAGCAATATGAGAACCTTGAGACAAAATCTAATATCAGCCAAGGACAAATATTGTCAGCAGATTTGCAGCATTATCCCAGTGAAAAGCTTGCCACAGGCAAATTCGGACAACTCAACAACACCAAAAATCAGCAGTCCAGCAGCAAAGGAGATGAAGAATATACACCTTCTTCGAGTTCTGATGTGCAGGTAGAAGGATCGTGCAGTCATTTGAATGGTTCAAGAACATTTGATGGTAATGGCTGTGTTACAGAAGGGAATTCCCTTGTTGCTCGAGTCACCTCCAATGGTGTGATTGAGCAAATCGAGCATGGGGTTTATGTCACATTTGCTGTATCACCTAGCGGCAAGAAAGACAAAAAACGTGTACGATTCAGGTGGGTCCTAGGATGACTTACTGGTGCTTGATTTTACCTTTTACATTTGCAGTAACCTAACTAGGCATTCTTGGTGGTGTAGTCGGAAGCATTTTGGCGAGAAGGAAGCTCAGCACTGGTGGGAAGAGAATAAGGGCAGTGTCTATGCCAAGTACAGTACTGAAAAAATATAACATCAGCTAGAGGGCACAATCAAGAATGTACAAGAGTAACCACAAGGTCAGATTGGGGTGTCTACTTTTGAGCAAGAAGACAAATGACATGGAGCAGATAAGATGATATTGGCGGAACAGATAACTGACTCCTTTTTTGCCAATGAAAATAGGCAGTTTAACTTACTGTAGATATGAATGTACAGATAAGATTGAGTGAATGGCGGCTGGATGCCTCCTCTTTCTTCTCCATTTCCTCTTGATTCAGTTACCATGATCTAGTCTGATGAACAATGCAGTGCTGAATGTTTCCTAAAAAAACAATGCAGTGCTGAATTGAACTAGTATCAGTTGTAATTTCCTGGTAGAAAGTAGAATTTGTTCAGTGTTAGTTGTTTCCCTTGATTCTTCAGGCAACTAAAGCTGCAACAAGGGAAGTTTTCAGACATAATAAGGCTGATATAGTAGTCAGGGCTCATATCCTGACGGAGAAAGCATCCAACTGAAAACGGTTCAAACCCTCGGCCCAAATAGGAAGGCAAGGCTTATCCTTCCGAGACTCCACACCTCCGGCAATGGCGAGCGCTCACGCCGGCTTTGCCCTCACCATCGCTGCTTCCAGAAGCTTCAGCTTCAAAATCGTGGCATGCCCCTCCCCCTCCCCCTCGCCCACGCATCGTCCGGTCGCTTCGCGCGTTGGGGTCCGCAACCAGCAGCGCGCGTCCACTGCCACGGCCTGTCTCCAGCAGCCGAGCGCCTCCCATGACGCCGCCACCAGGCTGTGCGTCAGCGGTAGGCGCCCCGATCTCAGCGCACTCACTTTGCTCCTAGATTTGGTAATCCTATGTTAGGCGCCCCGATCTCAGCGCACTCACATGGCTCCTAGATTTGGTAATCCTATGCCGTGCATTTTAGGTCTTTCAGCCAACGATTTCCTGACGAAATTCGAAATCTCCAAGGCCGAAATCTTAAAGCACACGTTCTGACGGTTCCCTTCCTCGAACAGGTCTTTCGTTCCGCACCACCGAACAGAACCTCCGGGACGCATTCGAAAAGTTTGGTGACCTTACGGAAGGTGACAGTCCGAGATGAGTAATGTGATGAGAAACTGCACCCGTTTTGATTCAGAATTATTCAGATTTGCTTCATGCTTGCTACTCCAGTTTGTCTCGTGATGGATAGAGTAGCGAAGCGACCGAGAGGTTTCGCTTTCCTTTCTTACACCGAGGAGGAGGAAGCCAGGGGCGCCATGGAAGGAATGCACGGGAAGGTGAAAGATGTTCAGATCGTCAGATGCTTGTGTGATAATCTGTTGATCGCCAGATGTTCAGATAACTTGTAGGCTTTGTTTGTAGCTCACACTCTATGTTCTGCAGTTCCTGGATGGCAGAGTAATCTTTGTTGAGGTTGCGAAACGAAGGCCTGGACCCTGAAGGATTGTGGCCAGGTGCCAAGCGAAATGTCATCCAGTTTCCTTGACGCTTGTTCGATGAACCTGACAAGTCTTTCTGTATTACTTAAACTCTGTGTAAACTAAATTCATTCATTGCAGGTTTCTGTAGCACGGCCGTACTGCATCACCAGTGTTACGATTTTTAAGGTACTGATCATTGTTCAAAAACTAGATTGTACTGCACCACCTAGTGTTACAACTTTTAAGGTACTGAACATTGTTCAAAAACTTGATCGTAGGTTTCGGCAAAGTCCCTGATGAGACACTGATGCAGGCAAAGCTCACGTGAAGTTCATATGTCAATAGAGTAACTGAAGAAACCTTAGCAGCATTCGGTCGTGTAGCTGCCATTTCATTGTTTCACAAAACATTCGTAATTTACATATACAGGTCATACAATATGGTCTCCTACTACAACTATTACATTACTTGCTGCATGACAACCATTGACCTCAACCTCCACCGCCGGGGGAAAATTACAAACACTCCGAGAGGAAAATGGAAACATTAGTCTTGAACTATACAATGGCAGACAGGAACCACAGTCAGTCAGTCACCTCCATTTGTGGAAGGCTGCTTCACCAGTTTCAATCTGCCTCTCATAACTCATAAGTAACAGCAGAATGCGAGAATGGTCCATCCTGCAAAACATCAGTACTGATGTACTGTACTAGTCATACGTATTGAATATCAGCAAAAATATCCAGAGTAGCGGTGGCGAGGGCCCAAAATTTTACAGGCACAGCCTTGTCATCTCTCTATCTGCCTCCTCCCCAGTTTCCTCTGACTGCAGCATCTTGCTTTGAGATGTGCACTTCTTGTATGGTACAAAACCTCGAAGGCAGGCTGGAACTGTGCTCGCACATTTCCTTGAACCTGGAACAGGTATCACTTTGTCTTCATCGTTGTTTACTTTCGTGCATTCTATAGAATCTGAATTCTGAGTTGTTTCAGCCACACTGCTGGAGGTTGTGTTCGACTCCTGTCCATGATCCTTCTGCCCTCGTGACCTTGCAGTCTACAGCTTGAGATGGTTGGTTCTGCTGCTTATTTGAGGTAACTGTCTCTGCGTTCAACACTGTGTAAGATATGCTTCCATTACCGTAGTTGAGGAATTGGCAAGCAGAGTGCATAGAGAACACCTCCCCTTGAGGAAGATAGTACATAAACTGCTGTGTACCGGTCAGCCATGGGCACCATGTCTTTGCTTCTTCTGTAACTTGGGAAGACAACTTCCCAGTTCCACTAGTTGGTGTCTCAGCTGAAGCATCCAGTTCCATGTCTGCCACATGTTGTAGGCTCCCAGTATTGGAGCTTGGCTGCTGATCTAAATTATTAACCACAACCCTCTTGCCAAATAGCCTAAGAACTGGACCTTCAGGTATTTCACATGCCACATCGTTGGAAGTGGTGGCATCCTGCAGCATATTTAAGGCGTTTGTTAGAACTAAGAATTTAGGTGTTATCAACTGTGCTATTAGATGCTGTTCTCAAAGGAAACGAATTTTCAATTCCATTTCCATGCCACCTAGAATTAATGTAAAAAGGTGCCAGGAACCAGCTAGTATGCTGATATACATGGTGAGGTTATGGACTTTAGTTGGATGCTTAATATTCTTAGGAATGAAAGAACATATGCTTTGCAAGGTATATTATGGCTGTAACAATGTTCAGTACCTTGGAAAGTGCTACTGATGTGCTTGGTGTGAAGCATTTGTCCTCCATGTAAACCGAGGAAGCTGGTGATCCACTACCTTCAGTTTGCAGGGTCTCGGAGCCAATCTGTGCTGTGGATAACACAGATTTTGGTGAGCAATTCTCCTGCTCAGACAGGGACTGTGTCTGCAACAGGGGCTTCTGAAGCTGTTTGATCGCAGAGGCATCCCTGCCGACTGAATTACGCAGCTTGCGCGGGTATGGGTGTGTTGGCCTCCTCTTTGGCCGTGGCGGCGGAATCTGAATTTGCGGTGGAGCAGCTACGCTGTTGCTATCCCCAGAGGATTCTCGGAAGACCTGCAGCGTGCAAAGCAAAAAGCAATCAGAAGCACATCTTGGATGGCACAGCATGGATAGCATCTGCTGTCCATGATTGAGCTGACTTACATCACCTTGCAAGCAACACAATCCATGGAATTTTCAGGCAGAGGGGATTTGATGGGTTTTTTTTCTATGCAAGAGGCAACGAGACCTTGGAGAAGAACTTCTGCGCGTGGCTCCTGATTTGCACGGCAGTCTTGCTGCCTATGTGCTCTGCAGATTGTACAGGTCATCAGCCAGGTTCTGTGCAGTTCTGATAACAAAGCTTGTAGTACATGACCATAAATAAAGAAGGGTGACAGGCACAGAGGCACTCTTCTCACCTTGTATACGGCGCCAGGCACGGCCGTGCTGCTGCAGGGCCTCCAAGAAGAGATTGTGCTCGTCCTCGGTCCATTTCTCCCTCTGCTTGGATATCGTGTATGGCTTGCGTGCCTAAACGGCAAGTGCCAAAAGTGTGACCTTGGTGAGAGGAAAACATCTCCAGCTTCATTAGATTTGGAATTCGGTGCTAAAGCTGCTCTGCAGATCGCAAGAGAAGTTTTAGGTGTACCTTAGGGGCTCGCGCTCCTCCTGGCAAGTTCAGTTCACCGGAGTTGAGAGTGTTCTTCAGATGATCCATGAAGTTTCCATGGCCGACGTGATCTGCAGCAGGCCTTTGATCGTTCCTCGCCTTCAGAAACAGAGAGGAACTCAGGATTTTCTGAGCCAAAACAACAACAACTCAGCAGCCTTTCTTTTGGGGGCATACATGTATGGCAGCAAAGTAACAGACTTCCAAGAACACGCTTTACCCCCGAACAAACCAAAACGATCGGGAAGAATAACGACAGCTGAAGAAAGTAAGACTAGTTAGTTACCTGAAAACGAGCCATCTCGAGATTTCTGAACCACCGAGTCTGACAGCACCTCAACCCCCGGCTCTTCACCACGAGCACGAATCAAGCAGCAGCAGCAGGAAGCAGAAGAAGGCGAGAGCATGCACCACCGAGACCAAGCCACCGGCTGCTGAACACCCTTCCGAGAGCTGCCGGTCCTGAAGCGGGAGGGGAGGAGAAGAGAGGAGGCAGGCAACGAAATGGAGGCTGGATGGTGCAGCGAGAGGGGGAGAGGGCGGAGAAAAAGGGAGGCGAGGCGAGGCCAGGGCGCCACGTCGGACAGGATTTTTCCGCCGGTGCCCCTTTTCCGTGCGCGCTTTTCCGTCCGGCCTCACGCCGCCGCCGGGACAGGATGAATAATCTATCCGCCTTTACAGGCTTCGTGGGGCCCGGAGCGGAGGACGCCCGGGCGCCGCTCGATTCTTGTGGCCGTCGCTGCTCCGCCGGTCGGGTTGCCTCGCCTCGCCTCCAGAGCTGCTCGTCCGCCACCGCAGCTCACCCAACCATGCGCTGCACGACAGGGGTGGGGGTGTTGGGTGTTCCTATCGGTCCGGCCCGGCCGGTCGGCTGGCTTGCCTTCCCGTCGTCGCCTTTGGTGGGCCGCGCCTGCGGTGGCTCGTGGATATGTGTCATCGTGTCGAGACTAGAGAGGCGGTTTGGCTGTTTGATCGACGATAAAGCTCGGCAAAAGCCAAAAGCAAAGGCCAAACTTCCCCTATTTATATGCACACACGCAAAAATATCTTGCAAAGTATACTACTATATATAGTAGTATATAAAGTTAGGCCTGGTATGCACACGCGAGAACAACTTACCAAGCCGAAAATGAGCTATACCCTCGCTCCATCAGTAGTAGTAACTACCTCCGGAGTTTGACTTTGCGCTGCTGCTCCTACAGAAATATCTGGACAAATATCTGAGGCCTTAGGGGCCGAAAATGACCTATACCCTCGCTCCATCAGTAGTTGTAACTACCTCCGGAGTTTGACTTTGCGCTGCTGCTCCTACAGAAATATCTGGACAAATATCTGAGGCCTTAGGGGCCGTTTTTCCTCCGAAATCCGATCCTATCCGCTTCCGCTTTGGTGCTTTCATTTCATGCGACGAAACGTAACTTGTTTGGCTTCTAAAATTGGGTCGCCAGGACGGCGCGTCGTCCGCCGTCGCGCCTGCTCGGCTGGATGGATGGATAGACAGCCTGTCCGCTTGCTCGTAAACGATCGTAAATTTTTAATTGGGAATAGTGTTTTTCTCTCACACCAAATCAGCTAGCAGTAAATAATCCACGATACGATACGGTCTCCCAAACAGGCTGAGAGTAGCACAGATGGGCAACCGGCCGGCCCGGCACGGCCCGATGGGGTTTGGGCTGAGTAGGCACGCCGTGCGTTGCGGGCACGCGGGCCTGATCTTTGGCCCAGGCACGGCCCTATGGGCCTTTTTTCATGCCGGGCCAGCCCGTCAGGCACGCCAGAATTTGCTGGCCGTGCCAGTCCACAGCCCGGTTCACATGAAACACCTCAGAGAACACATCTCCTCAATGGCTCAAAGTGGATTGGTGGGATAATAAACACCAGATAAAACAACAGTGCAGCCATAAAAGAGTTTCAGGAACTCCAATATCTTCTCAGCAACATATCAGTGATTTGGAGACAACAATGCAAATCCATAATTTGAATTAATGAACACAGAAAAAACTGCACTATATGGAATAAATGTTTCAGCATAAGATAAGTAGCATTCCATCTAACATCCATATCCAAGCCAAACTTTCTAGATCTAATACCTTAGCATTACAGTAGTTCTTGAACATAGCAATTATTTGATTAGAGGAATTCAAAAAATTAATTGCAGTTCTAAAATCTTCTAGGTAAGGTTTTAACCTCTTTAGTTTAGATTTAACAATCAGATTAATTATATGACAGGCACATCGTTGATGCACAAGAGTATACTTACGTTTATTAGGATCTAAAGGCTAAGGTGAAGGATCAGAACCCAAATAACCAGCAAACATGGGTGTTAAAGTTTTCATAGCCTTAGCTTTAGAAGACGAGGACCACACAGAGGCAACGAAACTGGGAACGGATTAGCAAGGACGGCGAGTGCTGGTGGAGGAAGTGGCAGGGACACAAACTCATATGGTCACCGAGAGGACAAAGGAGAGGGAGAGGGAAAAGGGAGGGGATCAGGGAACTCAGGGTGAGGTGGGGGAGCGGCGGCGAGGTCACCGGAGCCGAGGACGATGGTCGACGGGGACGGTCGGAGACGAGCGAGAGCGAGAGAGAGCGACGCGGCGAGGGAGGGGAGGGGATTTCTGAGTTAGGGTTTGGGGAGTGAGGGGGACAGCCATAGCGCCTACATTTTATATGGAGCGGGGGGTGCAGCGGGGAGGGGAGGTGGGCTGGGCCAAATGCAGCGGGGAGCAGAGGAGGGGAGGCGGGGAGGTGAGGTCGTGCCGTGCCGTGCTGGCCCACGTGCCATGCCGACCCACATGCCTGGCATGTGGCCCAGGCACTGCCTGCTCCTCCGGGCCATGCCAGCTGAAAGCTCTAGTTTGGTTTTGGTTAATTGATGAAACCCTAAGTGCTAACCTAGTTTATCAAGATGATTATGAGATAGGTAGCACTACTCTAAGTGATGAAGCAATGGCGAATATCATGACAATGGTGATGGCATGGTGATGGTCAAATGCTTAAACTTGGAAAAGAAGAAAGAGAAAAACAAAAGGCTCAAGGCAAAGGTATAAAATGTAGGAGCCATTTTGTTTTAGTGATCAAGACACTTAGTGAGTGTGATTACATTTAGGATAGATAGCCGTACTATTAAGAGGAGTGAAACTCGTATCGGAATGCGGTTATCAAAGTACCACTAGATGCTCTAACTCATTGCATATGCATTTAGGATCTAATAGAGTGCTAACACCCTTGAAAATGTTTGTGAAAATATGCTAACACTAGTGCACAAGGTGATACACTTGGTGGTGTTGGCACATCTACAAAGGAGGTGGTGTTTACAAAGGAAAATGGAATGCCTATTTTCTATTGCGCCGGATGCAAATTCTTGTGGTTGGCACATTAGAGCAAGGGTGAAGAAGTTAGAAGTAAAAATGAGTTGATCGCAAAGACGCTGGCGCCGGTCAACTGACCGGACGCTGGGTCTGAAAGCACCGGACCCTGACAGCGCGCGTCCGGTCAGGTGTGGCAGAAAGGTCGCCAGTTTCAGTGTTGCACCGGACGCTGGACCTGAGATGCACCGGACGCTGGTTTCTGCATCCGGTCAAACTGATATGGCAACATAGTGACTAGAGTTTAGCACTGGACGCTGGTCTGTGTCCGGTCAGGGTGGACCGGACGTGTCCGATCGAAGAAAACCGGATTTGGACCGGACGCGTCCGGTCAGTTTTGCCGGAGCATCCGGTCAGTTAATAGCCGTTGTGATCTGGCGGCTCAAGTTTAACTCAGAATGACACGTGGCTTACATCTATGGACCGGACGCTGTGTCCAGGGTCCGGTCAGTATGACCGGAGTGTCCGGTCAGAGCGCGTTTTGCCCAGTGAAGGGGTACAACGGCTCTATTTGATGGGGGCTCTATTTATAGCCCCATGGCCGGCTCAACGGAGAACTCTTACACATTTTCATTAACATAGCAACCTTGTGAGCTTAGCCAAAGTCCTCCCACTCATCTCCATCATTGATTCATCATCTTTGTGAAATTGGGAGAGAATCCAAGTGCATTGCTTGAGTGATTGCATCTAGAGGCACTTGGTATTCATGTTGCGCTGCGGATTTCGCTTGTTAATCTTGGTGGTTGCCACCACCTAGACGGCTCGGTGCAGCGGTGGAGGATCGGCATGAGTTGGTGATTGTTCATGGCCATCTCCGGTGATTGTGAGGGGAGTTGTACCTTTCCCGGCGGAGCGTCGAAAGGTAACTCTAGTAAATTACTCGTGTCATTGAGTTACCTCACTTGTGGGTCGGTTCTTGCGGTGTCCAATCGTGTGGACGAGGTTTGTGAAACACCTCTTAGCCGCCGAACCACCAAGTGTTGGTCGACACAACAGGGACGTAGCGTGTTGGCAAGCACGTGAACCTCGGGAGAAAATCGGTCGTCTCTTGCTACTTGCATTCTCTCGGTGATTGGCTTAATCTTCATCTTGTGATTGGTTCACTCCACGACCCGACGGTATAATCGTGTTACTTACTCATTTACATTTCCGCAAACTAGATATAGCAAGC
The DNA here is from genome assembly GCF_019320115.1 of Miscanthus floridulus. NCBI lineage: Eukaryota > Viridiplantae > Streptophyta > Magnoliopsida > Poales > Poaceae > Miscanthus > Miscanthus floridulus. The sequence continues at coordinate 68,128,934 of NC_089591.1, forward strand.
TCTTTAGTGTAATTAGAATTGAGAGCTTGCCTTGTGCTTTAAACATATCTAGTGGAGCTCTTTAGTGTAGCATTTGTGAGAGCTCTTAGTGAGTAGTGGTCAAGTAGATTGTGTGCCAATTGATCATTGCAACTAGAATTGTTGGATAGGTGGCTTGTAACACTTGTAGAGCTAGAGCAAGTTTGCATTTCACTATTTGTCTTACTAATCAAATTACTCTAGTTGATTTGTAGTTTTTAAATAGGCTATTCACCCCCCTCTAGCCATATTAGGACCTTTCACTAGCCCAGGCTCGCTGGGCACCGGGCCAGGCCATGCTTGGGCCAGGCCAAAATATCGGGCCTCGTGCCAGGCCCACGGTTCTGGGCTACATGCCCATATATATCTCCTACAACTAAAAAGGACTAAAAGTAAGACTATTTTTTTGTGCGACTTTTTTTGGGGTCGCTCCTCTCTTCCGGCCATACGATACCCCACGCGATAGAAAAAAAACTGTCATCTCTACGATCCCTGCCTGCTTTGAAGGAAACAAATCGATCACCTGAGGCCACATGCATAGAAGGAAACAATGATCATGCATGGAAGAAAACAATTAGCAAAGATCAAGCAAGACTTCTCTCTTCCGGCCATGCGATACCCCGCGCGATAGAAAAAGAAACTGTCATCCCTGCGATCCCCGCCTGTTTTGAAAGAAACAAATCGATCACCTGAGGCCACATGCATGGAAGGAAACAATAATCATGCATGGAATGAACTAATTGGCAAACATCAGGCAAGACGACTCAATGAGGTTGTCCCTTAATTTTAGTGTTTCCAGCATACCGGCCTGAAATTAAAAAGTGGCTGCTCCTTGAGAACATCAATGGTGCCAAATAAAAGATGTGCAGGTTATACATGGTGAGACCGGTGAACCTTCTGTAATTTCCTAAACGAATATTCCCACCATTCGTATATAGGTCCATTCCCCTGTGTTTCTTCATGCTCCAATTATCATATAATATGAAACTATTGTTGTGTTCATCACCACTTCGAGTTGACTACTCCCATTAGCATATACTTCCTCTGCCCCAAAATATAAGTCCTTATGGGATGTGTGTAGGTCAAACTTTCTCAACTTTGACTAGGTTTGTAAAAAATACGTGCAACATTTAAAAATCAATTGGTCGACTCTTGAGGCCACATGCATGTAAAAAATACCTACATTATAATTGGTCGAAGTTAAAAAAAGTTAACTTCTCGGGAAGCGAGAATGAATTCTATTTTGGGATAGAGGGAGTATATCAAAGCAGTGTTGAAAATATTTTAACAATCAAGTTCGTCTCTGTCTGATTGATAAGGTTAGACATCGTAATGGCATAAAATTTTTTGACTCTCATGGACACCCTTATGGATCACTACAAAGCATCCTAATCCTACAACATACACAAATGACAACCTTAAAGATCATCTTAGACGTTCTGGCATTAGAGTATATACGTGCAGACACATAGGCATGGTGGTGTAAGTGAGTAGCCAGCAGGAGTCGAGAGTTAGGGGGTGTTTGAATTCCAGGACTAAACTTTAGTCCTTATCACATTGAATTTTTAGATATCAATTAGGAGGACTAAATATGAGCTAATTATAAAACTAATTACATAAGTTGTGGCTAATTCGCTTGTCAGCGCCGTGTACAGGATGGTATGGAGATGTGGTGGAACTTATTCGTGGATTTGTTGGCGCACGAAAGAAATGGATATCGAAAATCTCTTCCTATCAGTATAAAAAATGATCTTAGCCGCATCACAGAAAGATCTACACAGTAGAGTTTGTGAGCTTGCGACGTCATGCTCTATGTGACTGTGTAAATTTCACGAACTTAGCTTTTTGGATTAAATGTCACTTTAACGTCGGTCATCTACTTTTACAGTATTGTTATCTTGTCGTGCGATACGTGTGTTTTTAGCACGAAAGTTTAGTTGTCCCGTAGCAACGCACATGCACGAACCTATTTACATATATACTCGAACCTGTGTGTATATGATTATATGGAGATGCAGTAGGAACTTATTCATGGATTTATTGGCGCACGAAAGAAATGGATATCGTAGAATTCTTTCTGCCGATATAAAATATTATCTTAGCCGTATTACGAAAAAGTCTATACAGTAGAGTTGGTAAGCCTGCGACATCGCGCTCTCCGTGACTATGTTAATTTCACGAACTTTGATTTTTAAATTAAATATCACTTTAATATTGGTATTTAATTTAACAATATTGTACGATTTGTGTATTTTTAGTATAAAAGATTTAATCGTCTATGAACGTACGAGCACGCTACCAGAGCATAAAAGCGCAGGGAGGCGGGGACTGGCGCTGTCGTCTGGCCCGCCGCCGCTTCGCTTTTTGACACGTCAAAGCCACCACCACGATGCCGAGGCCCCAGCCCAAACACGGGTCCTGTCGCCTCACCGCCGGACACGTGCCTCCCTACTAGATATTCACACAGCAGGGAAACCACCTTGTATATTGCTCTTTTCTCTTTGCTCTGGAGAGTGAGAGCAACGGGTCTCCCTCCATGCCTCCATGGGTTGCACTAGAAGCCAGTGGAAATTCCGTCCACATGTTTTGCATTTGCAGGCACGCCTTCGTGCACTTTTGAGAGTTTTGGGCTTTGGTTTTCTAAAAAAGAAAAAGAGTTTTGGGCTTTCGGCGATGTGACTCGTGACTTCGTGAGAGGCCACCTGTCAGAGACATATGATCCGGTCGCTGGCGGCTGGCGCTTGGGTTCCTTGCAGGGCAATGGATCGACACTGCAGCCCAGCGAGGTATGGTCACGGCGGCCCAGCGTGGCCCCCGTCGTCCAGGCGTTTGACGTCGTGGCTTGTCGTTGGCGGCATCACGTGCTCTTGGCAGCAACGCACAAGTTTTAAGATCTGGCTGGGATTTTTTGGAAGACTGACGGCGACTTGAATTTATTGTACCAGCAGTACGTGTCCTGTGTGCTGTGTCCAAAAACGACGACTGTCCATCAGAAATCGCCATGGATATTCCACTTGATACAAGTAGTAGCAGTACAACTCTTATTTAGTTTATTTATTAGATTAGACTGAGCCAGCCCATCAGAATTTGAATCAGCTGGATCCACCGTCAGTTGACAGGCTGCTTCAGATGCTCAAACGGGTGGTAGGCTGCTGGCTCGCTAGCTTTACCAACCGCGTTTGCTTGATTTCATCATGAACGTACTATAACCAGTTTAGCAGCCACAACGATGTCACGAAAGAGTATAGAAGCAAATACGTAGTTCGGGCGGTTCGACTGCTTCTGCGTGACGTGTCGTTCTCCTTTTAGTAATTGCAAGTACACGACCGGACAGTTGGAGCGCGCGTCACTCATCCGACGCAGCGCGCGCATTAGTAGCTCCAATAATTCAGGGAAATTAGACCCTGCCGTCTTTAGGGCATGTACAACCCACAGGTGAGGTTTCGTCTCTAAACGTCTCGAATCTATCATACATATAGGTATAAAGATAAATCATACAACTCACAGACAGAGGTCCGTCTCTAAGCTGTTTAATGCATTGCATTTAGCTAAGATCAACTATAAATAAATTTTTGTATACCACTATATGGCTATTTGATAAAAAATATATCAAGGATAAATTATGAATACTATTTTGTACAACTATTTGATAAAAGATTGCAAGACTTCGGCTACTCCTCATCACTAAAGAAATATTAGAATTTAGAAGTACAGAAAATAAAAAAATAAAAAAATAGACGAAAAGACTAGACGGTCTTATCTCTTCCAGTTATTCTATTCTTTCGCGTGCGGCCATTATCTATTCATCTCCATTGGTCATTCTGTGTCTGTATGTGCTCTCCCTTCCCTCTCCTCCCCCTCTTCTCTCTACTAGTATTTCTCCATTGGTCTTCCTCTACTATTCTTTCCCGTGCGGCGAGGCGAAGCTTGGCCGGGCACAGTGAGTAGCGGCAGGGGCCGACGGCTAGCTCGTTCTATGCGGCAAGGAGGAGCTTTTGCCCCGCATCCCATGGACGATGACGGCGACCTCGGGCCGGCGTCAGCAAGGGGCAATGGGTAGGGCAATGTACATCTTCTGTTTTAGAGCTCGTGCATTTCTTCTCCTGTACTGGTGCCACATGGGATCTACTGGATCTGTTGCTACATAGACGGGATAGGTACAACGGTTTCTGAGCGTCGATTTGGTACGGGAGCACGGGCCCGCCCCGTCGTCTCGTGAGACGACGGCCTTGGCCTGTCTATTGCCTGTGAGGGTGCTTTCTGCAAATTTTGCCTCAGAGAGACGGCTCCTAGAGACGCGATGTACGTGCCCTTAGGTTTCAGACGGAGCAGACTGATGATGCCCCCGATTATATTATATGCATGCTGGTGATTGGATGAAGCTGCTCTGGCGGTTATCCTGTGCTTTCTTGGCCATATATCAGTACAGAGTTGACAGATCAGCGCGCGCCGCTACAAAGTGGAAGATCAGACCTAATAAACCAGCCAGCTCGCGAAAACACAAAGCAATGTATAAAATGCCTCCGCGCATGCAATCACTAATCTGGAAGCTTGTGGCTTTGGAACAAAGTTAAGCAAAAAAAAGCTAACCGATCTCACCGTTCGCTTTTATTAGGGCCTGCAAAAACTAGTGGTCGAGGAGAGACGGCGCTAGCTTTTAGCAGCTTGGTAGTACGAGTCGTCCCATCATCAGCAATGCATGCGTTAGATTGTGTATGTATTTTGTTCAAGGGTTCTTCTTGGCAATTAATGGGTCTCGCTGCATCTGCTGACCGGCGGCAAGAAAGAGTGCTTCTGGCCAAACGTTTGAAGCCGCTAGTCAACGCAATGCGTTGCCTTTACCTGAAGGCTGAGGCAACATAGCATAGCATAAAAGCCATCGATTATGGTCTTATTATATGGAGCTGTAACCAACCTACGTGCACGTGCTTCACCGTGACCATTTTACCCCATCTATTCGTAGCTGCTGTAGCCCGTAGGTCGCTGGTTTGACGTTCCCCGCGAACTGTCATGTTGGCTGTGTTCTGGGCTGGGCAGGAAGATCTCGTTCTAGGCCATGCTAAAACTCCCAGCCCATGTATCCGGCCTTTTTCGGCTTGTTCAGAGGACCGGCCTAGTCATGCACGCAGGTCTTTTTCCCAATCCACATCCAAGCCCGCACGTGACGCGTCCACCCGCCGGTCCGGTCCTTCCGCCAACCTCTGCACTTCGCCAGTGAAACTCGAATACGCAAGAGTATTCGTATCATTTGCCTTAAGAAGGAAGAAGCAGTTTATGTTACAGGAGGCTAAAGCCGGCCCGGCCAAGAAAGGAGGTAAAGGATTACATGATGCTTAGGAACATACTGCAACGCTATGTTTTGTATCTGCTCTGATAATTAAGAGGAGATCCAGCGGCATCTCTGAAGCAGCGTGCATTTCTTTGCTTCCATACTTCCCAGGATATCAGCGCGAAGAGTGAGTCGATGCCCGAGCGCCGAGAGCCGGTCCAGTCCGCGCGAACTCGCCGCCGCCATTTGATTATGGATTGGGTTGCCGGTGGGAATACCCGACCAAATGCTTGATAGATGAGACTCCATACCTCCCTGCTGTAAGGACAGGATACGACGATGTGGTCAATCGTCTCTTGCGCATGGTCGTAGAGGTAGCACCGCTCCCTTGCTTCCAGGCCATGGCGTGCTCGACGATCTCCGGTCCAATGCCTGCGGCGGAACGCTAACCATAAAAAGATCTTGACCCGTAACGGTGCCCAGGTCTTCCAAATCAGATTGTGGCAGCGGAATTGTATAGCGCCCTCGTGCAGCATGGCGTAGGCTGATCTTGCAGTGTATGATCCACTTGGTGTCCAATGCCATATTGTTGCATCGGGCTTGTCGTTAAGTACGATGGCTTCCAAGATGTCCCAGGGAGCGAGGTAGTCGGCGATGGCTGGAATTGGGAGGCCACCGGAGATCACACGAACCCATTGGCGGTTTGTTAAACCTTCCCCGACTGTTTGGTGCCGTTTAGTTCTAGCATGAACAAAGTGCGGCAGCGTGGGGGCGATCTCAGGAACTGACTGCCCATTAATCCAATTATCTTCCCGTGCACTTGCGGGTCAACTTTGATCAGTAGTTGGCTCCATGCTCGATCTTGATCCGTCTTCTGCAGCCATAGCCATCTTGATTGTAAGGTGAAGCTGGCTAGTTTGAGATCTGATACTTCTAGACCGCCTAGCTCTGTTGGGGGCGACCATGCATTTTCCTCGCACCGATGTGTCTCGCCCTGCCCAGAAGAATTTGCGGCAAATTGCATCAATCTCTTTACGCGCCCAAGGCGGTAGACTGTCTGCCATCATGGCGTAGATGGGCACTGCACGGAGCACTGATTTTACCCAGATGAGTCGACCACTTCGCGCCATCAGTGATCCATGGCTGGGCGGTAGTTTCCTTGCAACAGCTTCTACCATGGATTGCAGGTGAGCCTTTGGTAGTCTCTTGGAGTCTTGGTGCTCAGAGGTAGGCCCAGGTAGCGGATCGGGAATGGCTGGACTTGGCAGCCCAAGATGGTGACCAGCTCCTGCAAGTTGTCTTCCCCACCGAATATGGGAGTGATTGAGCATTTCGCCAAGTTTGTTTGTAATCCGGAGGCCTCACCGAAGATGCGTAGTATTTCCTTGACCGCTGTTGCCTCTTGCGCGGTTGGCCGGATGAAGAGTATGACGTCGTCGGCGTAGAAGCTCCATTGGTACTTGACTACCGATGATTCCATTTTCTGCAGTACACCGTCCCTTGCGGCTTTGAGGAACAACGGAACGGTGTTTTTCTCTCGCAACAAATCAGGCGAAACAGTTTCGGCTTCAGCGAAGCGGACAGGGCCCATGGCGATGATGAACAGCATAGGTGATAGGGAGTCAGCTTGGCGCATGCCTCTCCTGTGTTGTATTGTTGGTCCTTGATGGCCATTCAACATGATTTTGGAGGACGCCGTACTGAGCAGCACAGAAATCCAACGCCTCCAGTTTGGTCCAAAACCTCTGGCTTGAAGGACCCTCAAAAGGAACGGCCAGGACAGCGTGTCGAACGCTTTGGATATGTCTAACTTGAGGAGCAGCATTGGAACTTTCTTCTTGCGGATCAAGGTGGCTGCCGATTGGATGTACTTGAAGTTGTCCTGGATGATGTGGCTCTGGATGAATGCGTTCTGGTTTTTCGCTATCAAATCGTTGAGCCTTGGTGCCAATCGCAGCGCCAGTACCTTGGATAACAGCTTGGCGAAACTGTGGATCATGGTGATCGGGCGAAAGTCTGCTGGACAGCATGCACCTACTTTCTTTGGCAGCACTACGATCACAGCGTTGTTCAATCTTTCCATGGCCCGACTGTCTGCATGCGCGAACGCGTGAACTGCGTCCATCACGTCCTGCTGGATCAGCGGTCATGCTGTTTTGTAGAACGCCCTCGTGAACCCATCGGGTCCGGGCGCTTTGTCGGCCGGCAACTCCTTGATGGCGTGCCAGACTTCATCAATGGTAAACTCTGCCTCCTGTTCAGAGAGGTCAAGATGCTGAATGTCAAGCGCCTCAAGATTCAGAGATGTTGCCCTTCTGGCCGCAGCCCCGAAGACTCCGGAGAAGTGCGTGTGAAGAGCGTCCTCCATTCCTTCATGCTCAGTGACGACGTGACCGTCCACTGTAAGCGATGGTATGTAGTTCCTCCGCTTCCGGCCCCTTGCGATCAAGTGGAAGTATGCTGTATTTGCATCTCCCTCGCTCAGCTGTCTAACCCGAGATCTTTGCCGTGCCATTGTCCGTTCCAGGGATGACAGACCAAGGCATCGCATCTTCATCCTTTTCCGCAGACCACTCTCGTCCTCTGAAAGAAGCCGATGTTCTTGCGCTCTGTCTAGCTGGAGTACCAGTTCCCTAGCCATGAGCAGCTGTTCCTTGATTCTGCCGATCTTAGTGGCGGACCATCTTTGCAGCGCCCGTACCAGAGAGCGCAGCATGATGTCTAGGCGAGTGATCGGGCATGGGTGTGTCGGCCGTGTCCATGCAGCGGCTACCGTGTCCAGGTAGTCGTCGAACTTTGGCCAGAAAGCTTCGAAGTGGAACCGTGGCCCCCAAATTGGTATGCAGCAGCAGAGGGCAATGGTCCGAGGCATCTGAGCTCAGTCCGCGCAGGTGCGAATTGGGGAACAGTTCGTCCCAGTCAACGGACACCAGGACGCGGTCTAGTCGTACGAGCGTCGGCACGTCACGTTCATTGCTCCATTTAGGTAATCTCCACCGATTGGCCCAACGGTTAATTAGGTTTTTGATCCGCGTCCTGATCGGGACGCTCAATCATACATGGTTGGTGGGCACCGTCATACTGCGCTATAAAAGAAAGGTAGGGGAGAATGTTAAGTTTAAGTCATAAAGTGAGATTAAGGGGGAGAATGTTAATTTGATCTCCAACGATTGCCCCAACGCCCAATCGGACCCCTTGACCGCGTCCTGATCGGGGACGCTTAACCGACCACTGGTCGACAGGCCCCTGTCACACAGCGCTATAAGTAAAGAGAAAGGTGGGGGCCAGGGCACGCGAGACAAGGTTCACCGCCACCACTAACCCACCAAAGAAACCCTAGAAGGCCACATCCGATCGTGGGCGCGCTGCAGTGACGGAAAGCACCGCCGGACGCGTCGCCGTCCTCAGGACTCCACCGTGCCTACGCTGTTATGACACCAGCGGCCACGTCGCTGCGACGCCATGGCCGCAACTACCCTAGGGCGAGGTACATCACCAAGCCTATCTAAGTTATGCATTTACCCACTAATCTGCAACTAGAGGTTCTAAAATTCCTATCAATGGTACCAGAGTCAGGTCATCTAGTGTGTAGATCGAGTGTTGGGGTAGAAAAGAAGAACGATTTTAGAAAGAAGATGGACAAATTGAAAGTATGCAAATCGGGTTTAACCCTAACCCTAACCCTAATCGGGTAAATAAAAGTAAGAGGAAAGGGGTCTCTGTTTCGAGATGAACTCAAACCCTAACCCTAACCCACGTAGAGTGGGCGGGGAAGATGAACAGCGGGTCCGGCCAAACCCGAACCCCAAGACCTAACCCTAGCAGAAGAAGGACGGAGCGGTGAGGGTACCTACCAGGGCTCTTTCGCCGCAGACACCACCGCCGTAGCGCGGGAAGCAGACCGCGCTGTCGTATCCGCCAGCACGTGCGAAGAAGATCCAAGCCGCCGACCGGGAGGTCATGCCACCATGTGGCCTACGCCTCGGGCTTCGGGGTCAAGGCGCAACCGCAAGGCCGCTCGACGGCGGCACACTCAGCCTAGGGCAAGTGTGCGCGTGAAAGGTCTTAATATGGCTAGAGAGGGGTAAATAGCCTATTTAAAAACTACAAATTAACTAGAGCAATTTGATTAATATGACAAAGAGCGAAATGCAAACTTGCTCTAGCTCTACAAGGGTTGCAAGCTACCTATCCAACAATTCTAGTTGCAATGATAGCTAGACACACAATTTGCTATGATACTACTCACTAAGAGCTCTCAATCTTTCTGCTCTAAAGAGCTCCACTAAGCAAACTTAAATAGCAAAGCAAGCTCTCAAATCTAATTACACTAAAGAGCTTGGTACAACTAATTTGCAAGAATATAAACGAGTGAGTAGGATGATTATACCGCCGTGTAGAGGAATGAATCAATCACAAGATGTATATGAAACCAATCATCGGGAGAATATCAAATGGCAAGAGACAACCGATTTTTCTCCCGAGGTTCACGTGCTTGCCAACACGCTAGTCCCCGTTATGTCGACCAACACTTGGTGGTTCGGCGGCTAAGAGGTGTTGCACAAACCTCGTCCACACGATTGGACACCGCAAGAACCTACCCACAAGTGAGGTAACTCAATGACATGAGCAATCCACTAGAGCTACTGTAGGATCTACAGGAAGATAAAGAAGGCCTAGAGGGGGGGGGGGTGAATAGGCCTGTAAAAATCCAACTTAAAACTCTATTAGAACAGAGGGCGACACTGTCGGCCTTACAGGGCGGCACTGCCGCTCTATGAAAAATAATCTAACATAGTTGAGATTTAATAGATATAAACCTGACCCCACTAATTGCTTAATCCTGCAATATAAAGCCAAGATCCAGTTCGAAGACTGGATAGCACAGAAACTTCACACAATAATGAATCGAGCAACTAAACCCTAGCAACAGCTAGCAATAAGATGAACTGCAAGTATAGTAAAGATGAAGCACGTGAGACACAAGATTTATCCTATGGTTCAGCTCACCACTAAGGTTTTCCTAAGTCCACGTTGTTGAGGAAGCCACAAAAGGCTTGAGCTTGCCACAAAGGCTTGCCTTACCCTCATTCTCAAATCAAGAGAGTGAACTCTTGAAGTGAGGGGTGATTTTTTAGCTTTTGAATGAGGTTACAAACCTCCCAAGGCTGCCACACAAGTTGGCAAGCACAAGGACGACGCCTAGCCAGCTAGGAGCAAGCTCCAAGAGTAACAAACCCTAGAACCACTGGCCAAACGTGAACCACATGCTCTTAGACTTTGGGAATCAGTGGATCTTCTCTCCAATCGAGTTTTGCTGCCTTTTCTCTCAAGTTTTGATGGTTGAAATCAAGGATTAGCTTGAGGGATGGAGGAGCAACAATGAAGGAGAGAGGTGAGCTTTGGTTCTATCTTGTTTCGAGATGAATGACTCAGTGGAGAAGATGACTGTTGTGGGCTGAGCCTAAAGGGTATAAATACCCCCCCGAGCCCAATGGTCAGTTAAGGGCGGCACTGTCGCTCTTAACAGGGCGACACTGCCGCCCTAGCCAAAATAGGTAATATGATATCAAATTTGGCTAGCTATTTTGACTAGGTGGGAGGATGTAGATCTGTGAATTTGAGCATTTGATTCAACAGTTGACCAACTATCCTAAAATCCCTCTTAATAGTACGACTTTCCCTAAACTCAAATTCAAAACATAAAATAATTTAAACCTCCTTTGAGCTAGGTCTAGCCACCTTTTGTAATTAGGACACCTGCAACCTATACATCATTCTCATTCTTTGATTCACTGCTTGTCATCTCGATAAGTCTTATTAGTCCTCTAATTTGGTGGTCATTAATACCAAAACCCACAATAGGGCTTGATTGCACTTACAATCTCCCCCTTTTTGGTAATTGATGACAACCCAATTAGATCTTACAAATGATATGAAATCTAAACTGAGATTTTCAAACCATGGGTGTAGGAACCTCCCCCTAAATATGTGAATAGAGATTTGAATTCTCAAATTGGCATGAAAGACCATGATTCATATTTTAGGTGTGATGGGAAGCTCCCCCTACATCCATGCCTGCTGTGGAGTGCTAAACTAAGTGTCACAGGAATAAACTAGATGCATATGACAGGTTTTATCAGTTTAAGCACACAAGATTCTGACTGATACAACAAAGGGCGGCACTGCCAACCCCATAGGGCGGCACTGCCGTCTTGACTATGTCGGTCAGGTAGCAATCATATTTCTACAGCAGATCATATGAATATAAGACAATTTAAACTCAAAATATGATAAGCTAAAATTATAACCATGAATACATGTCTATTTCCGAAGTAAATAAAGTCACAAAGTAGCATAATTTCATAAAATAGAATTTTGAGCAACTCTCAAACTCACAACCTAACAACTACTCTCATCAGATCTAAACATCAAGCGCCGCAGCAGCGAAGAACATATGGCGTCGAAAAACTGTTGACCCCTATAATTTTCTCCCCCTTTGGCATCAAGTACCAAAAAGAGAAGAAAAAGCAGAGAGATCACTCATCACTATTGGAGTCAACGCGCGTACGTCCGACGACGTGGGTATGTGAAGTGAAGCATGCTGAACGTTGCGAAGGTGCTGCCCTAGCTGATGTATAAGGCCTTGGCTGATTCATCGAAGGACGTGGTCTCCTGGAATATGTGCGAAGCAAAGCTGCATGAACCTATGGATCGGCCTCTATAGGGTGAATCTCTGCACCAAGGTCCTACTACATTAGGGGCTCCTCAAAATGTTGCCCCTATGGGTACCCATAGTACTGATTGAATGGCTCATATGAGTGCTCATGCTGCTGATCATCTGGCTATTCATCATGGTGCTCATGTGACTAATCCTGCTCCTCATCAGAAGAAGAAAGGCGAGGTAAGTTAGGAAACTAAGGTGGTGGCTGCACTGGTGGAAGTGGTGGTAGCCCTGCCATCTCCCTAGCATGCCTCATAGCTTCCCTGTTCTCCATTCGATCCTCATAAGTAGTCTGTGAAGCATATGCACAATGAGTAAAGATAGCCTTCATCCATGCACTCATCTTTCCCCACTTAGACTTCTTCTTTTGTTCCCTGGCCCTAGATGACTCAGGGATATCTCTATGTTCAGCTCCAGAAGAGTGAAAGCCTGCTGCCCCACTATCTCCAAGTCCTCCAGAACCAGTGTGCTGAGTAGCTGAGCCAAGTCCCCCTAAGCCACCATGTGTCTTTTTTATCTTATAAATAGTATGCTTACAGTCCTTAGGGAACCACATGCCAGTCACTCTCTCAATCATAAACATGAGGTAAGGAGCATAGGGCAAAGATCTCCTCCCATCATCCATGGCATATGCTAGCTCAATCCAATTGAATCTTGGAACATTAAACTTTTCACTGCTGGAAAATCTAGACAACACATTAGTGATATAGCCATTCAAATCTGTTGCATTATCTTTAGGGTTGAGAGTGATCCTGAAGAGATTGTTCATGATGTAATAGAAACTCTTGAGCTTTGTTCTTGACCAATCAGGAACTGCAAGATTTTGATCCTCCCACATGAAGCTTACTTCCATTGGCTCAAAACGACGCTCATTATGTATCCTATCATATCCCCTGTGGATATGTCCAAAACCAAGAATACGACAGAAGGTGACAAAATCAATGCGATAATGTCGCCCATCAGTCATCCAATGAAGCTCATCCACTTCCCTGTTCCAATAGTAAGTAGCATGGAATTGGGCAAGAATCTCCCTATTCTAATCATACCTGAAACTCATGATGTCTGTCATCTTAAAGCAGTCACAGGTTTTGATTGCTGTAGCAAACTGATGATCATCCCTGCTCTCCAAGTCACCAAAGTCAATGCACTGCATCTTGCTAATCTTGCCCTTTGACTTGGATAGAATGGATGTAGCATAAAAATCAGATTGGAAAGCATTCCAAAATCTATAATCAACACCATTTGATTTATCAGAGGAGTAGGGATCAATCTCTCTGGCTTCACTAGTCTTCTTCCAACTCATGGAATAATCAACAACTCTATGATCATCACTGTTTTGAGGAGGAATGAGATCGAACCTATCTGTGTTATCTCTCATGTAGCTGTTATCAAACTCTGAAATGTGTAGAGGAGAATCAGGCCACACCCGAATGGTTCTTCCCATCCTCTGAATATTTTCCTCTTCAGTAAGGTCTTCATCAAGATTTCTGTCTCTGGGAATATAGCTCGCCTGTCCCTTGCCTCTCTTGTCCTTTTACTTAGTTGTCAACACTTTCCTTTTTCCACGGTCCATCTATGTAATTAAATGAGACTTGATAAAAAAAACTGTATAAGATAATGAGTTAGACACAATTGCAAGCAGGTTTTAACAAGAAAAAGAATTTTAAAGATGACATAGGAAGCAGTGCTGGATTTGAAATCAGCATGGTAGGGCGGCACTGCTGCCCTCAGTTGCTTCACTATTTCATCTTCAACTTTCTCATTCTGGTTAAATCCTATTTCTAATAGTGTCTATTCATCATCACAATTTCAGAATCACAGTCCAAGCAAAGAATACATGAAACCCTAGCCATGAATTTGAAAGATTGAGTATGAAAAGCTTTAGAAACAATTTTTGATAAATGAATCCAATCCATTCTAAACTTCATCGGATTTATGAACTTGAGAATAGCAGTTAGAATCTGCTAGGGGTGCCATTAATGGTCCCAAGGGTGGCATTGCTGCTCTCCCCAAAATCATCCAACCGGTGAAATCCAAAATCAACTCGATTCAACCATCAAAAACCTTTCCAAACCCTTCATACTCCCCCTAGAAACTAAAATCCATGACTAAAGCTCCACATTGCATAGATCAAAAGGGGTTAGGGTTTCACCTTGCTTCCAAACCATTGGAGTGGAGGGAGAAGAGAAGAAATGGCTCGGCCAAGAGCCTCCTGCAGTGACCAGCGAAGAAGAGTCTCGGCCGGCTATAGGGGCGACACTGCCAGGGTGGTAGTCCGCAAGAAACGGCGGCGTCACGTGCTTGAGAGAGAGGAAGAGAGAAGCACGGGCGTTGGCGTCGGCTAGAGAGAAGGAGAGAGTTGGGTCGGGGGCCAGAGAAGGAATAAGTAGAGGAAAACGGGCCCCGCGACCCAGCCAAAATTGACTAGAAACGGTCCAGTTTACAGAGAGCGACACTGCCGGCCAAGATGGGCGGCACTGCCGCCCTGCCAATTTTGCAGGGTTCACGCTAAAACTTTATGACCTCCTTCACCTCAGATATGGATATATATTATCTAAATATTATGACCAGTAAGCAATCAACAATATAGGCAATGGTCATGACACTTAGTTGGCCTTTTGAAATGGTTTTGAAACACAATATAGTACCCTTTTAAATCATTTTCCTATGTTGCTAAGTAGTCAAATAGAGGTGTGCTACATTTCAAACCATGTTACAAGAATCAAGTATATTTAGCTCACTATGCAAAGCTCAAAACCTTGACTCATCGAGAGACTTAGTGAAGATATCGGCTAGTTGTTTTTCGGTGCTCACATGATGAATTTCAATATCTCCTTTAGTTTCGTGGTCTCTCAAGAAATGATGTCGGATGTCTATATGTTTGGTTCTTGAGTGGCTTACGAGATTGTTTGCTAGCTTTATGGCACTTTCATTGTCACACAAGCGTGGGATTTTGGTGAATTGACATCCGAAATCACGGAGGGTTTGCCTCATCCAAAGTAATTGAGCACAACATGCACCGGCTGCAACATACTCGGCCTTGGCGGTGGAAAGGGCTACACAATTTTGCTTCTTAGAACTCCAAGATACTAGGGATTGTCCAAGGAATTGACATGTCCCCGAAGTGCTTTTTCTATCTACCTTGTAACCGGCATAATCGAAATTCGAATAGCCAAGTAGATTGAACTTGGAGCCCTTAGGATACCACAAGCCAAGGTTAGGAGTGTGTACTAAATATCTCAAGATTCTTTTAATAGCCACTAAATGGCACTCTTTCGGGTTAGCTTGAAATCTAGCACACATGCATACACTAAGCATTATGTCCGGCCTAGATGCACATAAGTAAAGTAAAGAGCCGATCATGGAATGATATACCTTGATGTCTATGGCTTTCCCTTCTTTATTTAGATCAAGATGTCCATTAGTTGGCATGGGAGTTTTGATATGCTTGGCATTCACCATGTCAAACTTGTTGAGCATATCATGGGTGTACTTGGTTTGGCTAATGAACGTCCCTTCCTTCATTTGCTTGATTTGAAATCTAAGGAAGAATTTCAGCTCACCCATCATGGACATCTCAAATCTCTTAGTCATAATCCTACTAAACTCATCACAATACACATGGTTAGTACTACCAAATATTATGTCATCGACATATATTTGGCACACAAATATATCATTTCCAACTTTGTGAGTAAAGAGTGTAGGGTCGGCTTTGCCTATTTCAAAGCCTTGTTTGAGCAAGAATTCCTTAAGGCATTCATACCATGCTCTTGGTGCTTGCTTAAGCCCATAGAGCGCCTTTTGGGGTTTATAGACATGGTTGGGAAACTTGGGATCTTCAAACCCCGGTGGCTGCTCCACATACACCAACTCTTGTATTGGGCCATTGAGGAATGCACTCTTGACATCCATTTGGTACATCTTGAAGTCATGATGGGCAGCAAAGGCTAGAAGCATTCGGATTACTTCAAGTCTTGCCACCGGTGCATATGTTTCTTCAAAGTCCAAGCCCTCAACTTGAGTGAAGCCTTGGGCCACCAATCTAGCCTTGTTCCTTGTCACCATGCTATTTTCATCTTGCTTATTGCGGAAGACCCATTTAGTACCAATGACATTGGTATTGGGCCTTTCAACCAATTTCCACACTTGATTTCTTTCAAAGTTATTGAGCTCTTCTTGCATGGCCATCACCCAATCCGGATCTTCAAGTGCTTGTTCTACCTTGAGAGGTTCCAAAGAGGAAACAAACGAGTAATATTGACAAAAAATTGCTAAATGTGAATGAGTTGTTACCCCCCTTTCGAATGCTCCCAAGGATGTTGTCAACGGGGTGATCCTGTTGTATAGTTTGACGTAGCCTTGGATGTTCAACACCTCCTTGTTCTTCTTCTGGACCTTCAGCCTCTTCTTGTTCAAAGATAGGCTCCAGGTTGAGCCCTTGAGGTGGTGGAGTAGGAGTTGAAGGAGCTGCTGCTGAGGTAGATGGGGCAGCATGTAACACCCTGGTGTTACATTGTAATGTTTTGCTGAAACATTTTGTAAGCATCTGGATTTATGTGCATATGTGTATCACATAAGGTATAACTTGATGTTCAGCACTTGAAACATTCGTACGAAAAATGAGTCCGGGGTTACATTTCATGTAATGTTGTGTAATCGCATTGTTCTAGAATCTAAAAGGGCTAAAAGAATGTGTAGCTAACAGCGATAAAACTAGGTGTGGTCGAACAAGGTTAGCTGGCTAGTACCTCGAGTAGGCTGGGTTTGGATTCCGACGCAGAATCGTTTGTTTTCAACATTGTTCGCGTATGTTTCGGAAGTGGCCGACGATGCTATGTTTGGCAAACTCTGTGGAACGATTGGCTTAAGAAGTAGCGCGATGTAATGACTATGGTCGACAGTTTGATGAACCGTCTTGTGCATCGAGCAATTAGTTTAGCGATTGGAGCTTTTCGTGCAAGGTTTCTCACTGCTTTGAAAAGCGTACAAGACACCTGGCTTAAGCCCTGGGCGCGGTCACCACCTGCTGCTGGCATGCCAGCACCCACTGCCGCGCCCGGCTATGCCCACTGCGTCATGCACGCGCACGGCCTGCGTGTCCTGGCCGCCTGCCCCGCTGCTGCTCGCCTACGGCCACTGCCCCGATGTTGCTCGCCTGCGGCCACTGCCCCGATGCTGCTCGCCTGCCGCCACATCTGGCTCACCCTGCGCGCTGGCACAGGCCACATTTCCTTGCCGCCGGGACATGACGCGCATGTCTTGCTCTGCACTGCCTTGGCCAGGAGCGCGTCGGGCCCGCGTTGCACGCCGCCCGTCGCCACACTGGATCTGCGCTATTGACATCATTTTGGCTGCTTGTGCACTGGACGGCAGTCTACCCCCCATCACCTCACATCGCACTCACGCTGTGTCCCTTGTCAGATGCTGCCCGCCGCATCGCCATATCGTTGCCTCGACGGCTTGCTGCCACACCTTGCTGCCTGGTGCCTAGAGCCACGCCCTACTGTTTCCCCATGGCCGTGCACGCCAGTAATTGTTAACGACCACCGTAGGTCCGAGCCAAACCGTGCCATGACTCCCCTGTCTCCCCTGTCTCCTGAGCCACCGTGACGATTTCCCCCAATTCGCCTTAACCATAGCCGTAGACTTCAATTCGTCTTAGGCTCGGCTCCGTTAGGCATCTGGCTGTGCCCTGTCCCCACCTTACTGTGTGTGTCCTTACACATGGCTAGAATTTCGTAATTCCGCATCACTGGCTCCATAAGGCCGAGCAGATGCCCTCCAACGGTGAGCTAGCCCCACAGTGCATCTCGTAGCGATTCAGTGCACCCATAGTCTCGCCATATCCTCCTGAGCACCTCGTGCACCGCAGCCGTAGCTTCATAGTAGGCCAGCCCCACCACCACAGTAGTGCCACCGTCGGGCACCGCCGCGAGCGCACGTGGCCAGCTTTGCTCAGACCGCCTCCAACAAAACCGTTAACGTGAGGGTATCGGTGAGTACTCCCTGGTGCTCGCTAGCTCATGCGCTGGCCTCGCCTTCGCTGTTGCTCATGGGAACGCGCCCGCCTTTGCAGGTCAGGAGCCACCACCGGGGAGGGAGTTCGTGCCTGCATCTCTGCTCGCCGTGTCATCTCTAGTAGCTTCTATGTGTCATCAAGGTACCTATCAACCCCTTAGGTAGGCAGTAGGGGTTCGGGCGAGGCCGGTGTGGTCGCCCGGTGCCACGCCGTCGCGCCGATGCGCGGCCTGGGGGCCAGGGACGTGGTCGCGGTGAAGAGTATGAGGAGGAGCTCTTCACACGGGAGGGAGGCCAGGAGCCTATTGGTACTAACTTTGTTGACCCGACACCTGCCCAAGTCAAGCCCCGGTGCATAACCCCTATTTTTAAATGATCACTGAATCTATTTATATGATATGCATTTACGTTACAGGCATTTTATGGAAACCACATGCATAAATATATCCACCATGAGTCCTACTAGAATAGGTCGAGTAGCTGCTATGCTCAGGTTGTTGGTAGCATGAGTAACCTACCGTTACTCACAAATAGGTGGTTAAACTATGATATCATGATGAGATAATGGAAAGGAAAAAGGTGACCGGGCAGGGATATGGATCTGGTACTGGTGGGTGTGAGGGGTTGTGTCCTGCGGCCAACAGGGCATAGCCCAGTTACACTTTTTTCCTGTCTGTGTCGATTAAGGACCGGTCATTGCATATGACTCTAGGCAAGTCACAGATTATTATCCCGAGCACATACTTGGGTATGGGCGCAGGGAAGGCTTGTCGCTCTCTTGTCATGGATCCAGCTCTTTCCGGACCGACTAATGGGAAGAGGAGGTGGTGGAGGTCCTTGCACCGCACTGAGTCCGGGACTCAGAGGCGGGGGCTTAGAGTCCAAGTTTGGACGGGGACCTAGACACCCGGGACAGGAGAGTGGTGGGTTAGTCATGCTTGTGCCTAGGGTACAAGCGGGGCATGTGTCTTTGGGGCACCTAGCTGGGCACATTGATTCATGAATCGTTGGGTTATCCGGTACGACTTGTCTACGGTTTAGCACCGTAGTAAGAACTGGAAGTGGAAAAGGAGAAGGAACAGTATCGATTGCTCAACCCTTGCTTGAAAGTAGAACATGTGCTTATATAGATTTACTAGATGAAAACTTAATATGGCTGATGATAATAATGTACCAATAAGGACTCACTATTAGTATTGCTTTTTGCTAAAAGAGAACTAGCAAACCATAAAGCCTAGCATATTCCTTAGAGTCGGGAAAGTATTCCCACTGGTTGGATAAGTCTTGCAAGTACATTATGTACTCAGGGTTTATTTACCCCTGTTGTAGGTGATGCTTGAGGAGTACCTTGTGTGGAGGATTCTTCTGGTGGGCTCAGATGAAATCCTCGTTATCTTATCGCTAGATGTTATCTTTTAATATTCCGCTGTTTATCATTCCGCACTCTGTATTTGGTATTGTAATAATGTACTTTTTAAGAAACTCTAATATATGAGATGGACTTGTGTTGTAACTCATTTTCATTATTGGATCCTTGGGAAAAATGTGGATCTTTCGGGTTCTCCCTCGGGGTGTGCCCGACGGACACCGCTCGCTGTAGTTGCTTTCGAGGTGCTTAGTGTCTGGTGGAAGACGAGCGCCTCTGTAAGTACGCTATTTTGGGCGGTTCTGCCATAGTTGGTACCAGAGCCAATAATGGTCATGAGTTCCTCACTCTTTTACAAAACTAAAAGCTTGACCAATAAAAGTTTTGCGAAAAGTAGGATACGATTAAGTTAGTTATATAAGTATAAGCCCTAGCTATATGGTATATCTAGGATAGCGGCACTGGTTTTATCTAATCAGTTTTCTATAGGTACACTGACTTACGTTGCGTAAGAAATCGCTTAGTATACGGAAGGTGAGTGTGCGATGTGCCAAAAATTTTACGAATGCCGCTATATTCCGGCTTGAGTGAATGTATAGGTCGAAGCATGCATCATATAATAGTATCTACTTGAACTAGGAATCCCCCTTCATGTATAATGAAAGTAGGGATTGGTTGGACTAACTAAATAAATGCTTTAATAAATGTGCTGTCATCTCTTTAATCCTTGGATTCTGATCAGGAAGGTGTCCTAATGGATGGTTCATCTCTCTTACAGATGAATCTGAGGTCCGGACGTGGGAGTACCAGTTCGGGTGCGGCCAACGAGGGCCATGGTGACAGTGCTCGGGAGGTTCCACCTTTGGTTCCTCAACCTTTTCCGCCGCCGCCACCGCCTCCGCCGATGTCCCCCGCGGAGATCATGGTGGAGTTGTTGGCTGCTCGTCGGGAGTCAGCCGCTGCTCGTCAGGAGACAGCTCGTGCCATGGAGATTATGGCACAGGCCGTCGCGGGTCTCGCCCGTGGAGGCCCCGGGGGCAACGGTGGGAATGGGGTGGTGCTCGCCATCCTGAGGGATAGTCCTCTTACTAGGACTTCCTCAAGACCCACCCGCCCATGTTCACGCCGTCGGACGGCCCTTTGGAGGTGCAGCACTAGCTTCGCACGCTGGAGCAGAAGTTTCAGCTGCTCAGAGTGGCCAACGAGCAGAAGGTGCACTTTGCGTCCCAGCAGCTTTTGGGGTCCGCAGGTGCCTAGTGGGAGACTTTCCAGGCCGCAGAGCTGCCAGATCATCCGGCAACGTGGCAGGAGTTCTCCACCGCCTTCCGCAAGTTCTTCATACCTACTGGTGTTATCCACCAGAAGGTGACCGAGTTCATGGAGCTACGCTAGGGGAGCAGGACAGTAATGGAGTATGTGACCCAGTTTAACCACTTGGCTCAGTATGCTGGTAGTCAGGTGGATACGGATGACATGAAGAGGGAGCGTTTCTTTCATGGTCTCACTCCTGCTCTTTAAGAGAAACTGTACCTGGGGAACTATTAGACCTTTGGGGCTCTAATGAACGCCGCCATTGCTCTTGAGGGTTTTCAGCAGGCATCTCAGGCGGATTGGAAGCAGAGGCAAGTGGCAGCTGGATCCTCCAGCCACCCTCATACGTAGAAGGTGCAAATTGTGAGGTGGGGGTCCTATCAACCATCCGGCCGGCCTCCATTCCGGTCACCCCAGCAGACGTCATAGACTTCCGCTACTCAGTACAAGGCACCTCAGCAGTAGGTGCAGCCTCAACAGACTCAGGGCCAGCAGGTCCCACCTTGTTAGGGATTCAGGAACAAGCCTGGTGCTTGTTTCAAGTGTGGCAAGGATGGCCACTATACCAGGGAGTGTCCTCAGCAGCCGGCAACTCAGTCGTCTCAGCTGTCTATAAATTCCAGGCTTGTTAAGAGGACTATCATCTAGAGGAAGGTGCCTAGTAGATCTGGTCAGGTGCACTTCACGGATGCTCAGCAGGTTGTGCAGCAGGAAATAGTTATGGCTGGTATGTTTACCATCAAATCCCATCTAGCTTTGGTGTTGTTTGATTCTGGTGCATCGCATTCTTTTACGAGCATGGGGTTTGTAGAGCGGCACAACTTATCACTATTGGCTATACCGTATGCCTATAAGATCCGTACTATGGGTTCTCAGATGTTCATCAATACCCGCATGGATACAGTAAGTTTGGTATTAGCCACCCATGTTTACCATCTACAGTTCATGATAATGCCTGGGCAAGGCATTGATGCTATTCTTGGAATGAACTGGTTGCAGGTGTATGGCGTAGTATTGGATATGAAGAGAAGAAGTGTAGAGTTACGGCTTCCATCTTCTAAGGATAGGATGTCTCTCATCATACCCTCAGAACCAGTCTTACCTATTGCTGCCCATGCTAAAGCCGTTCCTGATCTTACCTCCATTCTAGTAGTATGTGAGTTCTCGGATGTTTTCCCTGAAGATCTTCCTGGATTGCCACCAGACCGTGAGGTAGAATTCTCCATTGAGCTTGAGCCTGGTACTACTCCTATCTCCAGACGTCTGTATCGCATGGCTCTGAGAGAACTAGCAGAAATGAAGAAACAATTGGAGGAGTTGATGGACAAGGGTTTCATCCGCCCAAGTTCTTCACCATGGGGTTGTCCAGCGATTTTCATAAAGAAGAAGGATGGTACTCTGCAGATGTGTGTGGATTACCGCCCCCTCAATGCGGTAACAGTTAAGAATAAGTATCCCTTGCCCCGCATAGATACCTTGTTTGATCAGTTAGTTAGTGCCAAGGTGTTCTTGAAGATAGATCTTCGATCGGGCTACCATCAGATCAAGATCAGGCCACAGGATATACCAAGGATAGCTTTCTCTACTAGGTATGGGTTGTATGAGTACCTAGTGATGTCTTTCGGTCTCACCAATGCCTCAGCTTTCTTCATGTACCTGATGAACTTAGTCTTCATGCCGGAGTTGGATAAGTTTGTGGTAGTGTTCATTGATGACATCTTGATCTATTCCAAGAATGATGAAGAGCATGCCTATCACCTCCGGATAGTCCTGACTTGACTAAGGGAGCACCAGCTGCATGCTAAATTCAGCAAGTGCGAGTTTTGGTTAGATCGAGTGTAGTTTTTGGGACATGTGTTGACACCCGAGGGTGTTTCTGTGGATCCCAACAAGGTGCAAGATGTATTAGATTGGAAGTCTCCCAAGTCTGTGCACCAGATCTATTAATTCCTTGGGCTAGCTGGATACTATCGGTGTTTCATCCTTGATTTCTCCAAGATAGCCCAGCCCATGACCAAGCTGCTCTAGAAAGAAGCTAAGTTTGTTTAGAGTCCAGCTTGTGAAGAAGCTTTTCAGTCCCTGAAGACTTTTCTGACCACTGCTCTTGTATTGGCCCAACTAGATATTGAGAGGCCCTTTGATGTTTACTGTGATGCCTCGAAGATGGGATTGGGATGTGTGCTTATGTAGGATGGGCGTATGATAGCTTATGCTTCGCGCCAACTGAAGAAGCACGAGGTGAACTACCCCACCCATGACCTAGAGCTAGTTGTTGTAGTTCACTATCTAAAGATTTGGAGGCATTATCTGTTGGGCAACAAAGTGCATATCTTCACTGACCACAAGAGCCTTAAGTATATTTTCACTCAGTCGGAGTTGAACATGAGGCAAAGGAGATGGTTAAAGTTGATCAAGGATTATAATTTGGAAGTCCACTATCATCCAAGAAAAGCCAATGTGGTGGTGGATGCTTTGAGTTGTAAGTTGCATCAGGTTGAGGAAATACCCTTGTCACTCCACCACACAGAGGTGCTAGCTCAGATTGCATTGACCTCAACATTGCTGGAGCAAATTATTCAGGATCAGAAGGAAGACCCGAAGAGATTCCGCACATCAGGAAGTTGCTGGCTGAAGGGCGTGGACCTCATTTTAGCATTGATGAGCAGGGGGTCATAAGATACAAGGATAGACTGGTGGTTCCATCCAATGAAGAGCTAAAAAGAAAGATTTTGCAAGAAGCCCATCATTCTAAGCTGTCTATCCACCCTGGTAGCAACAAGATGTACCATGATCTGCGCCAACTGTACTGGTGGTCCAACATGAAGCAAGATATCACCCAGTTCATTGCGGAGTGTGACACTTGCGGTAGAGTCAAGGCAGATCATATGCGTGCTCCTAGATATCTATAGCCCTTGCCCATTCTAGTTTGGAAATGGGAGGATATTTCCCTGGATTTCATTGTGGGTTTACCCCGCACCTCCACGGGCTTTGATTCTATTTGGGTAATTGTGGACCGTCTCACCAAGTCTGCCCACTTCCTTCCGGTGGACACTAGATATAATGCCAAGAAGTATGCGGAGTTATACTTTGATTGGATTATGACCCTACATGGAGTTCCTCTCACCATCATCTCTGATAGAGGGTTAGTTTTTGTCTCTTGTTTCTAGGAGAAACTCCAGGAATGTTTAGGTACTTGTCTTCTCAGAAGCTCGGCATACCACCCACAGACTGATGGTCAAACTAAAAGGGTGAACCAGGTGCTCAAGGATATGCTGTGGGCTTGCACTATCTCTTTCCCTGAGAAGTGGGATCATTGTTTGAAGCTGATAGAATTTTCATATAATAACAGCTATCAAGAGAGTATCCGCATGGCACCATTTGAAGCTTTATATGGACATAAGTGTAGGACGCCACTAAACTGGGTTGAAGTAGGCGACCATGGGTACTTCAGGCCTGATTTCATAAAAAAGGCTCGAGAGAAAGTAGATATAATTCGTGAACACTTGAAGGCAGTTCAGAGTCGATAGAAGGCTTACGCAGACAAGCAGAGGAGACCTTTGAAATTTGTAGCTGGGGATTATGTGTATCTCAAGGTATCTCCTATGAGAGGGGTACATCGTTTTGGTGTCCATGGCAAGTTAGCCCCTCGGTATGTGGGTCCATACAAGGTGTTGCAGCAGTGTGGCCCCATTGCGTATCATCTCCAACTCCCTGAAATTCTCTCGGCAGTTCACAATGTGTTTCATGTCTCACAATTGAAGAAATGCCTACGAGTTCCTAAAGAATCTGTGGAAATAGAAGGACTTCTACTCCAACCTAATCTGTCTTATGTGGAGCATCCTATAAAAATCTTGGATGAGAAGGAGAGAGTGACCAGAAACAGGGTGACAAAGTTTTACAAGGTGCAATGGCAAAATCATTCAGAAGATGAAGCAACCTGGGAGCAAGAGAGCTACTTATCAAAGCATTACCCCCATCTCCTCTCTAGGTCGGATAGTTAGTTATTGCGCCAAATGTACTCCCTACCTCTTTCTCACACTAGGAACATGAAATCTCGGGTCGAGATTTTGTTTTAGGGGGTAGGTTTGTAACATCCTGGTGTTACATTGTAATGTTTTGCTGAAACATTTCATAAGCATACAGATTTATGTGCATATGTGTATGACATAAGGTATAACTCGATGTTCAGCACTTGAAACATTCATACGAAACATGAGTCTGGGGTTACATTTCATGTAATGCTGTGTAATCACATTGTTCTAGAATCTAAAAGGGCTAAAAGAACATGTAGCTAATGGCAATAAAACTAGGTGTGGTCGGACAAGGTTAGCTGGCTAGTACCTCGAGTAGGCTGGGTTTGGATTCCGACACAGAATCGTTCATTTCAACATCACTCGCGTATATTTTAGAAGTGGCCAACGATGCTATGTTTGGCAAACTCTGTGGAACGATTGGCTTAAGAAGTAGCGCAATGTAATGACTGCGGTCGGTAGTTTGATGAACCATCTTGTGCATCGAGCAATTAGTTTAGCGATTGGAGCTTTTCGTGCAAGGTTTCTCACTGCTTTGCAGAGAGTACATGACACCTGGCTTAAGCCCTGGGTGTGGTCACCACCCGCTGCTGGCGTGCCAGCACCCACTGCCATGCCCAGCTACGCCCACTGTGCCATGCACGCGCATGGCCTGTGTGTCCTGGCCGCCTGCCCCGCTGCTGCTCGCCTACGGCCACTGCCCTGATGCTGCTCGCCTGCGGCCACTGCCCTGATGCTGCTCGCCTACCGCCATGTCTGGCTCACCCTACGTGCTGGCACAGGCCATGTTTCCTTGTCGCCGGGACACGATGCAAACGTCTTGCTCTGCGCTGCCTTGGCCGGGAGCGCGCTGGGCCCGCGCTGCACGCCGCCCGTCGCCACGCCAGTTCTACGCCGTTGACATTGTTTTGGCTGCTTGTGTGCTAGACGACAGTCTGCCCACCATCACCTCGCGTCGCACTCGCACTGTGTCCCTTGTCGGATGCTACCCGCCGCGTCGCCGTACCATTGCCTCGACGGCTTGCTGCCATGCCTTGCTGCCTGGCGCCTGGAGCCATGCCCTGCTATTTCCCCATGGCCGTGCACACCAGTAATTGTTGACGACCACCGTAGGTCTGAGCCAAGCCGCGCCATGACTCCCCTGTCTCCCCTGTCTCCTTAGCCGCCGTGACGATTTCCCCCAATTCACCTTAACCATAGCCGTAGACTTCAATTTGTCTTAGGCTCGGCTCCGTTAGGCATCTGACTACGCCCCATCCCCACCTTACTATGTGTGTCCTTGCACATGGCCGGAATTTCGTAATTCTGTGTCACCGGCTCCATAAGGCCAAGCGGACGCCCTCCAACGGCGAGCCAGCCCCGCAGTGCATCTCGTAGCGATTCAGTGCACCCACAGTCTCGCCATATCCTCCTGAGCACCTCGCGCACCATAGCCATAGCTTTGCAGCAGGCTAGCCCCACCACCGTGGTAGTGCCACCGTCGGGCACCGCCGCACCACCGCGAGCGCATGTGGCCAGCTTTGCTCAGACCGCCTCCAACCAAACCGTCAACGCGAGGGTATCGGTGAGTACTCCCTGGTGCTCGCTAGCTCGTGCGCTGGCCTCGCCTTCGCTGTTGCTCATGGGAATGCGCCCGCCTTTGCAGGTCAGGAGCAACCACCGGGGAGGGAGTTTGTGCCTACGTCTCTGCTCGCCGTGTTGTCTCCAGTAGCTTCTACGTGTCATCAAGGTACCTATCGACCCCTTAGGTAGGCAGTAGGGGTTCGGGTGAGGCTGGCATGGTCGCCTAGTGCCGTGCCGTCGCGCCGGTGCGTGCCCTGGGGGCCAGGGATGTGGTCGCGGTGAAGACGTAGAAGTGGGAGGGTGTAGTTGTAAAACTGTAGACTAGCGAAATAGTACTGTAGAGCTCGTAGCAATTACCGAGTACGTCGAGGGTGTCCGTGCATTTTTGCCGACGCGTGCAGGCCTTCCCCGTCGTGGCCCGTTGGCCGTCTAGGCCGCGCCTCCGCGTGGGCCGCACACTGGGCTACTATCGCGCGCGAGCAGGGTGACGCACTGGACCAGGCTACGCGTGGTGGGCCGACGAATGAGGATTCGGTTTTCCTTATTTCCTAGGAATAGAAATGCTTATTATTTTCTGTTATGAATCCAACTTCGATAAATCATAGTAAATTGCATGGTTGTCCAAAAATAGCGAAACTAAGTTTGTTAGGTTCGCAAAAATGTCATCTACCTGTTAGTATAGTTAGTTCACCATTAGCTGTTAGGATGGTAGGCTCATAAGATTTAAGTAGAAAGCTTAGCGTTATGTCGGTCAATAATTACAGGAATTGTTATGGCAAACCAACAATAGCTTTAGCTTTGAAATCATTACAGTAGGTTTCTTAGGCCTTTATATACTTGCTGAGAAAAATTGTTAGCCGTAGAGCGAGTTGCTTAATAGCGTAGTTATTATCCTTGCTTTATTGTATGTATCGTAAATTGGCATTAGGAGTAGGAATATTCATAGTCGCCGTAAGAATGTATGTCACGTTCATACTTGTTAGTGGTGCTGGTACGTAGCTTAGACTTTAGTGGGTAGATCTCACTTAGTAGTTTAATAGATGTACTTTTAAGCGAAGAGTTGTTGTTGTCATCTTATTAAGCATTGCATCAACATTTCATGTAGATCACGAACAGGTAGACTTCGTACCCATTTGTGAGCCGGAGTACGACGAGGTGATTGAGGAGTATGAGGAGGAGCTCTTCGCATAGGAGGGAGGCCAGGAGCCTGTTGGTACTGACTTTGCTGACCTGGCACCTGCCCAAAGCAAGCCCTGGTGCATAACCCCTATTTTTAAATGATCACTGAATCTATTTATATGATATGCATTTACGTTATAGGCATTTTATGGAAACCACATGCATAAATATATCCACCATGAGTCCTACTAGAACAGGTCGAGTAGCTGCTATGCTCAGGATGTCGGTAGCGTGAGTAACCTGCCGTTACTCGCAAATAGGTGGTTAAACTATGATATCATGATGAGATAATGGAAAGGAAAATGGTGACCGGGTAGGGATGTGGATCTGGTACTGGTGGGTGTGAGGGGTTGTGTCCTGCGGCCAACAGGGTATAGCCCGGTTACACTTTTTCCTGTCTGTGTTGATTAAGGACCGGTCATTGCATATGACTCTAGGCAAGTCACAGATTATTGTCCCGAGCACATACTTGGGTATGGGCATAGGGAAGGCTTGCCGCTCTCTTACCGCGGATCTAGCTCTTTCTGGACCGACTGATAGGAAGAGGAGGTGGTGGAGGTCCTTGCACCGCACTGAGTCCGGGACTCAGAGGTGGGGGCTTGGAGTCCAAGTTTGGATGGGGACCTGGACACCCGGGACAAGAGAGTGGTGGGTTAGTCCTGCTTGTGCCTAGGGTACAAGCGGGGCGTGTGTCTTCGGGGCACCCAGTTGGGCACATTGATTCACGAATCGCCGGGTTATCCGGTACGGCTTGTCTGCGGTTTAGCACCGTAGTAAGAACTGGAAGTGGAAAATGAGAAGGAATAGTATCAATTGCTCAACCCTTGCTTGAAAGTAGAATAGGTGCTTATATAGATTTACTAGATGAAAACTTAATACGGCTGATAATAATAATGTACCAATAAGGACTCACTATTAGTATTGCTTTTTGCTAAAAGAGAACCAACAAACCATAAAGCCTAGCATATTCCTTGGAGTCGGGAAAGTATTCCCACTAGTCGGATAAGTCTTGCAAGTACATTGTGTACTCATGGTTTATTTACCCCTGTTGTAGGTGATGCTCGAGGAGTACCTTGTGTGGAGGATTCTTCTGGTGGGCTCAGACGAAATCCTCGTTATCTTATTGCTAGATGTTATCTTTTAATATTCCGCTGTTTATCATTCCGCACTCTGTATTTGGTATTGTAATAATGTACTTTTTAAGAAACTCTAATGTATGAGATGGACTTGTGTTGTAACTCGTTTTCATTATTTGATCCTTGGGAAAAATGTGGATCTTTCGGGTTCTCCCTCAGGGTGTGCTCGACGAACACCGCTCACTGTAGTTGCTTTCGGGGTGCTTAGTGTCTGATAGAAGATGAGCGCCTCTATAAGTACGCTACTTCGGGTGGTTCTGCCACACGACACTGCTGCCCTCATGAGCGGCACTGCCGCCCTGTTGATGTTCAGCAGGTGAGTGCTGCCCTCGTCGATGGAGTACGTCAGCAGAAATTTGTGCAGCAACATCCTGAGGATCCTCATCATCAGTGGCTTGATCTTCTTGTGGCCTAATGTCGCCTATAGCCATTTGCTTGATTGCCTCACATGGTGGATCCTCCTTCCCTACACCACTTGAATCAACTTGCTCCACTTGAGAGCCATTAGATTCATCAAATGTCACATCTACCGTGACTTCAACTCTACCCATGGTTTTGTTGAAGACACGATAGGCATGCTCATTTGATCCATAACCAAGAAGAATGCCTTCATCAACTTTAGGTGCGAATTTAGAGGTTTTGGGTCTTTTGTTAAGTATAAAACACTTGCACCCAAACACTCTAAAGTATGACACTTTTGGTTTGTTACCGGTTAGAAGCTCATATGAAGTCTTCTTGAGTTTCTTATGTAAGTAGAGACGGTTGATGGCATGGCAAGCGGTGTTGATGGCGTCACTCCAAAAGAGGTCCAACATCTTGTATTCATCTAGCATTGTCCTTGCCATATCAAGAAGTGTACGGTTTTTCCTCTCTACTACACCGTTTTGTTGAGGGGTGTAAGGAGTTGAAAACTCATGTTTGATGCCCTCATCATCAAGAAACTCTTCAACTAGAGTGTTCTTAAATTTGGTCCCATTGTCACTTCTTATTTTCTTGATAGGAAGATCGAACTCCCTTTGTGCCCTTCTCACAAAAATCTTGACTTTCTCTTGCACCTAGGACTTATCATAAACAAAGAACACCCAAGTGAAATAGGAATAATCATCAACAATTACTAGACCATATTTGTTACCCCTGATGCTTATGTAGGTGACTGGTCTAAAGAGATCCATGTGAATCAACTCCAACGGTTGTGTGGTAGTCATGATGCTCTTTGGTGGGTGAGGTACACCTACTTGCTTTCCGGCTTGGCAAGCACTACAAATCATGTCTTTCTCAAATTGAATATTGGTTAGTCCAAGAACGTGGTTGTATTTTAGGAGTTTGGCCAAGTTCCTCATCCCAACATGAGCCAGTCGGCGATGCCATAGCCAACCCATGCTAGATTTTGCCATTAAACAGGTCTCAAGCTTAGCTTTACTTTTGCTAAAATCAACTAAGTAAAGCTTGTTCTTGAGATAACCCGTAAAGACAATAGAGGAATCCTCCCTCTTAGAGACTTCCACACCCTTATCCGTGAAGAGACAATTATAGCCCATCTCACATAATTGAGAAACGGACAATAGATTGTACTTCAAGGAATCAACATGTAAGACATTTGTAATTGAATGATCAAGTGTAATAGCTACTTTACCAAGTCCAATCACACCCCTTTTGAATTATGACCAAATATGATATTCTCATCTGAATTTGTAGTTGGGGAATATGATGAGAACATACTCCTTTCTCCGGTCATATGATTTGTACAGCCACTGTTAAGCACCCAACTTGACCCACCGAAGGAGTATGCCTGCAACACAAGTTTAGTTCCTAGTCTTAGGTCCCCAAATATTCTTGGGGCCTTGCATGTTAGTCACAAGAACTTTAGGAACCCAAATGAAAGTATTATGATAAACATTTCGACCATTTCCAACAAACTTAGCAAACACCTCCCCCTTGCTGTTGTGCTACAAAACAAAGTTAGAATCTAAACATTGAGGAGGTGTTTTGCCTTTGATTGATAAGCATATCTATTTGGAGTGACCTAGATAGATTTCTTTGGTTTCTGAACAACCTGCTCTGGAAGTGACACCTTCTTCTTAGGCTTGACATGAGCAGAGGAGTAGGAGGTGGTCTTCCCTTTTTTGTGGGGGGGGGGGGGTGGCACTGCCGCCCTTCACAGTGGCACTGCCGCCCATAGGCCACGATGCTGCTCTGGGCTAGCCTTGTGCCACCTTCTGTGCAGACCTATCTGTACCTTCCTACCCTTTGCTCACGAACTGAACACACTCATATCCATTTATTACTTTTCTCCCATTGGTTTTACCTCCATGAGTGTGCCCAAGCCCGTCTTTGATGCGTGGATTCCTTCCATCTTTGTATTGTGGCCTCTTTGGTTTTTCACCTTTGCCACCAGCAGGTTTCTTACCTTCCATGCCCCTTTTTCCTAACATAGCATTAAGCCTAGCAATCTCCTTTTTCATGACCTCCAAGTTTGCAAGATTAGTGGAATAAACATTTAAGTCAAGATTATAGCATTTTCCACATCCTTGGCTAGTGGAGGGAATAGACATGTCATTTGTGTTGGAGGGAAGTGGGGTGCTCTCATATAGAAGGTTATATTGCTTCTCACGTTTGTTGTGCTTTTCAACTAAGACACAATACTTGTCATTGAGTGCAGTATTTGCCTTCTTTGTGATTCTCTTTGTTCTTTGGCCAAGGCCTTGTTCAAAGAGTCCACCTCACTTCTCTCTAACTCAAGAGCTTCCTTGTAGCCAATATACATCTTTTCAGTTTCCTCAAGATAATCATCTCTATCGGCTAGCTCGACTTTGACACTTTCTAGTTCCTCCATTAGATTCATGATGAAGAGCTTGGTTTTAGAATCTAACCTTTTAGTCAATTTAGCATATTTCTCAACATCACTAGTATCATCATCACTAGAATCACTAAGTTCACTACTAGAGATGTCACTAGGAGGTGGAGGAGATTTAGCTCTTCGTTTTACCTTCTCACCCTTTGCCATAAGACAAACATGAGTGGAGCGGTGGTCATCATCGTCGGACATGTTGTTGAAGAGCCTTGATGTAGAGGATGGCTTTTGAATGGCCATGGTTGCAATCTTCACATCCTCTTCACTTGACTCTTTAGTTGAGTTCCACTCATGCCCAATGTGTGCCTCTCCCATTTGCTTGTATCTCTTTTTGTGCTCATGCTTGCCCTCATTGTTGTCCCTCTTGTATTTGTTTTCTTTCTTGTCATAGGGACACTTAGCAATGAAGTGCTCCATGCTACCACAATTGTAGCAAGTCATCTTCTTCTTGTTGGGGAACCTTCTTTGCACTATTTTATACCCATTCTTTTTAAACCCCTTGTGATAGCTCTTCATGAACAAGGCCATGTTATCAATCTTCATATAATCAGCCCCATCATCTTCATCTTCACTTGAGGATGAACTTGGATCATCATTTTATGGAGTTGACTTGATTTCCTTGGGTTGACTTGTTGATGCTTGCTTGCTGCCCTTTGCCTTATTGGAGGTGCCTTGATTGCTTGATTTATTTGCCTTGAGAGCTACTTCCTTGATTTTCATGCCTTCTAGCTTGGCTTGTAACTCACCAAGTCTTCTCCTCTCATTTGCCTCTTCTCTTTGCATGTCAAATGTCAACAATCTTCCAAGCACATCATTAGGTGTGAAGTGCTCAAACTTCTTCTTATCTCTAATCAGGGTAACTACGGTCTCATTTCTTGGTGAGTAAGCTTCCAACATAACCTTCACCACTTTGTGATCATCAAGCTCATCACATCCATAGCCTCTAATTTTGCCCACCAAGGTCATCAATCTATCAAACATCTCTTATGGCCCCTCTCCATCAACAATCACGAACCTATTTAGCTTGGCCATCAACAAATCAATCTTTGCTTTCCTCACTTTATCTACACCTTCATGTGCTAGATGCAAAGTGTCCCAAATCTATTTTGCAATATTGACATTCATCACTCGGTTGTACTCATTTCCATCCAAGGCACTAAGAAGAATACTTATGGCTTGGCCATTGAGATGGACAACAGCTAGCTCTTCATTTGTTGGCGCTTCGAGATCTTTCGGTGGCTGCAATCCATTTACCACAATCTCCCAAAGACTGGGGTGAAGACCTACAAGATAGGCACTCATCAAGTGCTTCCACTTGGCAAAGTTTGTCCCATCAAAATGAGGCAACTTTCCCACGGGATCATTGACAAAGGACCTTTTGTTATGGTTAGACAAATAAGAATAATTAAAGGATACGGCGGCATATTTGTTCTTGTTGTTGTTGCTGTCCTTGTCCTTGCTATCCTTCTTTTTGTCCTTGCTCTTCACCTCCTTGCCATCTTTTGAAGCATGGTATGACACATCATCATCTCCAACATCCGAGCTACTAGAGAGCTCACTAGATGATGCATCATACTCATTCTTCTCTTGCTCTTGAGCTCTTGCTGCTCTTCTCTTAGCTCTTACCTCTCTTGTGATTCTTCTAGCTTCTTTTCTCTTTTTCTTGTCTTTGAGTCGCTGCTCTTCTTTCTTCTTTTCTCTAGCTTCTCTTATTGCAATCTTTGTGACTTTTATTTCTTTTCTTGCCTTTCTTCTTTTGGCATCGGTGGTCTTGGGTTCTTTGATGGTGGCATCACTAGCTGTGGATATGGACAGCTCGCTACTGCTGCCGACATCCTCAACATGCACACCACTTGCATCCGCAACGCGAACGTTCTTCGAACCTTCTCCTTCTTCCATACTTCACGCGATGAAGCGTATGCGAAGCAACCTCGCTCTAATACCACATGTAGGATCTACAGGAAGATAAAGAAGGCCTAGAGGGGGAGGGTGAATAGGCCTATAAAAATTCAACTCAAAACTCTATTAGAACAGAGGGCGGCACTGCCGCTCTATGAAAAATAATCTAACACAATTGAGATTTAACAAATATAAACCTGACCCCACTAGTTGCTTAATCCTGCAATATAAAGCCAAGATTTAGTTCGAAGACTGGATACCACAGAAACTTCACACAACAATGAATCGAGCAACTAAACCCTAGCAACAGCTAGCAATAAGATGAACTGCAAGTATAGTAAAGATGAAGCACGCGAGACACAAGATTTATCCCGTGGTTCAGCTCACTACTAAGGTTTGCCTAAGTCCACGTTGTTGAGGAAGCCACAAAAGGCTTGAGCTTGCCACAAAGGCTTGACTTACCCTCGTTCTCGAATCAAGAGAGTGAACTCTTGAAGTGAGGGGTGATTTCTTAGCTTTTGAATGAGGTTACAAACCTCCCAAGGCTGCCACATAAGTTGGCAAGCACAAGGACGATGCCTAGCCGGCTAGGAGCAAGCTCCAAGAGTAACAAACCCTAGAACTATCGGCCAAATGTGAACCAAATGCTCTTAGGCTTTGGGAATCAGTGGATCTTCTCTCCAGTCGAGTTTTGCTACCTTTTCTCTCAAGTTTTGATGGTTGGAATCAAGGATTAGCTTGAGGGATGGAGGAGCAACAATGGAGGAGAGAGGTGAGCTTTGGTTCTATCTTGTTTTGAGCTGAATGACTCAGTGGAGAAGATGACCATTGTGGACCGGGCCCGAAGGGTATAAATACCCCCCGAGCCCAACGGTCAGTTAAGGGCGGCACTACCGCTCTTAACAGGGTGGCACTGCCGCCCTAGCCAAAATAGGTAATATGATATCAAATTTGGCTGGCTGTTTTGACTAGGTGGGAGGATATAGATCTGTGAATTTGAGCATCTGATTCAATAGTTGACCAACTGTCCTAAAATCCCTCTTAATAGTACGGCTTTCCCTAAACTCAAATTCAAAATATAAAATAATTTAAACCTCCTTTGAGCTAGGTCTGGCCACCTTTTGTAATTAGGACACCTGCAACCTGTACATCATCCTCATTCTTTGATTCCCTGCTTGTCATCTCGATAAATCTTATTAGTCCTCTAATTTGGTGGTCATCCTCTAATTTGATTCCCTGTTTTTCCAGTGAATTTAGTTTTTTCCCAGAAATTGATTATTGGCTCAAATAAAATTAGTTTTGAGGAGTTTTTTTCCTATGGGTAAAATTCACCAATTATGTTTATGTTTCGGCTGCAAAGTTTAATGTTTATTATCTTCTAATTAAATTCAAACCAACGGGAGAATTTAATTCGAAGACCAGCTATATTTAGTAAACTAAGATTATGTTTATTCTCTAAATAAATTGGAACCAACAGAAAAATTTAAATTAGAGGAGTAGTTCATTTTTTGTTTAAGTAACATTATGGTATTGTTATTTTCTGACCAACGTTGACGATGACAATATTATAATGAATTTAAGTTTGAAGTTAAAATTTTTGATAAATTTTACTCCAGTGTGGTCAATTTTCAGAGAAAAGATAAGGACCAAGAAATGCTACTAAACTAAAAGAATGTATTTTATTATCAAGTTTCTGTTGAAATAAAGTTGATTATCTTCCAATTAAATTCGAACCGACGGGAGAATTTAATTTTGAAGAGTAGTTATATGAATTTCAAGTTAATTTATGAGTTTTATGCATTAATTTTATTTTCTGCCCAACGGTGATGTAGAATTGATGCAGAAGCATATTGTATGTTTTATTTTAACCGACGAGATCACTCGGCTGCATGGCAACGGGCTGCAATGCTGGGGTATGTGAATGAAAAGGCTTAAGTCAAGCCAGTTCAGGACAGTTTTTGTTAGTTTACTAATTTTCTGATTAAACTGGAACCAACAGGAAGATTTAATTGGAAAATAAAGTATAAGTGAATGTTTTAGTTGTCATGACTAAGTTTTCGTATAGATGTATCCCGCATGGGGAGAATTTTGGCATATTACTTATGCTAGTCAATCCTACATATTGGGAGAAGTTTTGTGATAATTCACATGTTTTGTATCTCACATAGCGAAAGAAGTTTGGGTAGCTCTTAGGCTATCCTAGTATTGAACATGGCACTGGCATAATAGAAATGCATCATCATGGTCAATACTAACCAAAGGATAATGAAAAGATGCAAGCGTGACTTGCAAAAGTACTGCTAATGAAAGACCTCGTTGAGGTCTTAAAGTGAATTAAGGAAAGTGTACTCCTAAAGGGATCAAAAAATAACTTTGTTTACATGACACAATCATGTGAATGAAGTAAGTTATAAGTGTCTCCTCATTTATAGGCTTTCTTAATAGTTATCAAAATCATGGCAGCAAAGTTCATGCCATATTTTGAGGGGAAGAATATAAAGATCAATTAAGAAAGATACTCTTCATTAAGAGTGAGATAAAGATTAATTAAGATGAATGCGACCGTCGAAGGAGTACAACGGTTACAACAATGATACCCCTAAGCAGAGAAATAGCTAAATTCCTGGACCTTTTAAAGTTCTGACAGAAAAATAGCATAGTCAGTCTCAAAGATGTTAAGGTGGTGCTTAAAGCGCCATATGAGATTTTAACGGCTTAAACCCAAAATAAGATATTTGAAGATACACTATCTTTAGAAAAGATGGAAAGATCTGGGGGAGCAAGGTATGTAGAGGTATGTAGAGACCTATTGAAGAGAAGCGGGACTGCGTGCTCACTTCAGTGATTCAAAACAACAAATTTCTGAATACTTGTTGATGTTGTATGACTTATACAACACCTGTTGTTGGCTATTCGAAGAAGATGAATAATGTAAACAATGATCTTATGATATAGGAGCCTGTAGAATCAATTGCCTCTTGGCAATGAAGAGCAACAACAGCCCCATATGAAAGTGCCAGTAGATGAGGCCCCAGAAGGTCTCAAAGAATTAGTAAACCAGTTTTTCCAATGACTATGAAGTCTATATTAGTAAAGAAATTCAAATGGATGGTGATTACACCTCATTTAAAGAAGCCATGAGAAACGTTTACTCGATTAAATGGCAAGAAGCTACAGAAGTTGAAATGAATTCGATGAATACCAACGATATTTGGGACTTAGAAGTAATTCCTAATGAAGCCAAAATAGTAGGCTGTTAATGGGTCTACGAGACAAAATATAACTCCAAAGGGAATGTAGAAAGATATAAAGCACAACATGTGACAATATGCTTTACGCAAAGAGAACGAAAAGATTACAATGAGAGTTTTCTCTCTAGTCTTATGTAAAGATTCTTTTAGAATCATAATGGTGTTAATGGCACATCACGATTTAGAGTTACATCAGATGGATGTAAAGACGACATTCCTCAACGGGGATTTATATAAAAATGATTACATGGCACAACCCAAAAGGTTTTGTCATGGAAGAAAAGAACATATGGGATGTTGCCTCTTAAAATCCATTTATGGATTAAAAGTAAGTCTCTAGACAGTAGTGTTTGAAGTTGATGAAACGATAAGAAAGTTCAGGTTTTAAAGAAAATGAGAAGGACAGTAGCGTTTATGCGAAGTTCAAGAATGGAAGATTCATTTTCCACATCCTATGAATAGATGACATTCTACTCACTAGTAGTGATGTTAATCTGTCATTGGAGAAGAAGAAGTTTTGTCCTCGAGTTTCAATGTGAATGATCTTGGTGAAGCGTCATTGGTTCTAGGAATAGAAATTCACCGAGATAGATAAAAATGAGATATTAGGACTTACATAAAGGCATACTTAGAAAATATTCTATAGAAATAAAGTATGCATGCGAGTAAAACTACGTCTGCTCCTATAGTCAAGGGTAATAGATTTGGGAACTTTAAGTGTTATAGGAATCGATATGAGATCGATCAAAAGAATATGGTTCTATATGTTTCAGCTGTTGGAAGCTTGATGTGTGTACAAGTACAAGTAAGAACTTATCCTGACGTAGTTTATGTATCCGGGATATTTTGGTAGAAGTCCAGTTCAAATATAAGTCACTGGAATTGAGTTGAGAATGTCTTGCAATTTTGCAAAGTATCATAGGTCTCATGCTAAGTAAGAAAGAATAAGTACTCTCAAATAGTTGAGGGTACAAAAAGTTAAGTCTTGGCGAGATATGTAGTGAAATCCACAGTAGTTGCTAACACTCGCAGTTGGAGTATTATTATGGAAAAGCTCCAAAGAAACAGTTGTGGTGTCATCAGTGATGCATACCATAGTATTGCTTGTCATGAGGTTTAAGGAACAGGCAAAAGGAGGTTAAGGAAATTTGTACCCGGATTTAAAAATGGTAGACAACAACAACAACAACCATTTAAAGTAATTTAACTCCTAAGAAAACAAGTCAAGTATGCTACCAAACACATTGACACTAAGGTATATATTGTAAAGGAGAAAATCCAGAATCATTTTGAAAGCATTGAGCACATAAGTACCGAGTAAGTACTTGCTGTCGATGCGGGACCCACGGGATACACCGCAAGGAAGAGAGGAGATCTAGTTTGATTAGGATTCCTCCCATGTAATCTTAATAGTAATACTACCCTATAATCCTACTAGGACTCTATATTGTAAATCAACTAGGACTCTGGCCTCCTGACTATATAAAGGAGGGCGGAGTTCCTAGACATAGAGGGCAGAAGAGAGTTAGATAACACAACACTTTACAATCAATCCAACGTAAAGGCTAACGCCGAACTGGACGTAGGGCTATTACTCGATCACGGTCGAGGGCCCAAACCAGGATAAATCGACTGTCTCTTGCGTTAACCATCGAGTTCTACATACGTTGAAGCCTGAACAAACTGCCCCGGGTACCTCCGTGGCAGGCTATCGGTGGTGAAACATCAACAGTTGGCGCGCCAGGTAGGGGCTTTCGGCGCAATTGCGTTCGAGAGCTCGATGGACCTCAAGATCAACTTTCGCCGCAACTCTCGTCAGCCCTCGTCGACAACTCGCTGTGGCTTTCATCGGCTCTGGTCGACAACTCGCCGTGCTCACTGAGGCATCATTTGTCCAGAAGCAAACAAGGATCACCATCTGAACTACAATGACATGCAAGCCATGCAAAACCGTCGTGATTTGCATATACTCGTACTCAAGACATGCAGCTGCTCAAACGTCACGAACAAAGTAGATCTAACTCGGGCTCGGTCCGGCTACATCAACTCGTCCAGTTACATCAGGTCGTTGTAAGCCTTGACCACACATGATGGATCGCGCTGATCACGACCTGCATCAACATCTAGATTGACCAGCCTGTCCACACGTATCTCACGCGAAGCACGTCAGATCAATGACGGAGCCAGAAATTTTTTTTAGCTGGGGCGAACTCTATACACAAGCTACATCCTAATCAAAAGCACCAAACAGAACAATGCTTAGGGAGAGTACCACACAATCATCAATCACGCTTACCCAAAAGCAGCGCTTCCTAGTGAAGCTGCTCCTCTCCTCCCTCCATCGCAGGCTCGCAACAGAGCTGCCAAAGCAGTAGCAGTTGAGCAGCTCATGCCTCCTAAGTCTTGGCCGGCCGGTGGGAGGCGGTCGGGGGCCGCAGAGGGCGGTCGGGGGGCGAGCTGGCGACGCCGACGGCCAACGTGGAGCGGCGGGAGGCAGGAGGCGATCTGGCGACCGCGCGACGGTCCGCACTCGGCAGTCGGCGCGGAGGTGGAGCCGCAGTGGCCGGCGGGTAGGGCCTGGCGGGCAGCGACCAGCTCCTCGCGAGCTTGGCTGCAGGTCACGATTGGGGGATTTGGAATTTGGGAACGAATCCACCGGTTAGGGAAGAAGTGTGCTTGTGTGAGATGGTGGGCTTTCAAGGGCCTCTCACGGTCTCACATCTGTTGGGCTGAACAAAGTAAATAAAAGGCCCATTCTGTGCTCGTTTATCCTCTCACCTCTGCTTTCTTCTTCCATGCTCGAGCGGCGCAGGTCGCTGCATCCTGCTCGTGCTCGCCACCGGTGTTAAGGAAGAAGGGGTCCGGGGGTCTTGGACGAGCTCGCCAGTAGCTGGGGCGGCCGCCCCACCCCGCCGCTAGGGTGGCTCCGCCATTGCGTCAGATCCGACTACGTCGGGGCTGACTCCGACTCTGTCCCGCCGAGTCCCACTACGCCGGGGCCGAGTCCGTCCCCTTTCCACCGAGTTCGACTACAGTGCCGACTCCGACTTGGCTCCATATCAGAACTTCCAAGTGCAATAGTCCCGCGTCATCAAGTCCACCACGTCGAGGAGAGCATTAAGACATGCAAACTACCAAAATTTGCATGTACTCATGAGGCGCACATGTACAAACAAGCTACAGCACCATGCGTGCTTCATGATCTAGCGAGCAAGCAACAACCGACTACTCGGCCACGGCAACCGACTACTTGTCCACGATGACCGACTACTCGGCCACCAAGGTCAAGATGACGCCCGGGGGCTTATCACTTCACAGCACGCCGACTACTCCACGCGGCCGTCAATCAAGCTAAGTCATGGTTTAATATTTTTTCAAATATTCTTTAATCATCATATATCTCCGGATATTATCCATATACCTCCGTGGCTCTACTACAATTGCATCCCCGACTACTAAAGTCTTCCCTTAACGGTTGTTAATTTACCTGGGCCGCTGAGGCCTTAATCCGTGAAGCTTACTCGTCAGAAAGGTGCAAGAGGTATTTAAACGTAACAGGCTACCTACCTAGAGAAATTACATAGCCTAGTAAGAGCAAGACACGAAAAAATTTAATATGCATTTTATAATACCTTCTCTTAACGGTTGTTAATTTACCCGGGTTGCTGAGGCCTTAATCCGTGAAGCCTACTCGCCGGAAAGGTGCGAGAGGTGTTTAAACGTAACAGGCTACCTACCTAGAGAAATTACATAGCCTAGTAAGAGCAAGACACGAAAAAATTTAATATGCATTTTATAATACCTTCTCTTAACAGTTGTTAATTTACCCGGGTTGCTGAGGCCTTAATCCGTGAAGCCTACTCGCCGGAAAGGTGCGAGAGGTGTTTAAACGTAACAGGCTACCTACCTAGGGAAATTACATAGCCTAATAAGAGCAAGACGCGAAAAAATTTAATATGCATTTTATAATACTGGAACATACTTCCAACTTAATATCTTGTATATCAATTATTACATACTTTCGTATGATTACTTTGCAGGGAACCATTTTTCTGGACCACGTCATCAAATAAGGAGCTCGCCCACCGTTGGCTACCTTACTTGGCAAGATCCTACATATCCTCAGAAGAGGTTTTCAGTTCTTTGAACAACTCAGATTCAAGACCCTCCAACTTTTTGTTTCAAATAGCAAGAGGCTCGGAGGCTACACTCAGTGAGTGCACTATTTTTTTTTTCAAAAAAGCGCATATCACTCTCAAAAAAGCACATACCACCCGAAGATCCCAAGAAACGCTACATGGTTTCACTCAAGAAAGCACTCGGGCGACGCTTGTTCCTGCTCGGCAAGACTTGGAGGAACAAGACAAGGCTTCCGGAGTTCAACCATGAAGTGCTCGGAGGCTTGTCGATGTGGGACCCACGAGATACACCACAAGGAAGAGAGAAGATCTAGTTTGATTAGGATTCCTCCCATGTAATCCTAGTAGTAATACTACCCTGTAATCCTATTAGGACTCTACATTGTAAACCAACTAGGACTCTGGTCTCCTAACTATATAAAGGAGGACGGAGTTCCTAGACATAGAGGGCAGAAGAGAGTTAGATAACACAATACTTTACAATCAATCCAACGCAAAGGCTAACGCCGAACTCGACGTAGGGCTATTACTCGATCACGGTCGAGGGCCCGAACCAGGATAAATCCAACCGTGACGATGAGGCACGCTCTATGCACTGAACTGTGATGAAATAGAAACAAGATAAAGTAAGTAAGCTAAATTTAAGTCATAAGGTGAGATCGAGGAGGAGAATGTTAGGTGATCTCCATCAATTGTCCCAATTGGGCCCTTGGATCCGCGCCCTGATTGGGGACGCCCAACCCTACATGGTTGGTGGCCCCCGTCATACTGTGCTATAAAAGAAAGGTGAGGGCCGGCGGCTCAGATCACGAGGTTCACCTGAGCTACAATCGTCCCACCGACACAACCCTAATCCGATCTAAGAGAGGGTGCGCAGCCAGTGACGGAAAGTACCGCCACCGGCGAACGCCGCCATTGCACCGCCGCCCTTCGACACAGCGCCTTCACCTGGTCTTCATCGAGCGCCGCCATGGCCAGCCCGTCTTCCTCGAAGGCAGCCGATGGTTTGCACTTTTTCCACCCCTCTCACTCTCACTCTATCTATTGATCTTGTACCGGTAGATGTTCTAGGATTCACTGTTTATTCCAAAAGTAAGTAAA
The DNA here is from genome assembly GCF_019320115.1 of Miscanthus floridulus. Lineage (NCBI taxonomy): Eukaryota > Viridiplantae > Streptophyta > Magnoliopsida > Poales > Poaceae > Miscanthus > Miscanthus floridulus. Next base: position 68,170,793 of record NC_089591.1, read on the forward strand.
CATGCTAGATCTATGGCCAATAATCCTGTGTTATGTCTATCAAAAACATCGGCAGTGAAGATGGAGATCTTGCAGTTGCAGCTCCGCCACCGTTCTTCTGAAACGCCGGAGGCTGGCTCTGTCAATGCGTGTATTGCTCTTGTCGGCCTCATTTAGGGTCTCTTTGGCACGGCTTATGCCGGCTTCGGCTTTATCTATTTTGCGCAAATCGAGGCATTGTAGCGTGAAGCCGTTTTTTAAGCCGGGGTTAAAATAAACTAGAAGCAGAAAAAAGTCAGTTTTTCTGGCTTCACCGGTGAAACCGTTTTGGATGAGCCGTGCCAAAAGAGGCTTTAGTATGAGGTTGAAGTCCCCTGTTACCGCCCAGGGCCCATGACAGGCGTCCCTGATGGCTTCCAACTCCTCCAAGAAGATGGCTTTCTCAAAGTCCTCTTTGCGGCCCATATACTGCTGTGAGCCACCAGCTTGCCTCGTCGTTGTTTGCTTGCAACTGATGGCGAACCCTCACGGTGACAGAGTAGCAGCCAACATGCACATCGCTGAGGGACACGTCTGGGTGTCGCCCCGCAATCAGAATGCCGCCACGTGTAGATGATGCAGGCAAATACGTGAAATCACAGAAGCTTACACCGATCATTGAGAAGACCAAGCTCTGGGGAATTACATCGAGTTTGGTTTCCTGTAAGGTGACGATCGCGGGCCTAATGTCGCTGACGAGCGTACGTACATTGTCCTGCCGCGCTCTCGCGTTCAGGCTACGAACATTCCACGATAGTATTGGGATGTTATCCATTGAAAATTATACGACCGGTCGTGGCGGCGATCATGGCCTAATTGGCCCTGACCGCAGGCCGGCGAGCTACTCGACCAGTCCTTGTTTTGGCTGCCGGGAATAGCTCGTCCGGGAATAGCGGCTACTTGTGAATCCGTGAGGTTCCCCGAGAAAATGGCATCGTATGCGCGCTGGGCCGGTGATGACACTGGCGCTGTGGCCTGCAAGAGCCCCATCCTCCTCATGAGCAGCGCTTCTCCCCGCTTGGAAGCCGGAATTTGTGCCAGCGGCTGCGCTGCGATCCTGCTGCTTCTCAGCGGCGTGGGCTTCTTTTTTGCCTGCGGCCGCTGCCCAGGTGGGGTTTTGATTAGCGGCGAGCGGGACTTTTGCTGGACCTCGCCCACGAAACATGCCAGCCGTCTAGCGGCTTCATTCGGGGTTGGGGTCCCCTGCGTTCGCGGCCATGACAGTGGGACTCGGGGTCCTGTTGTGGTCCGCCACCAGGGCAGCTTCATGGATGGGAGGTGCGTCTGCAGTGGGTGCTGGGGAGCCACCGTCCCTGCCGGCGTGCATCGGTGATGCCGCGACGGGTGATTCCGTGACGGTTGTATCTGCGATGTTGATGTTTGCCGCTGTGTCCTCGTGCATCCCCAGGGCGGAGTCGAAAGCCGGGGAAGTTCCACCCTCTGGCTCCGTGTTGCTGCTGTGCACGGTGATCGTGGCGCCTGGTGCATGCAGTTCGCGCGCCGCTTCTGTCTTCTGCGACCCCACCTGGCCGGGCGAAAGGACATCCTGGTTGGCGGCCATTTCAGGAAGATGCCCTCGGTGCCTGTGCCTGGGGTCGACTTTGCTTCTTGTCCTGTTGTGGCCATGGTTGTACGCGGCAGCCCCACCTCCAGGATCATAGGATCCGAGGCCGGCTGTCCTCCCGCGCCTCCTCCACGTAACGCATCACATTCGAAAACCAAATTGCAGGGGTCCCAATAATCAGAGGCCGATGGCGAGGTTGTCCTCTTCTCAGTACTGTCAATGGTTCCATCTGACGGCTCGGTGGGCTGGCCAACGATAGGCACCCACTTTTGCTTTTGCTTTTTGCAGGCCGGAATTTGCGCTGGCCGAATCAGCAGATGCTTGCTGACGACACCCCTCTGTTAGTGGCCATGGCTGGAGGATTGCCCCACCGCCGCGCCGGTGGCGCCGGTGGAGCCGGCGTCGCCGTCGACACGGCCGCGGACGCACCTGAATCCCTGCAGGCGTGGCCCGGATCCCCGATGGAAGTGGTGGCGATCTGGGTTGCCATCGTGGCCACTGTCTCCATCGTCAGAATCCGGCGGCGACTGAGGAGGCGACGCTACACGAGGGTCGAAGTCTGCCGTGCTCCTGATGTGGACGATGACACGGTAACGTAGAACTCCCTTACGCCTGAGGTACGGCGGCAGGTTCCCGAAGCGGAACGCAGCCCCATCAATGGCGCGCACTGGCTCGTTCTCGGCGACGAGAAGCCAGACAGTCTTGGGGTTGACGCTGGGGTTGGCAGTCCATGCCGTGAGTTTGAAGGCGGATAGGTCGGACTTCCCCGCGGTCGCCGGTTCAAAGGACTGGATCCAGCAGGAGGAAGCAAGGATCTTGGATGCGGTGTCCTCACTCCAAGCGTGCGCCGGGATACCCTCCAACTCGAGGGCCACATTGCACAGCAGCGCTGCCGAGTCCGCATGTGCCAACCGCGTCCATGGTGGCAGCACCAGGTTAGTCCCCGCCGCCGGCACCGGGGACGCGTCGAGGATCCTGTCCCGGGTAGATTGTGTCGCTAATTCCCGAGCCCGGCTAAGATTTAGCCAAGGCCCAACAAGTTAGATCGCTCCGGGCTGATTTATATGGGTTGTTTCGTTGCTCTCTGGTCTCTGCCCATTTGCTGCGGCCTTGTGGAACCATATTTGGGAGGGTAGTGACAGTGGCCCTGTTTGGATACTCTAGCACAGCTAGAGGTTAGAGTTAGTTTTTAGCTCAGGACTAGCCCTGAACTAACTCTAGTCTAAGAGATGTTTGGATACAAGGGTTAAAATGATAATAAATGTGCTTTCCAAATCATTGGTGCGGGTGAAAGTAGAGAGAAAACAGTGGACCCCACCTCAAATAGCCCCAACTAGCTCAAATAATCACCTCTTTGGGGGGATAGTTTTTTAGGGTGGGCTAGTTGCAAATAACCCACTCTAGCCCTCCTGTTTGGCTACTTTAAGGCTAGTTGAGCTCCAACTAGCCCAAACTAGCTCTAACCCATGGATCCAAACAGGGCCAGTGTCTGGACGTCCGAATGGACATCTGCTGCTACACTCAGTTTCGCGACCTTCACATGGGGTCCGCGCCGCTCCGAACGCCATGGACGTCACCAGTCCTGAACGTCACCTGCGCCTCTGGTTCAGATGCCTAGCCGGCACCGAGAGGAGAAGGAGACAGCGAGGCGAGGTAGCAGAAGGCGAGAAGAGAGATGCAACATTCAATCTACTTTTAAAACATCTAGATATAACACTTACAACATACGTCTGAAGACAGATGAAACACTTGCAGAAACACCTAAAAATACTTAAAACTATTGTAAAACATATGCAACATCCGGATAAAACATTTTGCAACATATGTGTGAAACATATGCAACATCCAAATAAACACACTTGCAATATACGTCTAAAAAACAGAAGAAACATTGGCAACATAAAGCTTGCAACATGTCTCTTAAACACTTGCAACATATGTAACATTCTAATCTATTTTTGCGATATCCATATGAAACACTTTGAAACATAAATATGAAACAACTGAAATACTTGTGTCGGTGTTTCGGACCAAGGGGTCCTCAACCAGCTAGTAAATTTGTACTGCGTGTTCTCAATCCCGGATGGTGATGCAAAGAGACACAAGGCTTATACTGGTTCAGGCGATCGGTGCCCTACATCCAGTCTGAGAGACTGATCTTGTATTCCTTACACCGAGGTGCTTGTAGTAGGGGGTTACAAGCTGGGTGAGAGAGGGAGCTAGTCCCAGGTCTCGGCACGGAGTAATAGGGGCTGCTTGAGACATTGCTCTCAGACAGCGGGTGAGTATGCGTGTTACAGGGTGTTGTATTTGTGTGTGCCCCTTTTAGAAACGGCCCAAGTCATTTCCTTTTATAGTTGAAGGGAGGACCAGGGTAGTACGTGCGCTAACTATACGGCGTCGTGCGAACGGAGGCGGCGTGTCCGAGCTCTGTAGCCTGTTCCTGTGGCGGTATGGTCGTCAGAGTGGTTCGTCCTTGAAGCGCTGGGGCGACGTGCTGGTCACATCCGATCCTGTGCGTCATGGAAGCTCCAGGGCTACCTCGAAGCGGGTGTGGCGGTCAGCGTACAGGTCGCTATGGGTTGACTGCGCGCGAGGCCGAGACTCGGTTGGTGCCGAGGCCGAACCATGGTGGGGATCTCGGCAGACGTGAATCTCGAGATGGCCGAGGCCCTGATGCAGGGTGTCGAGGCTCGGAGGGAGCGGTCGGTCTGGTACGCTGGTTCGGAGGCGATGATGACCCGGGCTGGACCTCCCATGCCGCGTTGTCCTCAGGGCGGGTGTTACAGGGCACAGCGTAGCGCCGGCATTGATCGTGGGCACAACGCCGGAACACAGTGGCCGGTAATCCCCGTCATGCCTTGTCTTAGCCGATATGGTGTTGATGCAACTCCTCGTCCCGTCGGCCACTCCGTGGTGTTGAGCCATCGTCCGGCTGAGATTGCGGTAGTGGTTGACGTATTAATAGGACGTGACATGCTGTTGGGAAGACTGGTCGAGGCGGGAGCGATGGGTTACTGCCAAGCTAGCCTCGGGCGATACATAGAATAGCTGTCTCATCCGAGGCTGTATGCACGGGGCCTCGGGCGAGATGGAAATTGGGCTCCTTGCCAAGGCCTTGTGTGGGAGGCCTCAGGCGAGGCGGAGATTTCGTCACGGTGTCGAGACCTCCCACGCGACGCCTCGGGTGAGGCGGAGAGCCGGTGGGCTCGGACGGGGCTGGTGGTGAACCCATGACTTACCTTCTGTCTTTGTTTGTTGATGAGATTTAAGTGACTCTTTTAGAGTACGCTCGGGGTACCCCGATTTATGGTACCCAACAGTAGCCCCCAAGCCTTAGGGGGAGTGCGTGCACTCTCCCTGAGGGTTTGTCGAGACTTAGCTTGCAGCCGCTCCTGTAGGGATTGCATTTTTTGTACTTCGAGGCCTCGGTGGGTGCGCGCAAGCGCACCCACCGGGTGTAGCCCCCGAGGCCCTGGGGGAGTGGATTCATTCCCTAGGGTCTTTTTTCTCACTTTGAGCGAGAGATTTTGCATTTGCCGAGCCCACAAGTGCGAGTTCGGGTCGCGGGGTTTAGGCAAGGTCGCAGGAAGGGCCCCCAAGCCTCTACATGGAGCGAGAGGGCGATCGGGAGCACCCCTAACTTTTTGTACGACCCTCGCGTTTTCTTTTCGCTCAGAAGGAGGGGTGGGATATGCCAAGCTACCCTCGGTGGGTGCGAGTGGTGACATTCCCGGTGAGTTGTTATCGGGTAGTCCGAGTGGAGGCTCGAGCCCCGTTCGCTAAGGGTCGGCTAGCGGTCCGGAGACGCACTCCAAGAGTACCAGAGGGTTTCTCTAGTGGGTGCCGGGGCCGTTCGCTGGGCCTCGATGGCTCATTGCCTCCCTATGGTGAGATCCCATTCAGAGACCTCCCTGCCGGTCTCGGACACAACTTGGGGCATCCCGAGCGATCGTTCGCTCGGGCCTTGGCCATACTTGGGCTTGCTCCCAGTCGTCCCTGACTCTATTGCCCTAGGGCGGCTATTGAAACCCTAGGGGGCCCAGTCTTCAAACCCCTAGACCGTAACGGGCTTGATGCCCTTTGTCGTGTTTTTAACGAAACTTCTAGCGCGACCCTTTGTCGTTTGTCTTTGTCTTGGGTGCAGGAGAAGCCCCCGAGCCTCCACGCGGAGCGAGAGGGCGATCAGGGGTCCTCCTGACTTTTTTGTTCGACCCTCACATATCCTTTTCGTTCGGACAGAGGGGTTGTTTGCCGAGCCCATTCGGATGCAAGCCTGGGTCGCTGGGTCTCGGCAAGGTTGCAGGAAGAACCCCCTAGCCTCCGCATAGAGCGAGAGGGCCATCAGGAGCTCCCCTAGCTTTTTGTACGCCCCTCGCGCATGAGGGTTTGTTTTGTCGAGGCCCCAGCCTGGGTCGCGGGGTCTCGCCATATCTGTAGGAAGAGCCCCCTAGCCTCTACATAGAGCGAGAGGGCCGTCAGGAGCTCCCCTATCTTTTTGCATGACCCTCACGCTTCCTTTTCGCTCAGAAGGAGGGTTTGTTTTGCTGAGCCCTCTCGAGTGCGAGCCAGGGTCGCTGGGTCTCGGCAAGGTTGCAGGAAGAGCCCCTTAGCATCTGCACAGAGCAAGAAGGTCGTTAGGGGTTCCCCTGGCTTTTTGTATGACTCTCATGCTTTCTTTTCGCTCGGAAGGAGGGGTGGAATGTGCCACGCTACCCTCGATGGGTACGAGCGGTGGCACTTCCGATGAGCTGTTATCGAGTAGTCCGAGTGGAGGCCCATACCCCGTTCGCTAAGGGTCGGCTAGCGGTCTAGAGACGCACTCCAAGAGTACCGGAGGGTTTCTCTAGTGGGTGCCAGGGCCATTCGCTGGGCCCTGGTGGCTCGGTGCCTCCCTACGGTGGGATCCCATTCAGAGACCTCCCTGCCGGTCTCGGACACGACTTTGGGCGTCCCAAGCGTTTCGCTTGCTTGGGTCTCGGCCCCATATGGGCTCGCCCGTGGTCGTCGCTGACTCTGTTGCCCTAGGGCGGCTGTCGAAACCCCTAGGGGCCCAGCCTTTGAACCCCTGGACCGTGATAGGCTCAGTGCCTGGTTCCTTCATCTGAAAGGAATAGGGCAGGGGGAATATCTTCCCCATCGGCTCGGCAACGGCTGGCGCACCTTTTGAGGCGGTTTTCTAGGGAGACAGAACGTCGCCTGCTGCCGCAGTGGTCGGGCGCGACGTGGTGTCAGCGGATGGGACGTAACTGTTCTCACAATTAATGAGAAAAAAGGTGGGCACGCGGGCGGTAAAATTGAATCAAGGTTAACCGCGCTGGATTCGGGGGAAACTTCCCCGATTTCATCGCCCGTCCATTTCGTCTTTACCCTGCATAAATACGCAATGAGCCTCACCCGTCCTCACCTTACCTTGCCTGTGTTAGTTCTGCCCCCATCGAGCCATCGCTAGAGCAGCGGACGCCGGGAAGAAGAAGGGAGGAAGGCGAGCCAGGGAGAGAGAGAGAGAGAGAGACAAACTCACCACCGCATTTGAACCCTCCACCGCACCCATGGCCGGCGACATCGTTGTCATCGAGGCGGACCCCTGGGATTCGTCTGACGTCACCGTGGAGACGCTTCAATCACTCATCGACAGCGGACTCCTTTGTCCGGTGACAGACCCCAACAGGCCGAAGTGGATCGCTCCATTGGGCGAGCCGGAGCCGAGGCCTCATGACGGCTACGTCGTGAGCTTCGTCTCCTTTCACGAGCGTGGCCTCGGTGTTCCGGCAGATCGGTTTATGCGAGCGCTCCCACATTATTATGGCGTGGAGCTCCACAACTTCAACCCCAACTCCATTGTGCAGGCAGCCATCTTCGTCGCTGTCTATGAGGGGTACATGGGGATTGCTCCCCATTGGGAGTTGTGGCTCCATCTCTTCCGGGTGGGGCACACCACTAAGCCGACGGGCATGTCGGGCACGAGGAAAGCGGTGAGGGCCGATGGCTGCACTCTCCAAGTGCGTCAGGATCACCAGCACCTCTACATCCTGGCCCAGCTCACGTCATCCAATCATCGATGGTACACGAGCTGGTTCTATCTTCGCAACGACGATGGAGGACTTCCCCCCTACACTGGGCGGATTGTGGGGAGCTGCCCGGAAAGGTGGAAGTACGACGTCCCAAGGGAGGATCAGCCCAAGTTGAAGCCGCTTCTAGAGGGGCTGGAGAGGCTATGGAGCCGTGGCCTTACTGCGGCCGTGGTCATGGCTGCCTTACACCGCCGAAGGGTGCTACCGCTGATGGCTCGGTGGCAGCGCCTGTTCGAGATGAGGCCGGGTGAGCCAAATGAGGGCATCCAGATGTCCTCCTTCGCCCTTTCCGACGAGGAAATTCTTCGCCGGGTGGGGGAGACAGTGGAGGTGAAGCTGAGAGGCGGCAACCTGACCCCCATCGCGATGCGCCCGTCGCGGGGGTTCCTCTCGCTGGTAAGCCGCGTGCTGCTGCAGCCCTTGAGCCCTCTCTATTTTCCACTATTTCTCGTTCCCTTATGCGCGATCACCATTCCTACAGGGGATGAGAGATGTGCGAGCCTCTCCACCGCCTATTCCCGAGGACGCGAGGCGGCAGGCAGTCAACCGGGCGCACGCCAAGGCGCAGAAGAAGAGGAAGGACGCCAAGGCGGTGAAGCGTACGAAGCAGATTCTCGTGCATGAGAAACTAGATGAGTGTTGCCGGCAGCAAAGAAAGGATGGCCTCCTGTTGGAGGAGTCCCCATCGCCGTCATTATCGACGGACACCTCGGACGAGGATGACGAGGGTGAGATGGGTCGAGGTCCCTTGGACCATCTCCCTGATGTAGGGGAGACGGTGCCCAGGACGTTGGCAAGCAGCCCGCGCGCTCCCAGGAGGAGGAGGAGGAGCTGCCCGGGGGTTGGCGGTTGCCCGCCTCGGGGCTGAGGCCGACATGCCCGAGGAGCGGGCATTGGGCAAATGTGCCGTCAGCCTGGTGGGCTCGGCGGCAGTGGTGGAGCAAGTGGCGGTGGGTGCAACGCCACCGCCCCTGCAGAGGATCGAGGGAGTGCCGGGGCCCATCGGGGACCGGCCGACACCGACGAATGCGGAGGCCACGCCCCTGCCGCCGCCACTGCCCTTATAGACGAGGGTTGCAGTGCCGAAGCGGCTGCAGCCTCGCTCGGGGTAAGCGTATTTTTGGGTAGAGCCGTTGTGTTTTCCGTTCGCTCTTTGGTCTCGTGCTGACCCTGTAAGTGATTTGTCCTTAGTCGAAAGCGACCTGCGGAGGTGCTTTCCTTGGCGCCCCTCAAGGCACTCAAGGTGAGCCCTGGCTCCTCCGACCACTGGGTGGCGGAGGCGCAGGCCGCCCTACAACGCAGCGCGGCGTCGATAAGGGCTGACCCGAAGGAGCCGGCCACCCAAGGAGGGGCTGCCGAGGTGACCCCGACATAGACGGGGGAGGGAGTGCTTCCGCCCCGCGAGGGCGAGGCTCATGAGTCGGATAGGGCTGGGGTGCCCTTAGTTGCCGAGGCCACCGAGGTCGAGGTCCCTAGGGTCTCTGAGGCTGAGGTGACGGAGGCCGGGCACCCAAGACCGCCGAGGCCACAGTGGCGGGGGTCGATGTTTCCACGACCACCGAGGCCACAATGGAGGAGGCCGGAGCCCCCGAGACCATCGAGGCCGATGTGACGGTGGTGAGGCCGTCTGCCCAGGAGGTGGAGATGAAGGCGGCAGAGGCCTTGGTGGCACCCTTGGTTCAGGGCCCGCCGTTGTTATGAGAGAGCGCCCGGGGGCGGAGGTCTATCTGATCTCCTCCAATGATACTTCCCGGGCGCGGGAGGTGGTCGACGCTGAGGAGACCGGTGCTGTGGAACAGCCGGTTCCAACCCTGGGTGAGGGAAGCTCGGCCCTTGTGCGGGTGCGACCCGAGCCTCACGGGTGGGATCACCCGCGTGTACTGTGGCGAAGCCAGGACGACCCTGAGGGGGAGCCTCTGTTCACCCTTGAGGGCGCAGCCGAGGGCGGGCGCTAGGACACCTTCGAGCAATACCGCCAGCTCGCGGAGCGATCACTACGGACGGCGCTGTCTGTGGTGGCCGCTGAACTGCCCGGAGTTGCCCAGGTTCACGCTTTCTTTTCTCGTGCAATGTCGTCTTTTTCTGAGTTTTATTGTAGTGGATGACCCCTGTTCTGCTTCCCCAGGAGCTCGAGACCCAGTCCCTTGGGAAGTCGGTCTTTCTCTAGCAGGAGAGGGACGTCTGGGATCAGCTCCAGTGGCAAAAGGGCCTGCTTGCGGGTGCCAACGAGCTTCTCGAGGCGCGGAGCGTGGAGGTGGAGGACCTTTGGCTTCGTTGTGCCGATGGGAAGGTCGAAGTGGTCACGATGTAGGAGCGGGTCGCCCCTTTGGCGGCGCGGGTCAAGGAGTTGGAGGAGGAGCTTACCCGCGTCGCCGGTGATCAGGATGCCCTTAGGTCCTGGTCTGAAGAAGCGACGGCCTCGGGCAAGGCCCTTGCTGGGCAACTAGGGGCAGAGCAGAGTGCGCACCAGCTGATGAAAGGTGCCTTGGATGAGGCCCTTACGGCGGCTGAGGCCTCCCGGACCGAGGCTGTGGTCTGGAGGGAAAAGGCCGAGGGTGAGCACTGTCCCCTTTGTTTTCTTCGTTTTTTTTGTGTTCGCCTCCTAACTCCCTAGTGTGATGCAGAGCTGGGGAGAGAGGCTTCTAGGGCTGCCGAGGCTTCTCAGGTCGAGGCCCAGCGCTTGAAGGAAAAGGCCGAGGCTTCCCGTGCCGAGGCCCAGTGCTAGGGAGAGAAAGCCTAGGCCTCTCGGGTCGAGGCCCGACGCTGAGAGCAGAAGGCCAAGGGTGAGTTCCACAAGCTTCCATCCCTTTTTTGGCTTGTTTTTCTTCGCGCTCAATCTTGCTCCATTTCCTTAGGCACAGAGTTGGAGGCGAAGGTCACCCGGGCGGCCAAGGCTTCTAGCGCAGTGCAAACGGTGCTCGAGACCGAGATCGGGGAGCACGAGGCGCTGAAAAGTGCCACCCTTTCTGCCTGCGAGGCCTTGGAGATCGAGGGGGTTCAGTCAGGCAGCTCCCTTGGGAGCCGTTTGATTGTGCTAAGCAGCCAGATGCGTGAGCGGCTCCGAGGAGCGCTGCACACGGGTGTCAAGCGCGCGTTGGCCGTCATCGCCTCTCACTACATCAGCGTTGACCTCCCGGCCATCAGTGATGGCTATGTCCTGCCTAATGATGACGAGGAGGCCGACGCGGTAGTCACAAAGCTGATGGAGGTGGCGGAAGGCCCTAGCACGACGCTGGCAACGCTGTTCGAAGAGGAGGTGGTCCCTTCCCTGCCATCTGCCGATGCTGGAGGCCCTGAGCCTTGACCTAGGCCCAAGGGGCCATGTAAAATAGAGTAGGAATTATCTTTGTATCGTAATGCTTGTGGCCGTCTAGGCCTTTCTTTTTGAAGTACTCATGTTTCTTACTTGTTTTTCTCATGTTTTTGAGCCTCTGCCCTCTGTTGCTTCTGATCAGATTTCTTTTGCAAAAAAACCTCTTTAGAGCTTAAGCCGTCCGTTGGGTGAGAGGTGGTGAGGGAGTGTCGTAGCCCGGAGGCGTAGGCCATCTCGTGACTCTACCGACCTCTTGCTTAGGAAACATACTTTTCGGTCCGTGGGTTTTTTTACAACCGATTCGTCAGAGTGTGCTAGGGAGACTTGGCGTAGGATTTTTTTTCTTCAAAAAATGACTGAAGAATGGTGCTTGAAGAATGGTGCGTGAGACTTAGGGGGAGTCCCCCATCTAGCCCCCGAGGGAGGCTTGGTTCTGCAGAGGTAGAGCCGAGTCTCCCTTACAGTGTTATCGTATTTCCGAGACCCACGATGGGCTCGGGGGGGGGGTTCTCAAAAAATTAGAACAACTAAGGAACGCTTCTTAATTGTATTCCGAGAAACAATATATACAATGCTTGGAAATTTAAGGGTAAAAGCGACATAGCTGTTCTATGTTCCAAGCGTTGGTGAAGATTTCGCCCTTCTCGTTGGCTAGCTTGTAGGTCCCGGGCTTTAGTACTTGGGCGACGATGTACTACCCTTCCCATGGTGGGGTTAGCTTGTGGCGGCCCTTGTTGCTCTGTGTTAGCCTCAACACCAGGTCGCCTACCTTTAAGTCTCAGCTTTGAATGCGCTGAGCCTAATAGCACCGTAGGGCTTGCTGGTACTTGGCCGAATGTAGCAGCGCAAGGTGTCGGGCTTCTTCCAGTTGGTCGAGGGCGTCTTCGCGGGCGGTGCGGTTGCTTTGCTCGTTGTAGGCCTGTAGCCGATGGGAGTTCGGCGAGCCATTTCTTGCCAAACTTCTTCAACTGGTTGTAAATTCTTGGCTTGAGGCCTTGTAGGATCATGCCGTTGGCATGTTCTACTTGGCCGTTTGTCCTTGGGTGTCCTACGGCCGACCAGGCCACACGGATGTGGTGGTCGTCGTAGAACGCCAAGAATTTTTTGCCGGTGAACTGTGTCCCATTCTCGGTGATGATGGTGTTTGGGACCCCGAACTTGTGGATAATGTCGGTGAAGAATAGCACTGCTTGCTCGGATTTGATTTGATTGATTGGATGAGCCTCGATCCACTTGGAAAATTTATCGATTGCTACCAAGAGATGGGTGTAGCCCCTGGGCGCCTTCTGCAGAGGCCCGACCATGTCGAGCCCCCATATGGCAAATGGCCAAGTGATGGGGATGGTTTGGAGGGCTTGGGCCAGGAGGTGCATCTGCCGTGCGTAGTACTGGCATCCTTCGTATGAGTGTACTAACTTGGTGGTGTCGGCAACCGCCATCGGCCAGTAGAACCCTTGGCAGAAGGCGTTTCCGATGAGCGTCCGAGACGCCGCGTGGTGCCCATAGGCCCCTACATGCAAGTCCCAAAGTAGGGCTTGCCCTGCCTCGGTGGTGATGCATCGTTGGAGGACGCCAGAGGGACTTCGTCTATACAATTCGTGATTGCAGAGGACATAAGTCTTGGCTTGTCGCGCAAGCCATCGGGCTTTGGTCCTATCGCGAGGAAGCTCTCCCTGAGCGAGCCAATCAAGGAATAGGATTCGCCAGTCCATGTTCTGGTCAGTCTGGGGAGGCCCCGTGTCCACTTCCATGACCTCGGGCTTGCCCGAAGGAGTCTTGGCAGTCGAGGAGGTGTCGAGCCCTGCGGTGGGTTCGGCCGGTGGGCCCCCTTTCGCTGCCGAGGCATAGTCAACGGAAGGCTTGTGGAGGTCCCTGGCAAAGATATTCGGGGGGACCAGAGCCCATGTCGAGGCCATCTTTGCCAGTTCGTCCGTGGCCTCGTTGTATTTTCGAGCGATGTGGTTGAGTTCGAGACCATCGAACTTGTCTTCTAGGCGACATACCATCTTGCAGTATGCCTCCATTTTGGGGTCGAGGTAGTTTGACTCCTTCATGACTTGGTCAATGACGAGTTACGAGTCGCCTCGGATGTCGAGACGCCATACTCCAAGCTCAATGGTGATCTGCAAGCCATTGACGAGGGCTTCATATTCGGCCACGTTGTTGGAGGCGGCGAAGTGGAGCCGAATCATGTAGTGCATGTGTATTCCGAGGGGCGAGACGAAGAGCAGACCCGCGCCTACCCCAGACTTCATCAGGGACCCGTCGAAGTACATGGTCTAGCACTCCATCTGAATCTGAGCAGGTGGCAGTTGGGTGTCGGTCCACTCAGCCACAAAATCGACCAAGACCTGAGACTTGACTGCCTTCCAAGACGCAAAGGCCAGGGCTTCCCCCATGAGTTCAACTGCCCATTTGGCTATCCTACCCAAGGCCTCCCGGTTATGGATTATCTCTCCCAGGGGGAAAGATGATATCACCGTTACTGGGTGGGACTCAAAGTAGTGGCGCAGCTTGCGTCGAGCCAAGACTATGGCGTAGATAAGCTTTTGGATGTGGGGGTAGCGTGCTTTGGTCTCGGAGAGCACTTCGCTAATGAAGTAGACAGGTCGTTGGATGGGTAGAGCATGCCCCTCTTCCTGCCTCTCTACTACTATGGCCGCGCTGACCACTTGGGTTGTTGCGGCGACGTATAGTAGGAGGGCCTCGTCCCTCGTCGATGGTACCAGGACAGGAGGATTGGTGAGCAGCGCTTTGAGCTTGGTGAGGGCCTCTTCGGCCTCGGGGGTCCAAGAGAAGCGTTCGGATTTTCTCAAGAGGCGGTACAGAGGCAAGCCTTTTTCGCCGAGGCGTGAGATGAAGCGGCTTAGGGCCACAAGGCATCCCATGACCCTCTGTACTCCCTTGAGGTCTCTGATTGGTCCCATGCTGGTTACGACCGAGACCTTCTCTGGGTTGGCTTCGATGCCGCGTTCTGATACTATGAATCCCAAGAGCATGCCTCGGGGGACCCCGAACACACACTTCTTAGAATTGAGCTTGATGCCCTTCTCTCTAAGGCATTTGAAGGCTATCTTCAAGTTGTCGATGAGATCCTCGGCCTTTCTAGACTTGACCACGATGTCATCCACATAGGCCTCAACGGTTCGCCCGATGTGGTCGCCAAAGACCTGGGTCATAGTCACGTAGCAGTACATGCCGAATGGGGTGATGAAAGAAGTCGCAGGCTGGTCGGACTCTCTCATCTTGATCTGATGGTAACCAGAATATGCATCAAGGAAAGACAAAGTCTCGCATCCCGCAGTGGAGTCAACGATTTGATCGATTCAAGGTAATGGGAAGGGGACTTTTGGATAGGCTTTATTCAAACCGGTGTAGTCTATGTACATCCTCCATTTCCCATTTTTCTTTTTGACCAACACAGGGTTAGCTAACCACTCTAGATGGGATACTTCCTTGATGAACCCGGCCACTAATAGTTTCTACACCTCCTCGCCTGAAAGCATCTAGGCCCCTAGTTGGATTTCGGTGATTAATGTCAATACAAAGATTACTATGACTAACGTGTGTTTTGCAGAGACAAGTAAGTTAGGTCATGGTAATGGAGATCGATTAGGCAATCGAGGTTGTCATGCCCCTACGATGGAAATCGTTTCGGTTTACAAAAGGATGGACGACAAGGTTAAGGATGACTAGTTCTAAGTGTCGATTGGAGTTGGAGAGACACTTAGAGTAGTTTAGGACTTTGTTTTTCCTTTGGCCGTACTATGAAGGGGGGTATGAACGGGTAGCTTGACCTAGTTGAGTCTAGTGAGTTAGGTGTGGTGCACACTTGTTAAAAACTAGCTCTAGGTAGCTCCTATGAATGCCTAAGATCCTTTGGAGCAAACTTCATTCACATATGTTCGGAAGTTGGAAGTGAATGGAGGGTCAAATACTGACCGGACGCTGGCTCCGGTGCGACCGGACGCTGGCCGCAGGGTCCGGTCAGTTCATTTGACCGAGAAGATCAAGTCTGGTGTGACCGGACGCTGGGAGGTCATGTGACCGGACGCTGAGGGCCAGCGTCCGGTCAACTCCAGTAAGGGTCCAGACTTGGAAAAGTGTGACCGGATGCGTCCGGTCAATGTGACCGGACCCTGAGTATCCAGCGTCCGGTCGTTTACAGTAAGCATCCAAGAGCGACCGGACGCGTCCGGTCGGTACTGACCGGACCCTGACAGCGTCCGGTCATCACTTGAATGCTGGTTCGCGGGTTGAACTGACCGGAGCGTCCGGTCATCACGACCGGAGCGTCCGGTCATCCCGCAGAAGCTCATAACGGTTAGTTTTTCAGGCTGGCTTATAAATAGAAGCTCCACTCGTGAATGGAGTATCCTTTGCTCATTCCAACAGCTGAGAAACACGTTTGTGAGTGCCAAGAAGAGCAAGATCCTAGTGAGGTGTTTGTGATTTGAGAATCCAAGAGAGTAGCCTCACTAGCAAATCAAGAGTAGCAAAGTGTGCATCCATCTTCTCATTAGGCTTCGCATGGTCAAGTGAGAGTTCGTGCTTGTTACTCTTGGTGATCGCCATCACCTAGACGGCTTGGTGGTGATTGGGAGTTTGGTGTTCACTCGGCGGAGCTTGTGGGTGACCCAACTCAAGTTGTGAGCGGCTTTGGGTGATTCGCCGCGACGGAGTGTCGAAGAATCAACCTGTAGAGAGCACTTGATCCTTGCGCGGATCAAGGGTGAGCT
Organism: Miscanthus floridulus; assembly: GCF_019320115.1. Classification (NCBI taxonomy): domain Eukaryota; kingdom Viridiplantae; phylum Streptophyta; class Magnoliopsida; order Poales; family Poaceae; genus Miscanthus; species Miscanthus floridulus. The sequence continues at coordinate 68,186,501 of NC_089591.1, forward strand.
ACACCCTTGCGCGGGTGCTCCAACGAGGACTAGTGGGGAGTGGCGACTCTCCGATACCTCGGCAAAACATCACCGCGTTCCTTTCTCTCTCTACTTACTTTGATCACTTACTTTGAGTATTTACTTTGAGCAATTCAATACTTGTTTTACATCCATAGAATTGCTTGCTAGAGTAAGTTTGGAACAAGGTAGATAGGTTGTTGTGCATTGTTTTGATTTAAACACTTTTCTAGGCACAAGGGGTTAATTGGACTATCCGTAGGATTTGATTATTGCAAGTGAATTTAGAATTAGCCCAATTCACCCCCCCTCTTGGGCATCTTGATCCTTTCAATTGGTATCAGAGCCTCGTGCTCACGTTTTTAAGCTTAATCGCTTAGAGCAAGATGTCTCACGGGGATGGACCTCCTCCTATCTTTGAAGGAGATGATTTTCCATATTGGAAAATCCGCATGGAGGCATACTTAGAAGCTCTAGATGTTGGAATTCTTAGAGCCGCCTCTCAAGGGTTCCCCGCACCTAGGAATGCCGCACAACTTCAAGGCGATGAAGTGAATTATGAGAAATGGAATGCAAAGGCTCGCAACACCATTTTTAGAGGCCTTTGCAAAGAGGTGTTCAATCGTGTAAGGAACCACAAAGACGCCCATGCTCTATGGTCGGACGTTTGTGCGCTCCATGAGGGAACCAAGAGTGAGCGTGAGGAACGCTATCATCTTGTGATTAAAAAGCTAAATTCTTTTGAGATGTTTCCCAAAGAAAGTGCTAATGAGATGTATTCTCGATTAAATGTTCTTGTAGAGGAAGCCAATGGGCTTGGACTTACTCAAATGTCACCATCCGATGTTGTGAGAAAAATCTTGAGTGTCCTCCCCATTGATAAATATGGGCACATTGTGACCGTGCTACATCAAGGTGATCTTTCCACCGCTACACCGACACAAATCTTGGGAAAGATCAATGCTCATGAGATGTACATGCACATCACACCACAAGATGGCTCATCCTCTACAAAGAAGAAAGAGAAGGACTTAGCATTCAAAGCTAGCCAAGACAAGGGCAAAACAAGACTTGAGTATGAGAGCTCAAGTGATGAAGATGATGAAGAAAGCCTTGCCCTCATGGTGAAGAAGACCACCAAGATGCTAAAAAGGCTAAACAAGAGTGGCATCAAGTTCGACGGCAAGAAGAAGAAGTTCTTCACAAGCTCAAGAAGAAAGCCAATCTCCGAGATGGATTGCTACAATTGTGGCGAACTTGGCCATCTAGCTCAACAATGCACAAAGCCCAAGAAAGACAAGTTCAAGAACAAGGGCAAGAAAGATGATTCAAGTGATGAAGATGAAAAGAAGAAGAACAAGCCATACAAGAAGAGAGATGGCAAAAAGAGGGACTTCTATAAGAAGAAGAAGAGTGGCAAGGCCTACATTGTCGGTGATTGGCTCACGGACATTGATTCATCAAGTGGATCATCCGATGATGAGAGTGATGATGAAAAGGTGGCCGCCATTGCTATTGATCTTGCATCTTCACCGCCACCATCGCCATCATCCTCTACACACCTATGCCTTATGGCCAAAGGTGAACGCAAGGTAACTAAGAGTGATGATAGTAGTGATGATGAACATGCTAGTGATGATGATAGTGATAGCGATGATGATGACTCACCTACATATGATGATCTTGTCAAAATACTAAGAAAATATACTAAGATCATTAGAAAGAGTAGAGCTACAAATGAAAAACTTGATGCTAAAAATGATTCACTCTTAGCTAAGTGTGATACATTAGAAAAGGCTAATGATGAGCTCAAAGAAACAAATGATTCTATATCATCCAAACTCAAGGAGCTCAAATCTTCTAAGAAAGAGCTTAAAGATAAAAATGATAAACTTGAGTGGGTGCACAATGAGCTTGTCACTAGTCACCATAAGCTAAAAGATGAATATACAACTCTAAAGATCAATTATGATACCCTTATTATTGCACAAGAATTCTTACCAAATGAGCCACATGATGCTACTAACCATGTTGTTAAGATTGATATAGCTACCTCATGTGATGATTTAATTGATGAAAGCATTGAGCATGGATCTAGTAGCAAGGGCAAGCAAGTGGTTGAGTGCAATGACTATGATGAGTTTGTCAAGCTCAAGAGTGACAATGAGAAGCTCATGAAAGATCTTGAAGAGATGAAAAGTCACAACACCATTGTGCTAGAAACTCTTGATCATGACAAAGAGGTGATCCTTGAGAATGAGAAGCTAAAAGAAGAAATCAAGAAACTCAAGGAGGAGAAGAACAATGATATTCTCAAGGAAGAGAATAAGAAGCTCAAGATGGAGAAAGAGCATCTCAAGGTGGGATTGAGCAAGTTTGCTAGAGGCAAGCATCTCCAAAGTGAGCTACTCATGAATACCGTCATGAAGATGGATAGAAGTGGCATTGGATATATGGCAAGTGTAGAGAAGAAGAAGGCCCAATCTCAACACCAACAATCAAAGCCAAAGCCAAAGCCAAAGAGATGTTTTGAGTGTGGACTAGAAGGCCACTTTGCTCATGAGTGTCAAACTCCACCACCACAACCCTTGCCCAAGCATGCTAGACCCTTTGCTTTCAATGCTCACTACATGCTTAGAAAAGATTCGAGTGGAAAGATGAAAGTCATGTTCTTAGGTCCCCCCAACAAGAGTAGGCCTAAGAAAGTTTGGGTGGCTAAGTCACTTGTTGAGAAGGTGAAGGGCCCTCAACAAGCTTGGATCCCTAAAGCTTGAATCTCTTGTGTGTAGGTGAACTACAAGACCGGTGGAAGTCATTGGGTTATTGATAGTGGTTGCACTCAACATATGACCGGTGATCCTTGTATGTTCACCTCACTAGATGAAGAGGTAGATGGACAAGAGAAAATAACATTTGGAGATAATTCAAAGGGCAAGGTTAAAGGATTGGGCAAAGTGGCAATATCAAATGATCATTCCATCTCCAATGTGCTCTATGTTGCTTCATTGAGCTTCAACTTGCTATCCGTTGGGCAATTGTGTGATCTTGGCTTTCAATGCTTATTCACCGAGAAGGAGGTGGTTGTATCCAAGGTAGATGACAATCAAGTGATATTCAATGGATTTAGATACAACAACTTATATCTTGTTGACTTCACCTCCGAAGATGCAAACTTGAAGACTTGCCTATTCACCAAAACAACACTTGGGTGGCTATGGCATAGAAGACTTGCTCATGTTGGGATGAGCTCACTCAAGAAGCTTATGAAGAATGATTTGGTGAGAGGGTTGAAGGATGTGAAGTTTGAAAAGGACAAGCTTTGTAGTGCATGTCAAGCCGGCAAGCAAGTTGCAAACACTCATCCAACCAAAGCTTTCATGTCAACCACAAGAGTGCTAGAACTCCTACACATGGATTTATTTGGACCAACAACATACAAGAGTTTGGGAGGAAATCTCTATTGTCTTGTAATTGTGGATGACTATTCAAGATATACATGGGTGTTCTTCCTTCATGACAAATCCGAAGTTGCATCTTGTTTCAAGAAGTTTGCCAAGAGAGCTCAAAATGAATTTGAAGTGAAGCTCAAGAAGATAAGAAGTGACAATGGCAAAGAGTTTGACAACACAAATATAGAAGCTTATTGTGATGAAGTTGGAATCAAACATGAAGTCTCCGCAACCTATACTCCTCAACAAAATGGTGTAGTTGAGAGGAAGAACCGGACTTTGATCACTCTTGCAAGGACAATGCTAGATGAGTACAACACCCCCGAAGCTCTATGGGCGGAAGCAATCAACACCGCATGTTATGCATCCAACCGCCTATTTCTTCAAAAGTTCCTTGTCAAGACTCCATATGAGTTGCTTAATGGGAAGAAGCCGGACGTCTCCGTCTTTAGGGTGTTAGGTTGCAAGTGCTACATCTACAAGAAGCGGCAACACCTAGGGAAGTTTCAAAGGTGTTGTGATATAGGTTTTCTTGTTGGTTACTCATTGAAGTCCAAAGCATATAGAGTATTTAATCATACCACCGGCTTGGTTGAAGAAACATATGATGTGGAATTTGATGAATCTAACGGCTCCCAAGGAGCACATGAGAATCTTGATGATGTAGGTGATGAACCATTGAGGGAGGCTATGAAGAATATTCCGGTGGGAGACATCAAGCCAAAAGATGATGAAGATGATGTACAAGTCATTAATCAACCCTCTTCATCAAATGTACCACAAGATGGTGAAAAAGTTGGGAGAGTAGAAAATGAAGATACTCATATCTCCCATGAGCAAATGGTGGTACAAGCACAAAATGTTGATGCTCCACAACCTCCTCCTCAAGTGGTCAATAGAAGAAATACACCTCTCCTACAAGATCATCCACAAGATCTCATCATAGGGAGTCCAACAAAGGGGGTGATGACTCAATCTCAAAAGCTTACTTCATTTATTGCTCATCACTCTTTTGTTTCTTGCTATGAGCCTACCAAGGTAGAAGATGCTCTTAAAGATCCGGATTGGATCAATGCCATGCATGAAGAGTTGAACAACTTCACTCGCAATGAAGTTTGGAATCTTGAAGAGCGACCAGAAGATGCAAGAGTCATTGGAACAAAGTGGGTGTTCCGCAACAAGCAAGATGATCAAGGTGTTGTTGTGAGGAACAAGGCAAGACTAGTGGCAAAGGGGTTCTCTCAAGTTGAAGGTTTAGATTTTGGAGAAACCTTTGCACCGGTTGCAAGATTAGAAGCCATTCGTTGTCCAAGGCACTATATGGGCTTAAGCAAGCCCCAAGAGCTTGGTATGAGCGCCTTCGGGACTTCCTTATTGAGAAGGGCTTCACCATTGGGAAGGTCGACACCACACTATTCACCAAGAAGCTTGATGGGCATATCTTCATTTGTCAAGTATATGTTGATGATATCATCTTTGGATCATCAAATGAAGACTCATGCAAAGAATTTGGTGAATTGATGTCTAAGGAGTTTGAGATGTCAATGATTGGTGAGCTTACATTCTTTCTTGGTTTTCAAGTCAAGCAAATGAAAGAAGGCATATTCATCTCTCAAGAGAAATACACAAAAGATCTTCTCAAGAGATTCAAGATGGATGAATGTAAGCCAATCAAGACCCCAATGCCTACCAATGGACATCTCGACCTAGATGAGGGAGGTAACTCGGTTGATCAAACTCTCTACCGTTCTATGATTGGTAGCTTGTTATATTTAACCGCATCTAGGCCCGACATCATGTTTAGTGTGTGTATGTGTGCTAGATTTCAAGCTAGTCCTAAGGAAACACATTTAATTGCCGTAAAAAGAATTCTTAGGTATCTTAAGCACACACCAAGCATTGGCCTTTGGTATCCCAAAGGAGCTTTATTTGAATTAATTGGCTATTCCGATTCGGATTACGCCGGATGCAAAGTTGATAGAAAGAGCACATCCGGAGGGTGCCATTTGCTTGGTAGATCACTTGTGTCTTGGTCCTCCAAGAAACAAAATAGTGTGGCTTTGTCCACCGCCGAAGCGGAATACATTGCCGCGGGTGCTTGTTGTGCACAAATATTATACATGAAACAAACTTTACTAGACTATGGAGTAGCTCTAGAGAAAGTACCTCTTTTGTGCGACAATGAAAGTGCGGTAAAACTTGCAAATAATCCGGTTCAACACTCTCGCACCAAGCATATAGATATCCGCCATCACTTTCTAAGAGATCATGTAGCTAAAAATGATATATCACTAGAAGGTGTAAGATCTGAAGATCAATTAGCGGATATCTTTACTAAACCGTTAGATGAAGCTACATTTTGTAGATTGCGGAATGAGCTCAATGTACTTGATTTTAGTAACTTCACTAAAAATTGAGCTTGTGTTGTCCCTTGCATTCATTGTAATATACAACATGTTTAATTTGTAGCAATGCATATAGGGCTTGTCTAACATGGTTAAGATAACCGCCGAAAAGCGTGTGAAGAAGCTTAACCTTGGATCAAACTTGACAAGCAACTAGATTTACTTACAAGCATTACATATGCATGAATGTTGTTTTGTCGTTTTGTTCCATTTGCCCTCTTGTTGCCTATTTTCTTAAAAAGAATTATAGCCTAAGGCAAAATATTTTGAAAAATATGAGGGTTTGAGAGAGGTCACTCACATCAGTCCCAATTGGTGTTTATTTGGATCTTATTCAAGTTGGGACTTGATTGGGAACAGGCAGTGCGAAGGAAGGATGAAGGATTGCTGGAAAAGGTGCACCGGACGCTGCACCGGACGCTGCTGTTCAGCGTCCGGTCAGTTCACAGGAGGTGAACTGCTGTTGAAGGAGTGACCGGACGCTGCGTCTGTGCGTCCGGTCAGAAAGGGCTCAGCGTCCGGTCGATCGGAGGATGACAAAGTTAAACTGACCGGACCCTGCCTGCGTCCGGTCATGGACCACCGGACGCGTCCGGTCGCGATTTCAGAGGATTCGGACCTCTCTGGAATCGACCGGACGCTGGGTGGTAGCGTCCGGTCGCTACCACCGGAGCGTCCGGTGAGTGGATCTCGCGCGTCAAGGACTCTTTTCCCCTTTCCTTTTCTGTCGCGTTTTGGGGGTTATTTATCCGAACCTTCATTCTTCTTCCTTGACCTAACCCGAGCCACCGTGAGCCCGCAGCCAAGCCGCCACCTCTTGCCTAGCCGCGCCGCCGCAGCCGCCAGCCCAAGCGCTGGGTCGCCGCCGTCCCTCGCGCCGACCGTCGCGCCACCTCGCCCGGCCCCCGTGCCAGCCTCGCGCCGCGCGTCTCCGTGCCCCTGCCCCGCACCACCGCCGGCCAGTCGCAGCCACACGTCGCCGTCTCGCAAGCCACCGCCTGCTCAGCTCCTCGCCGGCCTTCTCGCACCCAAGCTCGTTGTTCCATCGGTGCCAAGGCTAAAAATCCTCGCCAAGTGATCTTGCCCTATCTTCCCATTGTTTGGTAAGGCAAATCTTGTGGTTCAATCTTGATCTCCAACTGTGACCTAGATCAAATTCTAATTACATTGATTCCCCATTGCATTCAGGGCGTTTGACCTAACCCTAACCGGTTCCGAGATCCCCCACGTGACGTCTTATCTATTCTCGGTTCGTTGATCGTCAGGTAGAAAGCCATTCGATTCAATTTCGCATCTACATTGCTTTCTCTGCTAGGTCTTCGCATCTATTAGACATATGGTATTTATTTGTATATCCATCTATTCTATCGTGCAGCGAGTCGGTTCCGTTGTGGTTCAATTGACAGTTGGCAGTCAACTCGGAGCCAAGCTCGCGAGTAAGGATCGAGGCCAAGCCTCGAAAGCGACAGTTTGACAGTTGATCTTCATCAGCGTCAGTTCACCATCTTGTCAGCTCAGATGGCTCGTACCAAGAATGTTGGTGGTGGCCCAGGTGATGATGATCGGAGGCCACCGCCTCGTCAGCCAGCCGGATCAAAGGGAAAATCAACCAAGCAAGTAACATCCAAGAAGCGGAAGTACCCCGACGCAGAGACAGCCAGAGCAGCAGCTGTTGCAGAGGCCGCAGAGCGTGCCGAGAGAGGTGCCACCCACAGGGGAATTGTCATTGCAGATCAGCCAGTTTCACCCGCAGTCAGAGCTGCGATTGAGGAGGTTGAGCGTCGTCATGGTAGTCCAGCAGGGACTGCCACGTTTGCAGGACGACGGGTTGCCATTGAGGAGGGTCCGTCAGCACAGCAGCAGCCTCCACCAGCAGAGCCTCAGCTAGCCCAGGAGACTCAGGAGAGTCAGGAGACCGAGCCGGCACCTCAGCTATGCCGCTCGAGTCGTACCAGTGCTGCAGTTCCACCGAGGCCAGCTACATGGCGCAGGGGTTCACGCCCTCCGCCCAGACCACAGGGTCCGCCTCTAGTGGTTCACCTCGACTTGAGGGCCGCTACAGCCAGGTAGGTTCAGCAGCTGCGGTTTGTTGAGTTTGAGGTTTGGTTCCCTCCGAGGAGGGATGAGAGAGCAGCTGAGGGGTTCTACACGCCACTGCAGGAGGATTTCTACAATGCATATCTAAACAGTGGGGCAGTGTTCAGATCATAGAGGGTCTGTCCGATAGAGTCCATTGTGGCAGCAGCCGGAGAGGGCATTCGGCAATACTTGTCATATTTGCCAGGACTGTCAGATCTGATTGGACGGACAGGGATATATGTACCTTCTTGGGTTCGTCAGTTTTATGCCTCGCTCTACATCGATCCTCATCACAGATTCATTCACTTTGCCTTCAACGGCAAAGACTATAGAGTGACGAGTAGCAGGGCCAGAGAGATACTGAGACTACAGGAGCAGCCTGTAAGGATGCATGAGGTTTGCTATGGACATCAGGAGCCTCCCAAGCGTCCCCATGGAGGGTTGGTGCCCCCTACAGACTTAGTGCGCCATTGCTTCAAGGAGCCGTTTGGTGAGGGGTCGAGCAGGAACCCCAGTGACTTGACTCCTACAGCGAGGATACTAGAGGCCATCATCAGGAGGACATTGCTTCCCAGGTTGGGATACAGGGAGGGCCTGACTCGCTTACAGCTCTGGCTTCTCAATGCCATCATGCAGATGATAGTGTTTGACATCTGGGACCTCCTTCTTTCAGAGATGGAGGATACTATAGCTGAGGGATTCAAGGGTCGCAGGCAGCTTCCCTATGCTCACTGGATCACGTTCCTCATCTGCAGAGTTGTGATTGATAAGCCCCCTGGCATGATGGATGAGTATACAGGTGCCACTACAGAGTTCCCAGCTTACAACCTGTCACAGAGGATCAGACACGCCACTCCTCAGGCACCCAGTCAGCCTAGCCGTCGCCCCAATGTGCCAGAGTCTGCAGCTTAGCAGGACGAGATCATCAAAGGGATTGCAGCCACTGAGGAGGAGGAGCTAGAGGCACAGTAGGGAGCGAGTGAGTACAGTGACAGCTCTGACGACGACTACCAGCCTATACCTCAGATGCCTCCACGCAGACACGATGCAGAGGCCGGTAGCTCCAGTTCTGCTCCACCTACTCCACAGACAGACCCCGCTCTCATTGCTATTCTTGAGCGGATGCAGCAGGATCAGACACGACAGGCACAGGAGACAGCTACAAACTTCGCTCAGTTTCAGGCTCGTCAGGACGAGTTTCAGCGGCAGCAGCAGCTCCTTCAGCACCAGCAGTTACTTATGTAGCAGCAGCTCATGGGATTCATGCAGCATGTAGTGACAGCCATTGGGATTCCACTGCCACAGACTTCGCCCCAGCTTGCACAGCCTCCTACCACTTCGACGACTCCAGCAGTACAGCCCATCGGGCTTCAGAGTTAGGGACAGCCTCCAGCTCAGTTTACTTCACCTCCTGTACAGGTGTCCTAGTGGTTAGCTTCACCTGGTGTAGCCCCGCAGTTCACTCCTTATCACACGGGTTTCTCACCAGAGCAGACTTCCTCGCTATTCGTGCCTGAGTCGTCAGTCTCCAGGAGTCTTGGAGCATCATTCAGCGAGTTGACCGGCATGCCTACTCCGCCTCACATGCATACTGCCGGTCCGTCTACAGCAGCTCCAGCTATCATGACTACTCAGAGGCTCCCCTCGTCTGTCACCTCGTCAGATCCTACGACAGACATACTTGCAGCTTCACAGGCAGCACCAGCCCCAGCTCAGACCCAGACCGCTTCAGCGACACTTCCTGCTTCAGAGGGTCAGTCAGTTCAGAGCTCAGGGTCAGATGATGATGGCGCCTAGTTTCACCTTGCTCCACGTACTTCAGCGCCCGACTCGTCCGCTGCAGCCCCGCCGACCGACCCTTAGGTTTTGGTGTTTGACGCCAAAGGGGGAGAGGGTTTGAGTATGTAGACTTAGGGGAAGCGAGTTTTAGGGGGAGCTAGTTATCTAGTATCAGCTTATTATATACATTTGGAGTTTTATTTGTGTGATACACTATTACTTATGCATTCGTGTGTTCTCTTTCATGCATACTATTATATATACATGTGATAGTGCTATCTACATGATTGTGATATTTGACATGTGTGATTTCTACTTTGCTTTATTTATATGTCATATCACTTGTGGAATGTTCATTTGCTTTTGCTTCCGCGTTTTTACTTCGAAGCAAATGAGCTTTGTTATTTGTACTCATGCTTAATTCATATCCTTTGAGTACATTGTGTTGGCTTGGGTCATATAAGCTTGACTAACTCTTTTGTTCTTATTGACAAAAGCTTATATGAACCAAGCCCGTCAAAAACCTCACTCCATAACATACTCGAGGTGGTATTGTCATCAATCACCAAAAAGGGGGAGATTGAAAGCATCTAGGCCCCTAGTTGGATTTCGGTGATTAATGTCAATACAAAGATTACTATGACTAACATGTGTTTTGCAGAGACAAGTAAGTTAGGTCATGGTAATGGAGATCGATTGGGCAATCGAGGTTGTCATGCCCCTACGATGGAAATCGTTTCGGTTTACAAAAGGATGGACGACAAGGTTAAGGATGACTAGTTCTAAGTGTCGATTGGAGTTGGAGAGACACTTAGAGTAGTTTAGGACTTTGTTTTTCCTTTGGCCGTACTATGAAGGGGGGTATGAACGGGTAGCTTGACCTAGTTGAGTCTAGTGAGTTAGGTGTGGTGCACACTTGTTAAAAACTAGCTCTAGGTAGCTCCTACGAATGCCTAAGATCCTTTGGAGCAAACTTCATTCACATATGTTCGGAAGTTGGAAGTGAATGGAGGGTCAAATACTGATCGGACGCTGGCTCCGGTGCGACCGGACGCTGGCCGCAGGGTCCGGTCAGTTCATTTGACCGAGAAGATCAAGTCTGGTGTGACCGGACGCTGGGAGGTCATGTGACCGGACGCTGAGGGCCAGCGTCCGGTCAACTCCAGTAAGGGTCCAGACTTGGAAAAGTGTGACCGGACGCGTCCGGTCAATGTGACCGGACCCTGAGTATCCAGCGTCCGGTCGTTTACAGTAAGCATCCAAGAGCGACCGGACGCGTCCGGTCGGTACTGACCGGACCCTGACAGCGTCCGGTCATCACTTGAATGCTGGTTCGCGGGTTGAACTGACTGGAGCGTCTGGTCATCACGACCGGAGCGTCCGGTCATCCCGTAGAAGCTCATAACGGTTAGTTTTTCAGGCTGGCTTATAAATAGAAGCTCCACTCGTGAATGGAGTATCCTTTGCTCATTCCAACAGCTGAGAAACACGTTTGTGAGTGCCAAGAAGAGCAAGATCCTAGTGAGGTGTTTGTGATTTGAGAATCCAAGAGAGTAGCCTCACTAGCAAATCAAGAGTAGCAAAGTGTGCATCCATCTTCTCATTAGGCTTCGCGTGGTCAAGTGAGAGTTCGTGCTTGTTACTCTTGGTGATCGCCATCACCTAGATGGCTTGGTGGTGATTGGGAGTTTGGTGTTCACCCGGCGGAGCTTGTGGGTGACCCAACTCAAGTTGTGAGCGGCTTTGGGTGATTCGCCGCGACGGAGTGTCGAAGAATCAACCCGTAGAGAGCACTTGATCCTTGCGCGGATCAAGGGGGAGCTACACCCTTGCGCGGGTGCTCCAACGAGGACTAGTGGGGAGTGGCGACTCTCCGATACCTCGGCAAAACATCACCGCGTTCCTTTCTCTCTCTACTTACTTTGATCACTTACTTTGAGTATTTACTTTGAGCAATTCAATACTTGTTTTACATCCATAGAATTGCTTGCTAGAGTAAGTTTGGAACAAGGTAGATAGGTTGTTGTGCATTGTTTTGATTTAAACACTTTTCTAGGCACAAGGGGTTAATTGGGCTATCCGTAGGATTTGATTATTGCAAGTGAATTTAGAATTAGCCCAATTCACCCCCCCTCTTGGGCATCTTGATCCTTTCATCGCCGATGGTCCTACGCTTTTCCTCGTCGAATCGGCGCAGGCGCTGCTTCACCGGTCTGGAGCTGGCCCGAATGTCTAAGGCGTGCTTGGCAACCTCCCTTGGTATGCCCGGCATGTCCGAGGGACTCCACGTGAACATGTCGGTGTTTGCGCGGAGAAAGTCGACGAGCACGGCCTCCTATTTGATGTCGAGGGTGACGCTTATCCTCAGCACCCGGTCGTCGGGGCAGGCGGGGTTGACTAGGACGAGCTTGATGGCCTCCACGGGCTCGAATGTCCTGGCTCGAAGCTTGGGCTCGGGCAGCTGGCTGCCGAGTCGGTCGAGGTCGACGATGAGGGTCTCGGCTTCCACAAGAGCCTCGGCGTATTCGATGCACTCGACGTCGCAGTCGTATGCATGCTCGTACATGGACTTGATCGTGATGATGCCGTTGGGACCCGGCATCTTGAGCTTGAGGTAGGTGTAGTTGGGGACCGCCATGAACTTGGCGTAGCACGGCCGCCCCAGGATGGCGTGGTAGGTTCCCCTGAATCCAACCACCTTGAAGGTAAGTACCTCCTTGCGGTAGTTGGACGGGGTGCCGAAGTAGACGGGAAGGTCGATGCGCCCGAGGGGTCACGTGCGTTTCCCTGGCATGATGACATGGAAGGGCACGGCGTCACCCTGGAGCCACGAACGGTCGATCTCTAGGAGCTCCAGGGTGCTGGCGTAGAGGATGTTGAGGCCGCTGCCTCCGTCCATCAATACCTTGGTGAGCCGGGTGTTGCCGACGATTGGGTCGACAACAAGCGGGTACTGCCTAGGATTCGAGACATGGTCGGGGTGGTCATCTCAATCAAAGGTGATCGCTTCCCGAGACCAGTCGATGTGTCGGGGAGTGGCCACCTTGACTGAGAAGACCTCTTGGCGCTCCCTCTTCCGCTGGCGCACTGTGAGGCACGCCGAGGGTCCGCCAAAGATCATGAAGGCGTTGTGAACCTCGGGGAACCCATCGTCCTTGTCATCGTCCCGGTTGCCGGCCCCTTTCAGCTTGGTGTCATCGTCGGGGGCCCCGAGCTTGGTGTAGTAATGTCGGAGCATGGAGCAATCCTCGAGGGCGTGCTTTGCCAGGCCCTGATGGTACGGGCAAGGTTTCCTAAGCATGTCGTCGAAGGGCCTAGGGCCCTTGAGGCCTCGGGGATTCTTGCATTCTGCAGCCGTGACCAGATCGGCCTCTAGGACCTCCTGCTTTCCCAGGCGGCCCTTTTTCTTTCTCTTGGGGAGGTGGGAGGCTGAGGCCTCGGGGGCCTCGTCCCTCCGCTTCCCCTTGGCGTCGCTGTCAGGGAAGATGGCTCCAACAGCTTCTTCGCCCGAGGTGAAGTTGGTGGAGATGTCGAGGAGCACAGCAGCTGAGCGCGGCACATTCCGACCTAACTCTCGGACCAAGTCTCGGCAGGTGGCGCCGAAGAGGAAAGCCTAGACGATTTCCGAGTCGCCGACGCTGGGCAACTCGGTGCACTGTTTGGAGAAGCGCCGGATGAAGTCTCGGAGAGACTCATCTGGTTTCTGGCGACAACTCTTAAGATCCCAGGAGTTCCCAGGGCGCACGTATGTGCCCTGGAAGTTCCCGATGAAGATCCTAACCAAGTCGCGCCAGTCGTGGATTTGTGAGGGAGGAAGGTGCTCGAGCCAAGCTCGTGCCGAGTCTGACAAGAGCAAGGGGAGGTTGCGGATGATGAGTAGGTCATCGTCCGCGCCACCTAGCTGACAAGCCAGGCGGTAATCGGCAAGCCAGAGTTCGAGATTGGTCTCGCCGCTATACTTCGCGAGATTGGCTGGTTGCCAAAACCGGGCCGAGAAATGAGCAGCACGGATGGCTCTGTTGAAGACCCGAGGGCCTGATGGCTCAGGAGAAGGACTGCGGTCCTCCTCACTATCATAACGGCCACCTCGGTGTGGGTGGTAGCCCCGGGCGGGCCCCTCGTTGTCGTGGCGTCGTCGCCTGCTGACCACCTCATGGTCTCCCTGCACCTCACGTCGATTGCCAAGGCGGTCAAGAAGCAAGGGGACCCTATGGGCTATCGGTGCTCGATCGGGCTCGAGACGAACCGAGGCTTCCCTATCCTGCTGAGGCGGTGCCGCGGGTAGGTTCAAGGTGCCCCCGTGCCATCGGGAGGCAGAACTCTCGGCCTGCTGCACCGCGGCGGTCTCTAGGAGATCTCGGAGCTCGCCGCGGACCCGTCGCCCCTCTGTGGTAGAAGGCTTGGGCATCGCGCGGACCAGCATTGCTGCAGCCATGACGTTTTGGCTAGCGCGATTGAAGACTGGGGGTTGCTCACTCCCTTCGTCGTCGTGGATGCGGTGATGCACATCGCGAGCCCTCCATCGAGCTCCTCCATCGTCGCCGCGACCTCGCTGCTCCTATTCGAGAGAGTCTCGAAGCTGCTGTAGAAGGAGTGGTCTTGTTCGACCTTGGCCTGGAGCTCACGGAGCTGTTCCATGTCCGGGCATTGAGGTCGTGCAAGGGCGAGGTTCTCGTTCCGTGCTGTCGGTAGGACAACGCGCGGAGTTGTGGCGGCGCCTGTACCCGGGCGAAGTGGGGAATGGCTACCCGCCCCCTCGTCCTCCTCGTCCGCCCTCGGCATCCTAAGCCTGATGTGGAAACACTCGAGAGTGGGGTCGTGGGTGACCTCGTCATCGGAGTCGGAGTAGCCGAAGCAGTAGTCGCTTGCGACCAAGAAGCGGCGCATGGCCTCAGGGTCGTGGAGTCTAGAGAAATCCGCTCCGGGCCATGCCTCGTCCCCCTCCGTGGAGCCGGCGTGGGTGTCGAGGTTGAGAGCGAAGCGCTGGCGGCGTCCTAAGGGATCCTCGTGAGCGGAAGTGTAAGCATAAGCATAAGAGGCGGTGGCATTTCTCAACCCAAAGGGGTATGGGGATAGTGCCGTCGCCGGGCTCTGCTCCGCCGGAGTTGGCTCCTCAGGGAGCGGTGGAGCGGAGCTTGATGACTGGGTGTCGCCACGTGACACCGGCGTTTTTCCCTTGTCCAAGCTCAGGCTAGACAGGTCCCCAACCAGGGACCTTGCGCCAACAGCTGGTCGTCGAATATCGGCGGAGAGTGGCGTGTCGCCCTAGATTCACGTAGCGTCGGGGTGATCCTGCTCGCGTCGTGCCTGGCGAGCACGATGAGAGCGGCCGCCCGGGCGCCGCCTGCACCTGGGCTGTCGGTGCGTGACTTCGTCATCGGTTGGTGGGGCTCGGGGCGTGAGGAGTACCATGTCGTACTCATGCCCTAGAGACATGAACTCTAGGCTCCCAAACCAAATCACCGTGCCGAGACGCAACGGTCGTACGGGGTCTGCCATCCGGAACCTGTTGGGATGACGAAACTGACATGCAGAGGCCCCTACCTGGCGCGCCAACTATCGGTGTTTCGGACCAAGGGGTCCTCAACCACCTAGTAAATTTGTACTACGTGTTCGGAGGGAGCGGTCGGTCTGGTACGCTGGTTCGGAGGCGATGATGACCCGGGCCGGACCTCCCATGCCGCGTTGTCCTCAGGGCGGGTGTTACAGGGCACAGCGTAGCGCCGGCGTTGATCGTGGGCACAGCGCCGGAACACAGTGGCCGGTAATCCCCGTCATGCCTTGTCTTAGCCGATATGGTGTTGATGCAACTCCTCGTCCCGTTGGCCACTCCGTGGTGTCGAGCCATCGTCCGGCTGAGATTGCGGGAGTGGTTGACGCATTAATAGGACGTGACATGCTGTCTGGAAGACTGGTCGAGGCGGGAGCGATGGGTTACTGCCAAGCCAGCCTCGGGCGATACGGAGAATAGCTGTCTCATCCGAGGCTGTACGCACGGGGCCTCGGGCGAGACGGAAATTGGGCTCCTTGCCGAGGCCTTGCGTGGGAGGCCTCGGGCGAGGCGGGGATTTCGTCAGGGTGTCGAGACCTCCCGCGCGACGCCTCGGGTGAGGCGGAGAGCCGGTGGGCTCGGACGGGGCTGGTGGTGAACCCATGACTTACCTTCTGTCTTTGTTTGTTGATGAGATTTAAGTGACTCTTTTGGAGTACGCTCGGGGTACCCCGATTTATGGTACCCGACAACTTGAAACAAGCATTTGCAACATAGGGTGGAGGCCGGGGACAGTCAATTTTGGCCATCGGGGTGGGAGCCGGTGGCGAGCGAGCACCACAAGCACCGGGTGCGCTCGTGGTTGCCCTTGGCTTGGTCGGGGACGACCTGAGGCGCCCCGGCACGTGCGCCCAACGGCCATCAGCAGGGGCAGCGGTGGTGGCTCCATGACGGTGAGGCATCCCGGCGGCGCTGGGGTTGGAGAAGAGGCCCGGGAGGCGCGGCGCAAGCTGAGGGAGGAGGCGGCGCGGTCGACTTGGATGGAGGAAGGAGGCACCGATGGCGCGCTGTGATTTCTCGAAGACATGGAGGTGTGAGAGAGACGAGATGGAACGGGAGAAGATAGTTCTGAGTGGCTACTTGAGGGGGAGGGTATCGAATGTAGTGGATACAATACGTGGACAACGTGAGGCCACATAGCGTTTGGAGGTACTCTTGGCATCCGGACACTCTAATCATACCATTACCGATAATGAGCTCTAGGCTTCAACCTTGCCGCCAATTGTCACTGCGCCGACGTCCACCTTCCCGCTCCTGCTAGGAGCTCTCAAAGCACCCTAACAAGGTCATCTTTAGGACGTGTTTGGAACCACTGTGGCTCCGACTCCGGCTTTGGCATCAGCTTCTCCAAAAGAGCTGAAAGAGTCCTACCAAACGCTTTAGGTGGAGGAGTCGTTTTCTAATGAACGGTAGATGTAGAGGAACTAGAGCCGTTTTTAGGCCAGGAGCCGGAGCTAAAAAAGTGACTCCTCCTCAAATGTTCCGGCTCATCTGAAGGAGCACTTGAGGAGGAACCTTGCCAAACAAGCCCTTAAAAACTTGCAACCGGATCTGGCACCGGCTTAAAAGTGTAAACTGCTAGTCAGAGACATGTAATAACTGAGTGGTATAACGTGTTCCGAATATAACCTCTCCCCTGCCTCATTGTAACTCTATCTAGGCAGACTCATACATGTAGGGCGACAACCCTCCAATATCAAGATCACTCGGCATCTGTGGTTAATATATTAGATGGACATTGGACCATGTTTGGTTTCCATGGTCCCGTAAATGATTGCGCCATTTCAAGGTGATTTAATTTGGTGCTCCATCTGAGCCTACCACCACATGTGGGACCGAGCTAGCTCAAGGTTGACCCCGTGGAGCTAGATTTCGAGTGTACAATTATCTTGCTATAGACCGGCTAACATTTTGGCCGGGCATCTCAATTTCAATCAATTCTAATACACATGTATTGGGGTGAATTGAAATTAAAAATTAACTAGTTTTTCACTCCAATCTAACCTAAATACCTAATACACGTGGATTGGTGTGATTAACAAAGTCAGAGAGTAGACCGGCTAGAAGGTTAGCCGGACAACCAGTCGCTATCTTCAACTCTCCGACCGGTGCCCACTGGATCATTGGCGTCCGCGTCACATGGCTACTTGCATTGGATGGCAGCTGACCCGAGCTGCAAAGTCAAGAGGAGCCCAGGAACACGGAACGCCTCAACGCTCATGAAAAGCCATCTCACTCGATCTTATCATTACAAAACTAGAGTCTCCGATCCTTCATGCGCCACCATCCTTAGCGACTAGCGAGCTACCGTAGACCAAGCAAGCAACGCCAAGAGATCATGGAGAGCATGAGCGAGGACGGCTACACTTTGGCCCACATCAGCCACCTCCACGACCTCCACCTCGCCGACGTCCCCGCCGGCGCGCCGCCGCCGCTCTGCCACGCCTGCGGCCTCCACTGCACGCGGTCCGCCTACCAGTGCGCGCCGTGCAGGTACGCCCTGCACCCGACGTGCGCTCGCGTGCGCCGCACGGTGCGCCACCCGGCGCACCCCGAGCACCCGCTCTCCCTCCGGCTCGCGACGCCGTACCAGTCTGGCATCTACACCTGCGACGCGTGCCGCACCGGCGGCCACGAGTTCGTGCTCCACTGCCAGCACTGCCAGTTCGACCTGCACCTCCCGTGCGCGGCCCTGCCCGCAGAGGTGGTCGCGTCGCGCGCGCACCCGCACCGGCACCCGCTCAGGCTCGCGTACGACAACCCGCACAGGGGCAAGCCGCAGGGCGTGGTCGTCGTCTGCACCGTGTGCACGCAGGGCATCGTCCCGGAGCAGTGGCTCTACGGGTGCGAACGGTGCGACGGCTTCGCCGCCCACGTCGGCTGCGCCGTGCCGGACGCGCAGATAAAGCATGTGTACCCGAGGATCGACATGCAGAGGGTACGAGCGGAACAGGACGCGAGCCAGACGGCGGCGCTGCTGCAGCAGTACCAGCAGATGTCGGCGCTCATCAGCGCGCAGTCGAGCATGTTCGCGAGCAACGCCGCGTCCATGCTGGGCGTCACCATGGAGGGCCTGAAACTGGGCGCGCGTATGGCGGATGATAACTTGGCAATCAACTTCAACAAGTCAGGGACGTGGGACCAGATCAGGAAGAGGGAGGAATATTACAGGCAGGTAATGTAAATCATTTATGCAATAGTGAGAACTGATCTTGTCGGCTTAGTTCATCCCTTGCATCTTTACAGAGTACTACTCCATGTCTCCATCTTTGTCTCGAAATATAAGACATGAACATATTTTAAAATTTTGAACTTTATTATCTTTAGCCAACAATTAGATTAGTAATCATATGAAAAGCCATACTATAAAATTCATTATATCAAATTTTTATTTTTATATACTACTTTCTAAATATCAAATTCTTATTATCATAAATTATATGTTCCCACTATTTCAATTATAGGACGTTTTGACTTTTCTCTAGATACATTGGTTTTAAATATGTACTTAATATTCTAAGCACGTAGTAAAAACTATTATATGTAGAAAAGCTAACGGTTAAAGTGTGATGTTGCATCAAGTAAAATTGTGTTTTATATTTTAGAACAGACGGAGTATGTTTGTTTTCATTTATGATTATTAGGCATGGTCGCATCTTGCTCGTACGTACTAACAAGTCTGTTGTGGGCAAAAGGGTTAGTAACAAGCCTAGAAAAGATTTTGCAAAATACCTTTTATGTTTTGATCATGATCAAAGAATAAGTCCTTATCTTCTCATTCTATTCAGTGTTTGTTTAACATTCTTGTTTACATAAATGATTTCAATATTTTTTGTTCCTCTACAGAGAAAAAATTCATATCTTTAAACTCTGCTGCTCGGGCTCCCAGCTGAAGTGCAAAGAATTATCCCTGTCAAGTGTCAACGGCAAGCAATCAAATCACTGTAGCTATCAGAACAAAATTGGGCGGACTTGCATCATCAACTTTTTTTTTACCCGCTATGTCCCTTCTTATTTTACTAACCGAACATTGCACAATGCACACTATGATCTGTATTTTGTTTTGTTTGTCATCACTCCAGTAAGCAAATCTGAATGTATGTTTTGGAACACTGTGTGTTTGTCACGGCAATAAGCGCAGGTCTCGCAGTTCTGTTGTCGTGTCAAGCTCGTTTTCATCTCTCTTGAATTTGTGCCTCATCGTTTCATATTCAACTCTAATAACTGGCTGACAGCCGACTTCCCCACCGGCAACCGCTAATGTGCATTTTTAAAAAAACTATATTATTTTAATAGATAATCGCAAAAGTAGGTACTACTGTCATATGAAAATTGCAAAAATCACGTTATTTCGGCTTCCTCAAGGGCCGATCGGTATTCCTGGCCGATAGGTCATGCCATGTATACCATGTGTCGTCGCTTATGTATGAGTGGCTCTCACATAAGTCACACAGGACCAGGGATGAAAACGGTACGGATATTTTCCGACCGTATTCGAAACCGAATCCGTTTAGAGGGGTTGAGATCTGTCCGTATTCGAGTCCGGATATCCAACATCCGATACCGTATCCGTATCCGAATACTCAAATCGCATATTTATGATGTCGATATCCAATCGTATCATATCCGACATAGTTGACACTATCCGTATTCGAATCCGAATCAAGACAGAAATATGAAAACAAATGTAATATCGGTGATATCCGTCCGTATCCGATCCGTTTTCATCCCTACATAGGACTATGCCATCCACTTTTATTTTCGTGCTTCATTGAGAAGAAGTTAGAAGGTTTACACGTCCAACATCACATCACAGCGAGGTGCCATGAGCGATGGGGTTGAACACAAAGAAGAAGGCACCGCTAGACGGTGGGACACACACTGTTGTAACTAACTAAGAAATTAAATGTGCGAGCGAAGCGCTTGCGACGTTGAGGTAGCCCGTGCTCAAGACGTCTGCGTCGCCGCCCGCCTCCTGCGAGCATCAGCCATGGGGAAGAGTTCCCGCATTGCCGCACGCTTGGACGAAGCAGCGGCTCCTAGAACGTCTCGTGAAAACGAGTGGCGATGGAGGCGTCGGGTGTCACTGGCGACGACCGTGGAGCACTGGATGAGGGCCGCCACTTGTTCAGCATGACCCGCTTGGCTTGCTTCTCCGGCTGGCGGTCGCGGAAGACAGACTTCGCTGAAAGCTTGTCACTGCGACGTGGGACAAGGTTCTCCACCGGAACGCGCGAGACACGGAGGCGCGGCGACGACTGGATGAGGGGCGTGTCGAGCGGCAGCTTGAGGCCCTCGATGAAGTCCTGGACAGAGGTTGGGCATACTATAGCCAGACCTACCACGGGAGGCTGGGCTGTTGCGGGACAGCGGGAGAGGCCAGCGCCCATGGAGCGGCGAAGAGGGAGAGAGATGAGCCCGCGGCGTGAACGAGGGCCGCCTCCGCCACTACGGCTAGGGCTGGCAGTTTGGGGGAGTTCTCCTCGGAGCCATCGGAGTCCATGGAGGAAGGAGGCGGAAGGGAGGTGGTTGGTCGGCGGTACCGTAGTGGAGACCGGCGAGGAGGCTAGAAGGTCGTGTGCGCCTGTGCAGCGGTGCATCTGAGGGAGGCCGGAACTGTGGAGGTGCTGTGAGCTGCGTCGCTACAGGGAGAAGGGAGGGGAGGGGGGCCGCCAGCACCGAGTTGGATGCCAGCGGTGGCGGCGGCGAGGTGCAGGGTGCGGCCGCCAGAGACACCGTGTGTTTAGTTTCAAAAATACGACCACGAGATCCAACTCACTTGCGGAGACTTGGACTATGCCATCCACTAGGACTATTTGATGCGGACTCAAATACTCAATCCAAGAACCGATAAGTATACTGGTGCACAACACCTCATGTACATGTAGAATTTGTTGTTGATGTGCGCGTAGCGTTTGCCGCTGATTGCGTGGACCATAGATGGCCGTTTTTTTTTTTTTGAACCGACGATTCTCCATTTCCATCATAGAATAAAGAAAAAAAAAATCAGAGTTTTAGAGGCATCACATCAGAGGATGTTTACAGCAAGATAACGCATAAATGGCTAACTAAACGACTTCAAAAGGCTCAGGAAACTGCTGAAAGAAGCTGGGCCATATATTCTTAGGTTTGTACTAAAAAATAAAGGTATCGAAGGTTCAAAATTTATCTCATTATAAGGTATTCTGAAATGCTCAACCACATCCATGTGTGCCTGACTTTTAAATCCCATTAATGCCTTTGAAACACTAAAATGGCTTATAATTGATGGGCAAAATCAATAACATATATGCATGCCTTTCTAAAATTAGTTGGGTACCTTATATTTTAATGATGGACGGAGTATATTTAGTTTTATTAGGGAAAGTGAGGCTTAGCATAGTTTGGAAAATAGCAATGTATGGTTAGTAACATAGGTGAACATAATGTTAAATAGGTACATTTTGATACACTTTAACTTAATTTGTCACAGGATTGCAGTTTTTGCTATATATGTATAAAATGTTATTTATACATTGCCGGTCTCAACTTCCCTTCTTGCCATTTAAACCATGTCTATAGGGTCCTTCCAACCATTTAAATTGTTGGTGGGTGGGTGGGGGAGCTATTTTCGTGAACTATGTGGTATAATGTGAACAGGATTATACTCGTTCAATAATACCGCTTCCGTACAAAAACAATGCAATTCTCAAGTTCCGAGGAGTCAAACAAATTTAAACTTGACCAAATTTATACAAGATAGTACCAATATTTATGATGCCAAATAAGTATCATCAAATTAATTATAAATATTTTTTCATAGTAAAGTTGTTTAGAAATATAAATACTAATATTATTTTCTAAAAAAATTGGACAAACTTAGAAAAAATTGACTATTCTCAAATCTACAATTGCATTATCTTTGGGGTGAAAAGAATACGTTATTGGGCAAGTTCTCTGCAACACGGCCAAATCCAAGCCGTAGGAGAAAATTACTATTTCTTTTCTTAGTATTGACTGCTACTAACTACTCCCTCTGTTCCAAAGTATAAGATATTTTGGTTTTTCTAGATACATTGTTTTATTCTGTACCTAAACATAGTGTATATTTAAATAAATAGCAAAATATGTGTATCTAAAAAGCCAAAAGGTCTTATAATATGTAATGGAGGGACTATTATGTTGTCATGACTTTAAGGCCCTGTTTGGATGTAAAATATTTTTGAAGTATTGGAGAAATACTATGGTTTTACAAAATACTTTGGTTTTTAGAAGCTACTGGGTGTTTGGATGCAACAAATCTTGTAGTCTCTAAAATCATGGTTTTGTCAAAACTGTAGTCTTTTTAGAGTTTTAAAAACTCCACTCGTGACCTCTTTTTTCTAAACCACGGTTTTGTGTCTCCTTGGCTTATAAAACCACAGTTTTGTGATACTACAGTTTTTGAAAACCGCATTACCCAAACAGGCCCTAAGAACCCAATTCAATTGCTATATACACAAGTTGAATATAGACTTATGTGTACAATCCAATTAAACGGCTTACCGCAACACATTGCACAAAATGCCAAATTATGTGTCAATGAATCAGCTATATCGCCTTATACTAATTAAAGAAAAGAAGTCTACAGAGTTGCACATGCTCACATGCCTACTTGGTGACGGTTGACTTAACTCCGTTGAGTTAAATCTGAGCGATGTCACTTGCCTATCATATATGCTACTACAAGTTTAAGTGAAGCAAAGAAAAGAAAAGGAGTAAGCAAAACGAAAGGAATTGAGAGAACATACACTAGGAGAAATGGAGAGGCTGAGCAAACAAGTTTAGGAGTTTGCACATACTCACATGGCAACTTAGTAACAGTTGACTTGAATGAACTCTGAGCTTGCAACTTGCACAAGGTCGTACATATTATCTCCGAGCTTAGTTGAAGCTAGGAAAAGGAGCAATCAAACCAAATTAAAGGATGCAATTCTCGCTAGTTGCATGCCTCGCTAGTTAGTGGATAGTGGCTACATATATCTACTAGCATATATGCTAGTACTATTAGTTGTGAAGCGAACAAAAGAAGCAAAACCAAAGGAATCGAGAGAACACTAGGAGAAATGGAGAGGCTAAGCAAAGAAGCTTAATACGTATTCTTTCTGTCGACAAAAGAATGCAATTATCGCTTTTAGTGAAATCAAACGATTTAGAGTTTGATCAAAATTGTATAAAAGCATATTAACATTTATGATACAAAAAGTATCACTAAATTATTATGAAATATATTTTTATAATAAACTTAGTTAGAGACATAAATGTTAATATTATTTACTATAAACTCAATTAAAGTTAAACTAGTTTGACCTGCACGTAACTCATAGTTGCATTCTTTCGTGAACGGAGGGAGTAGTTTGTATATGCTCACATGGCAACTTGGTAATAGTTGACTTCACGTAGTTTGCATATGCTCACATATGGCAACTTGGTAACAGTTGACTTGACTCAACTCTGAGCTCGAAGCTTGCACAAGGTCGTGCATATTATCTCCAAGCTTTGTTGAAGCAAGGAAGCAAACCAAAGGAATCGTGAGAAGTTAGAACACTGGGAGAAATGGAGAAGCTAAATAAAGAGGATGATACCTTGATCCATATCAGCCACCGCCACCTTCTCCACCTCACCGACATCCCCAGCGGCGACACGGCGCCGCCGTACTGCCATGCTTGCCGCTTCCCGTGCACTAGCTCCATCTACCAGTGCGCGCCGTGCCGCTACGTCCTGCACCCGTCGTGCGCCCGGTTCGCCCGCACCATCCGCCACCCGTCGCACCCGGAGCACGACCTCAGCCTCCGGCTCACGCCGGCGGGAGATTACGGCTGCCACCTATGCCGAGCATGCCGTCACATCGGCTACTCCTGGTCCTTCCGCTGCGACCCGTGCGCGTTCGACCTGCACCTCCCCTGCGCGGCGCTGCCGGAAGCGGCCACCGCGCCCGCGCACCGGCACCGGCTCACGCTCACGTACGAGGACCCGAGGAGGGGCATGGGCTCGTTCGATTTCTGCGCGGTGTGCCGCAAGGGCTACAGCACGGCAAGGTGGTTCTACGCGTGCAGGGAGTGCGGCGTCGGCGGGCACGTCGGTTGCGTCGTGCCGGACACGCCGCTGAGGGACGAGTACGCCGCCCTCGACAAGGAGCAGGCCGCCGTGGCAAACGCGGCTACGTGGCCGGAGGCTCCGGTTCCGGAGTCCCAGCAGCTGGAGGAACTTCTCAACGAGCAGAGGATCGAGATCGCGAGGATGGAACTGGGTGCGGGCGGGCTTCTGCCGTTGTTCGCCAAGGCGTGCGAAGATTGACGTGCTAGCTGTGAGTCTGTATCCAAGCAGGGAAATCACGGACAGGGTTGTGTAAAATCGTCACTGGAGTGCAGCTCACTGCTATAAGTTACTTTAGTGTTCTATTGTTCTGAAAATACTCGTCATGTGCTCATGCTCAATAAAGTAAGAAACCTGCAGAACATGAACACAGATATGAAAATATTCCATTTACAGTGGCTCGTATTTAGTTAAAATTTAAAAATATGGTGAATTTCTGACCGACCGAGAATTGTTCCATTGGTTTAGAGTTCTTTTTTTTTTTTTGACAAATCCATTGGTTTAGAGTTTAGACAACAGCTCGCTAAACAAAGGGTTTAGAGCTGCTTAGCTAGGTTTGTGGCAAATGAGATCCCATATCTTGGTATGTATGCCCGTATCAACTGGCTACTAACACAGGAAGAAAATGAGCAAGTGCTTACCAAAGCAACCAGAAGGCGTCGCAACAACAAAAGTGCAGTAACCATCAACCAGCTGATGGGTGGTACAAGGAAGTCTGAAGACTAGACAGACATAAGGATTTATCCCAGTGACAAATTGACGGGCGAGCAAACAAACAGACATGCAAGTCGTGTTTTACGTCCCATATAAACTAGAAACTGTGGCGCGGACGTTGCCGCGCCAACCTAAGATGACCTGTGTATTTTGGTTGTTATGTGCTTTGATGATAGGATTAAATGGTATAGAAGCAGAATGATGGTGAACTGCTCCTCACAGCAATGGGCTGCTTCCCTAGTGTTTATGAAATAAACAGTTATTTCGACCTTACGCATATCTATGGATATTTTGCAACTGGAGCAGACGACTATCAATGTCGTCTGTTTCGTCCATGTCTTTGGTGTTCGAATTTTTGTCATTGAAATCTTATAGGTATGTATCACCTACAATTGGAAGTTGAAGCTTTGATGAATACACTGCCACGCCATCCTTGGAGTTCACCGGTGTAGTTTTTTTATACCATTATTATTGCAAAAGGTTGGGCTACGAGATTGCCCATCAGTAATATATGGAGTCATGGGTGATGTTTACAGCAATCGCACAATCAGGAGTTAAAATATTTCCTCAACTTGATCCAAGTGTGTCGTACCTAAATTTGCATGCATCAATTCAATATAAAAAATTTGAGGTGGTCATATAAATGTGCCAAGTAGCAAATCTATCTATGGGATACAATTCAATATAGCAATGCATCAATACTTTTAAGTGCTAATGTCCATATAAAAGTTCTGTAACTTCATAGTTTACAGGAGAACAATATTCTCTGAAACTAAGCATATCTCACAGATATTGTCATAAAAGCTGAGGCCATGCATAAGTATGCATCGCTAAGTTTGTTTCAGTGGCCCAGTACAAAAATATCTTGTATAACCTTTAATGAATGATGCGATCCATAGTATGGTGTAGCCTGGAAAGAGGGAAAACAAAAACAAAATGATACTATTTAAATGTACACTGATGAAAGGATAATTATGAATTGGAGAAAATATTTGTGCTCTGCCCAGGAATTTAATTTAAGTGGCTGAATAATGATTATAAATGCAATTTAGAAACCAAAATGATTAAAGAAATAGAGTAAGATCGTGTGTGCTCCTTCGCTTCAACACATTTCTGTTTTGCAAAGAGAACATGCTTTCTCCCCCATCTATCTGACAAAGGTGGCTCTGGAATTTTTATTTATCTTAATACTAGACATTTATTAAAGGAACATAGATACGGACAAAACTCTCCTCAAATATCAAACTCTAGTATCAATGGCAAGTCGTTACTATGAAAAAAATCTTTGATAAACACATTTATCATCAAAGATAATAAAGAGGAGTTTACTAAACACCATTAGTTAATCTTTCGCATTCATACATAACTACTCAGCTTGGGGAAAAGAACTGAATTTGACATATAAAAAAAGAACGATGCGCATTGTGATTGAAAAAACCACTGTCTTGTTCCAGCAGTATAAAGTCGTTACTATGAAAAAATATTTGATAAACACATTTATCATCAAAGATAATAAAAAGGAGTTTACTAAACACCATTAGTTAATCTTTCACATTCATACATAACTACTCAGCTTGGGGAAAAGAACTGAATTTGACATATAAAAAAAGAACCATGCGCATTGAGATTGAAACATCTACTGTCTTGTCGCAGCAGTATACCTGATTGTGAACGGCCGCCAATTCCTGTTGTAACTGAACCACTTGTACCAAATCGCTAAATTCTAAAAAGGACGTACCCACTTAAATAATTTCGTTGTAGATACCTGCAAGTCATCACACATCGGAAGAACAAAAGTAGCACTACTAATCTGTGATGTGTAAGAATCCTGAATGGAGTAGTTGGATGGTTTTGCTAAACATACTGAAATGCCATACTCTAATATCTGAAAAGTGCCATTCTATAGATTTTTTAATTAGGGCACGCGACAAAGACAAGACATTGCAGTTTTATGAAATGAAGTAAGCCACTGCACATCTTTAAACTTATACCAGTAATATGAATTTTAAATTGCCATATATGTACATGTATAGTTAGGACACATGGGATACAACTATTTCAGTAAATATTAGCACTTATCCATGCATTCTGATTATTATCTCGATCGATGCAATCCTAGAAAGACAACAGAATGTTCATGTTTAAGCTCATGGATTGCTGATCAAATACTATCAGAAACGCTGATTATTCAGTGGCTCAATGCACACCTATCTTGGAGGAATTTCCTCGAGCAGCAGCTGGGAATCATCCATGGACACCACTCTGGCCGCTGAGGAGTTGGACCCCACTCTGGCCGCTGAGGAGCTGACCGGTGCTAGCGGCGTAGGAGCTCACATATGGACACAACGGAGATGCAAAGCACTAAAACCACTTACATTGCACGCTGTGACGCGGACTCTTCCATGTGCAAGGCAACATCTGTGCAAAAAAGTGAAATTCTAAAAAAGGATGCAGGTACCAGAGCAAGATATCTAGAAAGCTCCCCTCCTCTAAACTCCCACTTCCCTTTCTAATTGGTGCTAAACAAGCCAAGAGAAAGGAACATAGAGAGGTCCTCACCGAGCATCGACTTTGAAATATCATAGCCAATCCAGTGGTGGCCATGCTCCATCAATGTCTCACCACTAAGCCCAGAACCACATCCAGGAAATTACAGCACACAAAGTCATCGTAGGTAAGCATAACTTCAAACATAGATGTCTTTCAATTGCCATAACCGATTGCAATAAAGAGCTCCCACAGCATGTATTTTTGCCCCCGTCAAAGAAGAATACTTTCTGTTGTTCTAGCCAACCCGATATGCCATGATTCATGAAGCAGAGCTGCAGAAGAGAGTAAGCTGACCTATGTCGAGAAGCAGCTTGGGGACGCCATCGTTGGGAAGAGCGAGCAGCTCCAGCGCCCTCTCGGAAATCCTAGACTGAAAGAAGGCATGTCACTTCGCGCCAGCGCCGCGAAATCGGCAAAGCTCAAATCAAACGGGGGGAGGCACTTCGCTTGCTCACCTGGATTTCGATGATACGGGAGGATGGTGGTGTACTTGGGGACCTCCGACTCGTTGTAGAACACATCCGGCGGCGCCTGGAACTCCGGCCGAGGCATCCTCACTCCCCTCCGAGTGTGCGGCGGCTTACCGGATTACCGGGACTGCAGCTCTCGAGCCCCACGCCCGCGCCGGGGTGGCCGCAGCCGCCGTGCCTGCGCCCGCCGCCCGCTCCGGGGTGGCCGCAACAGCCATGCCCGCACCGGCGGCCGCGACCGGGTCGCAAGGGCAGCTGGGGCCCCCGCCCGCGCCGGGATGGCGGGGACCCGAACGGCCAAGGCCGCCGCGCCCGCGCCACGCCTGCGTCGGGGTCGCCGGTGCTGCTGGGGCCCCCACCGGCGCCGGGATGGCCGGGAACCCCACGCTCGCAGAGCCCGCATCCCGCCCGCGCTGGGGCCGCTGGCCCCGCCCGCGCCGGGAGGAGGAGGGAGGGGCGGGGGCGGCGTACAGGTACAGTGGCCAGGTCGAGCGCAGTTGCGCCGCGCGGCCTCGGGCGGCTCTCTCCTCTACACGGCGGGCAACCCTCGGGAATATTCGCTCCTTTACGGGTCGACGCTCGAACCGACCGCAATCGGACGGACCAGATCACCTGATCGCTTGATCCAACGGCTAGAGGGTTAGCGGGTGACGTGGCACTATCGGGTGCCCGCTTTTGGTGCAGAAATCGTATTAAGAGAGTCATCTGCAAGTCCCAGCTCCAGCTGATCAGCATCTCACCAAATATTAGTTGGCAATATCCTATATATCTTTACCGATCTGAAACTTATTCTTCGGAGAGTAGGGGGAAAACGAGAAACAGCATAGCCAGACATTGCCGAAACGGATCGCGATTCCGATATGGCCAGATTTTAATAGAAGCAAAGTTGTAGTGCTATGTGCTATGCAGCAACAGAATAAGAAAACTACAGAAGGACAGTTTGATCTAATGTTACATAAAAATGACAGGTACTTAGACAACACAAGGTTACTGTATCAAGTAATGTCATTCAACCCTGAAAAGATGGAGCGCCCCCCTGCATCAACAAACCCACGAACTGAGAGTTCAGGAACAGAGGTTGAAGCAGAATCCTCCGACTGCAGTTCATGATCGACGAAGACAACAACAACTGTTATGTCGTCGTGGATGTAGCGCCGGACTCCTTTATCGAGCTTCTTAATATCGCCATACCTCATTTCTCTCTTCCTTGCAGCTTCTTTTAGAGCCGCTTGTACTAATCTCCTTGCAATACCCTACAAGAACAAGGAAAGCGCATTTCAGCATCACCACAAAAGGAGTACTATCATCAGCAAGAGCAATATGAAAAGAGTCGCCAGTTCAAGACAAAATGCAGCGAGAAAGAAGTAAGGCATACTTCTCGTGGATTATTGTGGACAATTTCAACAGCTTGCTGGTTTGAGAGGTGCTCCCATAATCCATCCGATGCAAAGATCAAAAAACGGTCTTGTGAACTAAGAACTCTTGAACATACAGATGGCTCTGACGTCAGAACAGGCCGGCGGAGAGGTTCCGAGAGGTGGAAACGAGCTGTGGATGGATCAGCGGCGAATTCTCGCTTCTTCAAGTATGCATCACCTATAGACCTTGAAACCTAAGTAGATCAGAAAGAAAGAAACATGTTCGAAGAAGTTTTCAGCATAGTGATCGAGTGTTAAATGGCATCATACAAGAGTACTATCGAACACAGTGCTATAATTCTGAAGATTGCCATTGCTTTTTTGTTGTCATATTTAGCAATTCTATTTACTGATTTTCTGTTACCAAAAGTGTGACATTAGCTCTTTCCAGCCACTACGATAACAAGGTTGCCATTTACTTCTGTTCCACTATTTTATCAAGCATACCACAAGCATCATAAATACAGCACTAGTCACCAGAAAAAAAATGCTGCCTACCTGTATGATGCCTTTGATGCGCCAAACACCATTCTTAAGAACAACGATTTGCGAATCATCAGGATGAAGAGTCCTAAGCTCCTGCCTAATCTCTTCCATGCTAGCATTGTGGTCTCTTGTTAACTGCTCAGCAACAATCCTGCTTGATCCATTCACAGAACCAACGACCGCCCTAGAATCACCAAGATTGGCCAGGTAGAGTGTCCCTCTCCATATGATACCAACCAGACAGCAAGATCCAATAGTAGCCATAGCAGGTTTTATCAAATGTGTCCTGCGCACAAGCGACAGGAAGCCTTCCTCTGTAGCAGAAAAGGCCTTTCGAACAACATCCTCAGACATTGTTCCATGTTCCTGTGCAAGACCTGTAAGAAAAAAAAATATACTACTTATTGACACTAATAAATTGACAGACAAGTATATGTTAACATCAGAACATTTTCTTTCAGCTAAAAACAGAACAAGTGGACTGTCCTAAATCGTAATAGCAATCGTAAGTGGGTTTATGTGACGTGGTGATCTCATCGATAAACAATTATTGACGCTAATAAATTCACAGACTTGACACATGGAACTGGAGACATGAACGACAACACTTCCTATACTGCGACCGAATCAATACTGTTCGCAGTCATGGTATCCCAAAAAGGAAAAAAGAATACTAAGAGCCCATTTCATTCCCTCAATTAGCAGCCTGTTCGTTTCGGCTTATTCGCTCGTATCTGGCTTATAATCCACGGCTTAAACAGTGTTTTTCTCTCACACCAAACCAGCCAGCGGTACTTTCAGCCATGGCTTATAAGCCAATTCAGCCGAAACGAACAGGCTATAGATGGGCAGAGCAAGTCACTAAAGACGTGGCCCGTGGACGAAATAGTCGTTCCACTATTTGATACCTACATCAAGATTCTTTTTTTGTTTTTGGTTTCTAAAAAAAATCAAGATTCTTAAAAAAAGCATACAGTTTATCCATGAGATTGCACATGCAGCTCTTAAAAAATAAGAGGAATAAAGGCATCAATCTAACCGACCCAAGCAATTCAACGCTAATACAGTACGATCGAATGAAACATGTTCGGTTGATTCAGTTTCAGCTGATTTCGGTTAATTTCAACTAATTCAATAGTATTTTGTCAGATAGAATAAGCTGAAACATCCTGAAAACGTATCAGCCGAACAGGCCAGCGAGCAGCATTTCACGAAGCCCAAGAGAGTAAAATTTGTTGGATTCATATGGAGAAGGGGGGCCACGTACGGACGATGTGCGCAGAAAGGTGGTTAGAGATGAAGCGGGACGCCTCGGCGCCCCCGTGGCCGTCGTAGACGCCGACGAAGGTGGCGGCGGCGGCCGTCTCCACCTGGCTGTGGTCCTCCAGCACGTCGTTGGCCTGCACGATGGCGAAGGAGAACTCGCCCGCCGCGTGCCGCGCGAGGTCCCGCGACCACAGCAGCTCGTCGACGGCGCCGTCGTCGCCGTCGCCGCCGTCGCCGTCGCCGTCGTCCTCACCCTTCCTCGTAAGCGCGTACCTCCGGACCCGGTCCCAGCACACGGACGCAATCCTCTCCAGCCACGGCCACATCCTTCATCTCCCTCCGGGGCTTGCTCCAGTGATTCGTCCTCTCCAAAATGGCCCGAGCCGTGCGCGAGCGCGAGGATGTGGTTGTCTTGCCTACTACTGCACACCAAGAATCACCCAATTCCCACCTGCAAAGCCGCCAAAGATATTTGACTTTTGTTTGCTTACATACAACAATGCGGAAAAAAACCGTACGGTAGACGCAACAAAATTGCCTCCTCTTGTCTTGTGAGTCTTGGCGCACCTAAACAAGCGCAA
This sequence comes from Miscanthus floridulus, assembly GCF_019320115.1. Classification (NCBI taxonomy): domain Eukaryota; kingdom Viridiplantae; phylum Streptophyta; class Magnoliopsida; order Poales; family Poaceae; genus Miscanthus; species Miscanthus floridulus. The sequence goes on from NC_089591.1 coordinate 68,218,363, forward strand.
TTTGCACGGGAGAAACGGGAGGGCAAGAACCACCAAAGCCCCCAGAGGCGCTGCCCCTGCTGGTAGCAGGAAGCACCGCTGGATTCTCCGGGCATACCAAACCCACCGGAGACGCCTTGAGGACTGGACTACCGGTGGTGGTCGGATCGCGCGATTCTCGAGGCAGCTGGAGGTGGGAAGGAACGGGCTGTTGTTGTTCCTGATGGAGCGGCGGTGGGGAGAGGCGGCGCTCGTACGCTCCGCAGAGTGTGACCATTAGTGGGGGGCCGTACCCATTTTATACAAGCGTTTGCAGGTATTTGCGTACGAGACAGGCTTGTGAAGCGAGTAGAAAAGCGCAAAAGGGGATAAAAAAAGCAAGTCAAGCGCGGGGCCGATCGTGATTGGCTCAGAGGAGGAGCCTTTGACCTCGCTCCACTTATATATGAAAATAGTAGTGTTGTTTTCTCTCTTTTTTTTCTTGGTTGTTGATTGATGAAACGGGCCTTTCAGTTTCAGGCGCTGTGAAATGCAACGCCAAAGGCCTTATCACGGACACGGGTCTCCGTCTCTTTGAATATAAAGGCATGCCTTGAATAAAAACCATGGGAGCTGGTCTCTTTATCCTTTGGAAAATCCTTTGACGAAAGGTCAGGTGATTCCACTCCTGTACAGCGATGTAAAGTAGTAAAAGCAATCGATTACATACAGCACCGAAAAAGCCCAGGGCCAGGAGAAAAGCTTGGGCCACTCTCTTGGATCAATCAAGCAGTTAAAAAAAAAGAAAAGGAAAAACGCTGCGAGGCATCAGCTGATCAGCTCCTAAATAAACAAGAGGATCGATTTGCAGACCAAGAACGCAGCGCCACCGCGGTGCTACGCGGATGCATCACGATAAGAGCGTCGGGCGACGGATAGCGTCTCCCGTTTTACAGATGAAAAAAGCAAAGCGCTGGGAGAGAAGAAAGAAGAAGAAAAAAAAAGGGCAGCGCGCGGGGCCCCTGAAAGATGAGTCAAACAGTTCGCGTCACTGGGAACCTGTGACACCACGCCGTGCGCCCGATCCATCGCTCCCAGTCCCGGGCTTTTTGTCGCCGATTGCAAGCCGGCCGGCGGCCCTCACCCATCCATCCATCGCCTTTGTCCTTTAATGCGCACGTGCCTTCCAGCGTCGCTGATGTTTACAGTCACCACGCCATTGCGACGATGGGTATGTATACCGAATACGTGGTGCAGACAGCAGAGGAGCAGCAGCACCTGACGAATGAACTTCTCAGTCGTCGCGCCAGTAGATGATGAGTGTGATCGAGGCGGCCGGCATCCATGCTCGATCATGAGCGCTTACGCCTGCTGCATGCCACTTGTATGCACAGCAGAGGCCTGGATTGGACGACGCCGAGGAGGACTCGCGCGCCGTGGCAACTGCCAACGCCACCACATGGAGCATGGATCTGATCAATTTGCCGCCCCCATTTGCTCACTCGTGCGATCGATGAGATTACACGTGTGTAGGTCAACACCACACCCTGTCAGCCAGCCACCCCAGCTTGATTCGTTCGTTCCGGTCCCCAGATGAGATGAGATCGGTGGATGGCCGCGTGCAGGCAAGCCGTGCCTGCGCCCTCTTTTTAGGTGAGGATGGCCGCCTTTTCCCTGTCGAGTGTCGACTGGCGACGGAGAGCTGCATGCACCCACTGCTGATGTGAATGACGATGCATCCTGATAGAGCTTTTCAAGTTGCAAAAGGGGAGGTGAGTTGAGTCAGACATCACCAGCCTCCCGTAGGCTTTTCACGTTGGAAGCACCTGTAACTGTGATACCAATCGGCAGAGGTTGATCTGTGGAGGAGGAAGATAATAAAGCGAGGATTTTATTTTTTATATAATATAATAAAAAGAATAAAAAAAGAAGGAAAATGGCTGAGCATCCGATCTTGGAACCTTGGAAGGGCCGCGCGTTGCCGGCTGGCTTAGGTGGGCCGGGGCAGACCTGTATTGGACTCCTAACCACAACCAAGCCCATCCACTGCGCCAGGTGCAAATCACCTGATTAGCAGTTGAATAGTGCCACATCGGCTAATCAAGCCTGAGGAACTTAGCGGGAGAAGCAATAAAGGTAGATGGAGCGGCGACCTTGAAACATACTTACCTGGACGGGGTCTATGGCTGATCATGAAGAGTCATGGCCTAGGCTGGTGGTCTCTATTGCACTTTGGAGGAGCACTAGCTTACCATCTCCCGAACTAGGAGAGTGGGCGTCGTAATTTGTGGCTGACGGGGTACGCGTTCGCGCGGCCCCTACCAAAGTAATATACAAAGATTTCTCTATTTATATTTACAAAATTAATTAATTAATTATATAGTTTTTATTTATGTTATTTATGCTTTTTGAACAATAATTTTTTTTGTAAAGTAAATCAAATTTTAAAATAATAAAAAAGTTTAACTAGAAACAAATTTTTATAGTCCCATCTATCCGACAGTATGGTTGTTAAGAGGGGAACAACTTGGTGGGATTATGAACCCAACTCAAGCAGCCCATTGAAACCTCCCACAAACCAAGTTTTCATAACATTCTCGCGGAAATCCATGGCCGGAGTTGGGCCTGCTCTGGTAAGATATGAATCAAGTTCCTAGCTGATAATTACAGAGAGAATTATTTTGGTCGGCAAAGGTTATTGGAGTAAAGGGATGCCAAATGACTTGAAGCTGATACGGTCATACCAACACGAAGAGACCGGTATGCGAATGAGTGGGCCGGTATAACAAGCTGCAAGGCCGGAACGTGGACTTCTTTCTGCAAGTGGGCCAATCAGGCCGTCTAGTCAAAAAGTCCTTGGCAGATCGGGCTTAATGCTGACCTAGCTCACAACCGACATGATGAGAGTATGAGAGGCCACGGGACCCACTCACCAGAAGCAAAGTTCCCTTTGAAATGCGGAATTTTTTTTCCTATTTCCAACATTTTTCTATAAACATAAAATGGTTTTTTAAAAAAATTCACACAATTTCTGTGAAATTTCTTTATTTCAAATAAGTCTTTAGTTGTGAGTCAAACAAATGTATCTGAACTATACCTCCGTTCAATTTTAGATGTCTACGGTCAAGATGCATCTGGCTGGCAGACAACGCCTAACACTAGCTTGCCTCTAGGAGATGCCCTGACCTGAGAAGGCCCCCTTAAAACTGCTATCAACAATGCTCCTGCTATGTTATCGACACATCCGGAACCATAGCCACTATGTCCGATGTGGTCTTTCGCCAATTGCAACCAAGTCTGGTCAGGCTTCTGGCCACCTGCAAGGAGCCCTAACATCACTGGAGCTATCTAAAAGTGCAATCAAGCCTTAATTGTGGGTTTTAATGATAATGATCACGTAATTAGAGAACTAATAAAATTTATCGAGATGACAAGCATGAAATTTATATTCGAGGATGCTACACGAAACGGAGAAGCCCCCAATTATAAATGTAGATGGCTTCAAACTCAAAGGAGGTTTAAATTCTTTTATATATTGAATTTGAGTATAGGAAAAGTTGTACTATAAAGGGGGCACAATGCTTAAAGCTAATCTGTGCTACCAAGTGCTCAAACAACCACATGCATCCTCAGATTCATAGCCAAGATAGTCTATAATTCACTATTACCCTTGTTATCTTGCACGGTGTGGCACTGCCGCACTTGAAGAGAGGCTCGCCCGACCCCTTGGTCGCGGGCTCTGGTTCACCCGACCCCTTGGTCGTGGGCTCCGTCTTGCCCGACCTCGAGGCCACGGGCTCCATCTTGCCCAACCTCGAGGCCATGTGCTTCGTCTAGCCCGACCCCTTAGGTGCAGGTGTCCGTTGAGGGCTGTGGGTATATATACATTTTTTTCCTCCCCAACGGCTATCTACGATTCAAGTGACCGTTGGGGGCTGGGGGGTATATATATACATTTCCCCTTCCTCCCCAACGGTAACTAGCCTCTTCTTTCTCACTTCAGCACGCTCAAAACAGAGCAGGAGCTCTCTCTCTCTCTCACTCCATTGTTGACCTCAAGCCCCAAAGCAAATCCATTGATCTCCCCAAAAATCGTTGAAGGAAAAGGGTCCAAAACTCTATTAGAGAGTAGCTCCATTGATTCCCAAACTCTAAAGAGCACTTGGTTCATGTTTTAGCCGACGATTGTGTTTGTTACTCTTGGAGCTTGGCTTCTAGCTGACTAGAGCGTCGCCCGGTGAGCTTGCCAAGTTTGTGGTAGTACCGGGAGGTTTGTAACCACCTCTTACAGCGAGTAAAATCACTCCTCATCTCAAGAGTTCACTCTCTTGACTTGAGAATGATGTAGGGTTGTAAATCCCTAAGCCTTAGTGGTATACCTCAACAACGTGGATATAGGCAAGCCTTGGTAACGAGCTGAACCACTGGGATAAATTATTGTGTCATCTTATGCTTGTGTTGCTACACTTGTGTTCTTGTTGTTGTTGAGGTGATTTCTAGAGTTTGAGGCTGATCTACTTGTGTGTGGTGTTCCCATCACTTTCAGCTAGTCAATCTATGATCTACTACCCTCTAGGAAGCTAAGAAATCTACCGATCTAAATTTCGTTGGGTATATTTTGAACTATGAACTAATCTCTCCTACAGGTGCGGCAGTGCCATGGGTGAATTTGACTTTAGTTTGAGTTGAATTTTTCTAGGCCTATTCACCCCCTCTAGATGTACTAGTGATCCTATAAGTGGTATCAGAGCAGGTTACCTCATGTGCACTTCATCGCATGAGGTATGGAGCCCGAGGGGACGATTCGGTGTTGTAAAGCCCATCAACGTTGATCATGAGGACTTTGGGTTGCATGACACCGATAGCAGTGAGCCTAGCACCTCTACAGCGAGCAACTCCACGCTCCCACAGCTAGAGGCAACCAATGCCAAAAAAGCTCAAAATGAAGAAGAAAGAAGAAGAATGGCAAGCTAGAAAAGAGAAAAGAGAAGCAAGAGAGAAGAAGAAGAAGGAGCAGCAATGGTTAGAAGAGAAGAAAGCAAGAAAAGAAGAAAGAAGACTCAAGAGACAAGCTGGAAGAAAAAGAAGAGAAGCAAGAAAGAAGAAGGAACAAGAAGCAAAAGCCTCCAATGCATCTTCAAGTGAGCTATCTAGTAGCTTCGAAGATGGTGATGATGATGAGTCCTACCAAGTGCATAGCAAGAAGGACAAGAAAGGAAAGGGCAAGAAGAATGACGACAACAAATATGCCGCCGTATCATTTAACTATTCTTCTATGTCTATGACTAACTATGATCGTAAGTCTTTCATCAATGTGCCCGCTGGACAAACTTATCTCATTTCGAAGGGACTAACTTTGCCAGGTGGAAGCACTTGATGAGAGCCTATCTTATAGGTCTTCATCCCAGCATTTGGGAGGTTGTTTGTAATGGATTTGAGCCACCTGTTGATCCTAAAAATCCAACCATGGAAGAAATGAGAATCATCCACCTCAACGGTCAAGCTACTAGTGTGCTACTTAGTGCCTTGGATGGTGATGAGTACAATAGAGTGATTTGTGTGGATGTTGCCAAGCAAATTTGGGATACTTTGCATCTTGCACATGAAGGGGTTGACAAAGTGAGAAAGGCAAGAATTGATTTGTTGATGTTCAAGCTCAACCGATTTGTTATCTTGGATGGAGAAGGGCCACAAGAGATGTTTGATAGGTTGATGACCATGGTGGGCAAGATTAGAGGCTATGGTTGTGATGAGCTAGATGATCATAAAGTTGTCAAGATTATATTGGAAGCTTATTCACCAAGAAATGAGACCAGTAGTAACTCTAATTAGAGACAAGAAGAAGTTTGAGTACTTCACACCAAATGATATACTTGGGAGGATCTTTACCTTTGACATGCAAAGAGAAGAAGCAAATGAGAGGAAGAAGCTTAGAGAATTACAAGCAAAGCTAGAAGGCATCAAGATCAACAAGGATGTAGCTCTCAAGGCCAATAAATCAAGCAAGCAAGGCTCTACTAGCAAGTCCAAGACCAACAAGCAAGCTTCAATTAGTAAGCCTAAAGCAATCAAGCAAGTTCAAGAAAGAGTGGAGACCACCTCATCCTCTAGTAAGAGTGAACATGATGATGACCAATATGAGAAAGTGGATAATGTTGCTCTCTTTATGAGGAAGTTTCACAAAGGGTTGAAGAAGCAAAGGTATAAGGTAGTAAAGAGGAAGTTTCCAAACAAGAAGAAGAGGAACATGCTATAATTATGGAAGCACCGATCATTTTATTGCCAAGTGCCCACATGAGATCAAGGAGAACAAGTATAAGAAAGAGAAGTAGGACAAGGCCGGTCAGAGAAAGAGCAAGAAAAAGATGGGAGAATCTCACATTGGGCATGTATGGGATTTATCTATTGAAAGCTCAAGTGAAGAAGATGAGAAAGTTGCAACCATTGCTATCCATGACCATCTTCTTCACCAAGACTCTTCACCAATATGTCTGATGATGATTACTACTCCCCTCACATTTGTCTTATGGCAAAGGGTGAGAAGGTAAAATCTAAATCCAAGGCCAAAGCTCCTCCACCTCCACCTCTTAGTGATATCTCTAGTAGTGATATTAGTTATAGCTCTAGTGATGATGAATCTAGTGATGAAAAAATTGATAAATTAACTAAGAACTTCGATGGAAAGACCAAACTATTCATCACTCAACTAATGGAGGACTTAGACAATGTCCAAGCCGAGCTATAATCTGGAGAGGAAACTCTTATCCAACAAGAGGATCTCTACATTGCTAGCAAGGAAGCTCTTGCATTAGAGAGAAGTGAGGTGGAATCCTTGTGCAAGGCCTTAGGCCAAAGAACAAGGGGGCCATGTTATCACAAAGAAAGAAAATATTGCTCTCAAGAAAAAGTATTGTGACTTAGATAAAAAGTACAAAGAACTTGAGCTACAATATAACATTCTTTGAGATAGTAACTCACATCCCTCTAAGGCAAAGGATGTCCTCTACTACTTCCTACTAGTCAAGGTTGTAGAAAATGTTATAATATCGATTTGAATGCTTATTCCACTAACCTTGCAAACATGGAGACAATGAGAAAAGAAATTGCTAAACTCAATGAGATCATTAGCAAGGGCTGTTTGAGTGGTAAGGCTCAAGTAAGTGATAAGAAGACAAATGATTCAAAAGTGCCTAAATTCAAGCAAGAGAGATACCCCTCAATCAAGCATGGGCTTGGACACACTGTAGGAGCCAAGACAATTGAAAGAAAGATCATAAATAGCTATGAGTGTGTCAAGTTTGAGAGGAAGAAAAGAGTTGGTACAGATTAGCCTGCACAGACAATGATAGTGCCGCAGTGAAGGCTGGCTGTGCCGCTCCCCAAAAAAATGGGAAGACTACCAATTCTGCTCCTAATCAAGCTAAGCCCAAGAAGAAGGTGTCCCAGCAGAAACAGGTTCAGTAGAAGCCAAAGGAATCAGTGTGGGGCACTATGAACAAATATGCCTACCTACCAAAGTTTCAACCACCTCGACAAAGCTTGACTTCGTGTTTTGTTTTAAGGAACAACAGCTATGGAAAATTGGTTGCCAAATATGTTGGAAAGGAAGCCAACATATATAGGAATACTTCTATTTGGGTTCCTAAATTTCTTATGACTAACATGCAAGGCCCCAAGTTAAATTGGGAACCTAAATCAAGCAACTAAATATATTTTGCAGGCATACTCCTCCGGTGGGTCAAGTTGGGTGCTTGATAGTGGATGTACAAATCATATGAACGGAGAAAGGAGTATGTTCTCATCATATACCTCAAAGATGGACTCAAATGAAATATTCTATTTGAAGATAACTCTAAGGGGGATGTGATTGGTCTTGGTAAAGTTGCTATAACCCTTGAGCATTCAATTACAAATATTTTACATGTTGATTCGTTAGGTTACAATTTATTGTCCGTCTCTCAATTATGCGAGATAGGCTTCAATTGTCTCTTTATGGATAAGAGTGTGGAAGTCTTTAGAAGGGAGGATTTCTCTATTGTCTTTACGAGTCATTTAAAGAACAATCTTTACTTAGTTGATTTTAACAAAAGTAAAAGCTAATCTTGAGACCTGTTTAGTGGCAAAATCTAGCATGGGGTGGCTTTAGGCATCACCGACTAGCCCATGTTGGGACGAGGAACTTGGCCAAACTTCAAAAGGATGAACACATCCTTGGGACTAACAAATGTTCACTTTGAGAAAGATAGATATGTAGCGCTTGTCAAGCTGGAAAGCAAGTTGGCGTATCTCACCCACCAAAGAGCATCATGACCACTGACACAACCATTGGAGCTCATACACATGGATCTCTTTGGACCAGTCGCCTACCTAAGTATCAGGGGTAACAAATATGGTCTTGTTATTGTTGATAATTATTCCCGTTTCACTTGGGTATTTTTCTTATTTGATAAGTGTCAAGTTAGAGACTAAAGTGAAGACTTTTGTTAGAAGAGCTCAAAATGAGTTCGGTCTCCCCATCAAGAAAATGAGAAGCGACAATGGGACCAAATTCAAGAACACCCAAGTTGAGGAGTTTCTTGATGAAGAAGGCATCAAGCATGAGTTCTCAACTCCATACACCCCTCAACAAAATGATGTAGTAGAGAGCAAGAATCGTGCACTAATTGACATGGCAAGGACAATGTTAGATGAGTACAAGACTGTCGGACCTCTTTTGGTGCGAAGCTGTCAATACCGCTTGCCATGCCATCAACCACCTCTACCTACACAAGAAGTTGAAGAAAATTTCATATGAGCTTCTAACCTGGTAACAAACCAAAGGTGTCATACTTCAGAGTGTTTGGGTGCAAGTGCTTCATACTTAATAAGAAACCCAAAACCTCTAAGTTTGCACCTAAAGTTGATGAAGGTTTTCTTCTTGGTTATGAATCAAATGAGCATGCCTATCGTGTTTTCAACAAAACATTCGGGAGAGTTGAAATAATGGTAGATGTGACATTTGATGAATCTAATGGCTCTCAAGTGGAGCAAGTTGATTCAAGTGTTGTAGGAAAGGAGGATCCACTATGTGAAGCAATCAAGCAATTAATTATTGGTGATATAAGACCACAAGAAGACAAAGTCACTAAAGTGGAGGTTCCTCAAGCTGCTGATGAACAAAGTTCTACTGATATACCTGATACTGAGGGGGAGCCAACTCCTGCTGCTGTAACACCTCTGGTGTTACGAGCTCGCTTAGCACTGAGATTATGGCCTAAGAGATAGATCTATAAATATAGTGAGTTAGTACGTAAATGCCTATATGTGTTAATGAAAAATCCTAACGCGAAGAGTAGAATAAGTAGTTCTAAACATTAGCACGGAAGCAATTTTTATAAACAGACTAAAACATAACTTGTATTTAGTACTTAAATAAAAATTGAAGTACAAGTTTAGTAGATGGAAAATGCAACATTAACTTTTGGAAAATAGATGTGGTTAATTAGTGTCGTGGGAGCTCAATGATCAAATAGGAAATTAAGATAAGCCTTTTCGTTAAGACGGCAAACTACTTGAATTTATGTTTAAAATACAATTTTTGGCGAATCATATTGAGCGAATTAGTTAAATGGTGCTTATATATTTTGCTCCTACGGGTTAGTATTAGGTATGGACTATGGCATGAATTATTTATTGATTGAGGTTAGCAAGATTTAGATCTATTAAAAATTGCGACAAAAGTGTTAATGGTTACTTAGTCCTAACTGAAAACCTTAACGTTTCTAAGTGAAGGGTGGTAGACAATGCTATTTTGGCATTTAATTTTTAACAAAAATATTTAAACACTAGTTGCATGTTTTTGTATTGTTGATTGCATCAAAGTGAGCGCTTTGTGATGGTATAGGTGTTGGTTTAGTCTTAACTGAGCTAGATTGGAAATTGGGCACGCTTTATGTCGGGTTCATAAACCTAGGGTCCCTCGCGGACCGACTTCCCCGCAAAGGCTCGGCCCAAGCAGACAGCATGCAACTCATAGGCCGAGCCTTGTGTCTAAAAACAATAGACCAGGAGAATGGTCCAGTCACCGATTGGAAGGTTAGGCCGAGGAGGAACAATGCTCCCCTTGTCAACTCTGGCCCACCTCTCCGACCGAAGCTGATCGCTTCGGTCTCTAGCACCTTCGGACGGTCTCTCCGACCGGAAGACCTGGCAAAGCATTACCTCCGACTCTGACCCCATGTCTCTGACCGGGGTATATAAAGACCCTACTCACTGCTCTTCTCCGATTGGCGCAACCAGAGCCGACTAGGACCAACCGACCGGGGACGTCCACCCGAAAGGGACCAGGGAGCGAACAAAGAAACCAAGGCAAGGAGCTCAAGTCAAACCAGGATACTAGGGACCATACCCTATCACCTATAGGAACGGTACTCTATAACCACCCTAACACAAATAATATTGTAGGCGCTGACATTTTCCTCTATAGTATTGTGGGCGCCGTTAACTCCCATACGATAAGGCCCCCCACGTGCTTCTAGGCATCGATAGTGTTGTGGGTGTCGGGATTTACCGTACCAAGTGAACATGGAGAAACTCCTCACATGCCTCTGGGCATCAATAGTATATGCAGGTGCTGACATATGCCATACCCGAAACAAGACGACATAACCTCCCACATACAACCAACATCCAACAATGTTCTAGGCGCCTACCATCCTCCTGTACCTGCCGGCTGTGGGCAACAAGACTTAGAAGCATATGAACTCTCTTCCTCTCACTTGTAAGGCCATCCCCTTCATCTATAAAAGGGGATGCACTCTCTCCCAAGAGACGAAGTGGATTCAAGTTCATACAAGTCATTCCAGATTCATTAGATCAACCAAGTTCTCTAGCTCACAACCACAGAACCGCCAGGTTTGGACCTTAAGCACACACTTGAACACTTAGCTCATAGAGGGGCTCCTGTCGCTCTTGGCCCTTCTGACCGGAGCCAACCGGACCTCTCATGCACCCCATCTTTCTCCTTCTCGTTTATAACCCCACTAGTAAATTTCGAGCACCTGGGCTTAGGAATAAAGTCACCAACCGACCCAAACTAGACGTAGGGCACCTTGCCTAAACTAGTATAAACCCTATGTCATTGAGTGCTAGGCCACCTCCGATCACAACGTATGGCAAAACTACAAATATTTACTTGTTGGTCACTTTCTGCACCTACACTTTAACATTCGTGCAGTGCACGATTTCGGCCATTTGGCCTGGTGTGCGTGGTCACCGCATGCTTTGGCGCTCGTGGGCTACCTTGCTCGTCTTGTTGTCGCGCTGTGCTAGCCGAACATAATGCTCAACTTGGCCGTGTGCCTGAGCAAGGCCATGTGCTTAAATTGCCTTGTCATTTTTTCTATTGAAAAATAAATAACAAGATACAATAGAAAATACACTTATATGTATCCTTTACCAGCAGGCCATCATGAGTCGTTCATTTCACCTACCATGGCCTGCTCTATCCTTGTGACCTTTCCAATGTGGCCGCACACGCCACGTCGCCCCTGCCCTACTCTGTCCTTGCGTCCACTATTGAGGGGAGCACATGGCTATACTCCTTGCTCGCGCCCTTGCCATGTTGCCTGTATACTACCTCATGCGCCTTTAAGCCATGACCGAGTAGCTATCCTCACCTCTGCTCTCTCTCACTCTCTCAGCCTCTCCCTCTACTTGCCTCTGCCAAACCGAGCGCATGCCATGGCTACCGTAGCGAGCTGCTACTCTTGTCTTTCTTGCTCTACTTCTCCCTCTGCAGCTCGCGAATGCCATGGATGACATCGAAGCTTTGCCGAGCCACTGCTTGCTCTCCCTCCCTCCCAGCTTGCTTTTGCCTGCTCTCTCTTCCGTGCCCCGCAGCACCTGCCATGGCCATGCCCGCCCATCGCTCAGCTCCATCGTAAGTGTGCGCGAGAGCGCGTGAGCCCCCATGGCCCCGCGCTGGTCCTACAGCCCCACAGCGCTGCCCTACGCGAGCTCCCGAGCGCCTTCTCCACCGCCACCGACCATCCTCTTCGGCTAGGTTCTGGCATGCCACCTCCCCTACCACAGCCGTGTGTGGCCGCCGTGTCATGGCCCGCGCGCCTCCTCGGCCTTCCAGTTACCGCCACACACCCCCACCACAGAGCCGCCCGATCCCGAGCGCCAACGCACATGGCTAGGGCTCCACGCTCTAGCTCTGGTTGGGCCATGTCCACCAGCGGGTGCCCTTGATCCCACCGTCACCACCTCCTCATCGCTAGTGGTTGGCCGAGCGGGTAGTGCTGGGCCAGGCCAAGCCCATGAAGCTTTTTCTTTCTGGTTTTGTGTTTTGTTCCAAAGCAGCGATCTTGTAAAATTGATAATAAAATGTAGAAAAATCACAAAAATGCCAAAGCAATTTTTTAAGTTTCTAAAATCATGGACCTATCTCATAGTGTATTTTGTTCACACAGGTTCTATATGTTTTTAGGGTTGCTCTAATTATTTTAACATACTTAATATTATTAAGACATGAACTTGTAGAAATTTCCTATGATGAATCGGTGATAGTGTTAGCTCTAAAAATTTTACAGTAGGATAGAAGTGTTATCAGGTGTTCTCTATAATTTTTGTAGCCCAATGGTAATTAGTTTACTAGAGTAGTTAATGTGCTCTAGTTTCGAGTATATTAAATCATTAATAAATCAAAAAGAGACTTGATTTGGTAAGAATTAGTACTTGTTGATGAAGATTATGCTTTGTTTAGTGAAGTTAATACTTAGCTAATATATTAGTCATAGGAGTTAGCTTGTTAGCTTGGTTTGTGCACTCGTATTTTAAGAATTGTTGTTGCCTTTTGATTGATTGAGCCATCCCTGCATTTGCATCAATACATATCATAATAGGAATGATGGTGGAGGATGGTATCAAACAAGAGTAGCTGAAAAGATGGTGCCAGGGATCAGGACATAAAGATGGAATACTAACTTTTGGTTACATGTTACTTAGACAAGCCCCGGTGCATAAACCCTACTTTTCTGCACTTTATATTATATTTGTGCATTAAGTTTTAAGGAGTTGAATGAAACCCACTTGCATATATATATCTTTATCCTATGAGTCTTACTAGTATGATAGGATCATGTAGATTGCTATACTATAGGACTCCGGTAGAAGTCGAGTGATTGCATGTCACTCGTGAGAGATAGGAAATATATTATTGTTGTTACTATATTATTATCACCTAGAATATATATATGAATGATAATTGGAGACCGGGTGGAATGGTACTTTGGATCTAGACTTGGTTTGGCATTCAAACGAGGCTCGGATTGCATTTATTCTGCCTGTGTCGGTTAAGGACCGGCCATTGCATTGGGTTCTAGGCAGGTCACAAACTTATTATCCTGAACACATACTTGTTTATGGGTGCGGGAAGGCTCATTGCTCCCTTGTCATGGATTTTGGCTCTTTTTGGACCGACTGATTAGAGGCGGGGATGGTGGAGGTCTAAGCACCGCACTGAGTCTGGGACTCAGGAGCGGGGCTTAGAGTCCAAGTTTGCACGGGGACCTAGATCCCATAATAGGAGCTTAGTGAGTTGGTCTTGCTTGTGCCTAGGGTACAAGCAGGGCATGTATTTCAGGGTACCTAGCTAGGATACATTGATTTGTGAATCGCTGGGTACCTGTACCTGATTGCCTAGTCTAGCACCGTAGTAAGAACTGAAAGATGAAAGATGGTAAAATGATTATGATTGCTTACCACCTGCTTGAAAGTAGTGCATGTGCTTACATAGAATGGTTAGTTAATGAACTAATGCTGACTGCTAATAAAATTTAATATAAAGACACATGTTTAGTAATGCTCATGTAGATGCAATAAATCCATAAGCCAGATAGCCTTGCATACCGTTGGAGTCTTTTATTTCCTCCTGACGGGTAAGTCTTGCGGAGTATAATTGAGTACTCAGGGTTTGTTCTACCCTGTTGTAGGTGACAGGAACATATGAAGCTAACACTTGTGTGTGGAAACCTCCTAGGTGGGCTCTACGAGGATATCCTTAACGATGCGAACATAGAGTTATTTGAAAATTACACCCAAAATGTTTTACAATGGAAAAACTTATAACCTGTTATGAGGTATATAACAGATTATCATGTTAAAGTTTAACTTGTCATTAAATGATTTTATTTCCGCTGAAACTCTGATAGCATGGTTATATTCCGCTTGTTATAAACAATAAATATTATACTCTGATGTTGCAGGGAAAGTGATGTAAGAACTGACTTAAGAATTGTGTAAGCTTTATTCTCTCATTTGTGATCCTGATGGAAAAATGTGGATTTTTGGGTTCTCCCTTGAGGTGTGCCTGACTGGAGCTATGTAATTTAGTGTCCTCCCTTGAGTACTTAGTGTTTAATGAAAGACAAGTACTCCTAGGAGGTATTAGATTAGGTGGTTCTACCACAACTGCAAATTAGTAGAGTGGCAGTGCCACACTCCCTCTGACAGTAGCAGCAAGTCCAACTCCGATTTAAGGACATAACCTACAACCCATATTCGAGCAAGAAGATAATAAAGATCTAGAAGATGGACAAGAGGCCATTGATCATCCAAGGCTAAGGCAAATAATACAACGAGATCATCGCATTGACAACATCCTTGGGAGTCTTCGAAAGGGGTGTCGGGTTCATAAACCTAGGGTCCCTCATAGACCGGCTTCCCCACAAAAGCCCAACCCAAGCAGACAGCGCGCAACTCATGGACTGGCCCAAATACCTGAGCGACAGGCCCGGGGAGTGATCCAATCTCTGACCAGAAGATTAGGATGAGGAGAAACAGCGCCCGTTTTCTGACTCAGACCCACCTCTCTGACTGGAGTGCTCACTTAAGTCGCTGACCCACCTCTGGACGGCCTCTTCGACCGAAAGGCCTGGCCAAAAGCACCGCTTCCAACTCTGACCCCACACTCTCCGACCGGGGATACACACAACCCCTACTCACCGCTCTTCTCTGACTAGCACGATCAGATCCAACTAGGCTCATCCGATCGGGGACGCCCGCTCGGTAGGGACCAGAAGACATGCGGAGAAAAGCAAGGCAAGGCACACAAGTCAAACCACAGCACCAGGGACCATACCCTGTATAGAACAGTACTCTACAACTGCCCTGACACAAATAATGTTGTAGGTGCCTACATTTCTCCTACAGTATTGTGGGCGCCATTAAACTCCCATACGGTAAGGTTCTCCCCACATGCCTCTGGGCATCAATAGTGTTGTGGGCATCCGAGATTTATCATACCAAGTGCACATGGTGAAATTCCTCACATGCCTCTAGGCATCAATAGTATACGTAGGTATCGACATTTGTCATACCCAAACAAGGACGATAGAACCTCCCATGTGCATTTGACATCCAACTAGTGTTGTGGACGCCTACCGTCATCCTATATCCGTCGGCGTGGGCAACAAGGCCTTAGAAGCATTCATACTCTCTCCCTCTCACTTGTAAGGCCATTCCCCTTCATCTATAAAAGGGGATGCGCTCTCTCCCAATAGACCCAGTTGATCCAGGCTGATCAAAGTCCCTTTAGATTCATTAGATCGATCAAGTTCACTAGCTCACAACCACTGAACCGCTAGCTTCAGACCTTAGGCACACTGCTTGAACACTTAGCCCATAGCAGAGCTCCTATCGCTCTTGGACCTTCTGACCAGAGCCGATCAGATCTCTTGTACACCCCATCTTTCCCCTTCTCATTTGTAACCCTACTATAGACTTTGAGCACCTAGGCTTAGGAATAAAGTCACCGACCGACTCAAACTAGACATAGAGCACGTTGCCTGAACCAGTATAAATCCTGTGTCATTGAGTGCTAAGCTACCTTCGATCACAACGTATGGCAAAACTACAAATATTTATGTATTGGTCACTTTCTATACCGACAGTTGGTGCCGACCGTGGGGAGGACGCCGTATGTTCAACACTTTTTGGTCATCGGATGGCCCACTTTTCTGCCACCCTCATTGTGGTGGGCTTAGGCGATACGATTTGCTTTAGCTCGCTTAAACTTCCTGCTCTCCCACTGGTTGGGATGTGGGTTCCACCCGTCTTCGAGCCATCCTAGGCCTTCCTCTTTGGAAACTTGGACTTTGTCACCGACCGGCTCGACGTACTACACCTATGTGAGAAGGCTCACGTCTCGGCACCCATCGGAGGGGTGCCCTCCATCGACTCCGGGATGCATGACTTCAATGACACGACATCTGTGCTTCATTCCGAGCAAACTCTCTGCTCAAACCCCGCTCTGAGTAATGTACATACTGTTATTCACTTACTATTCTCTATCTTCTACCGATTACCTGGAGGAACCCCATTGTCCCTAACGCAACTGCCATATGACCGATTCCCCTACGACCTCACATCTTCTGTGGATGCATACGCCTAGGGACTTTGTAGGATGCCAGCGCCTGCCCCCTCTCGCATCCGAATTTGTGGGAATGGCGAGCTATGCTCCAACCTATTTCTACAGACCTCATGGATGACGATGGCAAGCGTGATGGCTCTAGCATCAGTGACATGGCGCCTAGCCACCATTTGTCCTAGGAGTGCACTATGGTGGATGCTCTAGAACACCCATCGGAGGAAGCAGAGTCCTTACAGACTCACACCTCATGGGACTCTTGTGCGGAGACCCCCGAGCTCACACAGGAGCATGGCGAGGCACTACGACAACAGTGGTTGCATCAGCCACCGACTGCGCCAGCGCGCTCGGTGCACCACACTACACCCCGTGCGCATAGACCAATGAGCGGCGCCTGGGGTCGTGCCCCGTCAGTTCTAGCACAACAACATGGATAGGGGGACCGACCCCCCACAGTTCACTCGGGGCCAGTTATAACATCGCCGCCACGGCAATGCTTCTATGTGGCCTATCCAAGCCGAATGACCCCATGAGCAGGCGATCCACCAGAACCTCCGGGCACTAGTGGAGACCACCGCCATGCAACAAGCGGAGAGCTCCGTATCGCGATGCCAACTCGTGACCTCACTCCCCACCAGGGGAATGGGGACACAGCAGAGGGGTCGCTCCACTCGATCACCACAATGATCGCCGAGCGTGGCATAGGAGGCCGCATTGGCACCTCGCCTTGACTTGATGACCGCTCCATACCGACCACATGTCTACGTGTGGCTCGAGCTAAACTGACACGCACAACAGCGATCGGAGTCCCAGCCCTAGTGGCCCAGGACCCTGAACCTTTGTCCAAAACCTCCAGCGAGCATTGCTCCCACCACACTCCAACAAAGGCTAGGGCAAAGGTAAGGCCAAGTGCTAGGATCAGGACGAGGGCCCCTCCACATAGAGGGGGAAAAGATCAGAAAGGATCGCCGCTGACCAGCCAACTCTACGTTGGATCCCATGACTAATCACGTGGGCACGTAGACCCAGCAGGACCCTATGGCCCACTTCCATGGGCTCATGGAGAGCCCATGCACCAACCACGACTACCCCATCAAACACCTCTATAAGGATTGCCAGCTCCTCAAGCATCTTCTGCGGCAGGCTGGCTGGCCAAAAGAAGAAAAAGGCAAAGAAGCAGCGACTAAGAAAGGGGGCGTAGCGGGCAAGGATCCGGACGACTGAAGGTTGAGGTGATCCGACCAGATGCCTACCGACTGAAGGACAACAACGATGACACTCTCTCTGAATGCTTGGAATAGCTATGTCATTTTTCTTACCCTAAGTTTCAGTCTTATCATTATTTACTTAGTGTATGCTCCTACAAAAGCACCCCGACCCGAGCACTTTTTGGCCCGGGGCACTCGAGGCCTCCACTAGGGTACACCACTACCTCTCTATTTTGTTTACTATCATATGGTGAAATTCCTTCCTATCCAACCAAAAGGGTAGTTTATTCCTTTAATTTGCCTTACGTAGATTTGCTTTAAAACATTCCAACCAATCGCACCATGCCTTTCCCTACGATTACGAGCAGCCGAGCCTCATGGGCCACGCCTCAGGCTCCTAAGGTTGCAGCCTATGAGACAAACAGGCAGGCACAAGAAAGAAAGAATAAAACATAGAATTATGCTAAGAAAAAAACTAAGGAATAGAAGGGGAACAAGCTTCCCCAAACGGAGTGACTCCATCATAGAAACTGAAACCAATTATAGTCATTAAGCACACAAGAACGTTTACATGGGGGCTCCCCCATGAACTTAAACTTTTCACGTTCACTAAACTACTTATATTTTACAAGCTATTGGACCGGCTCGGCGGCATCTGCTATCAGTGTGACCGATGAAGGCGCGGGCTGCTCACTTCCTGGTGACATGACATTCGGCTCAATCGAAGTCGGGGCGATGTCGACCTCCGACCCAAGCTCCGTGCCATCCATAGGCTGGGCAACGTCCTCCCCACGTATGCTTCTGGCCATGTCTTCATGGCGGACATCCATCACCCACTAGGTAGAGACTTGCTCTACCACCGACCTTGCATGCAGCAGCAAGCCCTCCTTGATCGATTGGATCTCCTTCGTGCTCAAGCCTTTAGCATACCCACTGCAGATAGTGGCAAAATCTAGGTTCGGGTGGTGCGTCGCCATCGACATCAACACCCCCGATGCCCCATAGAACAGTCCACTCATGATAAGGTCCTGGACCGCATCTAGGACCTCCGCCAGCTGGACAGTGGGCACGCTAGTGCTTAGCGCCGACCCAAAGATCTCCGAGACGACCAGCTGGGCAATGTTGCAGATCTGGTCAAGTTCCCCCTCAAGCGCACATCGCTCCTCATGGGACTTGGCTAGCTCCTCTACATTCTAGCTGAATGTCGCCTTGACCATCTCTAGGTTCTGCTCTAGCAACCTCACCTTTCTGCCTAGCTCTAAAAGAAGGGCAACAAGCTCAGAAATAGGCTGAAGGAAGAAACCAACACAACAAAAAATAGAAAAGGTACATATCGACGTAGAAGTTCTCAAGGACGGAGAGTTCCCCCACCTATCGAGCCGCCTGCGTGCACAACCGGGTGTTCACCTCCTACGTCCCCATCACCCAGTCCTAGAGCATGAACACCTCTTGGTCCGCCTCCGACCAGGCCTTTTGCTCTGACTCTAGGGCCTTCTGCGCCAACTCTAGGGTGCTCTGCTCTGACTCAAGGGCCACCAAGGACTCTTAGAGCGCTGACTCAGTGTCTGCCAGGGATGTTTGCAACCCCACCTCGATCTCCGCCTAGCGGGCCTTCACTGCCTAGAGCCCTTGCTTAGCAGTAGTCGCTCGCTCTGCTGCACGCTGCCCCTCCACCTGCGCTGTGGTCACCTTGGCCACCCAGTCCTAGGACTCACAGCGAGTGCACTCTAACTGACGCTTAAGCTCAGCCATCCGGGCATGCTCCATTCGAAGGAAGCTAGACTTGCGGGACGACATCCCCTTCAGACTCTACAAAAAACAAGCATGCTAAGGCAACCAACAAAAGATCCATAGGTCAAGGACAAGTATGGCAAACTCACCTCCACGGCAAGCTATAGGTTGACCTCGACTAACTGCTGGGTGGACTTAACCCGCTTCTGGGTGTCTCCAAGCTTCGTGGATAGGTTGGCTAGTTTAGACACCGCGGTATGTCCTTGCTCCCCAAGGATGTCTCAGAGCTGACGCTCCAACAAATCCCAAAGGATGAACCACACCTTTGCTGGGTCCTTAGGGTAGGGCCACTCTAAGTCACCCTCCGATAGCCCATCGGAGGGCCTAGCCTCCGATCAAACCATCGACAGCTCCCGCGACGACACCGGCAGCTCCACTTCGACATTTGCCTCGTCATCAGATGGGATATCCACCACCTTGGGTGCGCGGGCCACTGTCGGGCGCTCTGAATCCATCTTGGCCATGTCTTCCCTCAGTGCCTTCGGCTCTAACCACGAGGGTGAGCCATGCAGCCCTCCATCCGGCGAGGCAGGGAGCTTGGTCTCCCTCTCCTCTTCCACCGCAGCTGGAGGAGGAGGGGCCGCAAGGGTTATGTTCGACACAACCCCCACCGTCAGCACCGGGATTGTCACCAATGCTGACGCCTCCATCACCGTACCAGCAACTGACCTAGGGGGCACCACCGCCAGAAGGGAAGGACTCATCACCACCACCCTGTTCCCCCCGTCGCTCGCCACGACACGCTGCATGGTGGGCCTCCAAGTCTTCCGCATGGGAGTTGGGGTGATGCTCAACCCAAACATCTCCCGGCCACTAACAAAAAGTGCGGGTAAGTCACACCCCAAAAAAGGCTTAATAGCAAAAGATCGAAAAGAAATAAAGGAAAACGTACCAGGAGGTGAGCGACACGACTCTGAAGGTGAGACCCAATGTCGATGGGCCAATAGGGCAAGGACCTCTCCTAGGCTACAACCCGCTCCCCTCACTTTAGCCAGGGGCGAAGTCATCCCAACTGGCTCCTGCCCGGCCTATGGTTCGCCACGACCCTCGGCTCGGGACTCCCTGACCGAAGCAACGGGCGAGGCATCCTCCAGCTACGAGTCTCACAACGCACGGGTGCCAGTCTGCTCCTCGGACCGCCTGGCTTGCTCGACTGTGGGGCCTCCCTCGGTTGTGAGTCACGCATCGGCACCAGTCCCGGCGACACACAAGTGCCAGTCCGCTCCTCGGACTGCTCGGCCATGTCCACCACAGGCGGCAACGGGACCGACAACACCACCAAGGGGCGTGGTGACCACGTCCGCTTTGCCTCCCGTTCATCGATGGCATCCACGCTCGCTGCCTGCTTCCTCGGCATAGGAACCACCGCGCGCCTCTCTACCTCCTGCTCCTCACTAGCAGACACCACCGCAGGATCATGGTGCTCCACCGAGATCACAATGACCTCCCAACTTTCCTCTTCCTTGGAGAAAACCATGTCATCCACATCTGTGGGATCCTTTGACTTGAGCTCGGACTCGACATCGTTGTTTCTCTCCCCGACCTTCACGCGTTGGGCAACCTCCTTCTCCTTCTTATACTTTCGATGAGCCACCTCGGCCTTCTTCTTCTTCCTAGCATCTGTCGCCTCCTTCTAAGCGGCCTACCGGGCCACACCCTCTGGACCCATAGGAAGGTGCGGTCGGGACTTATAAACTCTAAGCCCCTGTGGAACATGTGGCTCCAAATCAAAAAATAGGAAAAGCAGAGGAAGAAGTACAGACTAAAGAGAAGGGAGCATACCGGTCTGGACACAATCGTGGAGTTAAAAGGCATGGGCTTCCCTTTGACCCTCTCTTTGGGCTTTAGCTGCAGCACTCGGCCAAGGTGACTCTAGACCTCATCATCCACCAGATCCTCCGACAATGCATGGTCTGGGTCTGACAGGCCGCTGTACATCCACATCAGCCGCGTCCTCTCTGCTAATGGCGCAACCCGGTGGTGGTAGAGGGTGTGGAACACCTGCACCCCATCAAGACCACACTGCACAAGCTTCCAGATTCCTCTCCTTACGGGCGTAACCCCATGACCAACTTTCCTACTTCTCCAGCCTCTCGCCGGTGAACGTAGGGAACGATGCCTCCGCCAAATTCCAGATTTAAAACCACTCCCCATGCCACCCCCGGTTGGAGTCGCCGAGGAGGTACGCGGGATACAAGCCTCCCACGCTTGGTTTCCTCTGTAGGGTGAAACCCCCCACTGGCACGATCTTAGCCGGATTCCCCACCATCAAGGCTCTCCCAAAGAACAGCCGCCAGAAGAAATCCACATGCGGCTCCATCCCAAGGAAAGCCTCACAGACGGTGATGAAGCCGACGATGTGCAGCACCCCCGTTGGATTAAGGTGCTGCAGCTCCAGACCCTACTCATTGAGGAGCCCACACAGGAACCAGTGTGTGGGGTAGCCTAACCCATGCTCATGGAAGGTAAGAAAGGACACCACCACGCCAGGCCGAGGTTGTGGGAACTCCTCCCTCTTGGGAACCCTCCAGTGTGCCACCTCCTTCGGTGGTAGGAACCCCTTTGCAATGAAGGCCTTCAACACCGACTCTCTCACGGTGGATGACCTCCAGTCTGACATTTCATTCCAAGATCGCAAAAGGATGGTGAGTTTTTCTCTTCTCCCTCGCTCTCTCCCCTTTCTTTCCTAGAAACCACCATAGCTCTCAGGAACGCAAGAAGGAAGAGGAAAGGAGGCGACAGATGAGGAACAAGCAAAAAAATAGGACGAAAACCCTCTCCCTTCTCCTACTTAAGGAAAAGGGAACAACAGTTAGGGAAGGGTGCGCCAATCGGGGAAGGCGAAATGGTGGAGCAAAAAACTCTCTCTTTCCCATTTAATGCAAATGAGACGTGCACTAACAGATGAGATGCACCTTGACCGATGAGATGCGCCCTGCCTGACAGAACAGCTTCTGATCAAACGAGGACATGGCCTGGGCATGGCCCACCACTACCGCATGACCAACCACTACCGCATGTTGGGCATAAGAACCAAAGCGCCACCGCACACGGGTGGCTCTCCGCTTCCCCAGGCTAGACCAGGAAAAACCCAAAATAGGATCTCCACCGAGAGAGACCATTGGGCCCCCTGAGTCGATTGAATCGCTTAGGATAAACACCGAGAGATAGCTAAAGACCAAAGGGATGCCCCATATAGGCCATGCCGACTCTATCACGAACGACGAGCACGGGTTCTGGTCAAACATTTCTAACTGAGCTCTACAAACCCCGTAACTTGAGTCACCAAGGTAAAAACTACCAACCCCCTCTATTTCTTTATAATCATTTCATACATCCATACACGCATTCATTCCATATGCCCATGCCTCCCGGACGATTTGGGCCCTGAACCGTCTAGGGGCTCGGGAACTAAGCATCGCACGTGCAGCAAAATGCATCACAACGCTCCATGTTGCATCACAAAGTGGCGATTGCCTCATTCAACATGAGCAACCAATAGAGCCAGGGGAGAAAAACATAGGTGAGCCCCATACGGCCCTCACCCAATCTGGTAGACAGGGTCATCTCAACCTTCTCGTTCGATCCTAAACCTCTTGCCAAGCCCACAGAATCTCCATCGAGGGGAGACCGTTAGGCCACCTGGGTCGGTCTCTGGAATGACCTAGGCATCTACTGGGTTGTAGGTAAAGGAGCAGTGGAATGTCATAAGAGGGCTATGTCGACCTTGTCCCGAATGATAGACTCGAATTCCACTTGATCATACCCGTTAGCGAACTCACCGAGCGCGTCACTCGAGCTCAAGCGATCAGGACAAGCAACAAAACTTAGCCCCTCCGGTTGTGAGGAATCGAGGATGGGGTAATGCACATAACTCACACTGACCCTACTAAGGCCCAACAGGGCTCAGGGGCTCAAGACACAAAACGCCTAGGTCTATGACCCCGAACTTGCCCCATCCGGCTACGCTCTGACTGCGCTCCAAAACACCCGGGTCTGTGACCCCGATCTTGCCCCATTATGCTACACTTTGACTGCACTCCAAACACCTGGGTCTGTGACCCTGATCTTGCCCCATCCGACTACGCTTTGACTGTGCTCCAAAACACCTAGGTCTATGACCCTGATCTCGTCCCATCTGGCTATGCTCCGAATACGCTCCAAATACCTAGGTCTGTGACCCTGATCTTGCCCTATCTGGCTATGCTCCAACTGTGCTCCAAAACACCTGGGTCTGTGACCCCGATCTTGCCCCATCCAACTATGCTCCGACTACGCTCCAAACGCCTGGGTCTACGACCCTGATCTCACCCCATCCAGCTATGCTTCAACTATGCTCCAAAAACTCCCTGGGTCTACGACCCTGATCTTGCCCCATTAGGATCCGCAAGCACCGCCTTGTCACCTCACTTGATCCCTAAACTAACAAACTAACTAACTCAACTATGCGGGCTGCACTGAGGCCAGGATCCACAAGCACCACCTTGTTGCCTTGCTTGATCCCTAAACTAATGAACTAACTGCCTCGTCCGATCCCACGGTGCGCACCGACGCCAGGATCCATGAGCTCCGTCTCATCTGATCCCCACACCTAACTGCCTCGGCTACATAACGATGCCTTGGTTGACAAACTCTGTCTCAACTAAAAACACGCACACACGCCCGCTAACAAAACACCCCTGAGACGGTTCTGCCTGAACCGCTCGAGGGCTCGAGGGCTATACCCACGGGTGCGCTCGCGTGTACCCACCGACAAAACAATAACCTCTCCCGTTGGCGACACGGGAAAAAACCCCAAACGGTTCTGCCTGAACCGCCCGGGGGCTTGGGGGCTACACCTGCGGGTGCGCTCGCGCGCACCCACCGTCAAGGCAAAAATCCCCTAGACGATTCTGCCCAAATCACCCGGGGATCGGGGGCTCCTGTTGGGTCCATAAACTCAGGGTCCCTCATAGACCGGCTTTCTTGCAAAGGCTCGGCCCAAGCAGACAGCACGCAACTCATGGGCCGACCCAAATACCTGAGCGATAGGCCAAGGGAGTGATCCAATCTCCAACCAAAAGATGAGGCCGAGGAGGAACAGCGCCCATTTTCTAACTCTGGCCCACCTCTTCGATCGAAGCACTTGCTTTGGTCGCTAGCCCACCTCTGGATGGCCTCTTCCACCGGAAGGCCTAGCCAAAAGCACCGCTTCCAACTTTGACCTGCACTCTCCGACTGGGGATACACTCGGCCCCTGCTCATCGCTCTTCTCCGACTGGCATAATCAGAGCCAACTAGGATCAACCGACTGGGGATGCCCGCTCGGTTGGGACCAGAAGACGTGTGGAGAAAAGCAAGGCAAGGCGCACAAGTTAAATCATGGCACCAGGGACCGTACCCTGCACAAAACAGTACTCCGCAATCGCCCTAACACAAACAGTGTTGTAGGTGCCTACATTTCCCCTATAGCATTGTGGGCACTATTATGGGCACCATTAAACTCCCATACAGTAAGGTTTCCCCACATGCCTCTGGGCATCGATAGTGTTGTGGGCGCCGGGATTTATCGTACCAAGTGCACATGGTGAAATTCCTCACATGCCTCTAGGCATCAACAGTATACGCAGGTACCGACATTTGTCATACCCAAACAAGGATGACAGAACCTCCCATGTGCATTTGACATCCAATAGTGTTGTGGGCACCTACCATCATCCTATATCCATCAGCGTGGGCAACAAGGCTTAGAAGCATTCATACTCTCTCCCTCTCACTTGTAAGGCCATCCCCTTCATCTATAAAAGGGGATGCGCTCTCTCCCAATAGACCCAGTTGATCTAGGCTGATCAAAGTCCCTTTAGATTCATTAGATTGATCAAGTTTACTAGCTCACAACCATAGAACTGCTAGGTTCGGACCTCAGGCACACGCTTGAACACTTAGCCCATAGCAGAGCTCCTGTTGCTCTCGGCCCTTTCGACCAGAGCCGACTGGACCTCTTGTACACCCCATCTTTCTCCTTCTCGTTTGTAACCCCACTGTAGACTTCGAGCACCTAGGCTTAGGAATAAAGTCATCGACCGACTCAAACTAGACATAGGGCACGTTGCCTGAACCAGTATAAACCCTGTGTCATTGAGTGCTAGGCCACCTCCGATCACAACGTATGGTAAAACTACAAATATTTATGTGTTGGTCACTTTCTGCACCGATAGGAGGTAACAACTCATTCACATTTAGCAAACTTTTGCCAATATTACTCGTTTGTTTCCTCTTTAGAACCTCTTAAGGTTGAGCATGCACTTGGTGATCCAAATTGGGTGATGGCCATGCAAGATGAGCTCAATAATTTCAAAAGAAATCAAGTGTGGACCTTGGTGTAGAGACCCAACACCAATATCATTGGCACCAAGTGGGTCTTCCACAACAAGCAAGATAAGAATGGCGTGGTGACAAGAAACAAGGCAAGATTTGTTGCTCAAGGTTTCACTCAAGTAGAGGGCTTGTACTTTGAGGAAACATATGCAACGGTGGCAAGACTTGAAGCAATCTGAAGCTTCTAGCCTATGCCGCTCATCACAATTTCAAGCTATATCAAATGGACGTGAAGAGTGCATTCCTCAATGGCCCCATTCAAGAACTTGTCTATGTTGAGCAACCACCGAGTTTTGAAGATCCCAAGTACCCCAACCACGTCTACAAACTCCAAAAAGCGCTCTATGGGCATAAGTTAGCACCAAGAGCATGCTATGAATGCCTTAAGGAATTCTTGCTTAAACAAGGCTTTGAAATTGGCAAATCCGACCCTACCCTTTTCACCCACAAAGTTGGTAAAGATATATTTGTGTGCTAAATATATGTCGATAACATAATATTTGGTAGTACTAATCATACTTTTTGTGAGGAATTTAGTAGGATCATGACAAAGAGATTTGAGATGTCCATGCTGGGTGAGTTGAAGTTCTTCCTCAGATTTCAAATCAAGCAAGTGAAGGATAGAACTTTTATTATTCAAACAAAGTACAACCATAATATGCTCAAGAAGTTTGACATGGTGAATGCCAAGTGTATCAAAACTCTCATGCCAACCAATGGACATCTTGATCTCAACATTGAAGGGAAAGCCATGGATACCAAGGTATATCATTCCATGATCAGCTCTCTACTTTATTTGTGCACATCTAGGCCTGATATTATGCTTAGTGTGTGCATGTGTGATAGATTTCAAGCTAACCCAAAAGAGTGTCACTTGGTGCCCGTTAAGAGAATATTGAGATATTTAGTACGCACTCCTATCCTTGGTTTGTGGTATCCTAAGGGCTCTAAGTTTGATCTACTTGGGTATTCAGATTCCAATTACGTCGGTTGCAAAGTAGATCAAAAAAGCACTTCGAGGACATGTCAATTCCTTAGACGATCCCTAGTGTCTTAGAGTTCTAAAAAGCAAAATTGTGTAGCCCTTTCCACTGCCGAGGCCGAGTACGTTGCGACCAGTGCATGTTGTGCCCAACTACTTTGGATGAGACAAACTCTTTGTGATTTTAGATGTCATTTTACCAAAATCCCATTATTATGTGACAATGAGAGTGCGATTAAGCTTGCAAACAATCCAGTAAGCCACTCTAGAATCAAGCACATAGACATCCGTCATCATTTCTTGAGAGACCACGAAACCAAAGGAGATATCGAAATTCATCATGTGAGCACCGAAAAGCAACTAGCCGATATCTTCACAAAGCCCCTCGATGAGTTAAGGTTTTGTGCTTTGCGTATTGAGCTAAATATACTTGATTCTCGTAACGTGGTTTGAATTTTAGCATGCCTCTGTTTGATAAACTAGTATCTAGGCAAAAGAGTTGAAATTTTTCATATTATGCATGAAAATGATTTATAAAAGGTAACATATGTATCATGATCATGGTATGTATGGATTTTTTGTTTCTGGTCATGATATATAGGTGATATGTGTCCATATCCTATTCAGAGAGTCATATAGATTATAGCTAACTCACACTGTTTTGGGGAGTGCGGTAGTGTGGGGCTAGGCATGCGGCAGTGCCACACTTTGAATCTCAATTGAGATTCGGCCCAAACAGTTTTACTATGGGGCCCATTTATTCTTCCTCTTATCCTTAGGTCCGTGGTAACTTCTTTCCCTCTCTCTCTTCCTCACCACTGCCACCCGCGCCTCTCTCTCCTCTCGCACCATGCCGTCGTCGTCGCTTGGCCACACGTTGCTGGACTCTAGCTGTGTCGCGACAGCTGCCAAACCTCCCTCAACATCGCTGATGGCTGCTATTGCCCCTAGCCTAAGTAGTTTCTTCCCTCACCTCTCCTATCCTCATTTGAGAAGATGGAGGACAAAGATAATGACCGAAGGGGGGAAAGAAAGATGAATGAGCAAAGAGACAAGGACCCACCTCACCGTGGTCAAGGGAGGTCAACAACAGTAGGCAGTAGTGTAGCTCCAAGGGGACTTGATGCGCGAGCAATACATTGAAGATGAGAAGAGGCTAGAGATGATAGGTCATGCCACTGATGTCGTTCCTGACACCCCACAACATCTCTCTGAGTTTGATGGCAGATACATGAGAGATTTTGAGGGTGAGATCATCATGAGACCTCCAGATGACTCCTGCCAGCATGTAGTTGTCAACTATTCTAAGAGTTGAAAACTAGTGGAAGAGGCAAGGGGGGATCAATCCCTATGCAGTATGCAAGGATTTGGGCATTGATTACAGATTCTGGAATGAGTTTCATTCCAACATTTATGCCACTGCCATTCTTACATCCAAGAAAACCAAGATCATCAAGATGCAGTACATTGATTGGGATGAGATTCAAGAGAAGGAGGAGCCTGAGTTTGACAAGGTAATCAAAATTTGTGGCAGGTTCTAGCTTTCAGACATCATGGTTTTCTAGTATAACTGGAATGAGGAGGTCCTTGCACAATTTCATGCCACATACTTCTATGACCAGACCTCTAATGAGATTCACTGGATGACTGATGGTTGGCACTACCGAGTCGACTTTGTCACTTTTAGCCAGATTCTTGGCTTTAGAGAGGAGCACAGAGGTTACACTTACATTCATGATGAGCCTCGAGCTGAGATCCATGACATCAGTTACATGTGGAGAGATAGAAGGATTGCAGATGGCAAGAGGAGTGGTCAACATAGCTTCTATTATATCCTCAACAATCTCATCAGGATCACCATCAACCCAAAAGATGGAGCAGCCTCAGATATTAATGGCTATGTGAGAAATGTGTTAGCTAGATTTGCTCCATGTGGGAACAAGTTCAATGTCCCTATATTCATATGGACTAAGTTGAGATTTGTAGTGGAGGATGGGAGGAGGGGGCTGCCCTATGCCCCTTACCTTATGTTCATGATTGAGAGGGTCACTGGATTTTATTTTCTAAAGGATGGGATGCACACCATCTATAAAATTGAGAAGACCTAGCTAGCTGTAGCTACTCATTGATCATGGAGCTCTCATGCTCATATAGATATCCCTGAGTCTTCTTGCTCTAGGTCTCGCAGAGGAGGCAAGATGAAGAAGTTTGACAAGTGGTTGAAGGCAATCTTCAGCAAGTGCACCTATGCAGCAGACAGAGCATATGAGACATAGCTTGAGCAGTGTCAGCAGCATGAAAAGGACCTTTCCACCACTTCCTCCTATTCCACCTCCTCCACAGTACGGCCTTTTTGAGTCTCTTCGACACATATTCAGATGATGATGATGATGAGGAGGAGAAGGGGCAGCAGGGATGAGCAGTAGATTGGGATGAGACCCTAGAGGGATACTGTCAAAGACAGGAGTCGAGGCGTTCCACTCGCTACACCGCCACTACTCACCATCAAGGGCGTGCACGTATTGACTCCAACAACGATGATGGTGATGGTGGTGCTAGGACTGCTGTAGGAGGTGCTAGGGCTATAGGACATGATGATATTGATTGGACGGACATCCAAGGAGATGACGAGTAGGTGTTGATCTTTCTTCTTTTCTTCTCTTTTTGGTGCTTTATGCCAAAGGGGGAGAAAATTAGAGGGGTCAACAACTTTTTGACGCCATGGTCAGCAGCTACGCTTCATGTCATATTCAATGAGTGTTAGTCTTCACTAGGTGGAAAGTTTGAGAGTCGCTCAAAACTCTAAATTGTGAAATAATGCTACTATTTGACCTTTGTGTGGGATATGGATATATATTAATCTATGCTATCGCTTGTGATACAATTATGCTAGAATGTATATCTTTATATGTTTTACATGTTGTGTGGTGTTTGTTCTGATCTATGCTGTTACAGCAAGTGCGGTAGTGCCACACCCAGCTACAACAGCAAACCATGTTGTACATAAACTGTCATTTGCATCACATTTTACATACCCGACACAGTATGCAGCACCCCACAGGAGCATGGATGTATGAAGAGCCCCATCACTTTCACTAAAATGTGAATATTGGCTTCTTATGCCAATTAGAGAATTCAATTCTTTATTCACATACTTAGGAGGAGGATCTACACCCATGGCTCGAAAGTCTTAGTATTTATTTCATAACTTTTGTAAGCTCTAATTGGGTTATAATCAATCACAAAAAAGGTAGAGATTGAAAGTGCAATCAAGCCTTAATTATGGGTTTTGGTGATAATGACCATGCAATCAGAGAACTAATGAGATTTATCGAGATGACAAGCAGGAATTTTATATTCGAGGATGCTACATGAAATGGAAGAGCCCCCAATTATAAATGTAGATGGCTTTAAACTTAAAGGAGGTTTAAATTCTTTTATATATTGAATTTGAGTATATGAAAAGCCATACTATAAAGGGGGGCACAATGCTTAAGCTAATATGTGCTACCAAGTGCTCAAACAACCATATGCATCCTTAGATTCATAGTCAAGACAATCTACAATTCACTATTACCCTTGCTGTCTTATGCGGTGTGGCACTGCCGCACTTAAAGAGAGGCTCGCCCGACCCCTTGGTCGTGGGCTCTAGTTTGTCCGACCCCTTGGTCGCGGGCTCCGGTTCGCCTGACCCCTTGGTCGTGGGCTCTGGCTCGTCCAACCCCATGGTTGCAGGCTCTGTCTCACCCGACCATGAGGCCATGGGCTCCTTCTCGTCTGACCTTGAGGCCACAGGCTTCATCTCGCCCGACCCCTTGGGTGCGGTGTCCGTTGAGGGATGGGGGTATATATAGCTTTCTCTTTCCTCCCCCAATGGCTATCTATGATTCAAGTGACCGTTGGGGGTTGGAAGGTATATATATACCTTTCCCCTTCCTCTCCAACAGTAACCAGCCTCTTCTTTCTCAATTCAGCATGCTCAAAACAGAGTAGGAGCTCTCTCTCTCACTCCATTGTTGACCTCAAGCCCCCAAGCAAATCCATTGATCTCCCCATCAACCCTTGAAGGAAAAGGGTCCAAAACTCTATTAGAGAGCAGCTCCATTGATTCCCAAACTCTAAAGAGCACTTGGTTCACATTTTAGCCAACGGTTGCGTTTATTACTCTTGGAGCTTGGCTTCTAGCCGGCTAGAGCGTCGCCTGGTGAGCTTGCCGAGTTTGTGGCAGCACCGAGAAGTTTGTAACCACATCTTACAGCGAGTAAAATCACCCCTCATCTCAAGAGTTCACTCTCTTGACTTGAGAATGAGGTAGGGTTGTGAATCCCTAAGCCTTAGTGGTATACATCAATAACGTGGACATAGGCAAGCCTTGGTGGCGAGCTGATCCACAGGATAAATCCTTGTGTCATCTTGTGCTTGTGTTGCTACATTTGTGTTCTTATTGTTGTTGAAGTGATTTCTAGAGTTTGAGGCCGATCTATTTGTGTGTGGTGTTCCCACCACTTTCAGCTATCAATCTATGATCTACTACCCTGCAGAAAGCTAAGAAATGTACCCGATATAAATTTTGTTGGGTATATTTTGAACTATGAACTAATCTCAACTACAGGTGCGGTAGTGCTGTGGGTGAATTTGACTTCAGTTTGAGTTGAATTTTTATAGGCCTATTCACCCCCCTCTAGGCGTATCAGTGATCCTACACTGTCGATTTAGGTAGTGTTTGGTTTAGGGGTAGGACGAGGACCAGGTGGGATATCCCATTTCATCCAGTGTTTGGTTTCGAGACATCAGGGACGGAGATGACTCCGGAGAGGAATATTCCTCGAGATGAAGGGATGCCCCCGTCCCCTGAAATTGGTGGGATGGAGTGGGTACATGTACCCACTTCTCCTGTAGGCTGATTTCTCGTGCTACCATGTTCCCCCTGATCATGTTATCCTCCAAGAACACAACGTATCTTGTTTCTACAATCTTCGTATGTGTGTCAGGACAATAGAAGCGATATCCTTTCGATCTTTCTGGATAGCCAATAAAATGGTAGCTGACTATCTTAGAGTCTAACTTTCCTTTGTTTGGGTTAAACACTTTTGCCTCAACTGGACAGCTCCACACACGCAAATGGTTAAGTAAGGGTTACCTTCCTGTCCATAATTCATATGGTGTTTTAGGCACCGATTTACTTGGTACTCGATTAAGTATGTGAATGGCGGTTTTCAGTGCCTCCATCCATAAACTAATCGGTAATGTAGAGTAACTCATCATGCTTCTTACCATATCCATTAAGGTATGGTTACGTCTTTCAGCCACTCCATTCTGTTGAGGTTCCCCCAGTGTGGAGTACTGAGCAACTATGCCATTTTCCTGTAGGAACCTTGCGAATGGTCTAGGAATTTAGCCATATAGGGTATGTCGCCCATAGTACTCTCCACCTCGGTCTGATCGTACTATCTTGATTTTCTTATTGTGCTGATTTTCAACTTCAGCTTTAAATATTTTGAATTTATCCAATGCTTCCGATCTTTCTTTAATTGGATAAATATTGCCATAACGAGAGTAGTCGTTTGTGAATGTTATAAACGAGTCATAACCATCTACACTTTTCATAGGAAAAGGACCACATATATCTGTGTGGATTATTTCTAAAATTCCTGTGCTTCGTTTGGCATCTTTCTTAATTTTCTTGACATACTTTCCTTTGATGCAATCAATACATTGTTCTAAATCTAAAAATTCTAAGTGCAGGAGAATTGATTCCTTAACCAATCGTTCCATTCTCCCCCTCGAAATATGGCCCAAGCGACAATGCCATAATTTTGAAGAGACAGTATCAATTCTCTTATGCTTCTTAGTTACATCCGCAGATGGGAAATCATTCACATTCTCATCACATACATTGTTCACATTCTCAGCAAGAGATAATAAATAAAGCTTGTCTTGTCGGAAGGCAAGACCAACACATTTATTATTAACCAGTATCTTACACTTGCCATCACCAAAATGGCAATCAATTCCATCATCATCAAGTTTCGAAACACTTATCAAATTTCTACGCAAAGAGGGAACATAAAGTACTTCTTTAAGTCTAAGTACAAAACCATTATTCAATTCTAAAGAAAAAACTCCAATGGCTTCAACATTGGCTTGCACTCCATTTGTAACTTTAATCATTATTTCTCCTCTTTGCAAGGTTCTCATCCCACTTAACCCCTATAAGGAATTTGCAACATGAGTAGTTGCTCCTGAATCAACCCACCAAGTGGATTTATCATAACATAAATACAGGGATTCATCTACAAATATAATAAATTCATCACCTTTCTTTAGCAGAGATTTCAGGTTGTCTGGACAATCTCTCTTGTAGTGTTCCTTCTTGAAGCAGTGCTTGCACCGATCCTTTTCAGCTCCACCATACAGTTGATTCTCAGAATCCTGGGGTTTCTTTCCCTGTGAACTGGAGGAAGAGGTCTTATCCCACTTAAGTTTCCCTTGTGGTTTAGAATTCTTGCCATTAAAGTTCTTTCTTTTATTATCCTTCACAAAATAAGCAGATTCACCTTATGAGGACTTTATCCTCTCCTCTTCTTGAGCACACATTGAGATGAGTCTTTCTATGCCCCATCTTTTAGCTTAGATGTCATATTCTTTTGGCAATGAAGGTGTCATATTGTAGTTCACAATGAAGGTGTCATATTCTTTTGGCAAAGAAGCAAAAATCAAATGAATCAGGAAATCCTCCTCCTTCAAATTCATTTCTTTTAGCTTAGATGTCGTAGTGTTCATCTTTAAAATGTGCTCTCTTATGCTACCACCAGTGAATTTCTCATTCACAAGCTTCTTAATCAGTAAACTTGCTGTGGCCTTGGTAGACCCAGTAAACTGACTCTTGATTTTCTCAAGATATTCTTTGGCAGTAGCACATTCAGGGATTGAGCCCCTTATCTGTTCTTCTATGGTGGCCTTGGTCACCAACAGGCACTTGCAGTTGAAGAGAGTCCATTGCCTATGTTCAAGGTCATATTTCATTCTTATTTCAGCATGATCACGCTTTCGAGCAGCGAAATCAGCGTTAGATTCATTTTCACCTCTCACAGGGTCCTCTGGCTCAGTAGGACACGGTGAGGTGATGGTAAAATCGACCTCTCCCAACGCAAGTTCCAATTCATACTTCTCCCGCCACACATGATGATTAGTCCCATTGAGTGTCGGGATATTGGCAATGTTCACAATGCATTTGCCTTCTGAAATCACACCAAAGTAAGTAAGAAACATTTATACGTAAAATTTCATGCTTTAACTCAACGTTGGTCAAATTAAAACTTATAATTCATCCATGCAAACATTTTACATCACCGTTGGGCAGAAGTAAATTTAATGCATAATTTCTCATGGATCAAAAATTATAATATTATTATTAACAACGTTGGTCAGAAAATAACAATATCATAATCGCATCAAAATTATCAGAAATTCATTTCTCTTAAAATTAAATTATCCCGTTGGTTCAAATTTAATCAAAGAGAACAATAATTATCATGCACAGCGGAAACATTAATAATCTTTTCATATTATTATTTTCCAGAAGCACTAAAAAATTCACTGTTTTCTGAGCAAAATATCGTTGGATAAAATTTGCACAGAAAATTGTATCAAAATCATTCAAATTCATCAAAATATGCATTAAAATTGCTCCTGGAAAATAATAAGAAAAATTTCTTCTTCTTTCATTTCAGCCCAGCGCGGCCCAGCTCGCCCAGCAGCGCACACTGTAGCGGCCCAAGACAGCCCAGCGTCCGCGCGCTCCCACCGCGCCGAGGCCGCAACCTGGGCCTGGGCTGGAAATTTGGCCTTGCGCGCTCTCCCGCCTTGGCCGGGACACTGGCCCGCGCATCTGGCGCCGTTCCTCCCCATCGGACGGTCATCCGTTTCCATCGTTCGGATAAAAACCCCGACGCCGCGCGGGGGCCTGAAACCCTAGCTCATTCGGCTCCTGCCCTTTCTCTCTCTTCGCTCTTTCTCTCTTCTTAGCCGCAGCGATGACAGCAGCCACCGAGCAGCCGCGAGCGAGGAAGGCAGAGCGGGCAGCCATGGCGAGACTTTGCGCCGTCGCCGGCCCCCCTCGTCGGCGTGCGTGCTCCCCAACGGGTGAGCACGCCGCCGTCGAGCGGCCTGGCCGCGGCGCTTCCTTGGCCGAGTCCGACGAGCCAGCGCCCCCAGCTCGGCTTCTTCTCCCGTGCCGGCGAAGGTTCATCTGACGCACCCTAACCCTAACCCCACTTTCCCCTTTCTGATTTGAGTTGTTCTTTTCGGGTTTATCCGAATGGGAAACTAGGGTTAGGGTTAGGGTTCGTTCTTGCCGATTCGGTTTTCTTTGCTTTCGATTTCTTTCTTTTCGTTCATTCGAATGGAAACTGGGGTTAGGGTTAGGGTTTCGACCCTTCTTTCTTTCTTCTTCCCCTTCTTCCCTCTTTCGGATTTGGGTCTAGGGTTCTCGGAATCCGACCCTCCCCTTTTCCCTTCTCTGATTTGATTTGGGGAATTAGGGTTAGGTCTTAGGGTTCGGCTTTCTATTTTCTTTCCCGATCCAGTTTCTTCTCGGAACCTAGCTCCGGTACCATTGTTGGATCTTATCTTTTAGTCATATTCATCAGATCGGGATATATTGCATAGGAATAGAATACATGTTCGGGATTTACATGAGAGGCAGAGAGAAGGGGAGTGAGATGTAGCAAACCATCGAAGGCCGTAGTTGTCGAAGCACCGGCCGGGGTCTCGTTGGCGGACGCCATCTGCGCGCCGGCAGCGATGTTCGGTGGAGAGGGAGGAGTCGGCGCTGTGGCGTCCTCGGCGGCGGCGTGTGCGTCAGGGTGGCGTTGCCAGCGTCGGTGGTGCTTCCCGTCGCTGGCAGCGCCCCTTCTCAAGATCGGGTTTAGGGTTAGGATGTCGGTGGGGTGACTGGTGGCCCGGTGAACCTCGTACTGCGAGCCCCGGCCTCCACCTTTCCTTTATAGCGCTGCGCGACGGGGGCCCACCAACCATGTAGAGTTGGGCGGCCTCGATCAGAGCGCGAGAACAAGGCCCAAAAAGCCATTGAACCTAACTGATGGGAGATCAAACCTAACAGCACACACACTTTGACGCAGCAACCAATAGCCTACGCACCAGCCGAACCAGAAAATCGTAAAACTCTGCCGGCCAGCCGGGGCGACGAGCTGCCCGCCAAAACCCCCCATTTGGCACACTCTGTCCCGCGAGACCGTTTCCCGCTGCCCCCTTCGCGCATTTCACCACGTCGCCCTGTCACGTATGATGAGAACAACCGAGGATTCTGCCGCTACCCCACTGCCACCACGAGGCGTACCGCGTAGCAGAGCCAGCTCCTGGTTGATTCGGTCACGTCAGTACGTCACCCGCTGCGTCCACGACAATGGCGCCGCCTCCGTCGTCCTTGCTCCGTGAGCTCCTCGCAGCTGACGGCTTCAAGAACCGTCACAAGCCGCCCGACAGCTCCGCCCCGGCGGCCTCGAGAGCCGCGAGCATGCCACTCCAGCACCGGCGCCCGGACAAGCCGCCCTCGCGGTCACAGTCCGATGTGCTCACTCGCAGCCGCCTGAGGCAGATGAACGTCGACGCGGACGATGGCAGCAGGGACGCCGGTGCCGAGCGGCGGCGGGCCGCGACCTAGACGCGAGGGTCGTCGGCGTCGCTGACGAGCGCGAGGAGCCACAGCAACAAGGGCGACGGCGACAGGGGCTCAGGCGCCGGTGCCAGGAGCGGCAACGCGTCTGACCCTTCCGCGGGGCCGGCGCTCGACGAGTCCGCGCTCACCGCGCTCATCTCCCTGGCCTCGGGGCCCCTGAAGCGGTTCGCCAAGGACGAGGCGTTCCGCGCCTCGCTGCGCGCCGGCTACGCGTCGTGGCTCGTCGACTCCAACCACCGCGCCGTGCTGGACCTCCGCGTGCACGCGCAGACCATCGAGAGCGCCGCGACAGAGGGCCTGGACCCGCGCGACCTGAAGCGCGCGTCGCTCAAGCTCCACGAGATGGCGTCGCTCCAGGGCAAGGACGCGGACGCGGTGACCGCGGCGGCGGGCGTTCCCTACCCGCGCCTCGCCGCGTGCGCGCACCTCTACATGTCCGTCGTTTCCAAGCTGCAGAAGCGGGACCACTCCGCCGCGGTGCACGCCCTGGAGGCCTTCTGCCTGGCGCCGCGCGAGGCGCGGACGGTCCTGCTGCCCGCGCTCTGGGACAGGCTCTTCCGGCCGGGCCTCTCTCACCTCAGGACGTGGCGCGACCGCGAGTCGGCGGCGGCGAGCGCGGACGAAAGGGTGAAGGAGGTGGAGAAGGTGTTCGTCGACGTACTGGACGAGGGGACGCGCGCGCTCGCGTTCTACTACAGGGACTGGCTGCTGGGGCGGACAGACGCCATGGCTCTCCCGGACGTTCCTGCTCCGCTGAGCACGGTCCATGCCAGCGCGCCGAGGTGCTCAGCGTCGACGTCGTACGACATCAGCTCGGAGGTTATGTTCGGCTCCGGGAGTTCGAGTCCGACGAAGTTCGCGTACGACGACACAATGCGGGCACCCGAGGAGATCGAGGAGGAAGAAGCGGTGTACTCCGACGCCGCCGCAGACGCGGTGACCGTGCTCCCGGACCAGGAGAGCGATGGAGCTGGAGGTGAGGAAAGGAGCTACATTCCCGCTCTGTTGGCAGAAGAAAACGTGCCCGTGCCTGACAATTTAGACAGAGAGACGTTCGAACCACCTGTAAGGCCCCGTCTGGATGCGAAAATTTTTGGCTTTTGGCTACTGTAGCACTTTTGTTTGTATTGGCAAAAATTGTCCAATTATAGACTATTTAGGCTTAAAAGAATTGTCTCGTCAATTACGGACAAACTGTGTAATTAATTATTCTTTTTACCTACATTTAATGCTCCATGCATGTGCCGCAAGATTTGATGTGACGAGGAATCTTGAAAATTTTTAGATTTTGGCTTGCATCTAAACGGGGCCTAAGCATTTTCCCCGGAAACATCCCATCATGCTTATTCACACGAAATACACCAAAGTTTATGACAAATTACATCTCACAATCATATTCATAGGTCGAAGAAGAACCCAACAAGGAATCGGATGCGTCAGCAAGTTACCCGACGATTTCTGACAACTCTGCTATTCACCTTCTTACGCTCGAGTTCTGGTACGAGCACCACTCCCTTCCCTTCCCTTCGACTATCCTCCAATCTTCCAGTGCATACAATACAATTCTGTACTGATCGCTGTGATTTCTTGTGAGTTCCTCAGTGAAGTGCCACTCCAGAGTGACACAGATGGCAACGACGAGTTATCCATTTTCGCCACGGTTCCCAGCGACTTCCTCTGTCCACTGACGCGCCAGATCTTCAACACGTACAGAGAAGAGGCATTGCAGCACCTACAGAGAAGAGGCGACCAAGACCATCACACATTCTCTGAGATGCTGCCTGTCAGATGACAATGTCGTGCCCAGCACTCGGAGAGCTCTGCTGCTGTTGGGACTTGGGAGGACATTTCTATCTACGACAACCGTGACCCAAAATATAAGACTCATTCATTTTTTGGGTAGCACTACAGACAAAGGGTTCGATACCTATTTTTGGTCTTATCCAACAACAAGACCCAAAAGACAACCCTTTCTGTAAATGGGTCTCTAGAAGAGAGGATACACACATTTAGGTTATGCATCCCCTGGCATCTAAAATGAGTCTTTTATATAGATCCTCTGTTGAAGACTATAGATATCGTGTTGAAGACTCATTTTAGATTTGAGTTCGCAACGGGTCCCCAGTTGGAGACAGCCTCAGGCGACCTTCTCGCAGACGACTGGACGCTGAAACAGGCCGGCTTCGTCGACCACTCACAGGCCGTTGCTCCCAGTTCTGACGCTGTCATACATGTACACGTACTGCACACCTGGCCACCTTTTACACCCAGAACACTACCAATGAACAGTTCTT
The DNA here is from genome assembly GCF_019320115.1 of Miscanthus floridulus. Lineage (NCBI taxonomy): Eukaryota > Viridiplantae > Streptophyta > Magnoliopsida > Poales > Poaceae > Miscanthus > Miscanthus floridulus. Next base: position 68,257,064 of record NC_089591.1, read on the forward strand.
AAGTTCGCTTTGCGCACCGCTCAGGAGAAGGAAGCGGCCGAAAACGATGCGTGGCTGAGACACGTGGCCGCGGCGCTCCTCGGCAGCAGCATCGGGATCAGGAGACCGTTCCTGGAGGCGCTGTCCAAGTGCCTGGGCTCCCCCGACGCCGGCCTGGTGGGCGCGTGCCTGACGACGACCGGGTAGCTGAGCCGCGCGCTGGCTTCGTCGGTGGACGAGGACGGCGCCACGGACACGTCCCTCGCCGCGTTCTCGACGCTCGTCCCGCGGCTGAAGCAGTGCCTGGCGCCCCGCCGGCCCGCCCGGCACAGGGTCCTCGCGGCCGTGTCGCTGCACAACTTTAGCAGAATCCCAGGTAACGCCCGTGCGGGTCTCCCTCTCTTTTTCTGTCATGTCTCGTTCTTGCTTGCCCGAAGCCATCGGCAACCTGATCGCGCGCAGAAGTGGACTTTGGACCATCCTTCAGCCACGAGATTGCTGGTGTCATGTGACTGACGGGAATGATTGCGCTGTTGCAGACTGCAGGGAGCTGCTGATGCTGCTAGCTGACGGCCTGCGCGACCACCTCGCGGAGCTCGCGCAGCTGACATGGACGGCCGGTCAGCTATCCGCCGAACTCCGCGGCCACGAATGACGATTGACTTCCGCGCGCTCACCGGGTGCCGTGGGAGGGCCGCCGGCGACGGGGCCTCTCATCATCGCGGTGGGAGATTCAGCGGAAATGTGTGAAGATTGAAGAAACCCCGCTGCTTTTCTTGACCCGTTCGATAGAACGAACCCTTTGACGTCAACTCCCAACAGTTCCGCCGAGAGCGATAAAGGCTGTACACAAGACTTTATCTTTTTTTTCCCTTCTTCTGCAAAGCTTTGTGATGGATGAGTCGCCGGCTGTGAATACCACACGATGGTTTTCAGTTTTGACAGAGAGATCCGGACTTTATTTCTTTCTTTCTTTCTTTTTTGCTTGTGGCCATGATTATTCAGCGTTGGAATGATCTTCTCCACTTGGGAGTTTGGGTGGTGGTACCGTGGTGGATTAGGACGTTTAGCAACAGCCAACAGGTCGGAGCTATGGCCTGGAAATATTGATTGTAGCACTTGACCTACGACCGGATATACTGTGGGCTCCGTGGATTCCTATACTTTACTGTCTCTATCTCGTGCAGCCGTGTACGCCAGCTTGTGGACTTTTAAGTGGCCTTAGTTCTAATCCCCCCTCGTTGGGTAGGAGACGTGTGCTAGGGAACGCCTCATCATCGTGATTCACATGCATGCCGTCGTTACAATTACACTTCATTCCATTCCAATTTCCATCAAGGGAACACGGTAAACTCACTGGAAAGATGCACTACAGCGTAGCAAAGACATTTCTTATGCACCACAGCGACTCGTCAGTTGCGATTGCAGTTTTTGTTCGCGGACCTCAACGGCTTCCCGCACATGGGATGCTATCGACGGTACAAAACATTTCGCAGCTTGGAGTCAGGGGACCCAGATACGGGGACAGATGGGTCGCCTCGCGTCCGGGCACCCCTGATCAATCAGGGATGAGCCGCGCCACTTGCCGTTCGGTTGGGCGGTTGCGCATGTGCCAAGGATCGTTGTCGATCCAGCCCGAGCGAGCGTGATGAGCGTCCTGGCAGATTTTCGAGTCAACTTCTTGTATCATTTCCAACGCCCTTCCTTGCGTCGCGCGCGGTTTCGTGACCGTGAAGCGTTTCCAGGACGGCGGGCGCGGGACCCTTCTTCCCTTTACGCCGGCATCGCATATACCGGTTGGTCCCAAAGGATGATCACCCGCGTATTCGTGAATCGTGAGATGAGTGCGCCAGAGTGACGAGACGTCTTGGTTCGAATCTGCCAAGGGCGCACGAGCAGGTTCTCCAAGTTGGGCACTGGTGGTGTGGTGGTGCCAGGTGCACGGAGAAGCTGCAGTGTCGGCAATGACCCAACATTTCTTTTGGCGTAGTGACTCGGTAATCATGGAAAGATTTGAAGCAGCCGAAAGCACCGTGGGGGAGGAAACAAGCTAGGGCGCGGCTAGACTTTTCCTCCTACCGTCCTACGACGAAACACGAAACAAGGCGACGGCAAAGGTGAGTACTACGAGCTGGGTGGAGATGGATATATAATAATCATCTGAATTCATATCCGCAAAAAATATAAATACGAATATACATGCTGCACTGTTTCCAACGTGGATATATCAGAATTTGTTTTTCATTGCCCAAATTTGGATCCAAATACAAAATAAATGTGGAACCATGTATTTTTTAGTATCATATTTTTATAATATATATTCTTAAAATAATTTAAACACAGTAGACTTTTCAAGTATCTTGAATTCAAATCGACACATGCAACATACACGCTTCTAAAATAAAATTCTAATTCTAATAGTTATAGATGCATATAGTTTTTGTTAGTTAAGGTTTGACGAAACCTTACCATAAACGACAAGTTTCTGTAACCCAAGGTAAAATATCTGCAACATGGATACAGTGGTGTGGCGTTCCGTGTTGGACTTCCTCAAAGCATGGGAACAGCTTTGCCCGACCTAACATTTCCATCAGTGACATTTCTATCAGAGGCGGATTTAGGATTTTGATCGTTGGGGTACAGACTAAAGTGATGTAGTTCATCGATACTAATAAAATGATATAATTCGATCACTAATAATAATAAAATAGTTGTAATGATATATAAATGGAACAAGTTATATGTTTTCATTACAGGTTTGCAACTAATTCTTATAAATTATTATAATACAAACTAAATCTTCACAAGCCATTCCGCAACTCTTGGAAGCTTTTAATGACATCTTCATTGCACATCAGAAAAAAAAGTCACGAGCTCAATAAATGTGATAAAAAAATCATTCAATTAGTATATTGATCACCCATCTTGTTTCAAGGCTTGGTCTTCACATGGTTCATTGCTGAAAATACTCCGACACTTGAAGTAGCCATAGGTAGGATAAAAAATACTCTCTCAACACGAGTAGTTTAAGCAACAAATAAACAAGTTTAAAGCGATTGTGCTTGTTTGTCTCAACAAATCTAAGAGGGAGCTCACTAAGATTCTTTGCTTATTGGAACCATGTGTTGTTACAAACATCAACAACAAATATATTTAGTTGCAAAGAAAGTTAGACCAGATTTGTACTCGTCAAATCTTAAGGATATATAAAACTTTACAAGTTTAATACGTTTTTTCCTTGTCATAAAAAGCAAAGGAAATCACTAGATTCAAAAGAAACAATGCAAAAAGGAAGCATGAGACTTTCTTTTCCCAGTCGGATGAACTAGCACTTCGGCTTGCTACTTAACAATATATTATCTCCTACAATTAAAAAGAACAAAGTGTGGATATTTTTTGTGCGATATTTATTTTGGTTCGTCCGTCTGTCCACGCCTGCGATCCCACGATAATCATGCATGGAAGGAAATAATAATTATGCATGAAAAAAAACAATAATCATGCATGAAAGGAAACAATAATCATGCATGGAAGGAAACATCAGTGGTGCCAAATAAAAGATGTGCAGGTTATATATGGTGAGACTGTTGAACCTTCTGTAATTTACTAAACGAATATTCCCACCATTAGTATATAGGTTCATTCCCCTACGTTTTTTCATGCTCCTATTAGCATATAATATAAAAGTATTGTTGTGTTCATCATCACTTTCACTTGACTACTCCCATTAGCATATACTTCCTCTACCCCAAAATATAAGTTGTTATGGGATGCGTGCAGGTCAAACTTTCTCAACTTTGACTAAGTTTATAAAAAATACGTGTAACATTTATATCTCCAAATAAGTTTATTATGAAAATATATTCAATGTTCTATGTAATGATACTAATTATATATTATAAATATTAATATTCTTTTATATATAATTGGTTGAAGTTAAAAAAAAAGTTAACTTCTCGGGAAGCGAAAATGAATTCTATTTTGGGACAGAGGGAGTATATGAAAGTAGTGTTGAAAATATTTTAACAGCCAAGTTCGTCTCTGTCTGATTGGTAAGCTTAGACATCATAATGGCATAAATTTTTTTGACTCTCATAGACACCCTCATGGATCAGTGCAAAGCATCCCAATCCTACCACATACATAAATGGCAGCCTTAAAGTTATTATATTTTTAAAGGGTGGACAATAAAGACCATCTTAGATGTTCTGGCATTAGAGTATATACGTGCAGACACATAGGCATGGTGGTGCAAGTGAGCAGCCAGTAGGAGTCGACAGTCAAGGGTGTTTGGATCCCAGGACTAAACTTTAGTCCCTGTCAAATTGAATTTTTAGATATCAATTAGGAGGACTAAACATGAGCTAATTATAAAACTAATTACATAAGTTGTGGTTAATTCGCTTGCCAGCGCCGTGTACAGGATGATATAGAGATGTGGTGGAACTTATTCGTGGATTTATTGGCGCACAAAAGAAATGGATATCGAAAATCATCTTCCCGCTGGTATAAAAAATGATATTAGCCACATCACGAAAAGATCTACACAGTAGAGTTTGTGAGCCGCGACGCCACGCTCTCTGTGACTGTATAAATTTCACGAACTTAGCTTTTTGGATTAACTATCACTTTAACGTCGGTTATATACTTTTACAGTATTGTTATCTTATCGTGTGATCTGTGTGTTTTTAGGTACAAAAGTTTAGCTGCCCCGTAGCAACGCACGGGCACGAACCTATTTGCATATATACTCGAACATGTGTGTACATGATTATATGGAGATACAGCGGAACTTAGTCATGGATTTATTGGCGCATGAAAGAAATGGATATCGTAGAATTCTTTTGCTGATATAAAATATTATCTTAGTCGTATTACGAAAAAGTCTATACAATAGAATTTGTGAGCATGCGACGTCGCGCTCTCCGTGACAGTGTTAATTTTATGAACTTTGTTTTTTGAATTAAATATCACTTTGACGTCGATATTTAATTTAACAGTATTGTTTATCTTATCGTGCGATCCGTGTGTTTTTAGTATAAAAGATTTAGTTGTCCTATAGCAACACACGGGTACGCTACATAGTACATATATAATGGACTAAAGAGTATACGGAGTATGTGCTTAGGCCTTGTTTAGTTTGCAAAATTTTTAGCGAAATGGTACTGTAGCACTTTCGTTGTTATTTGGCAATTAGTGTCCAATCATAGTCTAATTAGGCTAAAAGATTCGTCTCGTGAATTTCGTCTAAACTGTGTAATTAGTTTTATTTTTTATTTATATTTAATGCTTCATACATACGTCCAAAGATTTAATGTGACGGAGAATCTTGAAAAATTTTACAAAATGAAGTGGAACTAACGGTACCTTAGTATTTTTGCAGGAATTTTGGGGTACAACTGTACCCCATGCACCTGCTGTGCATCCGCCCCTGATTTCCATTACTCAAATGTCAGAATGACTAACCCTAGTAATTTTCTTGGCTAGACCACAAACTTCGATAAGAGTATGGCTAATAATATAGTTCGTTGTTGGTTATTATATGTATATTTACAACCATCTATCAGCATACCATGCCTCTACCTGTTATTAACTCGGTTGAGCGTGATGTTTAGGCTCCCGGTAGCACCATGTCATTCAGTTCACTCTACATCACGATGCAAATGGCACTGTACGACAAACGGTTGTCCCTGCAGCATCTATCTCCCTCCTGCGAGGCGACTCGACGTATCCACGGCGTCCATGGCTAACATGCATGCGGTGTGACTTGGCATCCCGCGGCGGACTGCTGTGGCACCCAGCCTCCCGCGACAGCACTTGGCGGCCCCCATGGCATGACTCCAGGCCTGGTTTGGCCGGGCCTATGGACAGCTCCGGCTCCGGCTGATGAATCACGGTAGCTGTATTATTCACCGAAGTCGTTTTTCTCTCTTCTTCTTTCCTCTTTCATTAACACCACCGGAACCGGAGAAGCTCGTTTTTATAGCTACCGTAGCTCCAGCTACATGTCGCTACAGTGTAGGAGCCCGGCCAAACGGGGCAGCTTCCTCTTCTTGGATGAGTTTTGGTTCGAACTCAATTTTTGTATGATATATATCCTTTTGCCCTATTCACTTGTACCTTTGGATGAATTTCTTATGCCACCAAACTACCTTAGGGTAAGATAGACATTCTCCTAGAAATGGTGCGGTCACGGGTTGACAGGTCACACAGCCACTCACCGCCGCGTTCCAACCTGTGCAATGGGAAAAACGAAGGCAGCCAGTCAACGTACAAGTCAAGTCAGCATATTGACGTTTGTGTCAGGTAGTACATCTATGTACAGTACAGATTTTCTTCGGATAAAAAATGCTTTGCATCCATAGATGCGATGATGCAACAGATGAATCTGATGACTTGTCAACTCTGAATCCTCTCACATGATAAACTCCCGAAGAAAGCTTCCTCCCACCCGACGAGGTCAAAGTCAGACGTCCAAATTCTTGCACACGAAACATCTCTTCCTCGTGTCATCGTGTAACTAGTAAATCCTTTCTCCTTCTAGTTTACTGTACTGTGTGTGTGTCTCTCTCTCTCTCTATATATATATATAATGATCAGCGGTTGCTTTCCCCAATCACTTTTATCGGTTATATCCTCACAGTATCTAGCTACGCTCATCTTCGATTCCGAATCGTTCCCAACAATGGCAACAAACCAAAAGGAGGAGCGTGCATCACGACAGGTAGGGGACACCGGACACGCTTATCCTACACTAGAGAACCCACAGCCGCTTCGTTTGGCTGTGGCTCGTCGTAAATGATCGTAAATTTCCAGCCAAAACAGTATTTTTCTCTCACACAAACCAGTCAGCAGTACTTTTTCACGAACCAGCAACGATACGAACCAGCCAACCGAACAAGCTGCCATGTTGCCAGCGAGCAGCGAAAGAGGTCGGGCCCACGGGCACGGGCTCACCAAACCTGCCGCGTGGCTACGCACGCACGTTCCCCTCAAACGCCTCGCCCGTGCACGGAGACACGACGCCGGCGGTTGGGCGCTTTCGCGCCTCGCGAACGGCACCTCCCCCCTCTCTGGGGTGTGTTTGGATCGAAACCTGGGTAGAGATGCCTGACCTGTAGCGTGAACTAAATGCTGCCTGTGCGGTATTTGGATGCAGCCCTGTGAGCTGTCTGTTCCAGGCATTAGGCCTCCAGGCTCAGGCACACGAAAACGGTCGCCTGGGGTGCAGCTGCTGGCTTACCTAGACTAATCACCCGTCTAATCACTTGTTGCCTTATTTACTGTTATTCTTGTATTAGTTGGTACTGTGTATACGAAATTCCACAAAAAAAACGTATACCAACAAACCTCATATTACGTTCTTCTTTTCTGTTCTCTACTAATAAACCTACACTAGCATCGTGTATACAATGTAATTATAATTATCTTTGTTCCTCGTACATCTTTCCTTGTGACATTTTTTAAATAGCTAGGAAAACTATTAAATTTATTTGTAATTTCAAATATATTGTTAATTGATAAATATGTGGATGGTTTTATTTATTTATTGTTTGTACATTCTAACAGTAAACCGTGTATGTTTTAAAATGGTATTATATCTTTTATTAGCATTCCATGTATAAGCTTCCAACTAAACACAACATCTTCTACCATGCCTGGCTAGACAAATTTCATCAAATTTTAGATAAATTTTAGGCAACACTTTTTATCAGATAACTACCCAGGCTTCCATCCAAAGAATGCCCCCGTCTCACCCCGCGCGCGGGTCCGTCCGCCAGCCCCAGCCCCCAAAGTCCTCTCAACCCGGAGGAGCCCACCAGCGCGCACCCAGCTGGGTCGGCCCCGACCCCGACCCCGAGTCCAGTGTACTGTCCGCTTCCTCGCCGTCGCCGAAACCAAGGCAACGCTGGCGGGGGACGGAGAGGAAGGCCGCTGCCGACCTTCGTCTCACCCTCGCCTCACCTTCCCCCACCCGCAAAAATCCAAATGCCACGCCGCGATTTAATTAAGCGCGCACCGGACCGGACACATCCATCGACCAAAACAGCGGCTCCTTTCCCTGCGGCCGCACGCATCGCTCGCGTCGCCGGTGTCGCCGTCGCCACTCGCACGCACTCACTGACCGCCAGGCTGAGGCCAATCCAAACCGGGACCAATCCAGACGAACGCACGGACGGCACCAGCTGCTGCGTGCGTTCGCTTTCCCCGAAACGTGACCCGAGCTGCAGAGAGAGAGAAAGACAAGGGAGGAGAAGCCGCCATGAGGCAGCAGCAGTTGCTGGAGCTGCCCTCCTAGTCGTCCCCGTTAAATCCCTCCTCGCCCAGTCACGAGCACCCGCCCAGTTCCTCTCCTCCCGCCCGCCCCCCGGTCCCCGACCCCGACCCAACCCAGATCAGAGATTCCGTTTGTGGCGTTGGCGTTTCCGTGAGGCGAGGCGGGCGAAGGGCGAAGGCGACCGTCCGGAGCTAGCTTCATGCGCCAGGGGCGGCGGCTTCACCCCGTCGTTTGATGGGCAACGCATGCGGCGGCTCCCTTAGATCCAAGTACCTGCACAGCTTCAAGCACGCCGCGTCGCAGCGCCACGACTCCGAGTACAGCGCCAGCAGCGCCGTCGCCGCCGACGACTCGCCCAGGAAGCAGCCCACGCCGCCCGCCACCACGGACGCCCACGCGCCGGCGCCGGCCGCGCCCGCCCGCCGCAGCAGCCATGAGGCGCGGCGGGGCGGGCGCGACGCCCGACCTCGGGTCCGTGCTCGGCCACCCCACCCCAACCTCCGCGACCTCTACGCGCTCGGCAGGAAGCTCGGGCAGGGGCAGTTCGGCACCACCTACCTCTGCACCGAGCTCGCCACGGGGTGTCGACTACGCCTGCAAGTACCATCTCCAAGCGCAAGCTCATCACCAAGGAGGACATCGACGACGTGCCGCCCGCGAGATCCAGATCATGCACCACCTCTCGGGCCACAAGAACGTCGTCGCTATCAAGGGCGCGTACGAGGACCAGTCTACGTCCACATCGTCATGGAGCTCTGCGCCGGAGGCGAGCTCTTCGACCGGATCATACAGCGCGGGCACTACAGCGAGCGCAAGGCCGCCGAGCTCACCAGGATCATCGTCGGGGTCGTCGAGGCCTGCCACTCGCTCGGGGTCATGCACCGGGACCTCAAGCCCGAGAACTTCCTGCTCGCCAACAAGGACGATGACCTCTCGCTCAAGGCCATCGATTTCGGACTCTCTGTCTTCTTCAAGCCTGGTAAGCTGCTGCTGCAGAATCGCAAACTTCTTTGAGTTCTTCCCATTGTGACATATTGTGCTGTTTTAGTCACGGCTGAAACTTGTGCACGGGATGTGTTACTAATCGGTAGCTCGTACAGTTGTGCTTGCGTTAGCTCTGTTTTATTCATGTTCGTAGTCGTAGGAAATGAAATGGATGATTGCAGGTGAAATTCTGTAACAGCAGCTTTTTGGAGTCATCATGCAACTGAATTTGGCAACAGAAGGGGTTGAAAAGTACTAGTAAATAGTCGGTATTGATTGTTATGTGATGAAAGCTAACGTTGCAATAGCTTAGTTTCACAGGAAATAAATGCAGCTTGCTACTTGCCATTCAAGAGTTAGTGGCAAAACACTAATTAATGAGTTTAGTGCCCTAACCTGCTAGGGCCCGAAATGCAAGTTCAGCAGGGTGCATTTCTTAGCTAGGTGGCAGTTGAATTACTGGATCTGATGGAAGCTGCCTATTATTCTAATAATAGTGCAATAGTACACAGAACCTTTTTCGCTCCAACTTGTAACCAATTAGGCATGCTATCTGCATCCTTGACACTTTTCGCTTTCTTGTTCGTTCTTTCAGGTCAAGTTTTCACCGATGTTGTTGGTAGCCCATATTATGTAGCTCCAGAAGTTTTGCTGAAAAGTTATGGACCAGCAAGCTGATGTATGGACAGCTGGTATCATTCTGTACATTCTACTAAGTGGTGTGCCTCCATTTTGGGCAGGTATATAGATTTTGGTATGTTTGCTCTTAAGTTCTTTAGGATCTTTAACTTTATCCTTTTGACCGCATGCTAACATTTTTAATGACTACAATGCAGAAACACAACAAGGAATATTTGATGCTGTATTGAAAGGTGTCATTGATTTTGATTCTGATCCGTGGCCCGTCATATCTGATAGTGCAAAGATCTTATAAGACGAATGCTGAATCCTCGTGCTGCCGAGCGCTTAACAGCACACGAAGTTCTATGTAAGTTTCTTTCACCACTTTATACTATTGATTTGTTATTTCTCTAACACCGCAATGCATCCATTCACCTGATGTATTTGCAATTGTTGGATAAAAAGATGACACTTGAACTTGTGCACAGGCCATCCATGGATTCGTGATCATGGAGTGGCTCCTGACCGTCCACTGGATCCGGCTGTCTTATCTCGCATTAAGCAATTCTCTGCAATGAATAAGTTGAAGAAAATGGCTTTACGAGTAAGTGCAGTTCTTTTAGGCATGATTTATATGAACTTTGATTCGCAGGTTCAGAAGATAGCACCCCAATAGTTCTTTAGCTAATATTCCTTATTTGATTGGACCCTTATTACCTAGTATCGACCAGGGGAGTTGTGTTACATTTTAGATTGCTTGCTTGTGCAACGCTGAACTAATTGACTATATGTGTTCATTCTAATAGGTAATAGCTGAGAGCCTATCAGAAGAGGAAATCGCGGGGTTGAAGGAAATGTTCCAGACCATGGACACTGACAACAGTGGTGCAATTACTTATGATGAGCTAAAAGAAGGATTGAGAAAATATGGCTCCACACTAAAGGACACTGAGATTCGTGACCTTATGGAAGCAGTAAGTTAGCTGAAACCTTTTGGTATGCTTGTTTGTATTTTTAGCTTCAACGACCTGGGTCCTGAAGCTATACATTAAGGGCGTACCCGTGTAGAGAGCTCCCGCTCCGTGCGGGGTCTGGGGAAGGGTGTTAGTGGCAAGCCTTACCCTCGCCTATGCAATGCGAGGAGACCGCGACTCGAACCCGGGACCTTCCTGAAGCTATACATTAAGAATCATAAATATGTGGCTTCATTAAGAATCTAGGCTACAAAGTCAATCAGTTACTTGTTGCAATTTCAACTTATGTATGACCATTTCTCATTACATATTTATGATTAGGATGAGAGCAGTAGACAGCATGGGGTACAACTAATATTTCCTCATCTTAAAGCAGCCACCATTTTATGTCTTATAAATCTGCGCTTATGTGCTACATGACGTGTATGCGTGTTTTTTTACTTCAGTGGTCTAGCAACTATGCATATTTAATTTAGAGGCTGATAAATTGAGCATCACACTTGGCTCACTTCTTATGCCGGAGGCTTTGTAAAAGAGAAGTTATAACACATTGTACCAAAAAAACTTACGTGTTTTTTTGTTTCGTTTAGGCTGATATTGACAACAGTGGAACAATTGACTATATAGAATTCATTGCTGCAACTTTGCATCTCAATAAGCTGGAGCGCGAGGAACATCTCGTGGCAGCCTTTTCATATTTCGACAAAGATGGTAGTGGCTACATCACAGTGGATGAACTGCAGCAAGCTTGCAAAGAGCATAACATGCCGGATGCTTTTCTTGATGATGTCATCAACGAAGCTGATCAGGACAATGTAAGTCTTACTTTAATTAGGCCACATGCATAAAAGTTATAAAATGGCATATCTTGTTTATTTGTTACTCACCTTCGTTAAACCTATATGAAATGTACAACCAATGCAAGTAGTGTGATGCAATGAAAACACGTACAACTTGCCAATAAGGAAAGGACGGACACATTTTATTGATCAACATAGTTCATTTGATGCTCAATCAATCAATGTGGCCAATGCTTTCAAGTGTAAGGTTATCTCCCTAAGTGTGGGCGCAGCCAGCAAGGGATCAAACACTGGTAGCACCCCAAAAAACGCTCCTCTCTGGTGACCCCAAGAAATAGTGGCAAAGCACCACCCAGTGGTAACAACGCGGGCCTATAGGGGTAGTGGCAGTGGTCGTTTGGCCCTCGTAGATGCAGCCCTATAGGGGTGAAACTGGAGTTCGTGGCTCTCTCTCAATCAGTATGCCGCCATGGGGCGGTCTTTCCTCACCTGCAAAATTTTCATTAATCAATGGTTATGGTTCTGTTAGTAATGAAGCAAAGTTAATGCCGTTGACACGTGTAGTCTAACCTTGCTCTTTTTTTTTTTGCCAGGATGGCCGCATTGACTATGGAGAGTTTGTTGCCATGATGACCAAGGGCAATATGGGAGTCGGTCGAAGAACAATGAGAAACAGCTTGAATATCAGCATGAGGGACGCACCTGGTGCATTCTGAGACTTAACACGATGTACAGCTTGTGGCTTAGCTACTTCCTCTGTCTTGCTGCCCTACGAAACCTTCTACATTTTTTCAAGATGTTGTCAAGTGTCTGTGTGGATGTGTTTTTCTGGGGATTCTGATTGAACTCTTGTGGTTGATTCCATGAAATGCATAACAAGATGTCCATGTCACGCATGAACCCGAATTGTAAATGATGCTGCTGCCCCTTGAGTCTCAGAAACACTAATGTTCAGTGAACTAGCTCGCCATGTCTGTCTCCGGTCTCCCTTGATTGATGACATCCATTCTTGGATGCACGCTGTATCTCAATGCAATGCGTTGCTCCGTTTGTATGAACCTGTACTTAATGTACTGTTTTCCCGATGCTTGCCATGATGTAAGCATGATCTGGCGGTCTGGCCGCCTTTGTTTAGGCTGGGGCGAATCTATAGATTATTATGGATAAGGAATGACGAAAAAAGATAGGGGCTCTTGCGTTTGTACCCTTGTTTTGTATCGAAATTGTGATTTTGCCCCTATTTTTTTGACTTTGTGAATTTACCCCTACTGTGCCGTTCACGAAGCACCAGTTTACCCCTGCTCCGTCATCCACCCCTAACGGTGTTAAACTTTGTACAAAAGGACATGAATGCCCATGCGATTTTGCCCCTGTTTGTTATGCCTAATTGTGATTTTACCCTAATTTGGAATTACAGGACTATTCTCTAAGTAGATACCATTGAAGGGTCAGACAGATGAAAAACTTACAGGACTATTCTCTAAGTAGATACAGAACAGAAACTCAGATATGATGAAATCAAAGGATATTTAGAAATTTGAATAGCTACAGTTCCTGTCCTTCCACATTGATAGATTTATTCACAAAAAAAACTTGTCTATTAGATGGAATGGAACCCAGAATCATTCTAAATATTATTAAGTAATGAACACTCCATTCCAAGTTAAAGAAATTTGACTTAGGACAAAGCCAAAATGAACTACGATGTCAAACGGAGGGAGTACAAGACAGGCCATTGTAGTTCTGAATCTGAAGTTTCTATACTGTCAGATTCTTTATTAATGCATATCAAGACCCAGATTTCTGAAAAGCTTTGAGTTGAAACGTTAAAGATTAACAGAAATCACACATAAGTTGTATGGTGTTTATTTTGTAAAACCATGAAGGAAAAGATGCCATTGTATGGAAGACAGAAGCCATAGCATCTGGATGCCTAGATGCTCTTTCAGACACACCAGCAACCAGGGCCTTTGTGTTCCTACCAACTCTTGTGTCAGTAATAAGCATTTTGACTGGGTTCCTGGACTCAAGGTTTGTCAGTTCCCCCTTCTTGAATTTGATCATTTTCCCTAGTTTCAAACATAAGATTTAGTGAACCAAAACAAACTTAGGAGAAATGATAAGAAGGCAATTAACATTCATATGATCTTATGATTATTAATAAATTACTTAAGTTCACCCATTTGCAAAGGTTTCCATGCCTTAGACCTAAAACTAACAAGAGTACAAGACTTCTTTGGTTAAATTACTCATTTCAATACATAGATACATCATCTATAAGTAGGTGCAAGTCAAGAACATATATAACTATCATACCATAAGTAAACTAGGGGAGTTGTTTGAAAAAATAAATAAGTGAACTAGAAGCAATCCTGACTGCGACAAGAGTGGCGGTGCCATTAAGCAATCAACCATTAAGTTATTGCGAACAACCTCAATACGAATTCCACTAGAGGTCAACCCTGAATGCAAAGGCATTTCAATACTACCAGTTTTAAATAAAGGTTTCAGAACTCATCAATTTCATAGCATACCGAAAGTGCTGACGGAATTGTCGATGCCAGAAGGCTTGCCATGAATGATCTTTTCCCCTTGGAACGCCCATTGGTTGACCAGCTCAAGATCACCCTTCTCCAACACCTCCCACCCCTCAGCACCCCTGTGTGCTCCAACACTGACTGCGCCAGCAGCCGTCAATAGAGCCCCTGACATGGACACACAGAATGCCGACGACGAGCCGAGCCCTGCACCCATGGGCAGGTCCGAGGTCACCACTGCCTTGCCAGGCCTGCATCTGCACAAGAACACAGCGAACAACCACATGTGTGAAAAAACGTGATGTGAGCACAGACTGCAAACGGGAAGGGAGAAGCAACCAACCCCAAATGGAGGTGTAGAGGAAAAGGAAAGCGGACAGACCGGCAGAGAGCCAGATCTTGGCCTCAGGGATCTCCTGGTCCTCCAAGAGCCTGGCAATGGTGGCCAGTTGGTCAGGGGAGCACGGCGCCGGAACCTCGGGGTTGGCGCTGATCTCCTCGCCTAGCGCCCCGCGGAGGCGTGAGCACGGCCACGAGAAGGTGAGGCCCGAGTCCCTGAGGTACAGCTCCACCGCGCCGGAGTCAGCGCCACCACCCTCTCCTGCGTGGCACCGGGAGAGAGGAGCTGTGAGAAGGGTACCAGCGGCGGCGACGCGACAAAACGAAGAACCGAAGAAGCCAGGGTGGGCGGGAGCACCTGTGGGGCGGAGGAGGAGGGAGGACCTGGTGTAGAGATCGATGGCGGCGGCGACGGCGGCGGAGCCGTGGACGACGGCGTGCTCGCCCGCGAGGATGATCTTGCCGGGCGCGCGGGCGCACACTAGCGCTGGTCCCCGATACCCCGCCGTGCCGGCGACTGCATCCATGGCACCGAAGGCGACGAGATCCGCGGCCAAAGAAAACGGAACTGGAGGACGGACTGGGAGGGTGTGTGAGCCGCGCGATCCCTGTCCTCGCGGCGTCCTTGGCTCTGGAGCTCGAGGTGGCCGGTACCGTCAGTAGTGCATCTACTGGCGTCGTCGCTGTCGGTCCTCCGAAGGTCAAACGGGCGGAGCTGCCAAGAAATAGGAACAGCGAACAACCACTTGTCGTCGGAACGGGTCGAGCGAAGGGGTGAGAAAGGAGAAAGGGACGGAGGGTATCGTTGTCTTTTGATATAGGTGTCTTTTCTTTTTTCTTTTTTTTTTACCATTTAATCCAAGCATTTTAGACGGTGTTATAAAACAGGGGTAGACGGAAGCTTCGTTTGAAAAAAGCGAGGGTAAAATCACAAAGTTAAAAAAAGAGGGGCAAAATCACAATTGAAGTACTGGACAAGGGCAAGAACGCAATTCTCCCAAAAAGATAACATCAAGATATTCTATGATGCTCTCAACCAATGTCAACAAAAAGAACTACGCAGGAATCCATGGTCACCACTCACCAGTAATCCCCGCAAGAGCAGGAACCACCATTGAAGTGGTGGAATCGCACGGCATCTCGAATCACGAACTCCCGACCAGTCACTGAGGATATCAGCTTGATCACAGTGTGGCAGTCGCCGCAAATGCGCAGATTCTTCATGATGTGGATCGGCATCCAGGCGGGCAAGCTCATGAGCCCGAAGGCTACAGCTAGCTTCTCACTGTGGTGAATCTCGGAGCGCGGGGAGTCAGTCCTCACATACCCGAGGCGCACGATCTTCTCCATGAGCTCATCCAGCTTCTTCCGAATCGCGATCACCTGGGGATGGCTCACGTCATCCGCTTTAAAGACGTGGACCTTGTTGTTAACCTCCATCCAGCTATATCCCGGGTTCTTTTTTATCCCCTTGTCCCTCATCAGCTTCCTTATCTGTGCAGAATCATCAGATTTCCCAGCATCGGCATAGATCTTCGCCATAAGCATGTAGCTCCCAGAATCGGGCGAGTCCAGCTCAAACACATGTTTCGCTGCAAGTTCAGCGAGCTCATTGTTGCCATGTATCTTGCAGGCACTAAGAAGAGCTCCCCAAACCTCAGCGGTTGGTTTCATGGGCATCTCATCAATGAGATCTTTGGCTTCCGTCAGGTGCCCGGCACGGCCAAGAAGGTCTACCATGCATGAGAAATGCTCCAAACCTGGAGATATGTTATGGACTCTCTTCATCATATCAAAATAAGATTTCCCCTCCTGCACGAGTCCGGAGTGGCTACAGCCTGACAGAACTGCAACATAGCTTATGTAGTCTGGCTTTGCGCCTCTTTTCAGTATGTCATCAAAGATCTCTATGGCTTGCTTTCCCATGCCATGCTGTGAATAACCAGTGATCATGGCATTCCAAGATACAATATCCTTCATGTTCAGGAAGTCAAATACTTTTCGAGCTTCTAAAATCCTTCCGCACTTGGAATACATTGTTATAACTGCATTCGCAACAGAGGTGTCTAAAATGAGACCAGCCTTTACAGTACGACCAATAATTTGATCTCCAAGTTTGTTTGCACCTAAATCTGCACAGCCTTTGAACAATGTGACATAGGTAACCCAGTCAGGTCTAACATCCTTCTCACTTAGCATAACCTTATACATCCTGAGGCCATCTTCCTCAGCTCCATGCTGTATATATGCTCCCAACATAGCATTCCATGTAATTACATTCTTTGTCGACATGCCATCAAAGAACTCTCGAGCTTTTGTGATGTTCCCTACTTGAGAATGTGCAGTGATCATGCTTGTCCATGATACAATGTCCTTTTCATTCATAAATCTGAATATAGATTCAGCACTCTGGAGATTGTCGCACTTTGCATACATGGAGATGAGAGAATTGGACACAACGACAGCTTGAATCAGCCCACTTTTCAGACAAAGTGAATGTAGTTGCCTCCCAAGGTACAAATCCATCCTGCTGCAGCAGCCACTTATAAGAGTTGCCAATGCGAACTGATCAAGTGTCATCAACTCAGCTCTCATCTGGTTGAACAATTCAACAGATTCAGTGAAACACCCATACTGCAAGAATCCCGAGATGAGAACTGTCCAAGCCACGTTGTTACGATCATGTAAAGAGTTGAACACCTGCTTAGCTTCCTTGAAACAGCCACATTTTGCATACAGTTCAACAAGAGCACTAGCGACATATGGATCAATGTGGGGTAGGTTCCGAATCACCTGAGCATGAAGTTGCTTACCCCATCCTAAAGAAGATAATCTAGCACACACAGTAAGAGAACTAGTGTATGTTGTTGAATCAAGGCGGACCCCTTTGCTTTGCATGTCCACAACCATATCAAGGGCTTCTCTGACTCGGCCACTCTGAGACAATGCTGATACCATCATGTTCCATGAAACAACATCACGTTCAGGCATGCTATCAAAAAGCTCAAGGGCATGGTCAACACCATATGTCTTGACATATCCCACTAGCATACTGTTCCGACAGAATATAGTGGGTTCTTTAATGCGAACAAACAACCTTGAAGCCAAATCCACAGTTCCACATCTCACAAACATGTCGACAAGGGCAGCTGCTACATCACTATCATCCTGGGAATCGAACTTCTGAACCATCCCAAACAGCTGCAGCGCCAAACTGTGCTGTCCAAGGGCACCACAAGACTTCATGGCATAAGCGAATGTGAATGCATTTGGCGACGAATCACCACTTCGGTGCATGGACACAAAGCTTTCCAAAGAAGCCAAGTACTGTCGGCTCTGAAAGTATCCGGACATGAGCGTGTTCCACGAGGCCACGTCTCTCGCGGGCATTCTACCGAACAGCTCCACGGCATCGCTCAGTCGTCCGAGCTTGGCGTACCCATTCAGCATGACGTTGTGGGTGATGACGTTGGGGTGGGCGATGTCCGTCAGAAGCAGGCGGCGGGCGTCGGGGAGGGCTCCGCAGGAGAGGTAGGCGTGGAGGAGCGTGTTCTGTAGGAAGACGGCGGACGCGAGGCCCACGGCAACGAGGCGGCCGTGCAGCGCGCGGGCGCCGGTGAGCGCGCCGCGTGCACCGCACGAACGCAGCGCGTCGGCAAACGCCTGCGTGACCGCCATGTGGGAGGCAACCGCCGGAGGAGGAGGCGGCGGTGGCGGCCATGGGGACGCCACCATTCAAACGATTGCGGCCTTGCGCTATGCTATGCGTGCTCCCAGAAGAAGCGAAATCGCATGGTCCAATTCGGCCCATGAAATTTGGTTGCGGGTTGCCGCCTTGCCGGGTTGGAGAAACATAAGCACCGAAAATACGCCATCTCAAAATGAAAGCGTAACATATTTAGGGTGGACTATTTCACCCCTAAAGTATAAAACCGGATTTTCTACCCCTAAACTTTCTAAAACCGATCAAATAACCCCAAACGGTTTTAACGATGGTTTTGCTGCAGTAACGGTGGTTTCATTTTTTCTTTTTTATTTATTTCTGCTAAATCTTTGAAAAATCATAGTAAATCAGAAAAAATCATAAAATAGAAAATCTAATTTTATTGGACTCCACATGAGTAGATCTATATAGTGAATATATAATATGGTATGTTTTAGTACAAAGTTTTTAATGTAGCTTTAGATTTATGTTTTTTTGTAATTAAATAGAATAATTAATAGCTGTAGTTTCTATGGTCCAATTGTGATAAATTTTTTATGGTGGACTAATTATTATATGCTTAAACTGTAGTAAAAATTCCATACACATTAGATCATGTATAACTTAGTTATAAATTTATTTAGGTTTATGCTTGTTAAACCTATGCTTTATCTATAACTAAGTTATAAATGATCTAACGAATATAAAATTTTTACTACAGTTCAAGCATACAATAATTAGCCTATCATAAAAATTATCTAAAGCTATAACAAAACTTTGTATTAAAACATACTATATTATATGTTCACTGAGTAGATCTACTCATATAGAATCCAATAAAATTAGATTTTTTATTTTATAATTTTTCTATGATTTACTATAATTTTTTAAAAATCAGCAGAAATAAATAAAAATAAAAAAATAAAATTACCGTCACTGTATCAAAACTATCGTCGTTTGGGTTATTTGACCGGTTTCAGAAAGTTAGAGGTAGAAAATCCGGTTTTATAACGTGAGGTGAAGCAGTCCACGCGATGAATAGTTTGGGTCGTGTAGACTTTTTTCCGTCTTCCTTGTCTCTCGTACTCGCGCGTGGAGTCTCCGAACTTCCCATTCGGCAGCGAGGAAACCAAAGCCGGGGAACTTCTGATCCGGTGTTAGGGGACAGTGGTTTGGCGCGAGGCCATGGAGGGATCCCTGGAGGCGCGGCCCGGTGTCCTCCTCGTCGGCGCCCCGGGCGTCGGCAAGCGAACCATCCTCTCCCGTGAGATCTCGCTGTCCTCCTTTCCTTATGTTTGGGTTTCCTTCTCCCGATTTGAATGCGAAACATCGAGTGGGTAGAGTTGTTGAACTATTTAGGATCTGAATCAGATGTGTTCGCGTCGTGAGCAGGAGGAGAAGATCCCGTGGTCCACCTGTGATTTGATTTTTTTTAGTGGACCAAGTAAAACGGGTGTTGATTCGGAGTAGATAGAGAAGAGAAGACACAAGATGACAAGCTTGTACTGTTTTAGCTGACAAATTAACGCTTCTAGTTTCAACCATTACCTTGATAATTGATGAATTCGTTGGGCTGTGGAGTAGATATAGATATTTAAGTTTACGTGCTTTGCTAAAATAAGATATTACTCTGATATTCCAAATTTTACTGTTCATAATATTTATATGTGGTTGTGCTTTGTTATTTCCTGACCATTTTCATTTCACCATGAACTTCAGGGTTGCTTGCAGCGGAAATACCTGACGTGCATGACTTATCATCCGGTGTGCTGTGTCAGGGGTATGTAATAGCATCTTGTCAAATTACATTTTTGTCTGTGAGAAATGTCAAATACTCCTACTTATATAGAAGTAGAAAGCATTGTTTTCTGTTAAATCTTCTTCTAACACATGATATAATTTATTTTGCTACTGATTGCCATGCAGGTGGACAATTGAAACAAAGTATTATTCAGCTGATCTTTCCATCTGGACAGCAAATCTTGGTGAAGAATTTTCTCTTGGTTCCCTCCCTCATCTAGACCGGCTGGCGGCCCTCGTTATGGTCTTTGATATGAATGATGTCCGTACTGAACCTGTGTTCTCATTCAACCTTATTGTGCTTTCTGTCTTAGCGTTTAAAGATTCTGAACCTTATAATTTTCAGAGTTCAATTTTTTATCCTCAGTGCTACAGTAGGGTAACAGCCTTAACTAATTATGCAGGAATCCACCTTGCTTACTCTGCAAAGCTGGGCTGCCAATGTTGATATCCAGAGGTTTGAGGTCTTGTTATGCATTGGAAATAAAGCAGATCTTGTACCTGGTCATAGCGCACATATAGAATATAGGAGGCGTATGCTAATGCTTGGGGAGTCAAGTTCTGATCCACACCCTGATTATTTCGATTTTGGGATAAATGAAAGTGAGGGTTGTAGCTTGTTATCTGAGGAAGAGCCATGCATAGAGATCAGAAACTCTACTGCAAAGTGGTGCATTGAGCAGAACATAGAATATATTGAGGCCTGTGCTTCCAATGCTGACTTTGATAAGTGTAAGTTGTCTCCTCGGTTGTAAACCTGTAACTGTTAAAGTTTTTTCTCCTCAAGTTTCTACACTTTGCCATTAGGCTTTTCTTATTTCCAGTAATCAATCTATTACCATGAGCTCTAAATTGAGCATCAATTAATTATTTTATACCCAATGAAAACTTATATCTTTTATGGACTCCAATAGAAGAAGGATTATATCCTATAGGAGCCGTGGTTTTTTCTATCTGAATTGATGTTTATTCAAACTAACAGGTCTATCAGTGGATGGTGATAGCCAAGGCTTAGAGCGACTCTTTGGAGCTCTTTCTGCACATATGTGGCCTGAAATGATTCTGAAATCTGGAAACAGAATAACTGCCCCATCCTTGGTTGAAAAAGAAGGTAGTTAAATGCCATAAATGAGTAAATTGGAACTGATGATTGCTGATCTGTGCCTTACTTATTCTGCACTATTGAAAAACTATGGGACGGCATGGCATGCTTAGAAAGTTTCTATATTAAGTAATTTCAGCTGTTAGAATTTGCTGTCCATCTTTTACATAAAATGTGTTGTGAAATCTTTGCACCAGTAAACTACTTTAAATTATTGAATATAAAATAATGCACTACATGTCCCTGATTATTCATTTTCATTCCGACAGAATCTACGGATGATGAATCCAACTATGATTTTGAGTACGAGGTCCTGTCCCATGGATCTGATGACCAGTGGGAATTTGTTGGCGAGACAAGTACATCCAGAAGCTTTGAGAGATCAAATGAGGCTGATGGGACGCAGGATCACACACATCAAGTTGTGAAGGCCGGTACTGACTCTTCAGCATCCAACCCTCTCCCGAGTGCCATGTCCACAGAAACTGCTGAAGAAAATACTGTAACTCGGACCAACAAAACCGACAATAGTGATCATGTGGACACGACCACAGCATATAGCACTGATGATCATCAAAGTGATCTTCCAGAGGCTAACCATCTTTTTGAGGACGAGCATTATGGTCTGGATGACCTGGAGAAAATCATGTCGGAGATTGGTAACATGCGATCAAACCTAAGGCTCATGCCTGACTTCCAAAGGAGGGAGATGGCTGCAAAGCTAGCCATGAAAATGGCAGCCATGTTTGGTGGTGATGAAGAATAGGCATTTGAGGATATCTAAGGCAATTCATGTAATTCCACCTTACTGCTGATTCCCAGACAGGGTTGCAGATGATGGAAAGATGGTTTTGTACAAGCCGATGAGCCTCTCGGCATGACGGCACGGCACCTAGGGCCTTTCTCATGATAATGTCTTTTTCTTTGGCGAAAATTTTGTGCCTATTGGGCGTTCTATATAGCCTTGGAAGATGTATTATTATGAACTTTAACTCCCTTGAATCCTTCAGTGGAAAACTTTCTGAACTATGTTATGGTGCAATAGGAAAATGATGGAATTGTAGAACCGCAGACAAAAAAAAAAAGATAACTTTACAAGTTATTGTATTTCCAAACTTCAGCGGATGAAAAACAGAGTGCATAGTTTGCATTTTAAATACCTCTGATAGAGGAAATACGTTAGGCGGGGTGGACTACATCCAGTGAATGAGGAGTATCTGTATTGATTTATTCTGCACAGAGTACTCAGTTCGATGTCAAGTAGAGGGGATGAAATGTGTGTCCGTCTTTGTCCCCGGTCTAAGTTCTAGTCTCAGGCTCCGGGTATATGGTTACAAACATGCAGCCCCTGACAATCAACGATAGTGTTGCTTAGCTATTTACAATCACATCCGACTCATGGGTTCACTATTGAGATAAGTGTGATTCCTGTGCTGGAATTGTCCCCTGCTTAGTCGAAACCGTGCAAATGGCAGTGCAGCGCAGGCGCAGCACATAGATTAACACCTCAGTCGTGTTTGTCCTAGGAGTCGGTTATGGCATTAGTGAAGCTACCCAGTACCCATGTACTTGTCAGAATAAATATCCATTCACAACACGTCAAGCGACTTCCATATTAACTGCTCACTATGTAAACCGGTAAGCCCACTGTTCCAAAACTTGTCTATCTACAGCTACAGCCTAAAAGCTGATAACACTATGCAACAAAGCAAATATCATCAAAGAGCTGAAGTACACAAATCTTATTGCCCTTCCGGCCCATTTGATTGTAAACTTCCATCAGAGCTATGTTTACCAGACTCCATAGACACTTGTCTATCTTGATTATCAAACTTCGAGCTCTCAAGATTTTCAGATGGCTTGCCTGATGATCTCATTGATCTCTCATTACGCTGCATACTCGTTGGATCTGAAGGGAGTTTGGTAACCTGTAAAGCATCGTTGGGATTCAGAATCATTATTCTGGAAGGCGGGTGGTTAACAAAAGTATGTGTGATTGGTTCTTTTGTCAGACTAGGCTTGGAGCTTTATCAATATAATCAATTTTGATTTGACAGAAGGGAGGATCTAATGGATAATATTGTTGTCATTTTAAATGTAAAGAAGATCATGTTCATCGGCAAAGCACTCACAGCATTTGAAGCCTCTAGCCTTGCCTGCAAAGCTTCATGCTCAGCCTTAACACGGGATGGGACGCCATCCTTTTGATAGACATTCTGTTTGGCGGTCTCCTCATCTACTTCACTTGAAGCAGCAGCAAAAGGATGGTTTGCTGGGATCCATCTAACTGTATCTGGATCAACATCTGGAGGTAAGGAATCACCTTCCCTGAGAAACACGGTTGGCCTTTTCCACTGATATGCACGTGATCTCCTCTTCTGATGCATTTCTTGTTGCTCCTTCGTAAGCCTAACAGGAGCCAAACGGTACTCCTTGCCAAACATTTGTGCAGTAGATGTGCCCTCATCAATCTTGACTAATGGATTATTGAAAGGATCATCGTATGTGCGGAGCTTTGCACTGCAGGAAAGGAATTACTTCAGTCATGATTATTGCACAAGTCAAAGGTTTATAAGTTCACAGAAAAGCTTCATTTAACCATTTATATCTGCATTGAAATGAACCATGCAATTAGTTTCTGAAAGTTGAATTCCCGTGCCCATACCAGGAACCAGACTAACATGTGAAAACTATGGTGAGGCTTTACAATGGCATGGAACAAGTAAATAGGGACAGTAACTCCTCACAAGCATAAGCACAATGATAAGATCACTTAACAGAAAATTAATTAGTAGACAATGGGGCATGACCAAGTCACATAGACAAAGTTTCAAGTCTTATGTTACAACATGATCATTAAAACAGAGGCTACAGTCCAAACGATAATCAAGCATCCATAAACCCAGCAATACATCAACGAGAATACAAAATGCAACTTCAAGGAAATGAAGGAATTAGTAACATACGTCCCTCGTTGCCCTGATTTTAACTGTCCACGCCTTACTAGATCAGCAACAGAACCTCTATTATCATGCTCTCGACTTCTAATGATAACCTGCCTTGCAGCAGCAGCCAAAAATGCAATGCCAACACAGAAACCAGCAACAAAATTTGGGCTAATGCTTTTCTGGATCTGCATGAAAAGAAAAAGTAAGAACATGAAGTACACAACATGGAAACTGGTACAACTCAAGGATGAGCATGTTAAAGCAGAAAACGTTATTGCTTATGGTAAAAAAGAAAAGGAAGGCACACAATAAAAGAAATAAATTGTCTGCATAGTTTAAAACCAATTCCCTGATGTACTGAAACTTGTTGATGACATTTATGGTTTGCTGGATGAGGATCACGGACAGAGAAACAAGGGATGTCTAATCACATATGATAGTATTCGGCATTCAGTGTCTTCAGCTTATCTATGCAGCCACGAGTTTCATGCCACTGTGTACTAATCAATTCAACAGATCCTCCGTCCCAATTAATATCAATTTGCTACTTAGTTGTTCATAGACGATCATAGGGAACACAACTGTGTTTTGCTTTTGCACTCGTTCAAAAACCTCCCTCACACTCGTCGCAATTTATCTACTAGCCAAATATATGATATCCCTCCTCTCCACAGCAATTACAATCTCCCCTTCACAGCAATTGCCATCTCGTGCTGACACAAACCAATCCCGCAATCCAAATGTAAAAACAAAATACCCAGAGAGGGAGAGGTAAGGGGAGTCCTTACCGAAGCAACAGCAGGAGGCACGGAGGCGACGAGCCCCCTCAGATCTCCCACCCTGCTCTGCAGAGCCCCCAGCTTCCGCTCCCCGCCTGCGACGTCACTGGCGTTGCTCGACGCCGAAGCCCTAATCGGCCGCGGCCACCTCACCGCCCTCCCGCGGAACAGCCGCGGAGGGAGGAAGAGGCGGAACGGGAGGGAGACGGCGACGGAGGCGGTCGCCATTGTCGCCCTCACATGGATGGAGAAGCAGAAGGTAACCAAGGTTAGGACTCAAGAGGCTTTGGTGCTGTGGGACTCGGTGTGCTCAAGGCCCGAGGTTGGGGATGGTCAGAGACGGAGGCTGCCAGTGCCATGGCAAGAGACTGGCGGCGTTCACTTCCACTGCCCTGTCCAGTGAACGTCACATACCGGGCCGGAGTGCAGAGCGAGCTCGAGAAAGCCCATGGGCCTCCATGCCTTATTAGCTCCTTTGTATATAGGAAAAAGTCAATTTTGCCTCTCTTACACCGGAAAAGTTAGATTTTCTCTCTCAACTCTCTGAAACCAGAAATAGTTCCTCCCCTCCTCCATCCAAACCGGTCACTTAACCCCTGCTCCCTCCAAACCGGTCACTTAACCTCCGTGGCTGTTTCCTTGGTGGTTTTCTTTTTCTTTTATTTTTATTCTAGCTGAATTTTAAAAAATTATAGTAAATCACAGAAAAATCATAAAATAGAAAATTTAATTGTGTTGGACTCCATATGATTAGATCTACATAGTGAATATATGATATACTATGCTTTAACATAAAGTTTTTGCTGTAACTTTACATCTATGTTTTTTGTAATTAATTCATAGCTGTGGTTTCTTTGGTCCAATGGCGGCGAAATTTTTATGGTGAGCTAATCATTGCATGCTTGAGATGTAGTAAAAATTTCATGTTCATTAAATCATGTGTGACTGAGTTATAGATTTATCTAGGTTTATGTTGACTTTTGCGATAGCTAAGGGAGGCAAAATGATTTTTTTCCTTGTATATATACATCAAGTTTTCAGTTACAACTTCTAGGCTTTTTAAACAAACTGGCACTAGTTGTGCCAATTTCTATCTAATACTGTAGAGTAGAAGACAGCTTCTGCCGGTTACCAACTGCAAGATGATACGAGTTCAGCTCTGCTGTGTTTTCACGATAATTAAGCTCAGTAGTTTGCCGTTTGACCAATCTAAAGCCATTGGCGCTTTTGGTTTGCAGGACCAAACGGTCTATGAGTGATCAACCTATGTCCGAACCTATGTAACAGTTTGATTTAAGTCATGAAATAACCTGATTCGTCATTTGTTCATTCTCTATAGCAATAATTACAGGCTAACATGCACAACTGCTTAGTTCGGTGAAAATTCGCCGGGTCAACAGATGTCGAACCAACCCATGTCGTATGGAGCCGTATGGAGCCAACCACTAAACCAAACACGCTGTACGGCTCCGATGACTTTGTATGTACAATAGTCTATGCGATGACTTTATTGTACTACTAGATGCTAGCAACCTCCCTGTTTACAACAGATAAGTTCAGGAGAAGTTTGCGTAGTCAAAGTCTCTTCTGGGCTTCTGGCGTTGGGTCGCATTGCTGTGAAGTTTCTGCAACGCAAAAGTCTAAATACGCCTGGTCATTGCGTTCACAATGCCAAACAACACGATTCAATGCACGCATGTTTCCTGATGATGGGCATGGGCTACGAAAGTAAGACTTCTACGTGTTCGTCGCGATTTTGTGGCCCTCATTCATCAAGTACATGAGGCATATAACCCAGAGAATTAGAGAGAGTTCGCCGGAAACGGTAGGTAGCCATGGCGTCCCCGTCCCATACCGGAATCATGCGGTGCTTCGCTCTGCTCGCTTCTGCAACTCTTGCCATCCTGATCCTCTGCGGCACCTGCAGCTGCTTGCACTTCAGCTACCCCTCCTTCGGCACCGCCAATGAGGCCGATTTCAGCTTCAGCCCCGGCGCCGGCATCGCAGACGGAGCCCTGCAGATCACGCCGAGCACCGGAGACCTGAGCCACCGGTCGGGGAGAGTCTGCTACGCGCGGGAAACCCTCAAGCTGTGGAACCGCAGGGGGACGGCACTGACGTCGTTCAGGACGGAGTTCGTGCTCAACATCCTCCCGCGGAACGGGACCGGAGAAGGCATGGCATTCATCCTCACAAACAACCCGGAGCTGCCCCGGAACAGCAGCGGGCAGTGGCTGGGACTAGTGAACAGCCAGACGGACGGCTCGCCGGCGAACCGGATCGTGGCCGTGGAGTTCGACACGAGGAAGAGCGGCAAGGACGACCACGACAACAACCATGTCGGCCTCGACGTCAACAGCGTCACGTCCGCCAGCGCGTATCCTCTCAGCAACCTCTCCATCGTGCTGTCAAGCGGCGCTGATGTACGGGTCACCATAGAGTACGACGGTGCAGCGCTGAGCATAGTCGCGGTGCAGACGTACAGCTTCATATATTCTTGGGCCGGTGACCTGTCGCAGTATCTGACGGACGACATCACCGTCGGCTTCGCGGCTTCGACCGGCGACTTCACCGAGCTGAATGAGATCAAGTCTTGGAATTTCACCACGCTAGGCGACGATGCAGACAGAAGATGGCGACATAGGAAGAAGATGAGATTGCTTCTCGCCTACCTGATCCCGTTCGCCATCGCCGGATCGTTCCTGGCGTTCTGGGCGTGGAGAAGGCTGACGCGGCCGAGAAGGCTAGCCTACCGCAACCTCGAGGAGATGATCGACGCGCAAGGCCCGGTCAGGTTTAAGTTCAGGGAGCTGAGGAATGCTACGGCCAACTTCAGCTCCGACCGCAAGCTCGGCAGGGGCGGCTTCGGCACCGTGTACCTCGGCTACCTGAAGAGGCTGGGCGTGGAGGTGGCCGTGAAGCGGGTGATGACGAGCGGCAACTCCAATCGCGGCGAGCAGGAGTTCGTGGCGGAGGTGAACTCGATCAGCAAGCTGTCGCACCGCAGCCTCGTGAAGCTCATGGGGTGGTGCCACGAGAGAGGCGAGCTGCTGCTCGTCTACGAGTATTTCCCCATGGGCAGCCTGGACAGGCACCTGTACGCCGCCGATGCCAGAGCAATAAGCAACGCGTCTCCGTCGCCATCGGAGACGACGTCGTCAGCAACGCTTGAGCTGCTGACGTGGGAGCGGCGGTACAGGATCATCCGCGGCGTGGCGTCGGCGCTGGAGTACCTGCACCACGGGAGCAGCAAGCGGATCCTCCACCGTGACGTGAAGGCGAGCAACGTGATGCTGGACGGCGAGTACGAGGCGCGGCTGGGCGACTTCGGCCTGGCCCGCGTCATCCAGCGCGACGGCGCGACGCACCACTCCACGCAGGCGGTGGCGGGCACCCGCGGGTACATGGCGTACGAGAGCTTCTTCACCGGCCGCGCCAGCCTCGACACGGACGTGTTCGCGTTCGGGGTGTTCGTCCTGGAGGTGGTCAGCGGGAGGCGGCCGAGCAGCCCCGTGGCGTCACGGTCGTACCGCGACGGCGACGGCGACGACGAGGCGAGCTTCGGTCGAGGCCGGCAGCAGCCGCCCATGCACATCGTGGACTGGGCGTGGCGCCTGTACGGCGAGGGGAGGGCGCAGGACGCCGCCGACGCGGCTCTGGGCGGCGAGTTTGACCCGGCGGAGGTGGACCGCGCGGTGAGGCTGGCCCTGGCGTGCGGCCACCCGAACCCGAGGGAGAGGCCGTCCATGCGGACGTCGGTGCAGGTGCTGGTCGGTGGAGCCGAGGCGCCGGAGCCCCCGCTCCTGAAGCCTGCGTTCGTTTGGCCGCCTTTCGGCGAGCGGCAGGAGATCGAGCTGGCGCATGTCGGGGTGCTCTTCACCGGAGGCGGAGGGCACTCCAGTTTCTGTTCTCTGTCCTCCTCCTTCACGGGAAGGTGAGGAATTAGCGAGGATTATTTGCACATCTACGTAGATGATACAGAGTTCACGAAATTTGTTTGGTCTGTCAAGATGGATCATGAATTGTTTATATTTTTCAAGTAAAATATGTTCTTGCTTTGTAACCAGAGAAAATCATTCTAATTTTTTCAAGCTTTATATTAGAAGAAGAATCACGCCCCCACTAGCGCTCAGAGGATAGCTATCAGCCTGTCACCCATGAAACGGAATGGGCGAATGGCCCGCCCGAGGACTCGCGGCTGTCTTGTCTGTTGTCTCCAGCGGGCCGCGGCGACCACGAACCCAACGCTACGGGCCGACGGCGCACCAAGCTCTCACACAGTCACACGTGATGCGCGGGTCTACGCGGACGCGGCCGCTTTTCTCAGCCTGCCAGAGCATATTCGTTTGCTTGTATACGATCGTGGATTATAAGCTGAAATAATATTTTTCTCTCACATTAAATCAGCTAGCCGTAAATAATCCACGATCATTTATGGCCTGCCGAACGTGCTTGTGTCCACGCAACTTTGGTTGCGATCGAGGCCAGCCGGACGACTGGAATTGGTTGCCTACATCACTTGCACACTGCCAACTTGCGTCCCCCGTCTAATTCTAAAAAAACTTGGGTCCCCGTCCCTACCGGTAAGTTTTAACGGCCAGGTAACCTTCTGCCCGAGTAGATTTTCCGGTTCAATGTCATTGGACTTGCAGCCAGCCAGCCAGCCACTGATGTTGGGTCTGAATGTCCGATCACGCTCATGCTAGAAGTAGGTCGGACGACGAGCATGGCAGACAGGCAGAGTTGCCACTTCGCTGTACTATTCAGCAAGTTTTCGGTCATCGCAGTCATTTTGGCGTCATGGTCAGGTAAATCCTGTGTGTAAACCTTGGCGCCACTTTCGACCCACTGCGGTGGTCAGTGGACAGGGGTCACCGCTCGCCAGTGCAACACAACAGTTAGTGCCCGAGTCAGCATGGCAAACTGCCACAGTGCCATGCCATTCCTTTCCGGCTTTCCGGCTTCCCCAACGTGTTGCATTGACCCGTGGATGCGAAGTCAGCATGGGATCGTGCACTTCCTGTTTGCAGATTAATTGATAATTGCCACTGCGGATTACTGAGACAAAGTTGCCAGCCGACCACCCATCCCACTGAACAAGCGTCTTCGTCTTATTTTAATCATCCATCCAGTGATACTCGAGGCTTGAATTGATCCACAAAGTGCCAGTGCCAGGTGGATAAACTTTTTCTTCCTGCAGTGCAACTTAGATATGATCCACAATTCCACATCCACCAGTGGAATCCAAATTCTGAAACTTTTTTTATGACAAGCTAGCAGGAAAGAATAGAAGGGGAAGGCTCTGAACTTTTTATCTACTACTAGTGGTTCGTATTCGTACCAATCAACACCAACCAAGGCCAGCGTACCACTCCCATCCCAGCGCAAATAAAGCACCCGATGCATAAAAAAACTCAGAAACAAACTCGTATCTTATCCCATATCCCTGCCATTAAACATTTAAACTACTGTCCATTGGACCTTTTTGCATTGATCGGCGTATCTCATTTCAGGGATCGGATTAGGTTGACCTATGCTGTGTGTGAGTGCTCCTGCAACCTGCAAGAGTTCTTCTGCGTTTCTTTTTGCCCTTTTGTGCCGACTTGGCACGCTGCACTTTGCGCTTTCAATCCAGCTCCTAAACAAGGTGGCATGTGCGCTATTAGGTCTGGCAGAGAGTGCGCGTTGTGTGCTTGGGCGTTGAACTCCAACTGGGCTAAAGTGATGAGCGTCCGCCCAACCACTGTCGTCAGCGTTGAACCCCGGGGCGCTGGTGCTGCTTTGCTTGCTTCATCCACGTGCCCTGATCAGAATATGCCGACAGGGACAATCATGCAGTGCAATGCAAGCACAAGAACCAGGATCACTGGATCAGGCTTGGTTCCGCGGCGGCGGCGGCGGCAGACGGCGGAGGAGGTCGCCGTACCAAACTCTACCACGCGACAGCGAACGTTTTGTCATGTCATGGTGATGAACCACCGATCTCCGGTGGGAATCATCACCACGCCAACCGCCAAGGGGGTCCCCGTCCATGTGGCATCTTTCATCACTCCACAGTTCGTACTGCCATGCCATGTGCTAACTCATCACTGTGCAGTAGGACTAATGCGTTGAAATCTTCAAATCGACACAGCGCAACCTTGACTGCTCGTAATAAGTCCTAATTTAGCCGTACAACTTCTCAATCAAACTGTGTTTAGCACAAGTAGTCCGAGCCCAAAAGGGTTGGAGTTGGAACCAATGTACAGTGCTGTCTAGCCCCAAAAGAATGCAATTTTAGGTTTAGTCAAATTAGTCTAAATAATATCTTATAAAAATATATCTCATAATAAGTTTAATGATAATTATTTGATAACAGAAATATTAGTAATTTTTATTAAAAATTAAACAAACTGAGGATGTTTTGATTTAACACTCTCACGTGACCTCAGAGCAGAGCAGAGCAGCTGTACGGCGATTGATTTTTAGAGAAGGTGGCAATGTCATATTCCCTCGGGGATCAAAAAACGATGACGTCGACTTGCTAAATATCAAGATGAAAAGGAACACATGCTGCCATTCTCGGTTCACAGCACCAAGAAAATAGGCATCATGCATTCCCGAGTAGTTAGGCCATGCGAAATACATTTCGCATTCCAGGGGAGCTGATTGCATGTGAAATCGAGTTACCCAGAATCCTGTGGTAAACACACTATCACCCAATTGAAACGGAGATCATCCTTACCAAAGCTCATTGCATGCATACTAATTAATTAATTAGTCGAGTATTTACAAATTGTACAGAGCTGGTACTACTACGCTGCAGCGTTTCAGCTGCAACAAACACTCTTTATCACCCAATCGAGAGCCATGAAATGATCCCCCAACTTCCTCATTCCCAGATTGCTACGCCTACGCTACGCATTACCAACCAGAGGCACAGACAGGCACTACTGAAATCTACTACGATCAGTAGACGAAACCGCAAGAGGCGAGGATGGAATTTAACCGAAAGGATTGCTTCGCTTTCGGATTGGACGATTCCTCTGCCGCCTACGCCAGGAACGGCGGCATGGCGCTGTAGTAGGTGGGCTTCCACCCAGCGTCGTCCCCGTCCTGGGGCCGCGCGCCGCAGCGGCGGCACCGCTCGCCGGGAGGCAGCTGGAGGGACAGGATCCGGCGGCAGGAAGGGCAGGACGAGTGGCCCCGCAGCCACTTGTCGATGCAGGCGGCGTGGAAGGCGTGGCCGCACTGGGGCAGCACGCGCATGGACTCGCCCTCCTCGAACTCCGCCAGGCAGATGGCGCACTCCGCCGGCTCCCCCCCTGACTCCGCCGCGTCCCCTCCTGCGGCGGATGCCGGCGCGACGTACGGCACGGTGGGGATCTTGCGGAGCACCGACTTCTTGACGCCCCTGTTGGCCGCCGCCTGCGCGCGGCCGCGCCCGCACGCGCACCGCGCCACGAGGCCGATGCCGAGCACGGTGATGAGCGCGCAGAGCAGCGAGGCGAGCACGATCACGACGTCGTGGTCGTCGGGCCTGTCCGACCCCGCCGCGCCCACCGGGCTGCTCCCCCACATCAGCTTCCTCGCCACCCCGTGCATCCTCGCTCGCACTGTTCGCTCACGGGCGGGCTTATCGTCGCAGTCGCAGTCGCAGTCGCAGTCGCAGGGGAGGAGGAAGCTGACAAAGTGTGTGTGTGTGTGGGAAGGGGAGCGAGGGGTGGCCCTACCTTTTATATATAGAAACAGATCCCGGTGTCTCTGTTTGCTGCCTTTCGGAGGAGCGGATAAATAAATAAAAGCAGCCAATCTCCGGGGTTTAGGGTGTGTGAAGTGTACTATAGGAGTATACTACAAAAATAGCGTCTTCTCCGACGTGGTTTTCCTACGTTTTGGACCTCTTTCCATGCTGGCTTCGGTGTTTTTCTCGCTTTGAAACTGTTCATACGAGGAATATGCTCCCAATATATATATATTTAAAAGCCAAAAAGATGGCCAGCTCCTCGGCCTGCGCCTCTATACACCTCGGCTTACATGTTTTACACCGCGCGATCTGTTGGTTGACGGCCACCGTGCCTTTTGTCGGTAGGTGGGTGCCCGATTCTCTAACTGTTCTCTCCCCTTACCTTTGAGCTTCTCGGTTTGGCTTCTGTCCGAATCCACTTCTGCCTTCGTTTCTGTGACCCTGCCTTCCGATTCGGCCATCAATAATTGCGTCCTCGGCTTCTCCCCAATCGGCCTGCTGTCATTTTCTCTTCCCTTCCCTCGGCCTATTGCTCCGCTGCTCACCTGCTCTCCTCTCCTTCCGCCTCCTTCGCCGCCGGCGCTTCTTTGTACGCTGCCGCTGCTGCCCCTCCTCGGCGGCCTCGCGCCGCCGCAGGCTCGCGCCACCGCAGGGCCTGGGGTGCGGGCCCGGCTCCGCCTCCTTGGGGCTGCCCAGCATTCTACTGGGAGCCGTCGTCGGGGCCTACGGACGGCCGTCGCGGTTCCGCCGTCTAGGGAAGCGGTTGTTCCCGCGGAGAGCCTCGCTGTCGTACTGTTGCCTCTCTTCTGTCTTATCCACCCCTCTGCGCTGCATGCGGTCCGGTTCGCTCTTCGGTGTGCCAATGTCTGATTTGGTTGCTTCGTTGCCCATGTAGGTTCCCCTCGTTGTTGCTGCTGCGTTCATTGTTGACACACGCCTCTGAGTTGTGGCCAGGGGTCGCTGCTCCGCCGTTCAGCCACGCGTCTGTGCCACCGGAGAATCTCGCCGTCTTCCAGTTGGTGCGCGTCGTCCAGTTGGTGCGCGCTGATTTTATTCACCTGCTTCCGTCTCATTGTGTGTTATAGATGCGTTTCGGTTCTCTGTTTCCTATGCCCTTGCCTGATTCGACCGCTCCGTTCCCCCTGCAGGTTCCCGTCGGCGCCGTTGTTGTCCCTGTTGGTTGCCTGTTCTTTCCAGGTCCGTTCTTCAGCCCGCCTGCCTTGTGCGTCTCCTTTTCTTATGTTCATCTAAGATATTATACATCCTCACTGATGCAGCGTTTTGGGTTTCTTATCTTGCACGAACGTCATGTTCGTGTAGGCTTGCGTGAGTTTAGAATTTAAAAAAAAAAGGGGGGTTCTGTGTGTTTTGGACAAAACATCAAAAACAAGGGAAAAAATGTTATGTTTCCGCATGTCCTACTTAGCTGTTTTACAAGCTGTGGCGCAGCATTGCTGCCTTTCTTATGTCTCCGTTATACGGCAGACAGTAGAGGATGGGACTAATTTGTATGGTGTTGAGCTGCAGCTGCCCCAAGCCCCCAACACGCTGCTCAAGGCCCATCTGGCACCACACTTTTCTTCTGGGCTCCCCCGGGTTTACCAGCCTCTTCTGCTTATGAGACTGCATCTTTGCAAGCCCTGGTACACTTACAAGCCACGTTTGGTTTCATTATAGCCGATGACAGTATTCACGGTTTATTGTTGTACAGGAATTTAGCTCGCCATCTTTTCCCAATTGCAAATAGAGGTATCCACCTAGCTAGGCTGGTTATTGCTACTTCCAGTGATGCTGGCGCACCCTGTCCGCTGCTCCTGGCAGTTGCGCAGCAGCTAATTGATCAAGTAGGTTCCGTTCCAGACGGAATGGTGTTTTAGCGTCTGATGGTGCTCTCCAAATTTTTTTTACCTGTTTTCCTAACCTTTGTTTCGTGGTTCATGCTTCCCGCTTGTCTTCACAGCATGTTACACCTTTTTCTTTCCTGTATGTTGACTAGGTTTCCCACGGTTCCTCTCAGTTTGCTTCAATGTTTCATAGTCGTCAGTTTAGTTCCCACAGCAGTGTGCCTTTCTCATTTGTGCCTAATTTACTGGCCCTCGATAAGTTCATGATTCCTCATTCCTGGCTAATTGACTCATCCACACCGACTGCATGCTTTGTTTTAGTTTCTTTGCGTATGTGTTTGTTCTGTTCTTACGTGCTTCGACCACCCTTTGTCTATAACAACCTGCCTGGGTCTATCAACAGGCAGCAACTCATATACCACAGTCACAGGAACTATGCGATCCACTGGACGAACTAACCCTTACCATTAGGGATGAAAACGGATCGGATACAGACGGATATCACCGATATTACATTTGTTTTTATATTTCTGCCCGGATTCGGATTCAAATACGGATAGTGTCAACTATGTCGGATAGGATACGATTGGATATCGACATCATAAATATGTGATTTGAGTATTCGGATACGGATACGGTATCGGATGTTGGATATCCGGACTCGGATACGGACATATCTCAACCCCTCTAAACGAATTCGGTTTCGAATACGGTCGGAAAATATCCGTACCGTTTTCATCCCTACTTACCATAGACTACCATCACAAAAACGTGCAAAAGCTGCATGGATACTATGAAACCAACAAGGTACGCTTCTAACATCCAGCTAGGTGTCTCATCTACTACCGCTACCTCACATATTCAGAAATAATGGATGCCTATGCTTTCAGCAAAAATACATCTCAACCAGACTGTAGACAGAAACGCCGAGCCTAGCAGGCAACCGCTGGGATTGGATGAATGCAACAGAAGAATGATGTACATCAGCATCATCATGCATCGCCTATCACCAGACCTTCACCAGCACCACCACACATCGGCAGCGCTACTACCACCGAAGACAACTATTTGTGTACGCCGGCTTAGAGATCAGCTACCGTGTATAGCTTTTCCACTATAAAATACTTATCCCTGTAATATATTTCAATAGACCTGTATAACCTCTGAACGTGCTACCGCGCGAGCACGCGGAATCGCGCGCCAATCGACTAGTATGTCTATACTCTTCGAGCAATCGAGCTTTGTGTTGCCTACGACGAAACGAAGCTGGATGCAAAACTAATTTGAGGTAGCGTGGAGTATATGTATATCCATTCATTCAGAACAGGAGAAAAAAACAGATTTTTCTGGCTTTAAGGTGTCAAGCGTAGCGTAAGACAACACGTTATTTGGACACACTTGATCTATTCATTCAAATTTAGAAACTTCTGGAATCATTGCGTGCAAAAGATCAAAGGGGGATCGGGTCCTTTCTAATCTTATGGTTTGAAAAGTCCGCCATATGGATAAACTAGTGATGTACCTAGATAATATTTATATTATTCAGAGAAATGAACGAAAATAGGATTTAGTACTAGTTGGACGGTGGCTTCATTGATGACTTTGTGTTCTTGCTTATTTCCGTGGCAAATGTTAAGCGTGTATTAATACTATCACACGAAGGATCAAATCGTCGAGCCCAATGTAATCTGTCTAATTATAGCTTCATAAGCCTTGTACGGTAGCACTGTGCTCTCTTCTTGGCGACAAAGGAAATGTGATAGCAATTTCATGTATGTACATTAAGCAACCGACGAATCCATACGGTACATTCCCCTATATCGGTACCAGAACAAAACGTACGTATGCATTTGCAATCAATGTCTTACGGTCCATTCCCCTATCGACGATGAAAGCACACGTAAGAGCTTCACGTGCAACGACGGATCGCCCATGATTTTCTCTCCAGTGTAAGTGTGTAACGTCTAGCGACGAACCAGTGTGCAGCTAGCCGGCTAGTCCGGCAGCAGTGCTGCAGCACCCGGGATGCAGATGGGCACACTTTTACAGAGACCGACAGATACATACTGAGTACTCCGTACAGTAGTGGCCGAGGAGCGAGGAGGTACAGCTAGCTTTCGTTCCGGAGGACGGTGTACGGCCACGGCCACGGCAGCAACTGAAATTTTCACTGTTCATACTGGTTTTTGTGAGAGAAGAATAATCTCTCTGCTGAAAAAAAAAGTCAAACAAACAGGCTTCTTGCTCAGCCGAAGAAGCTTGGCCCGGCCATGCCATGTGCGCGCGGTGCACCCGGATCCCAAACCGGTTGTTCTGGCCCCGGCAGCCCCCCGAAGGGTGCACGTCACGCCACGGGGTTCCGTTGCAGGCTTTCCGCTTCCATCCGGGGGCGGTGCCCAGCGCCGGTCGTAGGATTTTAAGACTCGTCGGACGATCTCGTCGCAACGGCTCTTCTGGATCATGTATAAAATTTTATAATATATAGATAAAAGCAAATTTAATAATATATTTTTAATTTAACATGTCTGATAATTAGCGAAAAATAATGTAGATTAAGCAATATATTTTTGATGTATGATAATTATTGAGGAACAATGTAGATTAAAAAATAATATATTTTTTTCTCACCCATGACAAATGTTTCTTAGGTAACATTCTAAAATTCTAACATCTAAATTAGAAGAAAAATATGACTATATGGATACAAAGTATTAGAAATCTGGAATACTATACAAATAATTAATTTGGATTAAAAATAAAAAGAAAAAAATACCTTGGACCTAAACAACTGATCGGTGATCGCAATTCATAAGAAGTCAAGAATCAAGATGTCGTCGTCGTAGAGCCCTGCCTGGTCGCCGTCCTCGTTCGCCGTGTCCGTGTCTCCGGTAGTCTAGCTCTTCGCGGCGGCGCGGCTCGCCAGCTTCGCGTGTGTAAGGCGCACGTTGCGAACTCACGATCAAAGTGTGCTGTGTGCAGCGTGACTCCTTGTCTCCTCTCTACCCGAGGGCCGTGGAGAAAGAAAACTAGTAAAGAAATACCGATGTTATTTTATTGAATCGTCTGACCAGTTCTATGTCTCTCTTCTCATTAGTTTGCTAATGTCTAATGAACTATAGGACCAGGAGTTTATATATCTGGGCTTAGGCCCCTCCTCCGCTTGCCTCGGCCATCGCACCTCACGCCCTACC
The DNA here is from genome assembly GCF_019320115.1 of Miscanthus floridulus. Taxonomy (NCBI): domain Eukaryota; kingdom Viridiplantae; phylum Streptophyta; class Magnoliopsida; order Poales; family Poaceae; genus Miscanthus; species Miscanthus floridulus. Next base: position 68,294,669 of record NC_089591.1, read on the forward strand.
CTGGGGCCGGCACTGGCGGTGCCTCGGTGCCCCCCGCCGCCCCCGCTAATCCCGGCGAGGCCGGTCCCGGTCCCGGTCCGCCCCGTCCGCGTCGTCGTCCGTTTCGGCCGGAGCGATCGCGGTCGCCGCCTCTCACTGAGTGACCAACCGTCGCGGCGAGGCGTTGGCGAGACACTTTCCGCTGCCCTCTCGCCCAAGGTTTCTTGCTGGGGAAACGCAGCACCGTTCGTACGGTTTGGAGCGGAAATGCGTGGTCCTGGTCTGGTCTGTCTTTAGCAGCGCCGGCCGGTGCCGGGTCGCGGGAGGTGTCGTCCGGAGGTGGCGCTCACGCCGTTGGCGTGGAATGGAAATGGCCGGTGCAGGTGCAACCGTGCAGAGGATGGTCCTGGTGCTGGTGCAGGGAACCGCCGACTCGGAAGTCTTATCCTAGAAAACAGCCTGCTCGATCTCGAGGGGGGGTATTATTCAGACGCAGATAATCTCCCCGTCTGATCATTTCGCACCTGAAAAATATCTCCAGCTTTTGAACCCGCACCTGGGCTTGGCCGTCACCAAGAGACGTGACACACGGTGCACGGTTCAGTGCGTGGGTTTGCACAACCGCTTTACATCTTCTTGATGCCGTGTTTGCCGCAGCAGCGGTCCAGCCGGGCGATATTTGTCTGTTCGTTCTTTTTTCTTTTTTCTTTTTGATTTGATGATTGATTGAGAAAGAGCCGGGCGATATTTGTTGACACATCATTGTAATCCATTCATTCATGTATGTCGCTCCTGGTGGACGCCTGTTGCCGTCGCGTTCGCGGAAATGCCCCGGACCACCAACGCCACCGCCAATTCGCCACGCGGCACACGGCGAGGAATAATCCCACGCACATTTTGAGCGATGCCTGTACACTGGACATGACAGTTCCAAAGTTTGGACGCTGAGGGATACTAGACCTGAAATGGTGGCCAGGCTCTCCCTGTCTCTGGAGCCTGGATGAATCGGTCGGAGAGTAGCACCCACTTTCACTTCTGTACCACGAGGGGAAGAACAATAAAAAAAACGGAAAGAAACACCCACCTTTTCACTTTCATATCACAAGGGAGCAATAACAAACTATATAATATTTATCCGGCACTTTTTCAACATATATAAACACGGAGATCAGTGTATCTTTAACACGTGCAGGGCAATAACAAACTATATAGCATTAGTCGATGACAATTGACAAATGACAAGTACCGTCACTTTTTATCCAAGAATGGCTCACGATGAAGAGGGCCCCGATTCCGCGGAGTCACAACCACCCACTTACCTTTTTTTTTTTATTTTGTGGAGATAACCACCCACTTACTTATTCCTCGCGGATTACACGAGTTTAACAGCCACAAGTCGTGCAAAAAGCGGGAGTAAAATATGATTGCAGCCACTCAGGCCGAGATAAACTCATGGTCATGGGCAGTCCAGGCGAGCGAGTGCACGATGCCTCATGCGGATTTGAGATAGCTTGGACAGTTGACATATAGTACAAGATTATCCAAACATCGATAGGTCTCCACCAGAAGAGAGAGGGAAAATCGATCCAGATTAGCGAATAGATTTAGCACATTGGTAAATAAGGAGCACGTTTGTAGTTATCGCCTTGTTCTGAGTATGGCCAGGTGCAGCTAATTAGGTTTGGAGACATAACATTTATCACTTGCACTTCACTACTAGAACTGGCAATAGGGGTACCCTCGTTATCCTACTCATCATCACTTCCATAACTTCAGTGTTTATGGTTGCTAGTGCCTAAATTGATCTTAATTTCTATGAATCTGATACAAAAAATCATGAACTATTCTGTCAGATGTAAGAGCTAAGAACTACTATACAATAATAACCGAGCAGAGAAACATGTGTTTCGGAAGACCACTCCAAAAAAAATTGATATAGTAGTATTTCACGGTAACCTGGACAGCTGATCTTTCTGGGGGTTACTGGGATCGAACACCGGGAGCTGGTGCGGCCGAGGCCCGGCAGACCTTTGGCTCGAACCACCAGGATCTCTGAAGCTTCTTGCTGCAGGGTCTGCAATCAGAGGTCCACCAAAGAATATGGACTGCCCGGTGTATAGAAGCTCAGGATGGCCAGAGCGAGAGCTGGATCCCTGGTTTGCCTGCGCAGACACGAACCTGCCAGCTTCCTGATCCCAGTAAACAGATGACCGGGAGGATCTGTCCGCTTGTGGTGGAGGGTAGGACTTCCCTGCATTGGTGATTTCACTGACACTTGCTTTTGCTGAGAATGGAGACCTGTTTGCTGATGTCTGGTAGATTGGGTTGAAATGCTTGGAGGGATGGTGCTCGGCAAGAGGAGTTGGAGTCCGTGAGTTGCTCTGGAAGCTGCTCGGTGTCTGGGGGTACAGATCGATGTCATCTGCACTTGCTCTGCTGGGTGGATAAGAGGGCTTGTACTGCGAATTCCCGCAAGACCGAGGGTACCTATGGTGTCCGGTATCAGCACTTATGACACTGCTTCTGGTACTGAGGTTATCACTGTCTGCCTCATACTGGTTGCGGGTATTGATCGGTTTCAGCACGGACGAAGAGGCTCTGGCTTTTGCTGCTGCTTTCATGGCCTCATTTGAATCGAGCTTCGCAAGCTTCCACGCACTGATGCGGACTGGACGTTTAGGATGGGTTTTGATTCTTTCCATTGGGTCTGTGGTATCAGGATCAACAGTTGAAGGGACTCGGCCAGGCTCCAGGTGTGGGATGATTTCGTCCTGCAATGTGATGCAGACAGGATCAAATATATGCAGGATGACTCGCTCTGAAGGAAAAGATAGGTGCAACTTATAATCGCAGACAACTGTGACAGGCCGAACAGCACTAATTTTGATAGATTATCTAGGATAGTGTGAGTTTCTGATAAGATTTGTTGAAGTTGAAAGAATAGACCGCACATCAAATTGTGGTGCCTTCAATTATACTCACTCCAGTCACAAATAAGTGACGTTTTGGACTCGAAACGGTCTTCAGAATGCAACTTTGACTAGTACTTTTTATTACAAGATATTATGAAACATAGCAAAAGTACACTTTTATGAAAATATATTTCAAGACAAATCTACTCATGCCATTAAACTCAACACATAAAGAGTAATTTGTAAACAAAGTTTAAAATGATTGACTTATGGCAACCCAAAACGTGACTGCAGGGAGTAGACCATGAACACAAGACAATGGTACAATTAGTACCTGGTCAATGAAGATACGTGGGGGAGTGCACCATGCGCCTTTGTAGTGCCGTGCAAACGAGCTCCCACTAAAACCTGTTGGTGTAGAACTCATTGGAGAAGAAGCCAAACTTTGTTGGTCATCAATGACAGAAGGTCCAGGAGGTTCACTCTGAGCCCTCATGGCCACAACATATTCATAAGTTGTTATGCCCTGAAAAACATAGTGCAACAAGAGTAACCATATTACATGATGCATTCTTGGACACGATCTAATAAAATGGAACAAATAATGACAAGTGACAACAAAGTGACTAACCTTCCGGATTAATATCATATGGAAGAAAAATAGTTCTCCTAGTGGTACTGAAGCAAGCAAAGAAAGAGCTGTAGCCAGGGCCTGGAGTCAGAGAGATTTCTTTGTCAAGAACTCAAGATTATGACAGTTTACTAGCCATACCATATCATAATTCATAAACAGTTGACAATTAACTATCTCAGAGTCATCACAGTTTACAGGACATCTGTGCCCACTCATTATCTTCCTCAGCTATGATCATCTTTCTCTCTTCTTAGTGCATGTGTACATAGTCAGCATGGACCTTGGATTTTCAGCTAAGACCTAAACCTCAATTGGACTAAAGGTTAAGTAAAATGACTTGTTTGGACAAAGACTATTACTGTGGATTGTAGCAAATGTGCGATACACTCAGCATTGGTTGTGCTGGATTACAATTTCTGCTTCTAAAAGTTAGCAATTCCTTATTTTCACCTCTAGATAAGATTGGCCCCTTTTCATACTAAGTTGTATTGAACTCCATATCTTGTCTTACCTCAACAGCCTAATTAAAGTTAGTACCTACCAGTTTGATTGTGATTATCACAAGGATCCTGAAATAGCGATGATAAAGCTTGCAAAATTAATAAAATGTACATGAAAAATTCTGTTAACTATATAACAGGAAAAAAAAACTCACATTGTAAGAGAAACTAGACTAATAAATTAAAAAAAAATCAATAGTTTAATACTTACCACAATGGTTGCAAAGGGTGCTCGTGAAAGACCATAGCCCAGCTTTTCCACAATCTGATCTTCTATTGCCGTCTTATCAGTGAAGCAACGAACAAAAACAGCAATACCAACTCCACACTCAACAGCAAGCTGAATTTACAATAATGGCAACTAATCACAAAAAAAATGCTTTTGGAATAATCCACAAGATACAAGCTTATTGGTATTTAAAAGGATGTAAAGTTCACAGTCAGAAATATTAACATTCCATGATTTTTAACATACCCAAGCCAGACTCACAGCCATAAGGCATAAAAATGTGATATAATTTTTTCTTCCAACACAGTTGTTCAGCCACTGCATCAAAAGATAAAACACAGGTTTGAGTACTAACAATAACAAAAGGAAAAAATCAACAAAAAGTAGAAAAAACAAAGAAAGCCAAATTAGGTAGAGAAGATTTTATATAATACTCGGCAGTGATGATCAAACCCATCAACGCACTTGTCGCAACTTCGACAGTGCTTGCTATGTGTGCGCACCTGTATCAGAATACAAAGGAAACTGCACTTAGTGTCAACTAAAACTTTATGTTGATACCATGTGTCCAAACATAAAGTGCACTGAAGATTAATACAAAGAAAAAAAAAAGCAAGCATCATGGCAAATGAAGATGCCAACTGCTGGCTTCGAAATAAAACAGAAGCACCGAATAGTCGTGAAAATATATAAACAAGTCATTTTCTTATGCTTAAATAAAAACTTTGTTGCATAAAAAACTATCTAGCTTGCAATTGTAATAACATTCCAAACAGTGCTGTATTGAGAGTACCTGGAACTACATGAATACAAAAAGATCGCTAATATTTTTTTAGGCACCAACTCATAGCATCGGTTATGCTGCAAGCAACAGTTTTGGTTTTCAGGTACATGGGTACTTAATAAATTGGTAAACTAGAAGCAAAGAACCAATAATATATACTCTTGGTAAGATAAAGAGAAATTGGGTCGAACAGAAATATAGCACACTATGCACATCAAATAGGGTTGGGGCTCAGCATAAAGTACCTCCGCGTTGCAAAGGGTGCAAAAGAGTGCCTCTTCACCATAATCTTCTTCATGGTTAGCTTCATCCTCTTCGCGACAGTCCCCAGTTGTAAAAATAGCGCAACAAAAACAAACCCTTCCAAAGCATGATTTATGCTTTTGGATATCCTCACCGTCACCGGTTCTCAATCCTGGCTTACCAGCTTCTTCTTGAGTGTCTACAGGTGCTTTTAACCAGAAGATGAAGATGTATTAGTAAATAAAGTGATAGGGTGCAAAATAGAACTATAGAAGCATTGTTAATGAGCAAGATATACCTTCTGATTTATAAAATAGTGTGCCATCCATGGAAATCAGGATGCCAGGGTCAGCGGGATCGATCGCAGTACATCTAACATATAGAATCAGCACGGATAAGGCCTGGCAAAACAGAAAACAAATATCAAAGCAGTGATCACTTACTCAGGTATTAAATCCAAGCATGGTAGGGTGGAATCTTACCAGAAAACTATAAATACCCACAGCGATATATTCATACAAGTCCTTCCCAAGAAATGGAGAGAAGAAAGCATAGAATGCCATACAAAGCAAGAAGTACACTGTTATAGCCACCACCTGGAAAAAATATATATATAAATGTTACATACAATCATACTGTTCCACTGATAAGGACCAATAGGGCATAGGTAAGGATGCATTGCCTGCAAGGATAGAATTTTAAGAGGAAGCACAAATGAATGTAAGAGGGCCACAAGTTCAGCAGAACTGAAGGCCATGACTTCCATAATGTACATAGTAATCCCTATCTAAAACGGGAAGCTCCTAAGAGATATTACTAAACGATGAGCTTACAAGCATGTCAACTGATTATACCGTCAAATTTACAAGTGTGGACTTAAAATTTTATATTCACTTCCAAGAGAAAATATATTTTTTTATAAAACAAACTCGTTAGCTTAGACTTTTCATGCTTCTTCTACAGGACACTCATAAAGTCATAGTAGCTCAGAATTTGTAGCCTTTCCCTCAAAGCTTGCACTTGCATCAAGACTTTATAGATGAGGGGCAAATAAGGTGAGCAAATGAAAGTAAGCAGGATGAATTGGCTTGTGAATGGATCCAGGCCACTGCTAACTGAATGTTCATGGAAAATTCAAATTCAAAATAATGAAAATACCTACTTGATAGTATCACATAATCGATAATTTTTCCTAAGGCGAGAATTAATATTATACTCGTAGTTCATGCTTTAAAAATCTTGGTCACTAGTCACTACTCCACAATTCTGACCTCACCAGGATACCATTGTTCTCTGATAATGCATCAACAGAAGTAGGATACTACAATTCAATTCTTCATTGAATCCAGAAAAAAGGCTTTATAGCAACACACTTCACAGAGCTGCCAAAGCTAATAGCTAGGCATTGACGCTAAAATAGAATACGACAAACTCACTACAACATTCAAACTCACCGATGCATTAACAATTTTTTAATTCAGTGCAGCACATTTGATTTCGCACATCTGGCTGTAGCACAGGCAACTATTAATTGGCTGAGACAGTGGCATAAAGCTAAGGAACATACTAGTGGCAGGGTCAGATCCAGATGAATGACAACAAACAGAACGCATCAGTTATTCTTTAGGAACACGGAAGCATCCATTGTAAGGCATCAAGAAAAGTACAGTAACACATTTTAACAGCAACCCCGCTCCTTAATGAAAAACGTGCTAAGCACGTTCTCGAAAAAAAAACATCAACCCCGAAAAATAGGTCCATGATGAATCGAATACAACATGCAGTTTAACACAACCTAACTATATCAAACCTTACAAAAAATGAAGGTACACATATTTAAAAACAAGAGAACCGCAGGACCTCAACCTCAATGAGAGCGTACACGTCACTCCGATTAATTCTGGCCGTCCGATCTTTGATCCTACGGCAGATGTTGCTTGAATCCGCTTCTGTCCGGAGCATCTTCTTTGTAGCTTCTGTTGCTTCCAGCTTCTACTCAACACAAATATATATCCGGCTTCCGATTCACAGCACACACTCCTCTCTCTCGTGCTCGCCTCTCCTCCAGTCCTCCCTCTCCCTCTCTTGGCTAGGGCCGGGACCCGTCGCGCGCGTCCCGGCTGCGGCGGCAGTGGCGTGGCAGGCCCCCGGCGTGGTGGCTCGGCATGGCCCCCCGGGCGCGGCAGCCCTGGCATGGCGGGCCCTGATGCGGTGGCGGCGCGGTGCCCCGGCGCGGGCACGCTCCAGCGGCGGCCGCCGGCGCAAGGCAAGCCGCCTGCCTCTCCCACCTCCCTCCTCCTCTCTTCTGGGCATCAATAGTGTTGTGGGCATCGAGATTTATCATACCAAGTGCACATGGTGAAATTCCTCACATGCCTCTAGGCATCAATAATATACGCAGGTATCGACATTTGTCATACCCAAACAAGGACGATAGAACCTCCCATGTGCATTTGACATCCAATAGTGTTGTGGACGCCTACCGTCATCCTATATCCGTCGGCGTGGGCAACAAGGCCTAGAAGCATTCATACTCTCTCCCTCTCACTTGTAAGGCCATCCCCTTCATCTATAAAAGGGGATGCGCTCTCTCCCAATAGACCCAGTTGATCCAGGCTGATCAAAGTCCCTTTAGATTCATTAGATCGATCAAGTTCACTAGCTCACAACCACTGAACCGCTAGCTTCAGACCTTAGGCACATGCTTGAACACTTAGCCCATAGCAGAGCTCCTGTCGCTCTTGGCCCTTCTGACCGGAGCTGATTGGATCTCTTGTACACCCCATCTTTCCCCTTCTCATTTGTAACCCGACTATAGACTTCGAGCACCTAGGCTTAGGAATAAAGTCACCGACCGACTCAAACTGGACATAGAGCACGTTGCCTAAACCAGTATAAATCATGTGTCATTGAGTGCTAGGCCACCTTCGATCACAACGTATGGCAAAACTATAAATATTTATGTATTGGTCACTTTCTATACCGACAGTTGGTGCCGACCGTGGGGAGGACGCCGTACGTTCAACACTTTTTGGTCATCAGATGGCCCACTTTTCTACCACCCTCGCCGTGGTGGGCTTAGGCGATACGATTTGCTTCGGCTCGCTCAAACTTCCCGCTCTCCCACCGGTTGGGATGTGGGTTCCACCCGTCTTCGAGCCATCCTAGGCCTTCCTCTTTGGAAGCCTGGACTTTGTCACCGATCGGCTCGACGTACTACACCTCTGCAAGAAGGCTCACATCTCGGCACCCATTGGAGGGGTGCCCTCCATCGACTCCGGGATGCATGACTTCGATGACACGACATCTGCGCTTCATTCCGAGCAAACTCTCTGCTCAAACCCCACTCTGAGTAATGTACATGCTGTTATTCACTTACTATTCTCTATCTTCTACCGATTACCTGGAGGAACCCCATTGTCCCTGACGCAACCGCCATATGACCGATTCCCCTATGACCTCACATCTTCTGCGGACGCATACGCCCAGGGACTTTGTAGGATGCTAGCGCTGCCCCCTCTCGCATCCGAATTTGTGGGAATGGCGAGCTATGCTCCAACCTATTTCTGCGACCTCATGGATGACGATGGCAAGCGTGATGGCTCTAGCATCAGTGACATGGCGCCTAGCCACCATTTGTCCTAGGAGTGCGCTATGGTGGATGCTCTAGAACACCCATCGGAGGAAGCAGAGTCCTTATAGACTCACACCTCGTGGGACTCTTGTGCGGAGACCCCCGAGCTCACATAGGAGCATGGCGAGGCACTACGACAACAGTGGCTGCATCAGCCACCGACTGCGCCAGCGTGCTCGGTGCACCACACTACGCCCCGTGCGCATAGACAGATGAGCGGCGCCTGGGGTTGCACCCATCAGTTCTAGCACAACATGGATAGGGGGACCGACCCCCCACAGTTCACTCGGGGCCAGTTAGAACATCGCCTCCATGGCAATGCTTCTACGTGGCCTATCCGAGCCGAACGACCCCATGAGCAGGCGATCCACCAGAACCTCCGGGCACTAGTGGAGACCACCGCCGTGCAACAAGCAGAGAGCTCCATATCGCGACGCCAACTCGTGACCTCACTCCCCACCAGGGGAATGGGGACGCAGCAGAGGGGTCGCTCCACTCGATCACCACAATGACCGCTGAGCATAGCATAGGAGGCCGCATTGGCACCTCGCCTTGACTTGATGACCGCTCCATACCGACCACATGTCTATGTGTGGCTCGAGCTAAACTGACATGCACAACAGCGATCGGAGTCCCAGCCCTGGTGGCCCAGGACCCCGAACCTTTGTCCAAAACCTCCAGCGAGCATTGCTCCCACCACACTCCAATGAAGGCTAGGGCAAAGGTAAGGCCAAGCGCTAGGATCAGGACGAGGGCCCCTCCACATAGAGGGGGAAAAGATCAGAAAGGATTGCCGTTGACCAGCCAACTCTATGTTGGATGCCATGACTAATCATGCGGGCACATAGACCTAGCAGGACCCTATGGCCCACTTCCATGGGCTCATGGAGAGCCCATGCACCAACCACGACTGCCCCATCAAACACCTCTATAAGGATTGCCAGCTCCTCAAGCGTCTTCTGCGGCAGGCTGGCTGGCCAAAAGAAGAAAAAGGCAAAGAAGCAGCGACTAAGAAAGGGGGCGTAGCGGGCAAGGATCCGGACGACTAAAGGTTGAGGTGATCCGACCAGATGCCTACCGACTGAAGGACAACAACGACGACACTCTCTCTGAATGCTTGGAATAGCTATGTCATTTTTCTTACCCTAAGTTTTAGTCTTATCATTATTTACTTAGTGTATGCTCCTACAAAAGCACCCCGACCCGAGCACTTTTTGGCCCGGGGCACTCGAGGCCTCCACTAGGGTACACCACTACCTCTCTATTTTGTTTACTATCATATGGTGAAATTCCTTCCTATCCAACCAAAAGGGTAGTTTATTCCTTTAATTTGCCTTACGTAGATTTGCTTTAAAACATTCCAACCGATCGCACCACGCCTTTCCCTATGATTACGAGCAGCCAAGCCTCATGGGCCATGCCTCGGGCTCCTAAGGTTGCAGCCTATGAGACAAATAGGCAGGCACAAGAAAGAAAGAATAAAACATAGAATTATGCTAAGAAAAAAACTAAGGAATAGAAGGGGAACAAGCTTCCCCAAATGGAGTGACTCCATCATAGAAACCGAAACCAATTATAGTCATTAAGCACACAAGAACGTTTACATGGGGGCTCCCCCACGAACTTAAACTTTTCATGTTCACTAAACTACTTATATTTTACAAGCTATTGGACTGGCTCAGCGGCACCTACTATCAGTGCGACCGATGAAGGCGCGGGCTGCTCACTTCCTGGCGACATGACATTCGGCTCAATCAAAGTTGGGGCGATGTCGACCTCCGACCCAAGCTCAGTGCCATCCATAGGCTGGGCAACGTCCTCCCCACGTATGCTTCTGGCCATGTCTTCATGGCAGACATCCATCACCCACTAGGTAGAGACTTGCTCTACCACCAACCTTGCATGCGGCAGCAAGCCCTCCTTGATCGATTAGATCTCCTTCGTGCTCAAGCCTTTAGCATACCCACTGCAGATAGTGGCAAAATCCAGGTTCGGGTGGTGCATCGCCATCGACATCAACACCCCCGACGCCCCATAGAACAGTCCACTCATGATAAGGTCCTGGACCGCATCTAGGACCTCCGCCAGCTGGACGGTGGGCATGCTAGTGCTTAGCACCGACCCGAAGATCTCCGAGACGACCAGCTGGGCAATGTTGCAGATCTGGTCAAGTTCCCCCTCAAGCGCACATCGCTCCTCATGGGACTTGGCTAGCTCCTCTGCATTCTAGCTGAACGTCCCTTGACCATCTCTAGGTTCTGCTCCAGCAACCTCACCTTTCTGCCTAGCTCTAAAAGAAGGGCAACAAGCTTAGAAACAGGCTGAAGGAAGAAACCAGCACAACAAAAAATAGAAAAGGTACGTATCAACGCAGAAGTTCTCAAGGACAGAGAGTTCCCCCACCTATCGAGTCGCCTGCGCGCACAACTAGATGTTCACCTCCTATGTCCCCATCACCCATTCCCAGAGCATGAACACCTCTTGGTCCGCCTCTGACCGGGCCTTTTGCTCTGACTCCAGGGCCTTCTGCGCCAACTCTAGGGTGCTCTGCTCTGACTCAAGGGCCACCAAGGACTCTTAGAGTGCTAACTCGGTGTCCGCTAGGGATGTTCGCAACCCCACCTTGATCTCCGCCTGGCGGGCCTTCACTGCCTAGAGCCCTTGCTTAGCAGCAGTCGCTCGCTCTCCTGCACGCTGCCCCTCCACCTGCGCTGCGGTCACCTTGGCCACCCAGTCCTAGGACTCACAGCGAGTGCACTCTAACTGATGTTTAAGCTCAGCCATCCGGGCATGCTCCATTCGAAGGAAGCTGGACTTGCAGGATGACATCCCCTTCAGACTCTACAAAAAACAAGCATGCTAAGGCAACCAACAAAAGATCCATAGGTCAAGGACAAGTACGGCAAACTCACCTCCATGGCAAGCTATAGGTTGACCTTGACTAACTGTTGGGTGGACTTAACCCGCTTCTAGGTGTCTCCAAGCTTCATGGACAGGTTGGCTAGTTTAGACACCGCAGTATGTCCTTGCTCCCCAAGGATGTCTCAGAGCTGATGCTCCGACAAATCCCAAAGGATGAACCGCACCTTTGCTAGGTCCTTAGGGTAGGGCCACTCTAAGTCGCCCTCCGACAGCCCATCAGAGGGCCTAGCGGATGAGGACATCACTCCTTTGGATGTAACAGCTGATCCTCCAACAGTCAGGCGAGGTCCAATGACCCGGGCTCGAATGTGTCAACTCAATTTACAGGTGAGCTCGTTCTTAAGCGATCCTTTTCATACTTTTGAGAATAGACTACTACCTAATGATGTTATATTGCTTAGGAACATTGGAGAGGGTCAAGAGGGACTAAGAGGACGTGGAGGAGGTGATGATGACCAGCAAGGACGTCCAACACAAGCCGGAGGCCCAGTCCAACACGAATTCGAGTCTGCCTCGGCCTCCAGGACCAGTCTGCCTTAAACTGGTCGCCCAGGACGCATCCAGACTCTGTTTTCGATGATCCACATATGGATGGAAAGCTAATTTGATAAGGACGCCAATACAAGTGGTTTCACATCAAAGCTGTTCGGAATCAACGGGAATCGTCGAAACAAGTCAGCGTCCAGAATCTGCCAGGGTGCTGCGACACCGTCTTTTGGTCTGTTGGACCATGTATCGAGTTTGGGCCCATTAGGGGCACGTCCAGGGGTCTTGCATGACCCTAGAGTCTTCATAAACAGCCACCACCCCTCCATTAGGGTTTGGGTTTTGCTTAGATTATTCTGTCAAGAAATAGTTTCGCCGTTCTTCGGTTTGTGAGACCCCAACTCGTGAGATTAATCATACATCTATAATTTGGTTGCGATCTTTCTTGTTCTTGCTTGTGTTCTTCGTTGCGTAGGCAGGGATTAGCCTTCTTGGCGAGGTCAATCTGGTCTGTGACTCGGTTGATAACCAGAGGAGCTGTGGTGCTAAGATTGTAGGGTTCGATCTTTCGATCTGAAGCCGGATCGGTGTGTCATTCTCCGCCACAACGATAGTTACCATCACCTAACGGAAGATCGGGATCCCTGTCTCCATTAAGTGGTAATTAGAGCTAAGGTATACCGTCAGGTTCACTTGTTATTCCCTAGTTTAAGTGTTTCGCATTCATCCCATAGTCCAGTGCCATACTCGTTTTTCCTGTCCTAGAACCTTCCGCGCCATAGCCTTTGCATATTTCAATTTCAGAGTCCGTCGTGTTGAGTTTGTGTCCTGGTCGAGGTCTTGTTGCTGGTTAGGTCATGTTAGAGTCCAGTTCGTGTGTTTCCCCCCATCGTTTCCATCAAATCTTGGCTGTTGTGACCAATTTTGCACACATTGTTCCCGTTTTATCCTCTAATTCGGAGCCAATTCTTAAAACTGGTCTAGTTTTCGCATACGAACTCCGTTTTTGACGTTCCATATATGCAAATCGATCAAAAAAAAATTTCAGATCCGTCCATCCCTGCTTTGCTAGGGTTCAGAATTTTTAGATTGGCCAAAAAGTGGTCACAAGATCCTCGTTTCGTGGTCATAAGGTTTTTATCAATTTTCATCCAGTTTTCTAAAAATTCCACAGGCCACGTCTTACACTTGTTTGAGCTCATATTTTCTATGGTTACTGCTTTTGTGCTCCTAAGTAAAGGAAAAATATCAAAAAAATAAAATAAAAAAGTTAAAATTTCCCAAAAAAACAACGACAGCCCCAAAAATAGAAAAAAAGAGAGGGGCAAAAGAGGAATAATATCTAGAGGAGCACATAGAGAAGCCCAACGTGAGCTGTGTTTGCGTGTGCTGTCTGGTTCCTTGTTTGTGTTGCTGTTTCCATCCACCATACTTGTTTTTCTCATACCTATTACCTTGCTATCCACCATACTTTTGTCACAACCTAGTACTTGCAACACTTTAGACCAGCAACGAGAACAAGTATTTTGGACTATAATTCAGTATTACTTTCTGTTACTGACTTGTGTGCCAAATATACATATTACTCTTTGTTTGCCTTCCAAGCTCCACAAATTCTTCAGATCAGTACAGACAAAGGGCCTTGCAATCTCGGTACCACTACCTCATAGGTATCACGAACCAGCCGTCGATTGTACCGCCCACTGCTTGTGTTGGTAAGAACTTGGTAAGAGCTTGGTAAGACGCTTCCACTTGCTGTGAAAAGTGACACCACTACAACCACGTAGTCATTTGGTAGGGATAACTTTCACCTATTTGTTCCTGTTTTTGTGTTTTTAATGGCAGGAGGTGAATAGACTGCAGATAACAATCCTAAGGGTTTCAGCGAGTGTGTCAGCCAAGAGCAACTACAAGCTGTTGTAGAGGATGCCCAAAAAAGGATGAATGAGGCCGTCAGGAAGGCCGTCACTGACGCACTCATTGAACTCAACATTGGCAATAGCATGGAGGGATTGGACAAGACAATTTCCATGCTAACCGACAAGGTTACTTAGTTGGAAACCTTCGTGGCGGGCAACAATGACGTTTTTGGTAGCAACACCGATGGTCAAGACACGGTGCATGATGCCGCTGGAAACATAGGTCGAGCAGCTATCCGACAAGAGAGATTACGACAACGTCTACGCCACAACACGACAGGTATGGGTGGTGTCCATCACCACCACCATCAAGGTAATAATCACCGTGTGCCCGATGATCCTTATGCTAAGATTAAGTTCACAATACCATCTTTTTCGGGTCATTATGATGCTGAGGGATATCTTGATTGGGAGATGACAGTAGAACAAAAGTTTAGTGCCCACCTTGTACCTGAGCAGCATAGAGTTAGACAAGCTACTAGTGAGTTTAAGGATTTTGCCATTATTTGGTGGAATGGGCTAGCTGCACAGGATGCTTTACCTGGTACATGGGAAGAACTTAAGGTAGCTATGCGTGATCGTTTTGTTCCTCCTTCTTATCATAGAGACTTGCGTAAGAAATTGATGCGTTTAGAACAAGGAGATAAATCTGTACAGGATTACTATGGTGAGCTCCAAAAGGGATTGATGCGCTGTAGTGTTGTAGAGGGAAACAAAGATGCCATTTGTCATTTTTATTCTGGTTTGAGGCGTGACATTCAGGACATTGTTGATTATAAAGAATTTAACACTGTCAACCAGTTGTTTCAGTTTGCTATGCTTGCAGAAAAGGAATTGCAGGGGCGTGAACAGCAGGGCAAGAGTAAGGTCAGCACCAGCACATACACACCACGCTCAGCACCATCTTCGGGGCTGACCAAGCCAACCACTTTTTGGACGCCTCCACTAGCGAGCAAGCGACCAACAGCCTCTGGAGTTTCCGCTACACCTAAGACACCTCCCGCACGACCTTCAGATTTAGGTAAAAATTCTTTGCAGGTGCCTACCAAGAGTTCCTCATCCGTTGTATCGACGGGACGTACTTTGGGTATTCAGTGCCATTGCTGCCATGGCATTGGCCATGTGCAGAAGGACTGCCCAAGTCAGCGGGCATATATTGCTACAGAAGATGGTTACATCAGCACCTCTGACATTGAGGATGAAGAAGACCAAGATGTAGATGAGGAGGATGGCGAAGTCCTTGGCGACGAGGCCACGGCGTCCTATAGGAGCATTATTGTACAGCGGGTGCTTAGCTCACAAGTCCAGCAGCCTGAGAAGCTACAACGCCATAACTTGTTCTAGATTTTCTTCATCATCAGCGACCGACGAGCACGTGTCATTATTGATGGAGGTAGCTGCAACAATTTGGTGAGTTCTGATTTGGTCAAGAAGCTTAGCTTGACCACACGCCCACACCCACATCCATATCATATTCAGTGGCTAAATGATTCTGGTAAAGCAAAGGTAACACAAACTTGTAGAGTTTCATTTTCCATTGGTTCTTATGCTGATTCTGTTGATTGTGATGTGGTACCTATGCAAGCTTGTTCACTTTTATTGAGTCATCCTTGGGAACATGATAATGATGCTACACACCATGATAGAAGTAATAAATACACTTTTGTGCATAAAGGAAAGAAAATTACTTTGGTACCTTTGACCCCAGCTCAAATTATACAAGCTGATAGAGAACGCGCTGCTAGTTTGAATGATGTTCAATCTGAAAATCAGCAAGTTGCTAATTCTATTTTCCCACCTAAAAAGGATAAGTCTACATCTATTTCTAAGGCTGAGGGGATTAAATTGAAGGGTGGTGTTATGCTTGTAACAAAATGTGACTTTGCTGAAATTTCTATTGATGATATTTGCTATGCTTTGGTATGCAAACGAGCTATGTTTTCACTTGATGATATTGTTAGCTCGGTACCTCCTGCTATCACTAACCTTTTGTAGGAGTATGAGGACATTTTTCCAGCTGAGATACCCCCGGGGCTGCCACCTATGAGAGGGATAGAGCATCAAATCGATTTGATTCCGGGAGCGACCTTGCCCAACCGAGCTGCATATCGAACCAATCCTAAGGAGACTAAGGAAATTCAGCGGCAAGTCCAAGACCTTTTGGACCGCAGGTATGTACGTGAAAGCCTTAGTCCTTGTGCCGTTCCTGTACTTTTGGTTCCTAAGAAAGATGGAAGTTGGCGTATGTGTGTTGATTGTAGAGCCATCAATAATATTACTATTCGGTATCGTCATCCTATTCCTAGGCTAGACGACATGCTTGATGAGTTGTGTGGTTCTATAATTTTCACTAAGATTGACTTGCGAAGTGGATACCACCAGATTAGAATGAAACTTGGAGATGAATGGAAAATTGCATTTAAAACCAAATTCGGGTTGTATGAGTGGTTAGTTATGCCTTTTGGTTTGACAAATGTACCTAGCACTTTCATGCGCTTAATGAATGAGGTTTTAAGAGTTTTTATTGGTCATTTTGTGGTAGTTTACTTTGATGATATATTGATTTACAGCAAGTCTTTTGATGAACATATGGATCACTTACGTGCTGTTTTTAATGCTTTACGTGATGCACGTTTATTTGGTAACCTTGAGAAGTGCATCTTTTGCATGGATCGAGTTTCTTTTCTTGGCTATGTTGTAACTCCACAGGGAATTGAGGTGGATGAGATGAAAATTGAAGCCATAAAGAGCTGGCCGGTTCCCCAAACTATCACACAGGTGAGGAGTTTTCTTGGTCTTGCAGGATTCTACCGCCGCTTCGTCAAAGATTTCAGCACCATTGCTGCCCCATTGCATGAGTTAACGAAGAAAGGAGTGGTGTTTCATTGGGGAGAGGCACATGAGGAGTCCTTTGACACTTTGAAGGACAAGCTTACACCTGCACCATTGCTGCAACTTCCAAATTTTGGTAAGACTTTTGAGCTAGAATGTGATGCTAGTGGACTTGGCATTGGTGGTGTTTTGATGCAAGATGGTAAACCTGTTGCTTACTTTAGTGAAAAATTACATGGTCCTGTTCTTAATTATTCCACATATGATAAAGAATTGTATGCACTTGTCCGTTCTTTAGAGACGTGGCGTCATTATTTGTGGCCTAAAGAATTTATTATTCATTCTGATCATGAATCACTTAAGTATCTTCGCTCTCAAAATAATCTGAATCGTAGGCATGCTAAATGGGTTGAATTTATTGAGTCTTTTCCTTATATTATCAAACATAAGAAAGGGAAGGATAATGTGATTGCTGATGCTTTGTCTAGAAGATACACATTGCTGTCTCAACTTGATTGCCGGATTTTTGGTCTTCAATCCATTAAAGAACAATATGCGCTTGATCCTGATTTTAAGGATGTGTTGCTTAATTGTAGAGAGGGACGCACATGGAATAAGTTTATGATCAGCGATGGGTTTTTGTTTAGAGCTAACCGCCTATACATTCCAGTTGGTTCCGTTCGTCTTTTGTTGTTGCAGGAGGCACATGGAGGCGGATTGATGGGACATTTTAGTGCCAAGAAGACGGAGGAGGTGCTGTCCACACACTTCTTTTGGCCTAGGATGAGGCGTGATGTGGAGCGGTACGTGGCTCGGTGTGCCACATGTCAAAAAGCTAAGTCGCGTTTGAACCCACATGGTTTGTATATGCCTCTTCCTGTTCCTTCTACTCCTTGGACAGATATATCTATGGATTTTGTGTTGGGATTGCCAAGGACTAAGAGGGGGGGGGATAGTATTTTTGTGGTGGTTGATCATTTTTCTAAGATGGCACATTTTATTCCTTGTCATAAGAGCGACGATGCTGTTCATATTGCTGACCTTTTCTTTCAAGAAATTGTTCGCTTGCATGGTATGCCTTCTACTATTGTTTTAGATCGTGATGCAAAATTCTTGAGTCATTTTTGGCGCACATTGTGGAATAAATTGGGGACCAAGCTGCTGTTTTCTACAACATGTCATCCCCAAACTGATGGGCAAACTGAGGTTGTGAATCGAACATTGTCCACCATGTTGAGAGCCATTTTGAAGCGCAATTTGAAGATGTGGGAAGAGTGTTTGCCACATGTGGAGTTTGTATATAACAGGGCGGAACATTCCACCACCAAGGTAAGTCCTTTTCAGGTAGTGTATGGTTTTAACCCCCGTGCTCCTATTGATCTTTTGCCTTTACCTACCACTGAGAGAATACATAGTGATGCTAGAGAGCGTGCTGATTTTATTTGTAAGTTGCATGAAACAACTAAAGCAAATATTGAAAGCATGAATGAAAAGTATAGAATTGCTGGTAGTAAAGGTAGAAAAGAGATTAAACTTGAACCGAGTGATTTGGTTTGGTTACATTTAAGAAAAGATAGATTTCCTGAGCTACGTAAGTCTAAATTAATGTCAAGAGCAGCTGGTCCTTATAAGATTCTTGAGAAAATAAATGATAATGCATACAAACTTGAGTTGCCACCCGAGTTCGGGGTTAGTCCCACATTTAACATTGCAGATTTGAAACCTTATTTGGGAGAAGAAGGTGAGCTTGAGTCGAGGATGACTCCAATTCAAGAGGGGGAGGATGATGAGGATATCACTCCTTTGGATGTAACAGCTGATCCTCCAACAGTCATGCGAGGTCCAATGACCCGGGCTCGAATGCGTCAACTCAATTTACAGGTGAGCTCGTTCTTAAGCGATCCTTTTCATACTTTTGAGAATAGACTACTACCTAATGATGTTATCTTGCTTAGGAACATTGGAGAGGGTCAAGAGGGACTAAGAGGACGTGGAGGAGGTGATGATGACCAGCAAGGACGTCCAACACAAGCCGGAGGCCCAGTCCAACATGAATTCGAGTCTGCCTCGGCCTCTAGGACCAGTCTGCCTTAAACTGGTCGCCCAGGATGCATCCGGACTCCGTTTTCGATGATCCACATATGGATGGAAAGCTAATTTGATAAGGAAGCCAATACAAGTGGTTTCACATCAAAATCTGTTCGGAATCAACGGGAATCATCGAAACAACTCAGCATCCAGAATCTGCCAGGGTGCTGCGACACCGTCTTTTGGTCCGTTGGACCATGTATCGAGTTTGGGCCCATTAGGGGCGCGTCCAGGGGTCTTGCACAACCCTAGAGTCTTCATAAACAGCCACCACCCCTCCATTAGGGTTTGGGTTTTGCTTAGATTATTCTGTCAAGAAACAGTTTTGCCGTTCTTCGGTTTGTGAGACCCCAACTCGTGAGATTAATCATACATCTGCAATTTGGTTGCGATCTTTTTTGTTCTTGCTTGTGTTCTTCATTGCGCAGGCAGGGATTAGCCTTCTTGGCGAGGTCAATCTAGTCTGTGACTCGGTTGATAACCAGAGGAGCTGTGGTGCTAAGATTGCAGGGTTCGATCTTTCGATCTGAAGCCGGATCGGTGTGTCATTCTCCGCCACAACGATAGTTACCATCACCTGACGGAAGATCGGGATCCCCCCTATTGGACTAGTCTTTTAGGGACATTGGTCCTTTCCCCGAGTGGGTGTGCCTAAGAACTGTTGGGGTCCGGGCAGCCTTAATTTATTGGGCCTCGGCCAACCCCACTTGGGCCGGATGCATCATTTGGTATCAGAGCTGGGCCCTTGTTTAAGGGGGTGGGAATGATGAGGACATCCTCCACTATTAACCGCTGGCAAAGACGCAACAAAGGGGCCAAGTGGCCTAGTTGTAGTCGGGCGGCGACCGTGTGTGCCTCTAAATAATCCCACCTTGCTTAGCTTGGGAGGAGGAAGCCACCTTAAAAGGGAGAGCCACCCTTCCCCTATTGGACTAGTCTTTTAGAGATAATGGGCCTTTCCCCAAGTGGGTGTGCCTGAGAACTGTTGGGGTCCGGACAGCCTTAATTTATTGGGCCTCGGCCAACCCCACTTGGGCCGAATGCATCACTAGCCTCCGATCGAACCATCACCAGCTCCCACGATGACACCGGCAGCTCCACCTCGACATTTGCCGCGTCGTCAGATGGCATATCCACCACCTTGGGTGCGCAGGCCACTGTCAGGCGCTCTGACTCCATCTCGGCCACGTCTTCCCCCAGTGCCTTCGGCTCTAACCACGAGGGTGAGCCATGTAGCCCTCCACCCGGTGAGGCCGAGAGCTCGGTCTCCCTCTCCTCTTCCACCGCAGCTGGAGGAGGAGGGGCCGCAAGGGTTATGTTCGACACAACCCCCACTGTCAGCACCGGGATTGTCACCAATGCCGATGCCTCCATCACCATACCAGCAACCGACCCAGGGGGCACCACCGCCAGAAGGGAAGGACTCATCACCACCACCCTGTTCCCCCCGTCGCTCGCCGTGACACGCTGCATGGTGGGCCTCCAAGTCTTCCACACGGGAGTTGGGGTGATGCTCAACCCTAACATCTCCCAGCCACTAACAAAAAGTGCAGGTAAGTCACACCCCAAAAAAGGCTTAATAGCGAAAGATCGAAAAGAAATAAAGGAAAACGTACCGGGAGGTGAGCGGCATGACTCTGAAGGCGAGACCCAATGTCGACGGGCCAATAGGGCAAGGACCTCTCCTAGGCTACAACCCGCTCCCCTCACTTTAGCCAGGGGCGAAGTCATCCCAACTAGCTCCTGCCCAGCCTACGGTTCACCACGACCCTCGGCTCGGGACTCCCCGACTGAAGCAACGGGCGGGGCATCCTCCAGCTACGAGTCTCACGACACACGGGTGCCAGTCTGCTCCTCGGACCGCCTGGCTTGCTCGACTGCATCCACGGTAGGCGAGGCCTCCCTCGGTTATGAGTCACGCATCGGCACCAGTCCCGACGACACACAAGTGCCAGTCCGCTCCTTGGACTGCTCGGCCACGTCCGCCACAGGCGGCAACGGGACCGACACCACCACCAAGGGGCGTGGTGACCACGTCCGCTTTGCCTCCCATTCGCCGATGGCATCCGCGCTCGCCGCCCGCTTCCTCGGCATGGGAACCACCACGCGCCTCTCTGCCTCCTGCTCCTCACTAGCAGACACCACCACAGGATCGTGGCGCTCCACCGAGGTTGTAATGACCTCCCAACTTTCCTCCTCCTTGGAGAAAACCATGTCATCCACATCTGTGGGATCCTTTGACTTGAGCTCGGACTTGACATCACTGTTTCTCTCCCCGACCTTCACACGTTGGGCAACCTCCTTCTCCTTCTTATACTTTCGATGAGCCACCTCGGCCTTCTTCTTCTTCCTAGCATCTGCCGCCTCCTTCTAAGCGGCCTACCGGGCCACGCCCTCTGGACCCATAGGAAGGTGCAATCGGGACTTATAAACTCCAAGCCCCTATGGAACATGTGGCTCCAAATCAAAAAATAGGAAAAGCAGAGGAAGAAGTACGGACTAAAGAGAAGGGAGCATACCAGTCTAGACACAATCGCAGAGTTAAAAGGCACAGGCTTCCCTCTGACCCTCTCTTTGGGCTTTAGCTGCAGCACTCAGCCAAGGCGACTCTAGACCTCATCGTCCACCAGATCCTCCGACAATGCGTGGTCTGGGTTTGATGGGCCACTGTACATCCACATCAGCCACGTCCTCTCCGCTAACAGCACAACCCGGTGGTGGTAGAGGGTGTGGAACACCTGCACCCCATCAAGACCACACCGCACAAGCTTCCAGAGCTCCTCCTCGATGACCTCCACCTTCTTCCTCTCCTTACGGGCGTAACCCCATGACCAACTTTCCTGCTTCTCTAGCCTCTCACCGGTGAACGCAGGGAATGATGCCTCTGCCAGATTCCTGATTTAAAACCACTCCCCATGCCACCCCCGGTTGGAGTCACCGGGGAGGTACGTGGGATACGAGCCTCCCACGCTCGGTTTCCTCTATAGGGTGAAACCCCCCACTGGCGCGATCTCAGCCAGATTCCCCACCATCAAGGCTCTCCCAAAGAACAGCCGCCAGAAGAAATCCGCATGCGGCTCCATCCTAAGGAAAGCCTCGCAGACGGTGATGAAGCCGGCGATGTGCAGCACCCCCGTTGGATTAAGGTGCTGTAGCTCCAGACCCTACTCATTGAGGAGCCCACACAGGAAGTGTGTGGGGTAGCCTAACCCATGCTCATGGAAGGTAAGAAAGGACACCACCAAGCTAGGCCGAGGTTGTGGGAACTCCTCCCTCTTGGGAACCCTCCAGTGCGCCACCTCCTTTGGCGGTAGGAACCCCTTCGCAATGAAGGCCTTCAACACCGACTCTCTCATGGTGGATGACCTCCAGTCTGACATTTCGCTCCGAGATCGCAAAAGGATGGTGAGTTTTTCTCTTCTCCCTCACTCTCTCCCCTTTCTTTCCTAGAAACCACCGTAGCTCTCAGGAACGCAAGAAGGAAGAGGAAAGGAGGCGACAGATGAGGAACAAGCAAAAAAAATAGGACGAAAACCCTCTCCCTTCTCCTACTTAAGTAAAAGGGAACAATAGTTAGGGAAGGGTGCGCCGATCGGGGAAGGCGAAATGGTGGAGCGAAAAACTCTCTTTCCCATTTAATGCAAGTGAGACGTGCACTAACAGATGAGATGCGCCTTGACCGATGAGATGTGCCCTACCTGACAGAACGGCTTCTGATCGAACGAGGACATGGCCTGGGCATGGCCCACCACTACCACACGACCAACCACTGCTGCATGTTGGGCACAAGAACCAAAGCGCCACCGCACACGGGTGGCTCTCCGCTTCCCCAGGCTAGACCAGGAAAAACCCAAAATAGGATCTCCGTCGAGAGAGACCATTGGGCCCCCTAAGTCGATTGAATCGCTTAGGATAAACACCGAGAGACAGCTAAAGAGCAAAGGGATGCCCCATATAGGCCATGCCGACTCTATCACGAACGACGAGCATGGGTTCCGGTCAAACATTTCTAACTGAGCTCTACAAACCCCATCACTTGAGTCACCAAGGTAAAAACTACCAACCCCCTCTATTTCTTTATAATCATTTCATACATCCATACATGCATTCATTCCATATGCCCATGCCTCCCGGACGATTTGGGCCCTGAACCGTCTGGGGGCTCGGGAACTAAGCATCGCACGTGCAGCAAAATGCATCACAACGCTTCATGTTGCATCACAAAGTGGCAATTGCCTCATTCAACATGAGCAACCAATAGAGCTAGGGGAGAAAAACATAGGTGAGCCCCATATGGCCCTCACCCAATCTAGTAGACAGGGTCATCTCAACCTTCTCGTTCGATCCTAAACCTCTTGCCAAGCCCACAGAATCTCCATCGAGGGGAGACCGTTAGGCCACCTGGGTCAGTCTCTGGAATGACCTAGGCATCTACTGGGTTGCAGGTAAAGGAGCAGTGGAATGTCACAAGAGGGCTATGTTGACCTTGTCCCGAATGACAGACCCGAATTCCACTCGATCATACCCGTTAGCGAACTCATCGAGCGCGTCACTTGAGCTCGAGCGATCAGGACAAGCAACAAAACTCAGCCCCTCCGGTTGTGAGGAATCGAGGATGGGGTAATGCACACAACTCACACTGACCCCTACTAAGGCCCAATAGGGCTCAGGGGCTCAAGACACAAAATGCCTGGGTCTATGACCCCAAACTCGCCCCATCCGGCTATGCTCTGACTGCACTCCAAAACACCCGAGTCTGTGACCCCGATCTTGCCCCATTATGCTACACTTTGACTACACTCCAAACACCTGGGTCTGTGACCCTAATCTCGCCCCATCCGACTATGCTTTGACTATGCTCCAAAACACCTAGGTCTATGACCCTGATCTCGTCCCATCCGGCTACGCTCCAAATACGCTCCAAACACCTAGGTCTGTGACCCTGATCTTGCCCCATCTGGCTACGCTCCAACTGTGCTCCAAAACACCTAAGTTTGTGACCCTGATCTTGCCCTATCCAACTATGCTCCGACTGCGCTCCAAACGCCTAGGTCTATGACCCCAATCTCGCCCCATCCAGCTATGCTTCGACTATGCTCCAAAAACTCTCTGGGTCTATGACCCTGATCTCACCCCATTAGGATCCGCAAGCACCGCCTTATCACCTCGCCTAATCCCTAAACTAACAAACTAACTAACTTGGCTATGCGGGCTGCACTGAGGCCAGGATCTATAAGCACCACCTTGTCGCCTTGCCTGATCCCTAAACTAATGAACTAACTACCTCGCTCGATCCCATGGCGCACACCGACACCAGGATCCATGAGCTCTGTCTCATCTGATCCCCACACCTAACTGCCTCAGCTACATAATGATGCCTTGGTTGACAAACTCCGTCTCAACTAAAAACACGCACACACGCCCGCTAACAAAACACCCCCAAGACGGTTCTGCCTGAACCGCCCAAGGGCTTGGGGGCTACACCCACGGGTGCGCTCGCGCGTACCCACCAATAAAACAATAACCTCCCCCGCTAGCGACACGGGAAAAAACCCCAAACGGTTCTGCCTGAACCGCCCAGGGGCTTGGGGGCTACACCCGCGGGTGCGCTCGTGCGCATCCACCGTCAAGGCAAAAATCCCCTAGACGATTCTGCCTGAATCGCTCGAGGCTCGGGGGCTCCTGTTAGGTCCATAAACTCAGGGTCCCTCACAGACCAGCTTCCTTGCAAAGGCCCGGCCCAAGCAGACAGCGCGCAACTCATGGGCCGACCCAAATACCTGAGCGATAGGCCAGGGGAGTGATCCAATCTCTGACCGAAAGATGAGGCCAAGGAGGAACAACGCCCATTTTCTAACTCTGGCCCACCTCTTCGATCGGAGCGCTTGCTTCGGTCGCCAGCCCACCTCTAGATGGCCTCTTCCACCGGAAGGCCTAGCCAAAAGCACCGCTTCCAACTTTGACCCCGCACTCTCCGACCAGGGATACACTCGGCCCTTGCTCACCGCTCTTCTCTGACTGGCACAATCAGAGCCAACTAGGATCAACCGACTGGGGATGCCCGCTCGGTAGGGACCAGAAGACGTGTGGAGAAAAGCAAGGCAAGGCGCATAAGTTAAATCATGGCACCAGGGACCGTACCCTGCACAAAACAGTACTCCGCAACCGCCCTAACATAAACAGTGTTGTAGGTGCCTACATTTCCCCTATAGTATTGTGGGCACCATTAAACTCCCATACGGTAAGGTTCCCCCACATGCCTCTAGGCATCGATAGTGTTGTGGGTGCCGGGATTTATCGTACCAAGTGCACATGGTGAAATTCCTCACATGCCTCTGGGCATCAACAGTATACGCAGGTACCGACATTTGTCATACCCAAACAAGGACGACAGAACCTCCCATGTGCATTTGACATCCAATAGTGTTGTGGGCACCTACCATCATCCTATATCCATCAGCATGGGCAACAAGGCTTAGAAGCATTCATACTCTCTCCCTCTCACTTGTAAGGCCATCCCTTTCATCTATAAAAGGGGATGCGCTCTCTCCCAATAGACCTAGTTGATCTAGGCTGATCAAAGTCCCTTTAGATTCATTAGATCGATCAAGTTTACTAGCTCACAACCATAGAACCGCTAGGTTCAGACCTCAGGCACACGCTTGAACACTTAGCCTATAGCGGAGCTCCTGTTGCTCTCGGCCCTTTTGACCGGAGCCGACTGGACCTCTTGTACATCCCATCTTTCTCCTTCTCGTTTGTAACCCCACTGTAGACTTTGAGCACCTGGGCTTAGGAATAAAGTCATCGACCGACTCAAACTAGACATAGGGCACGTTGCCTGAACCAGTATAAACCCTATGTCATTGAGTGCTAGGCCACCTCCGATCACAACGTATGGTAAAACTACAAATATTTACGTGTTAGTCACTTTCTGCACCGATAGGGAGTAACAACTCGTTCACATTTAGCAAACTTTTGCCAATATTACTCGTTTGTTTCCTCTTTAGAACCTCTTAAGGTTGAGCATGCACTTGGTGATCCAAATTGGGTGATGGCCATGCAAGATGAGCTCAATAATTTCGAAAGAAATCAAGTGTGGACCTTGGTGCAGAGACCCAACACCAATATCATTGGCACCAAGTGGGTCTTCCACAACAAGCAAGATAAGAATAGCATGGTGACAAGAAACAAGGCAAGATTTGTTGCTCAAGGTTTCACTCAAGTAGAGGGCTTGGACTTTGAGGAAACATATGCAACGGTGGCAAGACTTGAAGCAATCTGAAGCTTCTAGCCTATGCCACTCATCACAATTTCAAGCTATATCAAATGGACGTGAAGAGTGCATTCCTCAATGGCCCCATTCAAGAACTTGTCTATGTTGAGCAACCACCAGGTTTTGAAGATCCCAAGTTCCCTAACCACGTCTACAAACTCCAAAAAATGCTCTATGGGCATAAGTTAGCACCAAGAGCGTGGTATGAATGCCTTAAGGAATTCTTGCTTAAACAAGGCTTTGAAATTGGCAAAGCCGACCCTACCCTTTTCACCCACAAAGTTGGTAAAGATATATTTGTGTGCCAAATATATGTCGATAATATAATATTTGGTAGTACTAATCATACTTTTTGTGAGGAATTTAGTAGGATCATGATGAAGAGATTTGAGATGTCCATGCTGGGTGAGTTGAAGTTCTTCCTCAGATTTCAAATCAAGCAAGTGAAGGATAGAACTTTTATTAGTCAAACGAAGTACAACCATAATATGCTCAAGAAGTTTGACATGGTGAATGCCAAGTGTATCAAAACTCTCATGCCAACCAATGGACATCTTGATCTCAACATTGAAGGGAAAGCCATGGATACCAAGGTATATCATTCCATGATCAGCTCTCTACTTTATTTGTGCACATCTAGGCCTGATATTATGCTTAGTGTGTGCATGTGTGATAGATTTCAAGCTAACCCAAAAGAGTGTCACTTGGTGCCCGTTAAGAGAATATTGAGATATTTAGTACACACTCCTATCCTTGGTTTGTGGTATCCTAAGGGCTCTAAGTTTGATCTACTTGGGTATTCAGATTCCAATTACATCGGTTGCAAAGTAGATCAAAAAAGCACTTCGAGGACATATCAATTCCTTAGACGATCCCTAGTGTCTTAGAGTTCTAAAAAGCAAAATTGTGTAGCCCTTTCCACTACCGAGGCCGAGTATGTTGCGACCAGTGCATGTTGTGCCCAACTACTTTGGATGAGACAAACTCTTTGTGATTTTAGATGTCATTTTACCAAAATCCCATTATTATGTGACAATGAGAGTGCGATTAAGCTTGCAAACAATCCAGTAAGCCACTCTAGAATTAAGCACATAGACATCCATCATCATTTCTTGAGAGACCACGAAACCAAAGGAGATATCAAAATTCATCATGTGAGCACCGAAAAGCAACTAGCCGATATCTTCATAAAGCCCCTCGATGAGTTAAGGTTTTGTGCTTTGCGTATTGAGCTAAATATACTTGATTCTCGTAACGTGGTTTGAATTTTAGCATGCCTCTGTTTGATAAACTAGTATCTAGGCAAAAGAGTTGAAATTTTTCATATTATGCATGAAAATAATTTATAAAAGGTAACTTATGTATCATGATCATGGTATGTATGGATTTTTTGTTTCTGGTCATGATATATAGGTGATATGTGTCCATATCCTATTCAGAGAGTCATATAGATTATAGCTAACTCACACTGTTTTGGGGAGTGCGGCAGTGTGGGGCTAGGCATGCGGCAGTGCCACACTTTGAATCTCAATTGAGATTTGGCCCAAACAGTTTTACTATTGGGCCCATTTATTCTTCCTCTTATCCTTAGGTCCGCGGTAACTTCTTTCCCTCTCTCTCTTCCTCACCACCGCCACCCGCGCCTCTCTCTCCTCTTGCACCATGCCATCGTCGTCGCTTGGCCACACGTTGCCGGACTCTAGCTGTGTCACAACAGCTGCCAAACCTCCCTCAACATTGCTGATGGCTGCAACTGCCCCTAGCCTAAGTAGTTTCTTCCCTCACATCTCCTATCCTCATTTGAGAAGATGGAGGACAAAGATAATGACCGAAGGGGGGAAAGAAAGATGAATGAGCAAAGAGACAAGGACCCACCTCGCCGTGGTCAAGGGAGGTCAACAACAGTAGGCAGTAGTGTAGCTCCAAGGGGACTTGGTGAGAGGGGGATGCGCGAGCAATACATTGAAGATGAGAAGAGGCTAGAGATGATAGGTCGTACCACTGATGTCGTTCCTGACACCCCACAACATCTCTCTGAGTTTGATGGTAGATACATGAGAGATTTTGAGGGTGAGATCATCATAAGACCTCCAGATGACTCCTACCAGCATGTAGTTGTCAACTATTCTAAGAGTTGAAAACTAGTGGAAGAGGCAAGGGGGGATCAATCCCTATGCAGTACGCAAGGATTTGGGCATTGATTACAGATTCTGGAATGAGTTTCATTCCAACATTTATGCCACTGCCATTCTTACATCCAAGAAAACCAAGATCATCAAGATGCAGTACATTGATTGGGATGAGATTCAAGAGAAGGAGGAGCCTGAGTTTGACAAGGTAATCAAAATTTGTGGCAGGTTCTAGCTTTCAGACATCATGGTTTTCTAGTATAACTGGAATGAGGAGGTCCTTGCACAATTTCATGCCACATACTTCTATGACCAGACCTCTAATGAGATTCACTAGATGACTAATGGTTGGCACTACCGAGTCGACTTTGTCACTTTTAGCCAGATTCTTGGCTTTAGAGAGGAGCACAGAGGTTACACTTACATTCATGATGAGCCTCGAGCTGAGATCCATGACATCAGTTACATGTGGAGAGATAGAAGGGTTGCAGATGGCAAGAGGAGTGGTCAACATAGCTTCTATTATATCCTCAACAACCTCATCAGGAACACCATCAACCCAAAAGATGGAGCAGCCTCAGATATTAATGGCTATGTGATAAATGTGTTAGCTAGATTTGCTCCATGTGGGAACAAGTTCAATGTCCCTATATTCATATGGACTGAGTTGAGATTTGTAGTGGAGGATGGGAGGAGGGGGCTGCCCTATGCCCCTTACCTCATGTTCATGATTGAGAGGGTCACTAGATTTTATTTTCTAAAGGATGGGATGCACACCATCTATAAAATTGAGAAGACCCAGCCAGCTGTAGCTACTCATTAAGCACGGAGCTCTCATGCTCATATAGATATCCCTGAGTCTTCTTGCTCTAGGTCTCACAGAGGAGACAAGATGAAGAAGTTTGATAAGTGGTTGAAGGCAATCTTTGGCAAGTGCACCTATGCAGCAGACAGAGCATATGAGACATAGCTTGAGCAGTGTCAGCAGCGTGAAAAGGACCTTCCACCACTTCCTCCTATTCCACCTCCTCCATAGTACGGCCTTTTGAGTCTCTTCGACACATATTCAGATGATGATGAGGAGGAGGAGGAGGAGGGGCAACAGGGATGAGCAGTAGATTGGGATGAGACCCTGGAGGGATACTATCAAAGACAGGAGCCGAGGTGTTCCACTCGCTACACCGCCACTACTCACCATCAAGGCCGTGCACGTATTGACTCCAACAACGATGATGGTGATGGTGGTGCCAGGACTGCTACAGGAGGTGCTAGGGCTGTAGGACATGATGATATTGATTGGACGGACATCCAAGGAGATGACGAGTAGGTGTTGATCTTTCTTCTTTTCTTCTCTTTTTGATGCTTTATGCCAAAGGGGGAGAAAATTAGAGGGGTCAACAACTTTTTGACGCCATGGTCAGCAGCTACGCTTCATGACATATTCAATGAGTGTTAGTCTTCGCTAGGTGGAAAGTTTGAGAGTCGCTCAAAACTCTAAATTGTGAAATAATGCTACTATTTGACCTTTGTGTGGGATATGGATATATATTAATCTATGCTATCGCTTGTGATACAATTATGCTAGAATGTATATCTTTATATGTTTCACATATTATGTGGTGTTTGTTCTGATCTGTGCTGTTACAGCAAGTACGGTAGTGCCACACCCAGCTACAACAGCAAACCATGTTGTGCATAAACTGTCATTTGCATCACATTTTACATACCCGACAGCACCCCACAGGAGCATGGATGTATGAAGAGCCCCATCACTTTCACTAAAATGTGAATATTGGCTTCTTATGCCAATTAGAGAATTCAATTCTTTATTCACATACTTAGGAGGAGGATCTACACCCATGGCTCGAAAGTCTCAGTATTTATTTTATAACTTTTGTAAGCTCTAATTGGGTTGTCATCAATCACAAAAAAGGTAGAGATTGAAAGTGCAATCAAGCCTTAATTGTGGGTTTTGGTGATAATGACCATGCAATTAGAGAACTAATGAGATTTATCGAGATGACAAGCAGGAATTTTATATTCGAGGATGCTACACGAAATGGAAGAGCCCCCAATTATAAATGTAGATGGCTTCAAACTCAAAGGAGGTTTAAATTCTTTTATATATTGAATTTGAGTATATGAAAAGCCATACTATAAAGGAGGGCACAATGCTTAAGCTAATATGTGCTACCAAGTGCTCAAACAACCATATGCATCCTCAGATTCATAGTCAAGACAATCTACAATTCACTATTACTCTTGCTGTCTTATGTGGTGTGGCACTACCGCACTTAAAGAGAGGCTCGCCCGACCCCTTGGTCGTGGGCTCCGGTTCGTCCGACCCCTTGGTCGCGGGCTCTAGTTTGCCTGACCCCTTGGTCGTGGGCTCTGGCTCATCCGACCCCATGGTCGCAGGCTCTGTCTCACCCGACCACGAGGCCATGGGCTCCTTCTCGTCTGACCTTGAGGCCACGGGCTTCATCTCGCCTGACCCCTTGGGTGCGGTGTCCATTGAGGGATGGGGGTATATATAGCTTTCCCTTTCCTCCCCCAATGGCTATCTATGATTCAAGTGACCGTTGGGGGCTGGAAGGTATATATATACCTTTCCCCTTTCTCTCCAATGGTAACCAGCCTCTTCTTTCTCACTTCAGCACGCTCAAAACAGAGTAGGAGCTCTCTCTCTTTCTCACTCTATTGTTGACCTCAAGCCCCCAAGCAAATCCATTGATCTCCCCATCAATCCTTGAAGGAAAAGGGTCCAAAACTCTATTAGAGAGCAGCTCCATTGATTCTCAAACTCTAAAGAGCACTTGGTTCACGTTTTAGCCAGCGGTTGCGTTTATTACTCTTGGAGCTTAGCTCCTAGCCGGCTAGAGCATCGCCCGGTGAGCTTGCCGAGTTTGTGGCAGCACCGAGAAGTTTGTAACCACATCTTACAGCGAGTAAAATCACCCCTCATCTCAAGAGTTCACTCTCTTGACTTGAGAATGAGGTAGGGTTGTGAATCCCTAAGCCTTAGTGGTATACATCAATAACGTGGACATAGGCAAGCCTTGGTGGCGAGCTGATCCACAGGATAAATCCTTGTGTCATCTTGTGCTTGTGTTGCTACATTTGTGTTCTTATTGTTGTTGAGGTGATTTCTAGAGTTTGAGGCCAATCTACTTGTGTGTGGTGTCCCCACCACTTTCAGCTATCAATCTATGATCTACTACCCTGCAGAAAGCTAAGAAATGTACCCGATATAAATTTTGTTGGGTATATTTTGAACTATGAACTAATCTCAACTACAGGTGTGGTAGTGCCGTGGGTGAATTTGACTTCAGTTTGAGTTGAATTTTTATAGGCCTATTCACCCTCCTCTAGGCGTATCAATGATCCTACACTGTCGATTTAGATAGTGTTTGGTTTAGGGGCAGGACGAGGACCAGGTGGGATATCCCATTTCATCCAGTGTTTGGTTTCGAGACATCAGGGACAGAGATGACTCCAGAGAGGAATATTCCTCGAGATGAAGGGACGCCCCCGTCCCCTGAAATCGGTGGGATGGAGTGGGTACATGTACCCACTTCTCCTGTAGGCAGATTTCTCGTGCTACCATGCTCCCTCTGATCATGTTATCCTCCAAGAACACAACGTGTCTTGTTTCTACAATCTTCGTATGTGTGTCAGGACAATAGAAGTGATATCCTTTCGATCTTTCTGGATAGCCAATAAAATGGTAGCTGACTATCTTGGAGTCTAACTTTCCTATGTTTGGGTTAAACACTTTTGCCTCAGCTGGACAGCCCCACACACGCAAATGGTTAAGTGAGGGTTCCCTTCCTGTCCATAATTCATACGGTGTTTTAGGCACCGATTTACTTGGTACTCGATTAAGTATGTGAATGGCAGTTTTCAGTGTCTCCATCCATAAACTAATCGGTAATGTGGAGTAACTCATCATGCTTCTTACCATATCCATTAAGGTATGGTTACGTCTTTCAGCCACTCCATTCTGCTGAGGCTCCCCCGGTGTGGAGTACTGAGCAACTATGCCATTTTCCTGTAGGAACCTTGCGAATGGTCTAGGAATTTGGCCATATGGGGTATGTCGCCCATAGTACTCTCCACCTCGGTCTGATCGTACTATCTTGATTTTCTTATTGTGCTGATTTTCAACTTTAGCTTTAAATATTTTGAATTTATCCAATACTTCCGATCTTTCTTTAATTGGATAAATATTGCCATAACGAGAGTAGTCGTCTGTGAATGTTATAAACGAGTCATAACCATCCACACTTTTCACAGGAAAAAGACCACATATATCTGTGTGGATTATTTCTAAAATTCCTGTGCTTCGTTTGGTATCTTTTTTAATTTTCTTGACATACTTTCCTTTGATGCAATCAATACATTGTTCTAAATCTAAAAATTCTAAGTGCGGGAGAATTGATTCCTTAACCAATCGTTCCATTCTCCCCCTCGAAATATGGTCCAAGCGACAATGCCATAATTTTGAAGAGACAGTATCAATTCTCTTATGCTTCTTAGTTACATCCGCAGATGGGAAATTATTCATATTCTCATCACATACATTGTTCGCATTCTTAGCAAGAGATAATAAATAAAGCTTGTCTTGTCGGAAGGCAAGACCAACACATTTATTATTAACCAGTATCTTACACTTGCCATCACCAAAATGGCAATCAATTCCATCATCATCAAGTTTTGAAACACTTATCAAATTTCTACGCAAAGAGGGAACATAAAGTACTTCTTTAAGTCTAAGTATAAAACCATTATTCAATTCTAAAGAAAAAACTCCAATGGCTTCAACATTGGCTTGCACTCCATTTGCAACTTTAATCGTTCTTTCTCCTCTTTGCAAGGTTCTCATCCCACTTAACCCCTGTAAGGAATTTGCAACATGAGTAGTTGCTCCTGAATCAACCCACCAAGTGGATTTATCATAACATAAATACAGGGATTCATCTACAAATGTAATAAATTTATCACCTTTCTTTAGCAGAGATTTCAGGTTGTCTGGATAATCCCTCTTGTAGTGTCCCTTCTTGAAGCAGTGCTTGCACTGATCCTTTTCAGCTCCACCATACAGCTGATTCTCAGAATCCTAAGGTTTCTTTTCCTGTGAACTGGAGGAAGAGGTCTTATCCCACTTAAGTTTCCCTTGTGGTTTAGAATTCTTGCCATTAAAGTTCTTTCTTTTGTTATCCTTCACAAAATGAGCAGATTCACCTTGTGAGGACTTTATCCTCTCCTCTTCTTGAGCACACATTGAGATGAGTCTTTCTATGCCCCATCTTTCAGGCTGCATATTGTAGTTCACAATGAAGGTGTCATATTCTTTTGGCAAAGAAGCAAAAATCAAATGAATTAGGAAATCCTCCTCCTTCAAATTCATTTCTTTTAGCTTAGATGCCGTAGTGTTCATCTTCAAAATGTGCTCTCTTATGCTACCACCAGTGAATTTCTCATTCGCAAGCTTCTTAATCAGTAAACTTGTTGTGGCCTTGGTAGACCCAGTAAACTGACTCTTGATTTTCTCAAGATATTCTTTGTCAGTAGCATATTCAGGGATTGAGCCCCTTATCTGTTCTTCCATGGTGGCCTTGGCCACCAACAGGCACTTGCAGTTGGAGAGAGTCCATTGCCTATGTTCAAGGTCATATTTCGTTCTTATTTCAGCATGATCATGATTTCGAGCAGCGAAATCGACGTCAGATTCATTTTCACCTCTCATCGGGTTTTCTGGCTCAGTAGGACACGGTGAGGTGATGGTAAAATCGACCTCTCCCAACGCAAGTTCCAATTCATACTTCTCCCGCCATACACGGTGATTGGTCCCATTGAGTGTCGGGATATTGGCAATGTTCACAATACATTTGCCTTCTGAAATCACACCAAAGTAAGTAAGAAACATTTATACGTAAAATTTCATGTTTTAACTCAACGTTGGTTAAATTAAAACTTATAATTCATCCATGCAAACATTTTACATCACCGTTGGGCAGAAGTAAATTTAATGCACAATTTCTCATGGATCAAAAATTATAATATTGTTATTAACAACGTTGGTCAGAAAATAATAACATCATAATCGTATCAAAATTATCAGAAATTCATTTCTCTAAAAATTAAATTATCCCGTTGGTTCAAATTTAATCAAAGAGAACAATAATTATCATGCACAGCGGAAACATTAATAATCTTTTTATATTATTATTTTCCAGAAGCACTAAAAAATTCACTGTTTTCTGAGCAAAATATCGTTGGATAAAATTTGCACAGAAAATTGTATCAAAATCATTCAAATTCATCAAAATATGCATTAAAATTGCTCCTGGAAAATAATAAGAAAATTTTCTTCTTCTTTCATTTCAGCCTAGCGCGGCCCAGCTCGCCCAGCAGCGCACACTATAGCGGCCCAAGACAGCCCAGCGTCCGCGCGCTCGCGCTGTCCCGCGCGCTCCCCCCGCGCCGAGGCCGCAACCTGGGCCTGGGCTGGAAATTCGGCCTTGCGCGCTCTCCCGCCTGGGCCGGGACACTGGCCCGCGCATCTGGCGCCGTTCCTCCCCATCGGACGGTCGTCTGTTTCCATCGCTCGGATAAAAACCCCGACGCCGCGCGGGGGCCTAAAACCCTAGCTCATTCGGCTCCTGCCCTTTCTCTCTCTTCGCTCTTTCTCTCTTCTTAGCCGCAGCGATGACAGCAGCCACCGAGCAGCCGCGAGCGAGGAAGGCAGAGTGGGCAGCCATGGCGAGCCTTTGTGCCATCACCGGCGCCCTCGTCGGCGTGCGTGCTCCCCAACGGGTGAGCACGCCGCTGTCGAGCGGCCTGGCCGCGGCGCTTCCTTGGCCGAGCCCGGCGAGCCAGCGCCCCCAGCTCAGCTTCTTCTCCCGCGCCGGCGCAGGTTCATCCGACGCACCCTAACCCTAACCCACTTTCCCCTTTCTGATTTGAGTTGTTCTTTTCGGGTTTATCCGAATGGGAAACTAGGGTTAGGGTTAGGGTTCGTTCTTGCCGATTTGGTTTTCTTTGCTTTCGATTTCTTTCTTTTCGTTCATCCGAATGGAAAACTGGGGTTAGGGTTAGGGTTTCGACCCTTCTTTCTTTCTTCTTCCCCTTCTTCCCTCTTTTGGATTTGGGTCTAGGGTTCTCGGAATCCGACCCTCCCCTTTTCCCTTCTCTGATTTGATTTGGGGAATTAGGGTTAGGTCTTAGGGTTCGGCTTTCTATTTTCTTTCCCGATCCAGTTTCTTCTCGGAACCTAGCTCCGGTACCATTGTTGGATCTTATCTTTTAGTCATATTCATCAGATCGGGATATATTGCATAGGAATAGAATACATGTTCGGGATTTACATGAGAGGCAGAGAGAAGGGGAGTGAGATGTAGCAAACCATCGAAGGCCGTAGTTGTCGAAGCACCGGCCGGGGTCTCGTTGGCGGACGCCATCTGCGCGCCGGCAGCGATGTTCGGTGGAGAGGGAGGAGTCGGCGCTGTGGCGTCCTCGGCGGCGGCGTGTGCGTCAGGGTGGCGTTGCCAGCGTCGGTGGTGCTTCCCGTCGCTGGCAGCGCCCCTTCTCAAGATCAGGTTTAGGGTTAGGATGTCGGTGGGGTGACTAGCGGCGCGGTGAACCTCGTACTGCGAGCCCCGGCCCCCACATTTCCTTTATAGCGCTGCGCGACGGGGGCCCACCAACCATGTAGGGTTGGGCGGCCTCAATCAGAGCGCGAGAACAAGGCCCAAAAAGCCATTGGGCCTAACTGGTGAGAGATCAAACCTAACAGCACACACACTTACAGCACACACACTTTGACGCAGCAACCAATAGCCTACGCACCAGCCGAACCAGAAAATCGTAAAACTCTGCCGGCCAGCCGGGGCGACGAGCTGCCCGCCAAAACCCCCCATTTGGCACACTCTGTCCCGCGAGACCGTTTCCCGCTGCCCCCTTCGCGCATTTCACCACGTCGCCCTGTCACGTATGATGAGAACAACCGAGGATTCTGCCGCTACCCCACTGCCACCACGAGGCGTACCGCGTAGCAGAGCCAGCTCCTGGTTGATTCGGTCACGTCAGTACGTCACCCGCTGCGTCCACGACAATGGCGCCGCCTCCGTCGTCCTTGCTCCGTGAGCTCCTCGCAGCTGACGGCTTCAAGAACCGTCACAAGCCGCCCGACAGCTCCGCCCCGGCGGCCTCGAGAGCCGCGAGCATGCCACTCCAGCACCGGCGCCCGGACAAGCCGCCCTCGCGGTCACAGTCCGATGTGCTCACTCGCAGCCGCCTGAGGCAGATGAACGTCGACGCGGACGATGGCAGCAGGGACGCCGGTGCCGAGCGGCGGCGGGCCGCGACCTAGACGCGAGGGTCGTCGGCGTCGCTGACGAGCGCGAGGAGCCACAGCAACAAGGGCGACGGCGACAGGGGCTCGGGCGCCGGTGCCAGGAGGGGCAACGCGTCTGACCCTTCCGCGGGGCCGGCGCTCGACGAGTCCGCGCTCACCCCGCTCATCTCCCTGGCCTCGGGGCCCCTGAAGCGGTTCGCCAAGGACGAGGCGTTCCGCGCCTCGCTGCGCGCCGGCTACGCGTCGTGGCTCGTCGACTCCAACCACCGCGCCGTGCTGGACCTCCGCGTGCACGCGCAGACCATCGAGAGCGCCGCGACAGAGGGCCTGGACCCGCGCGACCTGAAGCGCGCGTCGCTCAAGCTCCACGAGATGGCGTCGCTCCAGGGCAAGGACGCGGACGCGGTGACCGCGGCGGCGGGCGTTCCCTACCCGCGCCTCGCCGCGTGCGCGCACCTCTACATGTCCGTCGTTTCCAAGCTGCAGAAGCGGGACCACTCCGCCGCGGTGCACGCCCTGGAGGCCTTCTGCCTGGCGCCGCGCGAGGCGCGGACGGTCCTGCTGCCCGCGCTCTGGGACAGGCTCTTCCGGCCGGGCCTCTCTCACCTCAGGACGTGGCGCGACCGCGAGTCGGCGGCGGCAAGCGCGGACGAAAGGGTGAAGGAGGTGGAGAAGGTGTTCGTCGACGTACTGGACGAGGGGACGCGCGCGCTCGCGTTCTACTACAGGGACTGGCTGCTGGGGCGGACAGACGCCATGGCTCTCCCGGACGTTCCTGCTCCGCTGAGCACGGTCCATGCCAGCGCGCCGAGGTGCTCAGCGTCGACGTCGTACGACATCAGCTCGGAGGTTATGTTCGGCTCCGGGAGTTCGAGTCCGACGAAGTTCGCGTACGACGACACAATGCGGGCACCCGAGGAGATCGAGGAGGAAGAAGCGGTGTACTCCGACGCCGCCGCAGACGCGGTGACCGTGCTCCCGGACCAGGAGAGCGATGGAGCTGGAGGTGAGGAAAGGAGCTACATTCCCGCTCTGTTGGCAGAAGAAAACGTGCCCGTGCCTGACAATTTAGACAGAGAGACGTTCGAACCACCTGTAAGGCCCCGTCTAGATGCGAAAATTTTTGGCTTTTGGCTACTGTAGCACTTTTGTTTGTATTGGTAAAAATTGTCCAATTATAGACTATTTAGGCTTTAAAGATTTGTCTCGTCAATTATGGGCAAACTGTGTAATTAATTATTCTTTTTACCTACATTTAATGCTCCATACATGTGCCGCAAGATTTGATGTAACGAGGAATCTTGAAAATTTTTGGATTTTGGCTTGCATCTAAACGGGCCTAAGCATTTTCCCCGGAAACATTCCATCATGCTTATTCACACGAAATACACCAAAGTTTATGACAAATTACATCTCACAATCATATTCATAGGTCGAAGAAGAACCCAACAAGGAATCGGATGCGTCAGCAAGTTACCCGACGATTTCTGACAACTCTGCTATTCACCTTCTTACGCTCGAGTTCTGGTACGAGCACCACTCCCTTCCCTTCCCTTCCCTTCGACTATCCTCCAATCTTCCAGTGCATACAATACAATTCTGTACTGATCGCTGTGATTTCTTGTGAGTTCCTCAGTGAAGTGCCACTCCAGAGTGACACAGATGGCAACGACGAGTTATCCATTTTCGCCACGGTTCCCAGCGACTTCCTCTGTCCACTGACGCGCCAGATCTTCAACACGTACAGAGAAGAGGCATTGCAGCACCTACAGAGAAGAGGCGACCAAGACCATCACACATTCTCTGAGATGCTGCCTGTCAGATGACAATGTCGTGCCCAGCACTCGGAGAGCTCTGCTGCTGTTGGGACTTGGGAGGACATTTCTATCGACGACAACCGCGACCCAAAATATAAGACTCATTCATTTTTTGGGTAGCACTACAGACAAAGGGTTCGATACCTATTTTTGGTCTTATCCAACAACAAGACCCAAAAGACAACCCTTTCTGTAAATGGGTCTCTAGAAGAGAGGATACACACATTTAGGTTATGCATCCCCTGGCATCTAAAATGAGTCTTTTATATAGGTCCTCTGTTGAAGACTATAAATATCGTGTTGAAGACTCATTTTAGATTTGAGCTGGAGACAGCCTCAGGCGACCTTCTCGCAGACGACTGGACGCTGAAACAGGCCGGCTTCGTCGACCACTCACAGGCCGTTGCTCCCAGTTCTGACGCTGTCATACATGTACACGTACTGCACACCTGGCCACCTTTTACACCCAGAACACTACCAATGAACAGTTCTTAAGTTCGCTTTGCGCACCGCTCAGGAGAAGGAAGCGGCCGAAAACGATGCGTGGCTGAGACACGTGGCCGCGGCGCTCCTCGGCAGCAGCATCGGGATCAGGAGACCGTTCCTGGAGGCGCTGTCCAAGTGCCTGGGCTCCCCCGACGCCGGCCTGGTGGGCGCGTGCCTGACGACGACCGGGTAGCTGAGCCGCGCGCTGGCTTCGTCGGGGGACGAGGACGGCGCCACGGACACGTCCCTCGCCGCGTTCTCGACGCTCGTCCCGCGGCTGAAGCAGTGCCTGGCGCCCCGCCGGCCCGCCCGGCACAGGGTCCTCGCGGCCGTGTCGCTGCACAACTTTAGCAGAATCCCAGGTAACGCCCGTGCGGGTCTCCCTCTCTTTTTCTGTCATGTCTCGTTCTTGCTTGCCCGAAGCCATCGGCAACCTGATCGCGCGCAGAAGTGGACTTTGGACCATCCTTCAGCCACGAGATTGCTGGTGTCATGTGACTGACGGGAATGATTGCGCTGCTGCAGACTGCAGGGAGCTGCTGATGCTGCTAGCTGACGGCCTGCGCGACCACCTCGCGGAGCTCGCGCAGCTGACATGGACGGCCGGTCAGCTATCCGCCGAACTCCGCGGCCACGAATGACGATTGACTTCCGCGCGCTCACCGGGTGCCGTGGGAGGGCCGCCGGCGACGGGGCCTCTCATCATCGCGGTGGGAGATTCAGCGGAAATGTGTGAAGATTGAAGAAACCCCGCTGCTTTTCTTGACCCGTTCGATAGAACGAACCCTTTGACGTCAATTTTTTTTTTTCCCTTCTTCTGCAAAGCTTTGTGATGGATGAGGCGCCGGCTGTGAATATCACACGATGGTTTTCAGTTTTGACAGAGAGATCCGGACTTTCTTTCTTTCTTTCTTTCTTTCTTTTTTGCTTGTGGCCATGATTATTCAGCGTTGGAATGATCTTCTCCACTTGGGAGTTTGGGTGGTACCGTGGTGGATTAGGACGTTTAGCAACAGCCAACAGGTCGGAGCTATGGCCTGGAAATATTGATTGTAGCACTTGACCTACGACCGGATATACTGTGGGCTCCGTGGATTCCTATACTTTACTGTCTCTATCTCGTGCAGCCGTGTACGCCAGCTTGTGGACTTTTAAGTGGCCTTAGTTCTAATCCCCCCTCGTTGGGTAGGAGACGTGTGCTAGGGAACGCCTCATCATCGTGATTCACATGCATGCCGTCGTTACAATTACACTTCATTCCATTCCAATTTCCATCAAGGGAACACAGTAAACTCACTGGAAAGATGCACTACAGCGTAGCAAAGACATTTCTTATGCACCACAGCGACTCGTCAGTTGCGATTGCAGTTTTTGTTCGCGGACCTCAACGGCTTCCCGCACATGGGATGCTATCGACGGTACAAAACATTTCGCAGCTTGGAGTCAGGGGACCCAGATACGGGGACAGATGGGTCGCCTCGCGTCCGGGCACCCCTGATCAATCAGGGATGAGCCGCGCCACTTGCCGTTCGGTTGGGCGGTTGCGCATGTGCCAAGGATCGTTGTCGATCCAGCCCGAGCGAGCGTGATGAGCGTCCTGGCAGATTTTCGAGTCAACTTCTTGTATCATTTCCAACGCCCTTCCTTGCGTCGCGCGCGGTTTCGTGACCGTGAAGCGTTTCCAGGACGGCGGGCGCGGGACCCTTCTTCCCTTTACGCCGGCATCGCATATACCGGTTGGTCCCAAAGGATGATCACCCGCGTATTCGTGAATCGTGAGATGAGTGCGCCAGAGTGACGAGACGTCTTGGTTCGAATCTGCCAAGGGCGCACGAGCAGGTTCTCCAAGTTGGGCACTGGTGGTGTCCAGGTGCACGGAGAAGCTGAAGTGTCGGCAATGACCCAACATTTCTTTTGGCGTAGTGACTCGGTAATCATGGAAAGATTTGAAGCAGCCGAAAGCACCGTGGGGGAGGAAACAAGCTAGGCGCGGCTAGACTTTTCCTCCTACCGTCCTACGACGAAACACGAAACAAGGCGACGGCAAAGGTGAGTACTACGAGTTGGGTGGAGATGGATATATAATAATCATCTGAATTCATATCCGCAAAAAATATAAATACGAATATACATGCTGCACCGTTTTCAACGTGGATAT
Organism: Miscanthus floridulus; assembly: GCF_019320115.1. Lineage (NCBI taxonomy): Eukaryota > Viridiplantae > Streptophyta > Magnoliopsida > Poales > Poaceae > Miscanthus > Miscanthus floridulus. Next base: position 68,336,056 of record NC_089591.1, read on the forward strand.
ATCAGAATTTGTTTTTCATTGCCCAAATTTGGATCCAAATACAAAATAAATGTGGAACCATGTACTTTTTAGTATCATATTTTTTATAATATATATTCTTAAAATAATTTAAACATAGTAGACTTTTCAAGTATGTTGAATTCAAATCGACACATGCAACATATACGCTTCTAAAATAAAATTCTAATTCTAAAAGTTATAGATGCATATAGTTTTTGTTATTTAAGGTTTGACGAAACCTTACCATAAACGACAAGTTTCTGTAACCCAAGGTAAAATATCTGCAACATGGATACGATGGTGTGGCGTTCCGTGTTGGACTTCCTCAAAGCATGGGAACAACTTTGCCCGACCTAACATTTCCATCAGTGACATTTCTATCAGAGGCGGATTTAGGATTTTGATCGTTGGGGTACAGACTAAAGTGATGTAGTTCATCGATACTAATAAAATGATATAATTCGATCACTAATAATAATAAAATAGTTGTAATGATATATAAATGGAACAAGTTATATGTTTTCATTACAGGTTTGCAACTAATTCTTATAAATTATTATAATACAAACTAAATCTTCACAAGCCATTCCGCAACTCTTGGAAGCTTTTAATGACATCTTCATTGCTTACACATCAGAAAAAAAGTCACGAGCTCAATAAATGTGATAAAAAATCATTCAATTAGTATATTGATCACCCATCTTGTTTCAAGGCTTGGTCTTCACATGGTTCATTGCTGAAAATACTCCGACACTTGAAGTAGCCATAGGTAGGATAAAAAATACTCTCTCGACACGAGTAATTTAAGCAACAAATAAACAAGTTTAAAGCGACTGTGCTTGTTTGTCTCAACAAATCTAAGAGGGAGCTCACTAAGATTCTTTGCTTATTGGAACCATGTGTTGTTACAAACATCAACAACAAATATATTCAGTTGCAAAGAAAGTTAGACCGGATTTGTACTCATCAAATCTTGAGGATATATAAAACTTTACAAGTTTAATATGTTTTTCCTTGTCATAAAAAGCAAAGGAAATCACTAGATTCAGTGGCGGATCCAGAAATGGACCAGGGGGAGGGCTAAATAACATAGGCCAAAAAAATTTTGCTCGCTGGACACAGTACACTAATAAGCATAGAATTAGATAATTGATTCAAAGTGCTCAAAGTCAAAGATACATAGAATTATGATAATAAGCATAGAAAAGTACCAAATACAAGGAGTCTTCCATCTTCAAGAATTCACACCACTTGAACCGCCACGCTCAATGCTACATAATTTTTAAATGTCAAACACTTCTTCAATAACCAAGATAACAAATACAAAGAAAAGCTCTAAAACAATACGCACCTTGGGACCTTAGGTGGCAAGTTTATCTTACGGTTTCTTAAGCCTTGAAAGCGCTTTAAAATTTTATCATCTTCAATGGATGAAAACAAATCCCGCTCAATATAGCATATCATGCTATTATTCATCCAATCATCATTCATTTTATTCCTCCTGTCGGTCTTGATAATATTCATAGCAGAGAAGGCTCTTTCAACTGTTGCTGTTGCCACGGGCAATATCAATGCAAGCTCAATGAGGCGATACACCAAAGGGAAATATGTATGTCTATCAGTTTTAACCATCTTCTCAGCAAGGCCACCAAGATCAATACAAGAGCAAAATTCTTCATCATGTTTGACTTCATCCATGAAATTTTCAAGCTCAGTTTTTAGCTTTTCACATTCATAATCACTAAAGTCAGCATAATAAATCTTACCAAGCTCAACTAATTTCTCTATCTCAAAGTTGGCAAACTTATTTGTCGGATCAAGACAAGCAACACATCTCAATAGTTGAGTTGATCTTTCTGGAAATCGATTGTTCAACTCATAAATTATTTGATCAAGGACAACATTGAAAATCCCATGATGAATATGATGGTAGTAGGTCACATATTTGGCTCCACGACATTTTGAACGACCTCTCATTGGTATCATATCTTCCATATTAGGAATGTCTATATTGTGTTTGGCAGCAAAGGCTTTTGTCTTCTCTAAAAGATCATCCCAACCATTTTCCCTCATGGCATTTATATTTCTCATCACAGAACCAATCAATCCTATTGCACGAACAATGTTTTGATTTTTCTTTTGCAAACATTGTGATAGGTCTTGAGTTATCCCCAATACTCTAATCATCAGATGCAACCTGTCAGCCTGTCCTAGGACCTGGCCACCTGGGGGCTGGCCGCCTGGCCGGTTGGCTGATCGGTCGCGCCGCCGTGGACCGCCCGACGCCCGTCCTCGCTGGCTGCAGGCTGCCGGCTGCATGTTGCTGGCTCTGGCCACCCGGCGCGGCGGTGCCCGTCCTCGCTGTCGCTGGGCGCTGGGCCGCTGGCCGATGCGATGCGCAGAGCAGAGGGGCGGGAGGGGGGCGAGGCCGCGAGGGGGCGAGGAGCGAGGGGAGGCGCGACGCGCGAGCAGGCGAGCCACGAGCCCGTGAGGAGGCGCGGCGGGCGGCGGCGGGGCGCGATGCTACGCCTGCGCGACGCGCGAGGAGAAGCCAGAAGCGGCGCTGCAGCGATGCGTCTGCTCTGCGTGAGGCCATGACTCCGTGAGACCGTGAGGTCGTCTGCTCTGCGCCTCTGCTGGCCGTGAGTTTTGGGCTGGGCTAAAGCCTGTTAAATTTTTTTTTGCAGCCCACGGGGGGAGGGGGGGCTGGGGGCAGCCCCCTGTACGTCCGCCAATGACTAGATTGAAAAGAAACAATGCAAAACGGAAGCATGAGGCTTTCTTTTCCCACTCGGATGAACTAGCACTTCGGCTTGCTACTTAACAATATATTATCTCCTACAACTAAAAAGAACAAAGTGTGGATATTTTTTTGTGCAATATTTATTTTAGTTCGTCCGTCTGCCCATGCCTGCGATCCCATGATAATCATGCATGGAAGGAAACAATAATTATGCACGAAAGGAAACAATAATCATGCATGAAAGGAAACATCAGTAGTGCCAAATAAAAGATGTGCAGGTTATACATGGTGAGACTGTTGAACCTTCTGCAATTTACTAAACGAATATTCCCACCATTAGTATATAGGTCCATTCCCCTGCGTTTTTTCGTGCTCCCATTAGCATATAATATGAAAGTATTGTTGTGTTCATCACCACTTCCAGTTGACTACTCCCATTAGCATATACTTTCTCTACCCCAAAATATAAGTCGTTATGGGATGCGTGCAGGTCAACTTTGACTAAGTTTGTAAAAAATATGTGTAACATTTATATCTCCAAATAAGTTTATTATAAAAATATATTCAATGTTCTATGTAATGATACTAATTATGTATTATAAATATTAATATTCTTTTATATATAATTGGTCGAAGTTAAAAAAAGTTAACTTCTCGGGAAGCGATAATGAATTCTATTTTGTGACAGAGGGAGTATATGAAAACAGTGTTGAAAATATTTTAACAATCAAGTTCGTCTCTGTCTGATTGGTAAGCTTAGACATCATAATGGCATAAAAATTTTCGACTATCATAGACACCCTCATAGATAAGTGCAAAGCATCCCAATCCTACAACATACATAAATGACAGCATTAAAGTTATTATATTTTTAAAGGGTGGACAATAAAGACCATCTTAGATGTTTTGGCATTAGAGTATATACGTGCAGACACATAGGCATGGTGGTGCAAGTGAGCAGCCAGCAGGAGTCGACAGTCAGGGATGTTTGGATCCTAGGACTAAACTTTAGTCCCCGTCAAATTAAATTTTTAGATATCAATTAGGAGAACTAAACATGAGCTAATTATAAAACTAATTACATAAGTTGTGGTTAATTCGCTTGCCAGCGCCGTGTATAGGATGGTATGGAGATGTGGTGGAACTTATTCGTGGATTTGTTGGCGCACAAAAGAAATGGATATCGGAAATCTCTTCCTGCTGATATAAAAAATAATATTAGCCACATCACGGAAAGATCTACACAGTAGAGTTTGTGAGCCGCGACGCCACGCTCTCTGTGACTGTGTAAATTTCACGAACTTAGCTTTTTGGATTAACTGTCACTTTAACGTTGGTTATATACTTTTACAGTATTATTATCTTATCGTGCGATCTGTGTGTTTTTAGTACAAAAGTTTAGCTGCCCCGTAGCAACGCACGGGCACGAACCTATTTGCATATATACTCGAACATGTGTGTACGTGATTATATGGAGATGCAGCAGGAATTATTCATGGATTTATTGGTGCATGAAAGAAATGGATATCGTAGAATTCTTTTTGCTGATATAAAATATTATCTTAGTCGTATCACGAAAAAGTCTATATAGTAGAGTTTGTGAGCCTGCGACGTCGCGTTCTCCGTGACAGTGTTAATTTTATGAACTTTGCTTTTTGAATTAAATGTCACTTTGGCGTTGGTATTTAATTTAACAGTATTGCTTATCTTATCGTGCGATCCATGCGTTTTTAGTATAAAAGATTTAGTTATCTCGTAGCAACACACGATCACGCTACATGCTACATATATAATGGACTAAAGAGTATACGGAGTATGTGCTTAGTATTTTTGCAGGAATTTTGGGGGTACAACTGTACCCCATGCACCGGCTGTGCATCCGCCCCTGATTTCCATTACTCAAATGTCAGAATGACTAACCCTAGTAATTTTCTTAGCTAGACCACAAACTTCGATAAGAGCATGGCTAATAATATAGTTCGTTATTGGTTATTATATGTATATTTACAAACCATCTATCAGCATACCATGCCTCTACGGCTCTACCTGTTATTAACTCGGTTGAGCGTGATGTTTGGGCTCCCGGAAGCAACATGTCATTCAGTTCACTCTACATCACGATGCAAATGGCACTGTACGACAAACGGTGTCCCTGCAGCATCTATCTCCCTCCTGCGAGGCGACTCGACGTATCCACGGCATCCATGGCTAACATGCATGCGGTGTGACTTGGCATCCCGCGGCGGCCTGCTGTGGCACCCAGCCTGCCTCCCGCGACAGCACTTGGCGGCCCCATGGCATGACTCAGCTTCCTCTTCTTGGATGAGTTTTGGTTCGAACTCAATTTTTGTATGATATATATCCTTTTGCCCTATTCACTTGTACCTTTGGATGAATTTCTTATGCCACCAAACTACGGGCATGTTTAGTTTTAAAAAAATTTCACTCCAAAGTGTCACATCGAATCTTGCGGCACATGTATGGAGTACTAAATGTAGACGAAAAAAACTAATTACACATTTAAGTGAGAAATCGCGAGATGAAACTTTCGAACCTAATTAGTCTATAATTAAATACTAATTACCAAATACAAACGAAAATGCTACAGTAGCCAAACAATAGCCAAACCAAAAAAAAAAATTAGGGTAAGATAGACATTCTCCTAGAAATGGTGCGGTCACAGGCTGACAGGTCACACAGCCACTCACCGCCGCATTCCAACCTGTGCAGTGGGAAAAACGAAGGCAGCCAGTCAACGTACAAGTCAAGTCAGCATATTGACGTTTGTGTCAGGTAGTACATCTATGTACAATACAGATTTTCTTCGGATAAAAAATGCTTTGCATCCATAGATGCGATGATGCAACAGATGAATCTGATGACTTGTCAACTCTGAATCCTCTCACATGATAAACTCCCGCAGAAGCTTCCTCCCACCCGACGAGGTCAAAGTCAGACGTCCAAATTCTTGCACACGAAACATCTCTTCCTCGTGTCATCGTGTACTAGTAAATCCTTTCTCCTTCTAGTTTACTGTAAGTGTGTGTGTGTGTATATATATATTTGATGATCAGCGGTTGCTTTCCCCAATCACTTTATGGGTTTATCCTCACAGTATCTAGCTACGCTCACCTTCGATTCCGAATCGTTCCCAACAATGGCAACAAAGCAAAAGGAGGAACATGCATCACGACAGGTAGGGACACCGGACACGCTTATCCTAGACTAGAGAACCCAGGCTGCTTGTTCGTTTCGGCTGAAACAATCGTGGATTATTACTGCTGACTGGTTTGGTGTAAGAGAAAAATATTATTTTAGCTTATAATTCACGATCGTTTACGACGCAGCAAAATAGCTTGTGAGTTGCCAGCGAGCAGCGAAAAGAGGTCCAGGGGGCGACGACGCAGCCGCGGGGCCCACGGGCACGGGCTCACCAGACCTGCCGCCGCGGCCGTGGCCGCACACGCACGTTCCCCTCAACGCCTCGTCCGTGCCCGGAGACACGACGCCGGCGGTTGGGCGCTTTCCATGGCTCGCGAACGGCGCCTTCCCCTCTCTCGGGGCGTGTTTGGATCAAAACCTGGTAGAAGATGCCTGACCTGTAGCGTGACTAGATGCTGCCTGTGCGGTATTTGGATGCAGCCCTGGTGAGCTGTCTGTTCCAGGCATCAGCCTCTAGGCTCGGGCGCACGAAAACGGTCGCCTGGGGTGCGGCTGCTGGCTTGCCTAGACTAATCACCCGTTTAATCACTTGTTGCCTTATTTACTGTTATTCTTTGTATTAGCTGGTACTGTGTACACGAAATTCCACGAAAAAAAACATATATCTTTTCTGTTCTCTACTAATAAACCTACACTAGCATCGTGTATACAATGTAATTATAATTATCTTTGTTCCTCGTACATCTTTCCTTGTAACATTTTTTAAATAGCTAGGAAAACTATTAAATTTATTTGTAATTTCAAATATATTGTTAATTGATAAAATATGTGGATGGTTTTATTTATTTATTGTTTGTACATTCTAACACTAACCGTGTATGTTTTAAAATGGTATTATATCTTTCATTAGCATTCCATATACAAGCTTCCAACTAAACACAACATCTTCTACCTTAACTGACTAGACAGATTTTATTAAATTTTTAGATAAATTTTAAGCAACACTTTTTATCAGACAAGTACACATGCTTCCATCCAAAAAAAAATACCTCCGTCTCACCCCACGCGCGGGTCCGTCCGCCAGCTCCAGCCCCCAAGTCCTCTCAACCCGGAGGAGCCCACCAGCGCGCACCCAGCTGGGTCGCCCCGACCCGACCCGACCCCGAGTCCAGTGTACCTGTCCGCTTCCTCGCCGTCGCCGAAACCAAGGCAACTCTGGCGGGGGACGGAGAGGAAGGCCGCTGCCGACCTTCGTCTCACCCTCGCCTCACCTTCCCCCACCCGCAAAAATCCAAATGCCACGCCGCGATTAATTAAGCGCGCACCGGACCGGACACATCCATCGACCAAAACAGCGGCTCCTTTCCCTGCGGCCGCACGCATCGCTCGCGTCGCCGGTGTCGCCGTCGCCACTCGCACGCACTCACTGACCGCCAGGCTGAGGCCAATCCAAACCGGGACCAATCCAGACGAACGCACGGACGGCACCAGCTGCTGCGTGCGTTCGCTTTCCCCGAAACGTGACCCGAGCTGCAGAGAGAGAGAAAGGACAAGGGAGGAGAAGCCGCCATGATGCAGCAGCAGTTGCTGGAGCTGCCCTCCTAGTCGTCCCCGTTAAATCCCTGCTCGCCCAGTCACGAGCACCCGCCCGCCCCCGGTGCCCGACCCCGACCCAACCCAGATCAGAGATTACGTTTGTGGCGTTGGCGTTTCCGTGAGGCGAGGCGGGCGAAGGGCGAAGGGCGAAGGGCGAAGGCGACCGTCCGGAGCTAGCTTCATGCGCCAGGGGCGGCGGCCTCACCCCGTCGTTTGATGGGCAACGCATGCGGCGGCTCTCTTAGATCCAAGTACCTGCACAGCTTCAAGCACGCCGCGTCGCAGCGCCACGACTCCGAGTACAGCGCCAGCAGCGCCGTCGCCGCCGCCGACGACTCGCCCAGGAAGCAGCCCACGCCGCCCGCCACCACGGACGCCCACGCGCCGGCGCCGGCCGCGCCCGCCGCCGCAGCAGCCATGAGGCGCGGCGGGGCGGGCGCGACGCCCGACCTCGGGTCCGTGCTCGGCCACCCCACCCCCAACCTCCGCGACCTCTACGCGCTCGGCAGGAAGCTCGGGCAGGGGCAGTTCGGCACCACCTACCTCTGCACCGAGCTCGCCACGGGGGTCGACTACGCCTGCAAGTCCATCTCCAAGCGCAAGCTCATCACCAAGGAGGACATCGACGACGTGCGCCGCGAGATCCAGATCATGCACCACCTCTCGGGCCACAAGAACGTCGTCGCTATCAAGGGCGCGTACGAGGACCAGGTCTACGTCCACATCGTCATGGAGCTCTGCGCCGGAGGCGAGCTCTTCGACCGGATCATACAGCGCGGGCACTACAGCGAGCGCAAGGCCGCCGAGCTCACCAGGATCATCGTCGGGGTCGTCGAGGCCTGCCACTCGCTCGGGGTCATGCACCGGGACCTCAAGCCCGAGAACTTCCTGCTCGCCAACAAGGACGATGACCTCTCGCTCAAGGCCATCGATTTCGGACTCTCTGTCTTCTTCAAGCCTGGTAAGCTGCTGCTGCAGAATCGCAAACTTCTTTTGAGTTCTTCCCATTGTGACATATTGTGCTGTTTTAGTCAACGGCTGAAACTTGTGCACGGGATGTGTTACTAATCGGTAGCTCGTACAGTTGTGCTTGCGTTAGCTCTGTTTTATTCATGTTCGTAGTCGTAGGAAATGAAATGGATGATTGCAGGTGAAATTCTGTAACAGCAGCTTTTTTGGAGTCATCATGCAACTGAAATTTGGCAACAGAAGGGGTTGAAAAGTACTAGTAAATAGTCGGTATTGATTGTTATGTGATGAAAGCTAACGTTGCAATAGCTTAGTTTCACAGGAAATAAATGCAGCTTGCTACTTGCCATTCAAGATTAGTGGCAAACACTAATTAATGAGTTTAGTGCCCTAACCTGCTAGGCCCGAAATGCAAGTTCAGCAGGGTGCATTTCTTAGCTGAGTGGCAGTTGAATTACTGGATCTGATGGAAGCTGCCTATTATTCTAATAATAGTGCAATAGTACACAGAACCTTTTTCGCTCCAACTTGTAACCAATTAGGCATGCTATCTGCATCCTTGACACTTTTCGCTTTTCTTGTTCTGTTCTTTCAGGTCAAGTTTTCACCGATGTTGTTGGTAGCCCATATTATGTAGCTCCAGAAGTTTTGCTGAAAAGTTATGGACCAGCAGCTGATGTATGGACAGCTGGTATCATTCTGTACATTCTACTAAGTGGTGTGCCTCCATTTTGGGCAGGTATGTCCGTATAGTATTTTGGTATGTTTGCCTTAAGTTCTTTAGGATCTTTAACTTTATCCCTTTTGACCACGATGCTAACATTTTAATGAATACAATGCAGAAACACAACAAGGAATATTTGATGCTGTATTGAAAGGTGTCATTGATTTTGATTCTGATCCGTGGCCCGTCATATCTGATAGTGCAAAAGATCTTATAAGACGAATGCTGAATCCTCGCTGCTGCCGAGCGCTTAACAGCACACGAAGTTCTATGTTAGTTTCTTTCACCACTTTATACTATTGATTTGTTATTTCTCTAACACCGCAACTGCATCCATTCACCTGATGTATTTGCAATTGTTGGATAAAAAGATGACACTTGAACTTGTGCACAGGCCATCCATGGATTCGTGATCATGGAGTGGCTCCTGACCGTCCACTGGATCCAGCTGTCTTATCTCGCATTAAGCAATTCTCTGCAATGAATAAGTTGAAGAAAATGGCTTTACGAGTAAGTGCAGTTCTTTTAGGCATGATTTATATGAACTTTGATTCGCAGGTTCAGAAGATAGCACCCCAATAGTTCTTAGCTAATATTCCTTATTTGATTGGACCCTTATTACCTAGTATCGACCAGGAGAGTTGTGTTACATTTTAGATTGCTTGCTTGTGCAACGCTGAACTAATTGACTATATGTGTTCATTCTAATAGGTAATAGCTGAGAGCCTATCAGAAGAGGAAATCGCGGGGTTGAAGGAAATGTTCCAGACCATGGACACTGACAACAGTGGTGCAATTACTTATGATGAGCTAAAAGAAGGATTGAGAAAATATGGCTCCACACTAAAGGACACTGAGATTCGTGACCTTATGGAAGCAGTAAGTTAGCTGAAACCTTTTGGTATGCTTGTTTGTATTTTTAGCTTCAACGACCTGGGTCCTGAAGCTATACATTAAGGGCGTACCCCGTGTAGAGAGCTCCCGCTCCGTGCGGGGTCTGGGGAAGGGTGTTAGTGGCAAGCCTTACCCTCGCCTATGCAATGCGAGGAGACCGCGACTCGAACCCGGGACCTTCCTGAAGCTATACATTAAGAATCATAAATATTTGGCTTCATTAAGAATCTAGGCTACAAAGTCAATCAGTTACTTGTTGCAATTTCAACTTATGTATGACCATTTCTCATTACATATTTATGATTAGGATGAGAGCAGTAGACAGCATGGGGTACAACTAATATTTCCTCATCTTAAAGCAGCCACCATTTTATGTCTTATAAATCTGCGCTTATGTGCTACATGACGTGTATGCGTGTTTTTTTACTTCAGTGGTCTAGCAACTATGCATATTTAATTTAGAGGCTGATAAATTGAGCATCACACTTGGCTCACTTCTTATGCCAGAGGCTTTGTAAAAGAGAAGTTATAACACATTGTACCAAAAAACTTACTGTGTTTCTTTTCTTTTGTTTAGGCTGATATTGACAACAGTGGAACAATTGACTATATAGAATTCATTGCTGCAACTTTGCATCTCAATAAGCTGGAGCGCGAGGAACATCTCTGTGGCAGCCTTTTCATATTTCGACAAAGATGGTAGTGGCTATATCACAGTGGATGAACTACAAGCAAGCTTGCAAAGAGCATAACATGCCAGATGCTTTTCTTGATGATGTCATCAAAGAAGTTGATCAAGGACAATGTAAGTCTTACTTTAATTAGGCCACATGCATAAAAGTTATAGAATGGCATATCTTGTTTATTTCTTACTCACCTTCGTTAAACCTATATGAAATGTACAACCAATGCAAGTAGTGTGATGCAATGAAAACACGTACAACTTGCCAATAAGGAAGGACGGACACATTTTATTGATCAACATAGTTCATTTGATGCTCAATCAATCAATGTGGCCAATGCTTTCAAGTGTAAGGTTATCTCCCTAAGTGTGGGCGCAGCCAGCAAGGGATCAAACACTGGTAGCACCCCAAAAAACGCTCCTCTCTGGTGACCCCAAGAAATAGTGGCAAAGCACCACCCAGTGGTAACAATGCGGGCCTATAGGGGTAGTGGCAGTGGTCGTTTGGCCCTCGTAGATGCAGCCCTATAGGGGTGAAACTGGAGTTCGTGGCTCTCTCTCAATCAGTTTGCCGCCATGGGGTGGTCTTTCCTCACCTGCAAAATTTTCATTAATCAATGGTTATGGTTCTGTTAGTAATGAAGCAAAGTTAATGCCGTTGACACGTGTAGTCTAACCTTGCTCTTTTTTTTTGCCAGGATGGCCGCATTGACTATGGAGAGTTTGTTGCCATGATGACCAAGGGCAATATGGGAGTTGGTCGAAGAACAATGAGAAACAGCTTGAATATCAGCATGAGGGACGCACCTGGTGCATTCTGAGACTTAACACGATGTACAGCTTGTGGCTTAGCTACTTCCTCTGTCTTGCTGCCCTACGAAAACCTTCTGCAATTTTTCAAGATGTTGTCAAGTGTCTGTGTGGCTGTGTTTTTCTGGGGATTCTGATTGAACTCTTGTGATTGATTCCATGAAATGCATAACAAGATGTCCATGTCACGCATGAACCCGGAATTGTAAATGATGCTGCTGCCCCTTGACTCTCAGAAACACTAATGTTCAGTGAACTAGCTCGCCATGTATGTCTCCAGTCTCCCTTGATTGATGACATCCATTCTTGGATGCACGGCTGTATCTCAATGCAATGCGTTGCTCCGTTTGTATGAAACTGTACTTAATGTACTGTTTTCCCGATACTTGCCATGATGTAAGTATGATCTGGCGGTCTGGCCGCCTTTGTTTAGGCTGGGGCGAATCTATAGATATTATGGATAAGGAATGACGGAAAAAAGATAACATCAAGATATTCTATGATGCTGTCCTCAACCAATGTCAACAAAAAGAACTACGCACGAATCCATGGTCACCACTCACCAGTAATCCCCGCAAGAGCAGGAACCACCATTGAAGTGGTGGAATCGCACGGCATCTCGAATCACGAACTCACGACCAGTCACCTGAGGATATCAGCTTGATCACAGTGTGGCAGTCGCCGCAAATGCGCAGATTCTTCATGATGTGGATCGGCATCCAGGCGGGCAAGCTCATGAGCCCGAAGGCTACAGCTAGCTTCTCAGCTGTGGTGAATCTCGGAGCGCGGGAGAGTCAGTCCTCACAGTACCCGAGGCGCGCGATCCTCTCCATGAGCTCATCCAGCTTCTTCCTGAATGGCGATCACCTGGGGATGGCTCACGTCATCCGCTTTAAAGACATGGACCTTGTTGTTAACCTCCATCCAGCTATATCCCGGGTTCTTTTTTATCCCCTTGTCCCTCATCAGCTTCCTTATCTGTGCAGAATCATCAGATTTCCCAGCATCGGCATAGATCTTCGCCATAAGCATGTAGCTCCCAGAATCAGGCGAGTCCAAGCTCAAACACATGTTTCGCTGCAAGTTCAGCGAGCTCATTGTTGCCATGTATCTTGCAGGCGCTAAGAAGAGCTCCCCAAACCTCAGCGGTTGGTTTCATGGGCATCTCAGTCAATGAGATCCTTGGCTTCCGTCAGGTGCCCTGCACGGCCAAGAAGGTCTACCATGCATGAGAAATGCTCCAAACCTGGAGATATGTTATGGACCTCTCTTCATCATATCAAAATAAGATTTCCCCTCCTGCACGAGTCCGGAGTGGCTACAGCCTGACAGAACTGCAACATAGCTTATGTAGTCTGGCTTTGCACCTCTTTTCAGTATGTCATCAAAGATCTCTATGGCTTGCTTTCCCATGCCATGCTGTGAATAACCAGTGATCATGGCATTCCAAGATACAATATCCTTCACCTGTTCAGGAAGTCAAATACTTTTCGAGCTTCTAAAATCCTTCCGCTACTTGGAATACATTGTTATAACTGCATTCGCAACAGAGGTGTCTAAAATGAGACCAGCCTTTACAGTACGACCAATAATTTGATCTCCAAGTTTGTTTGCACCTAAATCTGCACAGCCTTTGAACAATGTGACATAGGTAACCCAGTCAGGTCTAACATCCTTCTCACTTAGCATTAACCTTATACATCCTGAGGCCATCTTCCTCAGCTCCATGCTGTATATATGCTCCCAACATAGCATTCCATGTAATTACATTCTTTGTCGACATGCCATCAAAGAACTCTCGAGCTTTTGTGATGTTCCCTACTTGAGAATGTGCAGTGATCATGCTTGTCCATGATACAATGTCCTTTTCATTCATAAATCTGAATATAGATTCAGCACTATGGAGATTGTCGCACTTTGCATACATGGAGATGAGAGAATTGGAGACAACGACAGCTTGAATCTGCCCACTTTTCAGACAAAGTGAATGTAGTTGCCTCCCAAGGTACAAATCCATCCTGCTGCAGCAGCCACTTATAAGAGTTGCCAATGCGAACTGATCAAGTGTCATCAACTCAGCTCTCATCTGGTTGAACAATTCAACAGATTCAGTGAAACACCCATACTGCAAGAATCCCGAGATGAGAACTGTCCAAGCCACGTTGTTACGATCATGTAAAGAGTTGAACACCCTGCTTAGCTTCCTTGAAACAGCCACATTTTGCATACAGTTCAACAAGAGCACTAGCGACATATGGATCAATGTGGGGTAGGTTCCGAATCACCTGAGCATGAAGTTGCTTACCCCATCCTAAAGAAGATAATCTAGCACACACAGTAAGAGAACTAGTGTATGTTGTTGAATCAAGGCGGACCCCTTTGCTTTGCATGTCCACAACCATATCAAGGGCTTCTCTGACTCGGCCACTCTGAGACAATGCTGATACCATCATGTTCCATGAAACAACATCACGTTCAGGCATGCTATCAAAAAGCTCAAGGGCATGGTCAACACCATATGTCTTGACATATCCCACTAGCATACTGTTCCGACAGAATATAGTGGGTTCTTTAATGCGAACAAACAACCTTGAAGCTAAATCCACAGTTCCACATCTCACAAACATGTCGACAAGGGCAGCTGCTACATCACTATCATCCTGGGAACCGAACTTCTGAACCATCCCAAACAGCTGCAGCGCCAAACTGTGCTGTCCAAGGGCACCACAAGACTTCATGGCATAAGCGAATGTGAATGCATTTGGTGACGAATCACCACTTCGGTGCATGGACACAAAGCTTTCCAAAGAAGCCAAGTACTGTCGGCTCTGAAAGTATCCGGACATGAGCGTGTTCCACGAGGCCACGTCTCTCGCGGGCATTCTACCGAACAGCTCCACGGCATCGCTCAGTCGTCCGAGCTTGGCGTACCCATTCAGCATGACGTTGTGGGTGATGACGTTGGGGTGGGCGATGTCCGTCAGAAGCAGGCGGCGGGCGTCGGGGAGGGCTCCGCAGGAGAGGTAGGCGTGGAGGAGCGTGTTCTGTAGGAAGACGGCGGACGCGAGGCCCACGGCAACGAGGCGGCCGTGCAGCGCGCGGGCGCCGGTGAGCGCGCCGCGTGCACCGCACGAACGCAGCGCGTCGGCAAACGCCTGCGTGACCGCCATGTGGGAGGCAACCGCCGGAGGAGGAGGCGGCGGTGGCGGCCATGGGGACGCCACCATTCAAACGATTGCGGCCTTGCGCTATGCTATGCGTGCTCCCAGAAGAAGCGAAATCGCATGGTCCAATTCGGCCCATGAAATTTGGTTGCGGGTTGCCGGGTTGGAGAAACACAAGCACCGAAAATACGCCATCTCAAAATGAAAGCGTAACATATTTAGGGTGGACTATTTCACCCCTAAAGTATAAAACCGGATTTTCTACCCCTAAACTTTCTAAAACCGATCAAATAACCCCCAAACGGTTTTAACGATGGTTTGCTACAGTAACTGTGGTTTCATTTTTTTTTTATTTATTTCTGCTGAATCTTTGAAAAATCATAGTAAATCATAAAATGAAAAATCTAATTTTATTGGACTCCACATAAGTAGATCTACACAGTGAATATATAATATGGTATATTTTAGTACAAAGTTTTTAATGTAGCTTTAGATTTATGTTTTTCTGTAATTAAATGGAATAATTCATAGCTGTAGTTTTTATGGTCCAATTGTGATAAATTTTTTATGGTGGACTAATTATTG
This sequence comes from Miscanthus floridulus, assembly GCF_019320115.1. Taxonomy (NCBI): domain Eukaryota; kingdom Viridiplantae; phylum Streptophyta; class Magnoliopsida; order Poales; family Poaceae; genus Miscanthus; species Miscanthus floridulus. The sequence goes on from NC_089591.1 coordinate 68,351,385, forward strand.
TATGCTTGAACTGTAGTAAAAATTCCATACACATTAGATCATGTATAACTTAGTTATAAATTTATTTAGGTTTATACTTGTTAAACCTATGCTTTATCTATAACTAAGTTATAAATGATCTAACGAATATAAAAATTTTACTACAGTTCAAACATACAATAATTAGCCTATCATAAAAATTATCTAAAGCTACAACAAAACTTTGTATTAAAATATACCATATTATATGTTCGCTGAGTAGATCTACTCATATAGAATCCAACAAAATTAGATTTTTTATTTTATAATTTTTCTGTGATTTACTATGATTTTTTTTAAAATCAGCAGAAATAAATAAAAAGAAAAAAATAAAATTACCGTCATTGTATCAAAACTATCGTCGTTTGGGTTATTTGACCGGTTTCAGAAAGTTAAATAATTTGAGGTGAAGCAGTCCACGCGATGAATAGTTTGGGTCGTGTAGACTTTTTTCCGTCTTCCTTGTCTCTCGTACTCGCGCGTGGAGTCTCCGAACTTCCCATTCGGCAGCGAGGAAACCAAAGCCGGGGAACTTCTGATCCGGTGTTAGGGGACAGTGGTTTGGCGCGAGGCCATGGAGGGATCCCTGGAGGCGCGGCCCGGTGTCCTCCTCGTCGGCGCGCCGGGCGTCGGCAAGCGAACCATCCTCTCCCGTGAGATCTCGCTGTCCTCCTTTCCTTATGTTTGGGTTTCCTTCTCCCGATTTGAATGCGAAACATCGAGTGGGTAGAGTTGTTGAACTATTTAGGATCTGAATCAGATGTGTTCGCGTCGTGAGCAGGAGGAGAAGATCCCGTGGTCCACCTGTGATTTGATTTTTTTTTAGTGGACCAAGTAAAACGGGTGTTGATTCGGAGTAGATAGAGAAGAGAAGACACAAGATGACAAGCTTGTACTGTTTTAGCTGACAAATTAACGCTTCTAGTTTCAACCATTACCTTGATAATTGATGAATTCGTTGGGCTGTGGAGTAGATATAGATATTTAAGTTTACGTGCTTTGCTAAAATAAGATATTACTCTGATATTCCAAATTTTACTGTTCATAATATTTATATGTGGTTGTGCTTATTATTTCCTGACCATTTTCATTTCACCATGAACTTCAGGGTTGCTTGCAGCGGAAATACCTGACGTGCATGACTTATCATCCGGTGTGCTGTGTCAGGGGTATGTAATAGCATCTTGTCAAATTACATTTTTGTCTGTGAGAAATGTCAAATACTCCTACTTATATAGAAGTAGAAAGCATTGTTTTCAGTTAAATCTTCTTCTAACACATGATATAATTTATTTTGCTACTGATTGCCATGCAGGTGGACAATTGAAACAAAGTATTATTCAGCTGATCTTTCCATCTGGACAGCAAATCTTGGTGAAGAATTTTCTCTTGGTTCCCTCCCTCATCTAGACCGGCTGGCGGCCCTCGTTATGGTCTTTGATATGAATGATGTCCGTACTGAACCTGTGTTCTCATTCAACCTTATTGTGCTTTCTGTCTTAGCGTTTAAAGATTCTGAACCTTATAATTTTCAGAGTTCAATTTTTTATCCTCAGTGCTACAGTAGGGTAACAGCCTTAACTAATTATGCAGGAATCCACCTTGCTTACTCTGCAAAGCTGGGCTGCCAATGTTGATATCCAGAGGTTTGAGGTCTTGTTATGCATTGGAAATAAAGCAGATCTTGTACCTGGTCATAGCGCACATATAGAATATAGGAGGCGTATGCTAATGCTTGGGGAGTCAAGTTCTGATCCACACCCTGATTATTTCGATTTTGGGATAAATGAAAGTGAGGGTTGTAGCTTGTTATCTGAGGAAGAGCCATGCATAGAGATCAGAAACTCTACTGCAAAGTGGTGCATTGAGCAGAACATAGAATATATTGAGGCCTGTGCTTCCAATGCTGACTTTGATAAGTGTAAGTTGTCTCCTCGGTTGTAAACCTGTAACTGTTAAAGTTTTTTCTCCTCAAGTTTCTACACTTTGCCATTAGGCTTTTCTTATTTCCAGTAATCAATCTATTACCATGAGCTCTAAATTGAGCATCAATTAATTATTTTATACCCAATGAAAACTTATATCTTTTATGGACTCCAATAGAAGAAGGATTATATCCTATAGGAGCCGTGGTTTTTTCTATCTGAATTGATGTTTATTCAAACTAACAGGTCTATCAGTGGATGGTGATAGCCAAGGCTTAGAGCGACTCTTTGGAGCTCTTTCTGCACATATGTGGCCTGAAATGATTCTGAAATCTGGAAACAGAATAACTGCCCCATCCTTGGTTGAAAAAGAAGGTAGTTAAATGCCATAAATGAGTAAATTGGAACTGATGATTGCTGATCTGTGCCTTACTTATTCTGCACTATTGAAAAACTATGGGACGGCATGGCATGCTTAGAAAGTTTCTATATTAAGTAATTTCAGCTGTTAGAATTTGCTGTCCATCTTTTACATGAAATGTGTTGTGAAATCTTTGCACCAGTAAACTACTTTAAATTATTGAATATAAAATAATGCACTACATGTCCCTGATTATTCATTTTCATTCCGACAGAATCTACGGATGATGAATCCAACTATGATTTTGAGTACGAGGTCCTGTCCCATGGATCTGATGACCAGTGGGAATTTGTTGGCGAGACAAGTACATCCAGAAGCTTTGAGAGATCAAATGAGGCTGATGGGACGCAGGATCACACACATCAAGTTGTGAAGGCCGGTACTGACTCTTCAGCATCCAACCCTCTCCCGAGTGCCATGTCCACAGAAACTGCTGAAGAAAATACTGTAACTCGGACCAACAAAACCGACAATAGTGATCATGTGGACACGACCACAGCATATAGCACTGATGATCATCAAAGTGATCTTCCAGAGGCTAACCATCTTTTTGAGGACGAGCATTATGGTCTGGATGACCTGGAGAAAATCATGTCGGAGATTGGTAACATGCGATCAAACCTAAGGCTCATGCCTGACTTCCAAAGGAGGGAGATGGCTGCAAAGCTAGCCATGAAAATGGCAGCCATGTTTGGTGGTGATGAAGAATAGGCATTAGAGGATATCTAAGGCAATTCATGTAATTCCACCTTACTGCTGATTCCCAGACAGGGTTGCAGATGATGGAAAGATGGTTTTGTACAAGCCGATGAGCCTCTCGGCATGACGGCACGGCACCTAGGGCCTTTCTCATGATAATGTCTTTTTCTTTGGTGAAAATTTTGTGCCTATTGGGCGTTCTATATAGCCTTGGAAGATGTATTATTATGAACTTTAACTCCCTTGAATCCTTCAGTGGAAAACTTTCTGAACTATGTTATGGTGCAATAGGAAAATGATGGAATTGTAGAACCGCAGACAAAAAAAAAGATAACTTTACAAGTTATTGTATTTCCAAACTTCAGCGGATGAAAAACAGAGTGCATAGTTTGCATTTTAAATACCTCTGATAGAGGAAATACGTCAGGCGGGGTGGACTACATCCAGTGAATGAGGAGTATCTGTATTGATTTATTCTGCACAGAGTACTCAGTTCGATGTCAAGTAGAGGGGATGAAATGTGTGTCCGTCTTTGTCCCCGGTCTAAGTTCTAGTCTCAGGCTCCGGGTATATGGTTACAAACATGCAGCCCCTGACAATCAACGATAGTGTTGCTTAGCTATTTACAATCACATCCGACTGATGGGTTCACTATTGAGATAAGTGTGATTCCTGTGCTGGAATTGTCCCCTGCTTAGTCGAAACCGTGCAAATGGCAGTGCAGCGCAGGCGCAGCACATCGATTAACACCTCAGTCGTGTTTGTCCTAGGAGTCGGTTATGGCATTAGTGAAGCTACCCAGTACCCATGTACTTGTCAGAATAAATATCCATTCACAACACGTCAAGCGACTTCCATATTAAAGGCAATGTGTAAACCGGTAAGCCCACTGTTCCAAAACTTGTCTATCTACAGCTACAGCCTAAAAGCTGATAACACTATGCAACAAAGCAAATATCATCAAAGAGCTGAAGTACACAAATCTTATTGCCCTTCCGGCCCATTTGATTGTAAACTTCCATCAGAGCTATGTTTACCAGACTCAATAGACACTTGTCTATCTTGGTTATCAAACTTCGAGCTCTCAAGATTTTCAGATGGCTTGCCGGATGATCTCATTGATCTCTCATTACGCTGCATACTCGTTGGATCCGAAGGGAGTTTGGTAACCTGCAAAGCATCGTTGGGATTCAGAATCATTATTCTGGAAGGTGGGTGGTTAACAAAAGTATGTGTGATTGGTTCTTTTGTCAGACTAGGCTTGGAGCTTTACCAAAAGGGCGTACCCAGTGCAGAGAGCTCCCGCTCTGTACGGGGTCTGGGGAAGGGTGTCAGTGGCAAGCCTTACCCTCACCTGTGCAATGCGAGGAGACCGCGACTCGAACCCGGGACCTTCCGGTCACAGGCGGTAAGACTCTACCGCTTGCACCAGGCCCGCCCTTCAAGGCTTGGAGCTTTACCAATATAATCAATTTTGATTTGACAGAAGGGAGGATCTAATGGATACTATTGTTGTCATTTTAAATGTCAAGAAGATCATGTTCATCGGCAAAGCACTCACAGCATTTGAAGCCTCTAGCCTTGCCTGCAAAGCTTCATGCTCAGCCTTAACACGGGATGGGACGCCATCCTTTTGATAGACATTCTGTTTGGCGGTCTCCTCATCTACTTCACTTGAAGCAGCAGCAAAAGGATGGTTTGCTGGGATCCATCTAACTGTATCTGGATCAACATCTGGAGGTAAGGAATCACCTTCCCTGAGAAGCACGGTTGGCCTTTTCCACTGATATGCACGTGATCTCCTCTTCTGATGCATTTCTTGTTGCTCCTTCGTAAGCCTAACAGGAGCCAAACGGTACTCCTTGCCAAACATTTGTGCAGTAGATGTGCCCTCATCAATCTTGACTAATGGATTATTGAAAGGATCATCGTATGTGCGGAGCTTTGCACTGCAGGAAAGGAATTACTTCAGTCATGATTATTGCACAAGTCAAAGGTTTATAAGTTCACAGAAAAGCTTCATTTAACCATTTATATCTGCATTGAAATGAACCCTGTAATTAGTTTCTGAAAGTTGAATTCCCGTGCCCATACCAGGAACCAGACTAACATGTGAAAACTATGGTGAAGCTTTACAATGGCATGGAACAAGTAAATAGGGACAGTAACTCCTCACAAGCATAAGCACAATGATAAGATCACTTAACAGAAAATTAATTAGTAGACAATGGGGCATGACCAAGTCACATAGACAAAGTTTCAAGTCTTATGTTAAAACATGATCATTAAAACAGAGGCTATAGTCCAAACGATAATCAAGCATCCATAAACCCAGCAATACATCAATGAGAATACAAAATGCAACTTCAAGGAAATGAAGGAATTAGTAACATACGTCCCTCGTTGCCCTGATTTTAACTGTCCACGCCTTACTAGATCAGCAACAGAACCTCTATTATCATGCTCTCGACTTCTAATGATAACCTGCCTTGCAGCAGCAGCCAAAAATGCAATGCCAACGCAGAAACCAGCAACAAAATTTGGGCTAATGCTTTTCTGGATCTGCATGAAAAGAAAAAGTAAGAACATGAAGTACACAACATGGAAACTGGTACAACTCAAGGATGAGCATGTTAAAGCAGAAAACGTTATTGCTTATGGTAAAAAAGAAAAGGAAGGCACACAATAAAAGAAATAAATTGTCTGCATAGTTTAAAACCAATTCCCTGATGTACTGAAACTTGTTGATGACATTTATGGTTTGCTGGATGAGGATCACGGACAGAGAAACAAGGGATGTCTAATCACATATGATAGTATTCGGCATTCAGTGTCTTCAGCTTATCTATGCAGCCACGAGTTTCATGCCACTGTGTACTAATCAATTCAACAGATCCTCCGTCCCAATTAATATCAATTTGCTACTTAGTTGTTCATAGACGATCATAGGGAACACAACTGTGTTTTGCTTTTGCACTCGTTCAAAAACCTCCCTCACACTCGTCGCAATTTATCCACTAGCCAAATATATGATATCCCTCCTCTCCACAGCAATTACAATCTCCCCTTCACAGCAATTGCCATCTCGTGCTGACACAAACCAATCCCGCAATCCAAATGTAAAAACAAAATACCCAGAGAGGGAGAGGTAAGGGGAGTCCTTACCGAAGCAACAGCAGGAGGCACGGAGGCGACGAGCCCCCTCAGATCTCCCACCCTGCTCTGCAGAGCCCCCAGCTTCCGCTCCCCGCCTGCGACGTCACTGGCGTTGCTCGACGCCGAAGCCCTAATCGGCCGCGGCCACCTCACCGCCCTCCCGCGGAACAGCTGCGGAGGGAGGAAGAGGCGGAACGGGAGGGAGACGGCGACGGAGGCGGTCGCCATTGTCGCCCTCACATGGATGGAGAAGCAGAAGGTAACCAAGGTTAGGACTCAAGAGGCTTTGGTGCTGTGGGACTCGGTGTGCTCAAGGCCCGAGGTTGGGGATGGTCAGAGACGGAGGCTGCCAGTGCCATGGCAAGAGACTGGCGGCGTTCACTTCCACTGCCCTGTCCAGTGAACGTCACAAACCGGGCCGGAGTGCAGAGCGAGCTCGAGAAAGCCCATGGGCCTCCATGCCTTATTAGCTCCTTTGTATATAGGAAAAAGTCAATTTTGCCTCTCTTACACCGGAAAAGTTAGATTTTCTCTCTCAACTCTCTGAAACCAGAAATAGTTCCTCCCCTCCTCCCTCCAAACCGGTCACTTAACCCCTGCTCCCTCCAAACCGGTCACTTAACCTCCGTGGCTGTTTCCTTGGTGATTTTCTTTTTCTTTTATTTTTATTCTAGCTGAATTTTAAAAAATCATAGTAAATCACAGAAAAATCATAAAATAGAAAATTTAATTGTGTTGGACTCCATATGATTAGATCTACACAGTTAATATATGATATACTATGCTTTAACATAAAGTTTTTGCTGTAACTTTACATCTATGTTTTTTTGTAATTAATTCATAGCCGTGGTTTCTTTGGTCCAATGGCGGCGAAATTTTTATGGTGAGCTAATCATTGCATGCTTGAGATGTAGTAAAAATTTCATGTTCATTAAATCATGTGTGACTGAGTTATAGATTTATCTAGGTTTATGTTGACTTTTGCGATAGCTAAGGGAGGCAAAATGATTTTTTTCCTTGTATATATACATCAAGTTTTCAGTTACAACTTCTAGGCTTTTTAAACAAACTGGCACTAGTTGTGCCAATTTCTATCTAATACTGTAGAGTAGAAGACAGCTTCTGCCGGTTACCAACTGCAAGATGATACGAGTTCAGCTCTGCTGTGTTTTCACGATAATTAAGCTCAGTAGTTTGCCGTTTGACCAATCTAAAGCCATTGGCGCTTTTGGTTTGCAGGACCAAACGGTCTATGAGTGATCAACCTATGTCCGAACCTATGTAACAGTTTGATTTAAGTCATGAAATAACCTGATTCGTCATTTGTTCATTCTCTATAGCAATAATTACAGGCTAACATGCACAACTGCTTAGTTCGGTGAAAATTCGCCGGGTCAACAGATGTCGAACCAACCCATGTCGTATGGAGCCGTATGGAGCCAACCACTAAACCAAACACGCTGTACGGCTCCGATGACTTTGTATGTACAATAGTCTATGCGATGACTTTATTGTACTACTAGATGCTAGCAACCTCCCTGTTTACAACAGATAAGTTCAGGAGAAGTTTGCGTAGTCAAAGTCTCTTCTGGGCTTCTGGCGTTGGGTCGCATTGCTGTGAAGTTTCTGCAACGCAAAAGTCTAAATACGCCTGGTCATTGCGTTCACAATGCCAAACAACACGATTCAATGCACGCATGTTTCCTGATGATGGGCATGGGCTACGAAAGTAAGACTTCTACGTGTTCGTCGCGATTTTGTGGCCCTCATTCATCAAGTACATGAGGCATATAACCCAGAGAATTAGAGAGAGTTCGCCGGAAACGGTAGGTAGCCATGGCGTCCCCGTCCCATACCGGAATCATGCGGTGCTTCGCTCTGCTCGCTTCTGCAACTCTTGCCATCCTGATCCTCTGCGGCACCTGCAGCTGCTTGCACTTCAGCTACCCCTCCTTCGGCACCGCCAATGAGGCCGATTTCAGCTTCAGCCCCGGCGCCGGCATCGCAGACGGAGCCCTGCAGATCACGCCGAGCACCGGAGACCTGAGCCACCGGTCGGGGAGAGTCTGCTACGCGCGGGAAACCCTCAAGCTGTGGAACCGCAGGGGGACGGCACTGACGTCGTTCAGGACGGAGTTCGTGCTCAACATCCTCCCGCGGAACGGGACCGGAGAAGGCATGGCATTCATCCTCACAAACAACCCGGAGCTGCCCCGGAACAGCAGCGGGCAGTGGCTGGGACTAGTGAACAGCCAGACGGACGGCTCGCCGGCGAACCGGATCGTGGCCGTGGAGTTCGACACGAGGAAGAGCGGCAAGGACGACCACGACAACAACCATGTCGGCCTCGACGTCAACAGCGTCACGTCCGCCAGCGCGTATCCTCTCAGCAACCTCTCCATCGTGCTGTCAAGCGGCGCTGATGTACGGGTCACCATAGAGTACGACGGTGCAGCGCTGAGCATAGTCGCGGTGCAGACGTACAGCTTCATATATTCTTGGGCCGGTGACCTGTCGCAGTATCTGACGGACGACATCACCGTCGGCTTCGCGGCTTCGACCGGCGACTTCACCGAGCTGAATGAGATCAAGTCTTGGAATTTCACCACGCTAGGCGACGATGCAGACAGAAGATGGCGACATAGGAAGAAGATGAGATTGCTTCTCGCCTACCTGATCCCGTTCGCCATCGCCGGATCGTTCCTGGCGTTCTGGGCGTGGAGAAGGCTGACGCGGCCGAGAAGGCTAGCCTACCGCAACCTCGAGGAGATGATCGACGCGCAAGGCCCGGTCAGGTTTAAGTTCAGGGAGCTGAGGAATGCTACGGCCAACTTCAGCTCCGACCGCAAGCTCGGCAGGGGCGGCTTCGGCACCGTGTACCTCGGCTACCTGAAGAGGCTGGGCGTGGAGGTGGCTGTGAAGCGGGTGATGACGAGCGGCAACTCCAATCGCGGCGAGCAGGAGTTCGTGGCGGAGGTGAACTCGATCAGCAAGCTGTCGCACCGCAACCTCGTGAAGCTCATGGGGTGGTGCCACGAGAGAGGCGAGCTGCTGCTCGTCTACGAGTATTTCCCAATGGGCAGCCTGGACAGGCACCTTTACGCCGCCGATGCCAGAGCAATAAGCAACGCGTCTCCGTCGCCATCGGAGACGACGTCGTCAGCAACGCTTGAGCTGCTGACGTGGGAGCGGCGGTACAGGATCATCCGCGGCGTGGCGTCGGCGCTGGAGTACCTGCACCACGGGAGCAGCAAGCGGATCCTCCACCGTGACGTGAAGGCGAGCAACGTGATGCTGGACGGCGAGTACGAGGCGCGGCTGGGCGACTTCGGCCTGGCCCGCGTCATCCAGCGCGACGGCGCGACGCACCACTCCACGCAGGCGGTGGCGGGCACCCGCGGGTACATGGCGTACGAGAGCTTCTTCACCGGCCGCGCCAGCCTCGACACGGACGTGTTCGCGTTCGGGGTGTTCGTCCTGGAGGTGGTCAGCGGGAGGCGGCCGAGCAGCCCCGTGGCGTCACGGTCGTACCGCGACGGCGACGGCGACGACGAGGCGAGCTTCGGGCGAGGCCGGCAGCAGCCGCCCATGCACATCGTGGACTGGGCGTGGCGCCTGTACGGCGAGGGGAGGGCGCAGGACGCCGCCGACGCGGCTCTGGGCGGCGAGTTTGACCCGGCGGAGGTGGACCGCGCGGTGAGGCTGGCCCTGGCGTGCGGCCACCCGAACCCGAGGGAGAGGCCGTCCATGCGGACGTCGGTGCAGGTGCTGGTCGGTGGAGCCGAGGCGCCGGAGCCCCCGCTCCTGAAGCCTGCGTTCGTTTGGCCGCCTTTCGGCGAGCGGCAGGAGATCGAGCTGGCGCATGTCGGGGTGCTCTTCACCGGAGGCGGAGGGCACTCCAGTTTCTGTTCTCTGTCCTCCTCCTTGACGGGAAGGTGAGGAATTAGCGAGGATTATTTGCACATCTACGTAGATGATACAGAGTTCACAAAATTTGTTTGGTCTGTCAAGATGGATCATGAATTGTTTATATTTTTCAAGTAAAATATGTTCTTGCTTTGTAACCAGAGAAAATCATTCTAAATTTTTCAAGCTTTATATTAGAAGAAGAATTACGCCCCCACTAGCGCTCAGAGGATAGCTATCAGCCTGTCACCCATGAAACGGAATGGGCGAATGGCCCGCCCGGGGCCGGAGGACTCGCGGCTGTCTTGTCTGTTGTCTCCCGCGGGCCGCGGCGACCACGAACCCAACGCTACGGGCCGACGGCGCACCAAGCTCTCACACAGTCACACGTGATGCGCGGGTCTACGCGGACGCGGCCGCTTTTCTCAGGCTGCCAGAGCCCGCCGGACCAACCTTGGTTGCCTACATCACTTGCACACTGCCAACTTGCGTCCCCCGTCTAATTCTAAAAAAAACTTGCGTCCCCCGTCCCTACCGGTAAGTTTTAACGGCCAGGTAACCTTCTGCCCGACTAGATTTTCCGGTTCAATGGCGTTGGACTTGCAGCCAGCCAGCCAGCCAGCCACTTATGTTGGGTCTGAATGTCCGATCATGCTCATGCTAAAAGTAGGTCGGACGACGAGCATGGCAGACAGGCAGAGTTGCCACTTCGCTGTACTATTCAGCAAGTTTTCGGTCATCGCAGTCATTTTGGCGTCATGGTCAGGTAAATCCTGTGTGTAAACCTTGGCGCCACTTTCGACCCACTGCGGTGGTCAGTGGACAGGGGTCACCGCTCGCCAGTGCAACACAACAGTTAGTGCCCGAGTCAGCATGGCAAACTGCCATAGTGCCATGCCATTCCTTTCCGGCTTTCCGGCTTCCCCAACGTGTTGCATTGACCCGTGGATGCGAAGTCAGCATGGGATCGTGCACTTCCTGTTTGCAGATTAATTGATAATTGCCACTGCGGATTACTGAAACAAAGTCGCCAGCCTACCACCCATCCCACTGAACAAGCGTCTTCGTCTTATTTTAATCATCCATCCAGTGATACTCGAGGCTTGAATTGATCCACAAAGTGCCAGTGCCAGGTGGATAAACTTTTTCTTCCTGCAGTGCAACTTAGATATGATCCACAATTACACGTCCACCAGTGGAATCCAAATTCTGAAACTTTTTTTATGACAAGCTAGCAGGAAAGAATAGAAGGGGAAGGCTCTGAACTTTTTAGCTACTACTACCCTACTACTAGTGGTTCGTATTCGTACCAATCAACACCAACAAAGGCCAGCGTACCACTCCCATCCCAGCGCAAATAAAGCACCCGATGCATAAAAAAACTCAGAAACAAACTCTTATCTTATCCCATATCCCTGCCATTAAACATTTAAACTACTGTCCATTGGACCTTTTTGCATTGATCGGCGTATCTCATTTCAGGGATCGGATTAGGTTGACCTATGCTGTGTGTGAGTGCTCCTGCAACCTGCAAGAGTTCTTTTGCCTTTCTTTTTGCCCTTTTGTGCCGACTTGGCACGCTGCACTTTGCGCTTTCAATCCAGCTCCTAAACAAGGTGGCAAGTGCGCTATTAGGTCTGGCAGAGAGTGCGCGTTGTGTGCTTGGGCGTTGAACTCCTTCAACTGACTGGGCTAAAGTGATGCGCGTCCGCCCAACCACTGTCGTCAGCGTTGAACCCCGGGGTGCTGGTGCTGCTTTGCTTGCTTCATCCACGTGCCCTGATCAGAATATGCCGACAGGGACAATCATGCAGTGCAATGCAAGCACAAGAACCAGGATCACTGGATCAGGCCTCAGTCTGTTCGGGAGGCCGTAAATGATCGTAGATTATTTACTGTTGGCTAGTTTGGTGTGAGAGAAAAACACTGTTCCCGACTGAAAATTTACGATCGTTTACGAGCAAGCGAACAGGCTGAGGCTTGGTTCCGCGGCGGCGGCGGCGGCAGACGGCGGAGGAGGTCGCCGTACCAAACTCTACCACGCGACAGCGAACGTTTTGTCATGTCATGGTGATGAACCACCGATCTCCGGTGGGAATCATCACCACGCCAACCGCCAAGGGGGTCCCCGTCCATGTGGCATCTTTCATCACTCCACAGTTCGTACTGCCATGCCATGTGCTAACTCATCACTGTGCAGTAGGACTAATGCGTTGAAATCTTCAAATCGACACAGCGCAACCTTGACTGCTCGTAATAAGTCCTAATTTAGCCGTACAACTTCTCAATCAAACTGTGTTTAGCACAAGTAGTCCGAGCCCAAAAGGGTTGGAGTTGGAACCAATGTACAGTGCTGTCTAGTCCCAAAAGAATGCAATTTTAGGTTTAGTCAAATTAGTCTAAATAATATATTATAAAAATATATCTCATAATAAGTTTAATGATAATTATTTGATAACAGAAATATTAGTAATTTTTATTAAAAATTAAACAAACTGAGGATGTTTTGATTTAACACTCTCACGTGACCTCAGAGCAGAGCAGAGCAGCTGTACGGCGATTGATTTTTAGAGAAGGTGGCAATGTCATATTCCCTCGGGGATCAAAAAACGATGACGTCGACTTGCTAAATATCAAGATGAAAAGGAACACAGGCTGCCATTCTCGGTTCACAGCACCAAGAAAATAGGCATCATGCATTCCCGAGCAGTTAGGCCATGCGAAATACATTTCGCATTCCAGGGGAGCTGATTGCATGTGAAATCGAGTTACCCAGAAGACCAGAACAGAATCCTGTGGTAAACACACTATCACCCAATTGAAACGGAGATCATCCTTACCAAAGCTCATTGCATGCATACTAATTAATTAATTAGTCGAGTATTTACAAATTGTACAGAGCTGGTACTACTACGCTGCAGCGTTTCAGCTGCAACAAACACTCTTTATCACCCAATCGAGAGCCATGAAATGATCCCCCCAACTTCCTCATTCCCAGATTGCTACGCCTACGCTACGCATTACCAACCAGAGGCGCGGACAGGCACTACTGAAATCTACTACGATCAGTAGACGAAACCGCAAGAGGCGAGGATGGAATTTAACCGAAAGGATTGCTTCGCTTTCGGATTGGACGATTCCTCTGCCGCCTACGCCAGGAACGGCGGCATGGCGCTGTAGTAGGTGGGCTTCCAACCAGCGTCGTCCCCGTCCTGGGGCCGCGCGCCGCAGCGGCGGCACCGCTCGCCGGGAGGCAGCTGGAGGGACAGGATCCGGCGGCAGGAAGGGCAGGACGAGTGGCCCCGCAGCCACTTGTCGATGCAGGCGGCGTGGAAGGCGTGGCCGCACTGGGGCAGCACGCGCATGGACTCGCCCTCCTCGAACTCCGCCAGGCAGATGGCGCACTCCGCCGCCTCCGCCTCCCCCCCTGACTCCGCCGCGTCCCCTCCTGCGGCGGATGCCGGCGCGACGTACGGCACGGTGGGGATCTTGCGGAGCACCGACTTCTTGACGCCCCTGTTGGCCGCCGCCTGCGCGCGGCCGCGCCCGCACGCGCACCGCGCCACGAGGCCGATGCCGAGCACGGTGATGAGCGCGCAGAGCAGCGAGGCGAGCACGATCACGACGTCGTGGTCGTCGGGCCTGTCCGACCCCGCCGCGCCCACCGGGCTGCTCCCCCACATCAGCTTCCTCGCCACCCCGTGCATCCTCGCTCGCACTGTTCGCTCACGGGCGGGCTTATCGTCGCAGTCGCAGTCGCAGGCGCAGGGGAGGAGGAAGCTGACAAAGTGTGTGTGTGTGTGTCAGTGTGTGGGAAGGGGAGCGAGGGGTGGCCCTACCTTTTATATAGAAACAGATCCCGGTGTCTCTGTTTGCTGCCTTTCGTAGGAGCGGATAAATAAATAAAAGCAGCCTGTGTGAAGTGTACTATAGGAGTACTACAAAAATAGCGTCTTCTCCGACGTGGTTTTCCTACGTTTTGGACCTCTTTCCATGCTGGCTTCGGTGTTTTTCTCGCTTTGAAACTGTTCATACGAGGAATATGCTCCCAATATATATGTCTATACTCTTCGAGCAATCGAGCTTTGTGTTGCCTACGACGAAACGAAGCTGGATGCAAAACTAATTTGAGGTAGCGTGGAGTATATGTATATCCATTCATTCAGAACAGGAAAAAAAAAAACAGTTTTTTTCTGGCTTTAAGGTGTCAAGCGTAGCGTAAGACAACACGTTATTTGGACACACTTGATCTATTCATTCAAATTTAGAAACTTCTGGAATCATTGCGTGCAAAAGATCAAAGGGGGATGGGGTCCTTTCTAATCTTATGGTTTGAAAAGTCTGCCATATGGATAAACTAGTGGTGTACCTAGATAATATTTATATTATTTAGAGAAATGAACGAAAATAGGATTTAGTACTAGTTGGACGGTGGCTTCATTGATGACTTTGTGTTCTTGCTTATTTCGGTGGCAAATGTTAAGCGTGTATTAATATTATCACTCGAAGGATCAAATCGACGAGCCCAATGTAATCTGTCTAATTATAGCTTCATAAGCCTTGTACGGTAGCACTGCTAACAAAAGTCATCTGCTCTGCCTGGTCGTTGTCCTCGTGCGTCGTGTCCGTGTCTCTGGTAGTCTAGCTCTTCGCGGCGGCGCGGCTCGCCAGCTCCGCGTGTGTAAGGCGCACGTCGCGAACTCACGATCAGAGTGTGCTGTGTGCAGCGTGACTCCTCGTCTCCTCTCTATCCGAGGACCGTGGGGAAAGAAAACTAGGAAAGAAATACCGATGTTATTTTTTTATCGTCTAGTCAGTTCTATGTCTCTCTTCTCATTAATTTGCTAATACCTAATAAACTATAGGACCAGGAGTTTATATATCTAGGTTTAGGCCTCTCCTCCGCTTAGACCCTCAGCCGCCGCACCTCGTGCCCTACCCTGGGGCCGGCACTGGCGGTGCCTCGGTGCCCCCCGCCGCCCCCCGCAAATCCCGGCGAGGCCGGTCCCGGTCCCGGTCCGCCCCGTCCGCGTCGTCGTCCGTTTCGGCCAGAGCGATCGCGGTCGCCGCCTCTCACTGAGTGACCAACCGTCGCGGCGAGGCGTTGGCGAGACACTTTCCGCTGCCCTCTCGCCCAAGGTTTCTTGCTGGGGAAACGCAGCACCGTTCGTACGGTTTGGAGCGGAAATGCGTGGTCCTGGTCTGGTCTGTCTTTAGACTGTCTCCAATGGTGCGGACGCAAAAACAACAGGCATTCGATGTTTTGGGTCGTCCACAGCTAAAGGTTACGGACCTAAAAAATCCACTTCTCCAACGAGCGACGCAAACGCGAAGCGAGCGCCGCCCGCCTCACCGCATCGGGCCGCTCCTCGCCGGCCGCGCGCGCACCGCCGTGGACCCGCCTCGCACGGAGCTGGCGACTCCTCCCGCTTCGTCCTCGCCGTTAAAAGCCCAAGCTGCCGGCGTTCTTCCTCTTTTCCCCTTCCTGTTCGCCACCGGCCGACTCAACCCGCCGGTGAAATTAACTGCCGCCGCTGCACCTCCGCCTGATAGCTTGTGCCTGCAGCTTCGTCTCGCCCCTGCGCCCGCCGTGCGTGTGCTCCCCTCCCTGGCCCACACGCTCGTGCTCTCTCCGCCCCTCGCGCTGCTCTTCTCCGGTGGCTCCGACGTGGAGGAGCGCGACGCCGGTGTCGAGGTTGCGGATCTCGGGCTCTGGTCGTCCGCTTCCTGTGGTGGGCCCTGCGTGGAGACGCAGAAGGAGCGAGCGAAGACGCATTTTTGGGTTCTGCCTCAGCTCCGACGCAAAATGGGTCATCGGTTTGCCTCCTCCGTTGGAGCGCGTTTTGTCCCGCAAAAACACTGTATACAACGCATTCTTAGGTTTGGGTCACGTTATGTGTCTGCTGTTGGAGTCAGTCTTAGCAGCGCCGGCCGGTGCCGGGTCGCGGGAGGTGTCGTCCGGAGGTGGCGCTCACGCCGTTGGCGTGGAATGGAAATGGCCGGTGCAGGTGCAACCGTGCAGAGGATGGTCCTGGTGCTGGTGCAGGGAACCGCCGACTCGGAAGTCTTATCCTAGAAAACAGCCTGCTCGATCTCGAGGGGGGGTATTATTCAGACGCAGATAATCTCCCCGTCTGATCATTTCGCACCTGAAAAATATCTCCAGCTTTTGAACCCGCACCTGGGCTTGGCCGTCACCAAGAGACGTGACACACGGTGCACGGTTCAGTGCGTGGGTTTGCACAACCGCTTTACATCTTCTTGATGCCGTGTTTGCCGCAGCAGCGGTCCAGCCGGGCGATATTTGTCTGTTCGTTCTTTTTTCTTTTTTCTTTTTGATTTGATGATTGATTGAGAAAGAGCCGGGCGATATTTGTTGACACATCATTGTAATCCATTCATTCATGCATGTCGCTCCTGGTGGACGCCTGTTGCCGTCGCGTTCGCGGAAATGCCCCGGACCACCAACGCCACCGCCAATTCGCCACGCGGCACACGGCGAGGAATAATCCCACGCACATTTTGAGCGATGCCTGTACACTGGACATGACAGTTCCAAAGTTTGGACGCTGAGGGATACTAGACCTGAAATGGTGGCCAGGCTCTCCCTGTCTCTGGAGCCTGGATGAATCGGTCGGAGAGTAGCACCCACTTTCACTTCTGTACCACGAGGGGAAGAACAATAAAAAAAACGGAAAGAAACACCCACCTTTTCACTTTCATATCACAAGGGAGCAATAACAAACTATATAATATTTATCCGGCACTTTTTCAACATATATAAACACGGAGATCAGTGTATCTTTAACACGTGCAGGGCAATAACAAACTATATAGCATTAGTCGATGACAATTGACAAATGACAAGTACCGTCACTTTTTATCCAAGAATGGCTCACGATGAAGAGGGCCCCGATTCCGTGGAGTCACAACCACCCGCTTACCTTTTTTTTTTGGAGATAACCACCCACTTACTTATTCCTCGCGGATTACACGAGTTTAACAGCCACAAGTCGTACAAAAAGCGGGAGTAAAATATGATTGCAGCCACTCAGGCCGAGATAAACTCATGGTCATGGGCAGTCCAGGCGAGCGAGTGCACGATGCCTCATGCGGATTTGAGATAGCTTGGACAGTTGACATATAGTACAAGATTATCCAAACATCGATAGGTCTCCACCAGAAGAGATAGGGAAAATCGATCCAGATTAGCGAATAGATTTAGCACATTTGTAAATAAGGAGCACGTTTGTAGTTATCGCCTTGTTCTGAGTATGGCCAGGTGCAGCTAATTAGGTTTGGAGACATAACATTTATCACTTGCACTTCACTACTAGAACTGGCAATAGGGGTACCCTCGTTATCCTACTCATCATCACTTCCATAACTTCAGTGTTTATGGTTTCTAGTGCCTAAATTGATCTTAATTTCTATGAATCTGATACAAAAAATCATGAACTATTCTGTCAGATGTAAGAGCTAAGAACTACTATACAATAATAACCGAGCAGAGAAACATGTGTTTCGGAAGACCACTCCAAAAAAAATTGATATAGTAGTATTTCACGGTAACCTGGACAGCTGATCTTTCTGGGGGTTACTGGGATCGAACACCGGGAGCTGGTGCGGCCGAGGCCCGGCAGACCTTTGGCTCGAACCACCAGGATCTCTGAAGCTTCTTGCTGCAGGGTCTGCAATCAGAGGTCCACCAAAGAATATGGACTGCCCAGTGTATAGAAGCTCAGGATGGCCAGAGCGAGAGCTGGATCCCTGGTTTGCCTGCGCAGACACGAACCTGCCAGCTTCCTGATCCCAGTAAACAGATGACCGGGAGGATCTGTCCGCTTGTGGTGGAGGGTAGGACTTCCCTGCGTTGGTGATTTCACTGACACTTGCTTTTCCTGAGAATGGAGACCTGTTTGCTGATGTCTGGTAGATTGGGTTGAAATGCTTGGAGGGATGGTGCTCGGCAAGAGGAGTTGGAGTCCGTGAGTTGCTCTGGAAGCTGCTCGGTGTCTGGGGGTACAGATCGATGTCATCTGCACTTGCTCTGCTGGGTGGATAAGAGGGCTTGTACTGCGAATTCCCGCAAGACCGAGGGTACCTATGGTGTCCGGTATCAGCACTTATGACACTGCTTCTGGTACTGAGGTTATCACTGTCTGCCTCATACTGGTTGCGGGTATTGATCGGTTTCAGCACGGACGAAGAGGCTCTGGCTTTTGCTGCTGCTTTCATGGCCTCATTTGAATCGAGCTTCGCAAGCTTCCACGCACTGATGCGGACTGGACGTTTAGGATGGGTTTTGATTCTTTCCATTGGGTCTGTGGTATCAGGATCAACAGTTGAAGGGACTCGGCCAGGCTCCAGGTGTGGGATGATTTCGTCCTGCAATGTGATGCAGACAGGATCAAATATATGCAGGATGACTCGCTCTGAAGGAAAAGATAGGTGCAACTTATAATCGCAGACAACTGTGACAGGCCGAACAGCACTAATTTTGATAGATTATCTAGGATAGTGTGAGTTTCTGATAAGATTTGTTGAAGCTGAAAGAATAGACCGCACATCAAATTGTGGTGCCTTCAATTATACTCACTCCAGTCACAAATAAGTGACGTTTTGGACTCGAAACGGTCTTCAGAATGCAACTTTGACTAGTACTTTTTATTACAAGATATTATGAAACATAGCAAAAGTACACTTTTATGAAAATATATTTCAAGACAAATCTACTCATGCCATTAAACTCAACACATAAAGAGTAATTTGTAAACAAAGTTTAAAATGATTGACTTATGGCAACCCAAAACGTGACTGCAGGGAGTAGACCATGAACACAAGACAATGGTACAATTAGTACCTGGTCAATGAAGATACGTGGGGGAGTGCACCATGCGCCTTTGTAGTGCCGTGCAAACGAGCTCCCACTAAAACCTGTTGGTGTAGAACTCATTGGAGAAGAAGCCAAACTTTGTTGGTCATCAATGACAGAAGGTCCAGGAGGTTCACTCTGAGCCCTCATGGCCACAACATATTCATAAGTTGTTATGCCCTGAAAAACATAGTGCAACAAGAGTAACCATATTACATGATGCATTCTTGGACACGGATCTAATAAAATGGAACAAATAATGACAAGTGACAACAAAGTGACTAACCTTCCGGATTAATATCATATGGAAGAAAAATAGTTCTCCTAGTGGTACTGAAGCAAGCAAAGAAAGAGCTGTAGCCAGGGCCTGGAGTCAGAGAGATTTCTTTGTCAAGAACTCAAGATTATGACAGTTTACTAGCCATACCATATCATAATTCATAAACAGTTGACAATTAACTATCTCAGAGTCATCACAGTTTACAGGACATCTGTGCCCACTCAATTTGACAGTTTAAGGTACTGTCAGTATTATCTTCCTCAGCTATGATCATCTTTCTCTCTTCTTAGTGCATGTGTACATAGTCAGCATGGACCTTGGATTTTCAGCTAAGACCTAAACCTCAATTGGACTAAAGGTTAAGTAAAATGACTTGTTTGGACAAAGACTATTACTGTGGATTGTAGCAAATGTGCGATACACTCAGCATTGGTTGTGCTGGATTACAATTTCTGCTTCTAAAAGTTAGCAATTCCTTATTTTCACCTCTAGATAAGATTGGCCCCTTTTCATACTAAGTTGTATTGAACTCCATATCTTGTCTTACCTCAACAGCCTAATTAAAGTTAGTACCTACCAGTTTGATTGTGATTATCACAAGGATCCTGAAATAGCGATGATAAAGCTTGCAAAATTAATAAAATGTACATGAAAAATTCTGTTAACTATATAACAGGAAAAAAAAACTCACATTGTAAGAGAAACTAGACTAATAAATTAAAAAAAAATCAATAGTTTAATACTTACCACAATGGTTGCAAAGGGTGCTCGTGAAAGACCATAGCCCAGCTTTTCCACAATCTGATCTTCTATTGCCGTCTTATCAGTGAAGCAACGAACAAAAACAGCAATACCAACTCCACACTCAACAGCAAGCTGAATTTACAATAATGGCAACTAATCACAAAAAAAATGCTTTTGGAATAATCCACAAGATACAAGCTTATTGGTATTTAAAAGGATGTAAAGTTCACAGTCAGAAATATTAACATTCCATGATTTTTAACATACCCAAGCCAGACTCACAGCCATAAGGCATAAAAATGTGATATAATTTTTTCTTCCAACACAGTTGTTCAGCCACTGCATCAAAAGATAAAACACAGGTTTGAGTACTAACAATAACAAAAGGAAAAAATCAACAAAAAGTAGAAAAAACAAAGAAAGCCAAATTAGGTAGAGAAGATTTTATATAATACTCGGCAGTGATGATCAAACCCATCAACGCACTTGTCGCAACTTCGACAGTGCTTGCTATGTGTGCGCACCTGTATCAGAATACAAAGGAAACTGCACTTAGTGTCAACTAAAACTTTATGTTGATACCATGTGTCCAAACATAAAGTGCACTGAAGATTAATACAAAGAAAAAAAAAGCAAGCATCATGGCAAATGAAGATGCCAACTGCTGGCTTCGAAATAAAACAGAAGCACCGAATAGTCGTGAAAATATATAAACAAGTCATTTTCTTATGCTTAAATAAAAACTTTGTTGCATAAAAAACTATCTAGCTTGCAATTGTAATAACATTCCAAACAGTGCTGTATTGAGAGTACCTGGAACTACATGAATACAAAAAGATCGCTAATATTTTTTTAGGCACCAACTCATAGCATCGGTTATGCTGCAAGCAACAGTTTTGGTTTTCAGGTACATGGGTACTTAATAAATTGGTAAACTAGAAGCAAAGAACCAATAATATATACTCTTGGTAAGATAAAGAGAAATTGGGTCGAACAGAAATATAGCACACTATGCACATCAAATAGGGTTGGGGCTCAGCATAAAGTACCTCCGCGTTGCAAAGGGTGCAAAAGAGTGCCTCTTCACCATAATCTTCTTCATGGTTAGCTTCATCCTCTTCGCGACAGTCCCCAGTTGTAAAAATAGCGCAACAAAAACAAACCCTTCCAAAGCATGATTTATGCTTTTGGATATCCTCACCGTCACCGGTTCTCAATCCTGGCTTACCAGCTTCTTCTTGAGTGTCTACAGGTGCTTTTAACCAGAAGATGAAGATGTATTAGTAAATAAAGTGATAGGGTGCAAAATAGAACTATAGAAGCATTGTTAATGAGCAAGATATACCTTCTGATTTATAAAATAGTGTGCCATCCATGGAAATCAGGATGCCAGGGTCAGCGGGATCGATCGCAGTACATCTAACATATAGAATCAGCACGGATAAGGCCTGGCAAAACAGAAAACAAATATCAAAGCAGTGATCACTTACTCAGGTATTAAATCCAAGCATGGTAGGGTGGAATCTTACCAGAAAACTATAAATACCCACAGCGATATATTCATACAAGTCCTTCCCAAGAAATGGAGAGAAGAAAGCATAGAATGCCATACAAAGCAAGAAGTACACTGTTATAGCCACCACCTGGAAAAAATATATATAAAATGTTACATACAATCATACTGTTCCACTGATAAGGACCAATAGGGCATAGGTAAGGATGCATTGCCTGCAAGGATAGAATTTTAAGAGGAAGCACAAATGAAATGTAAGAGGGCCACAAGTTCAGCAGAACTGAAGGCCATGACTTCCATAATGTACATAGTAATCCCTATCTAAAACGGGAAGCTCCTAAGAGATATTACTAAACGATGAGCTTACAAGCATGTCAACTGATTATACCGTCAAATTTACAAGTGTGGACTTAAAATTTTATATTCACTTCCAAGAGAAAATATATTTTTTTATAAAACAAACTCGTTAGCTTAGACTTTTCATGCTTCTTCTACAGGACACTCATAAAGTCATAGTAGCTCAGAATTTGTAGCCTTTCCCTCAAAGCTTGCACTTGCATCAAGACTTTATAGATGAGGGGCAAATAAGGTGAGCAAATGAAAGTAAGCAGGATGAATTGGCTTGTGAATGGATCCAGGCCACTGCTAACTGAATGTTCATGGAAAATTCAAATTCAAAATAATGAAAATACCTACTTGATAGTATCACATAATCGATAATTTTTCCTAAGGCGAGAATTAATATTATACTCGTAGTTCATGCTTTAAAAATCTTGGTCACTAGTCACTACTCCACAATTCTGACCTCACCAGGATACCATTGTTCTCTGATAATGCATCAACAGAAGTAGGATACTACAATTCAATTCTTCATTGAATCCAGAAAAAAGGCTTTATAGCAACACACTTCACAGAGCTGCCAAAGCTAATAGCTAGGCATTGACGCTAAAATAGAATACGACAAACTCACTACAACATTCAAACTCACCGATGCATTAACAATTTTTTAATTCAGTGCAGCACATTTGATTTCGCACATCTGGCTGTAGCACAGGCAACTATTAATTGGCTGAGACAGTGGCATAAAGCTAAGGAACATACTAGTGGCAGGGTCAGATCCAGATGAATGACAACAAACAGAACGCATCAGTTATTGTTTAGGAACACGGAAGCATCCATTGTAAGGCATCAAGAAAAGTACAGTAACACATTTTAACAGCAAACCCGCTCCTTAATGAAAAATGTGCTAAGCACGTTCTCGAAAAAAAAACATCAACCCCGAAAAATAGGGTCCATGATGAATCGAATACAACATGCAGTTTAACACAACCTAACTATATCAAACCTTACAAAAATGAAGGTACACATATTTAAAAACAAGAGAACCGCAGGACCTCAACCTCAATGAGAGCGTACATGTCACTCCGATTAATTCTGGCCGTCCGATCTTTGATCCTACGGCAGATGTTGCTTGAATCCGCTTCTGTCCGGAGCATCTTCTTTGTAGCTTCTGTTGCTTCCGCTTCTACTCAACACCAAATATATATCCGGCTTCCGGTTCACAGCACACACTCCTCTCTCTCGTGCTCGCCTCTCCTCCAGTCCTCCCTCTCCCTCTCTTGGCTAGGGCGGGACCCGTCGCGCGCGTCCCGGCGACGGCGGCAGTGGCGTGGCAGGCCCCCGGCGTGGTGGCTCGGCATGGCCCCCCGGGCGCGGCAGCCCTGGCATGGGCGGGCCCTGATGCGGTGGCGGCGCGGTGCCCCGGCGCGGGCACGCTCCAGCGGCGGCCGCCGGCGCAAGGCGAGTGCGCCTGCCTCTCCCACCTCCCTCCTCCTCTCTCGTTGCTCCGGGTGCGGTGCGAGGGTGCTCCCCAGGGTAAACGGGTGTCGGCCTTTGCTGGGGTCGATCCGGGGCCTCCACGACCGGATCCAAGACCTCGGACCTCCATGGACGGATCCGTTCGTTCCCCTACCGGATCTGACCTGAAGGCGTCCTCTCGCAGAGTCCAGCGTCGAGGGATGCGGCATGGGGGCGTCTTGCTGATGTGTGTTTGGTACATGGTGTTTATAGACTGCAGTTGCATTTACCGAATTTACGTATGTCCTTAGGAGCCACTGTTACTGATTTTCAGGTCACTGTGCGGAAGGGGTTATTAGTTGTTGGTTGCTGGGTTTTGTAGCTATTGCTGCCCTCTCTTCTGTGCATATGCAGCAGTAGCATGTTGCCAATGTAAGTTGTCTTTATCTTGCATACATCCGGCACGGTTGTTTACTTTAGAAGTAGAAAATTTAACGAACCAAGGAATGGTCTCCAGGTCCATGTGATTTGAAACATGATTTTTATTGTAGTGAGGTGTGCGACGTTACTTGCGATTACTGAAACAAAAAACAGGTAGTGTGTTAAATAGCTTCGAAGTGCATAGTTCATATGGAGTGCAAATGATGGCCTGTGTATTCTGGAATTTCTTTTGGGTACTTTGTAGGTCTCATGATTGATTTGTTTTCATGGCCACAATGGCCATTGCTAGATTATCAATTTAGACTTACCATTATGCAGGTGTGCAAGATTAGCACGATTAGCACTGCTGCGGCAAGGAGCTCCTGGCGCGCCAATCTATGCAGGTTTCGTTTGTCCTGGTAAGATTTGTGCCGTACCCCTATAATGTTTCTGTGAATTTCTCTTATGTCACCCTTGGGAGTACCCTGTACACATCATGCTTCTTGTGCCACAATCTTTGTATTCCTCACCTAAGCTTGGCACTTATTCTTATTACTCTTTACAGTTAGTCTACAACAACTATAGTACTAAGTTATTTTCCTTCCTAAAATGATGCTGTCTTTTTTTGCTCTTACTGTCTGCTTCTGTAAATTACCAGCTGCAAGGAAAATACTCTCCTTTTTTATGCTTGATGTATATTTCAGTTTTAAGTTCTTAGTGCTAGATGGGAACTGATGTAAATTCGGTTGCATAGAAAACCTTTAGAATACATTACCACTTGGTTGTGGTGTTTTCCAATCTGAATTGGCCAAGTTGACTCAGGTTTCTATTGTGTGGTTTCTAGATGACCTAAAAACTTAGTTACCTTGTAAACTTCAATCATTCCCTGCAATTTGTTTTCTAACTTGGAAAAACTTATTTGGTGTGTGAGTGTTTCTAACTTTTCATAAATCAGTTTAGAACAATCAACTTGTATTTTAAATTATTTCAGTTGTCCCTTTGATTCCTTTAATTCAACCAATATTTGTCATTCATTTATGGTCCAAATAACAAGTCAAAAATTCTGTATGCATGCTGGTGCTGATGGATCAGGATCATATATTTGACCACATATGCAGTTACCGGATGCCTGGACTTGTAACATCTTCGTTTTGTAGCCATAAGAAAGTCTTCCTTTTTTCCAGAACAGTTGGTTTGAGTAGACGAAAAGGTGAGGTTATTCCAATTGTACATTTTTTAATGTTAATTGATGATATACCCTTAAGGTATTATCTGGTTCAGATTATAACAGTCAAGGCAACCAGCGAGCGTATTGTGCTATATCTGATTAAAAATTATATGTTCGCTTATCTGAGTGAATTCCTTTATAAGTCTAAGCCTGAATTGTCAGTTGTGATTGATAATTTTCTACTTGGCTGGTGTTCTACTAACTGCTCGATAAGTGTATATTTTTGGTTGCTACCTATAGATGCATTGTTGTGTCATGCACAGATGATTATCAGTGGTTTAGCAAATATAATGCCTGTGCTGACATCTCTTTTCCTATTTCAAGTATGGAATGAAATGGTTCAATCCAATATGTTTTTGTGCATGTCGTAGGAATTTTAATGTAATACAATCCTTCGATATTACCATTTAATGTTTCATGATATATGGAAATTGCTTCAGGGTTAGTTAATAATCTTATTCAAATGAAAGATTGTTAGAACTTCCCTATCTAAGACAGCTCAAATATTTGTGCTATGATATTATTTTAAAATCCAACCATCAATGGATTGTTTTACTACTCTTTGTAGGGATCCATATTTGTAATGAATTGTGTAACCATAGATTTATAATGAGTCCCTTTGTTAAATCCCAGTAAGGTAGATTTATATGATAATAAAACCTGAGACTCATCATTTGTTGTATGTAACTATTCAGGTCTAGAGTTCAGAGATCCGCGCGCTCGAGAATAAGATGGTTTGCGTCTCCAAAAACAAGAACCCTTGGTAAGTCTGCATAAAATGGAATGTTGTTCTTCCCTGATTTAGGGTTGTGATAGCAAGTGTGTGTTTTTCCAAGGCTAAGAGGGGAAATTATGCTGGCTGCCTCTTCAGTAAGCAGACCAGATAGAGCAGTGTTCTTTCGTCCTCTATTCTCTGCTCTATATTTCCAATTATATTTGGCCACTACAATGGAGATACATGTATATTTGTTGCTTTGATAGTTCCTGGTAAGATACATGTCTCCTAATAATTGTGGAAAAAAGTTTCATGTATCTATGCTTGTATGGCAGCAAACTAAAACAGTGTTGCTCAATAGTATTCTGACTTGCCTTATTCTAGAGTTGACAATTAACTATGCACTTACAGAATACAGTAATGTTAATGCATCGCCTCATGCCTTTCTAGATATCTAATTAGTATCGGTGATTCAGTGCTTCTACTCGGTGATTCAGATATTTCAAATGGCAGCAGACGTAGACTGATCGTAATATAAGTTGTGTTACCTAACTATTCTACCATTGGGTAATTATAGCTGCCTTTTGGGTTAATATCAACTCTTCTATCTCTTATTTATCTTCCTGGTTGTAAAGTCTTTAGTGTTACGTTCTCAGTTTATTGTACAAATTATTGCTTTATCTTCTGTTCGATGTCCTTGCATACATTTTGTAGCCTGATTTCCAAATTTTTATATACCTCTCTACTGTGTAGATTGAAACTGTGTTTTCCCTTTAAAAATGTTTTAAAGTCAAACTTATTATGTTTGCAGCCTATGTGAGCCATTTGTTCCCTTTACTGACAATACATTTCATTATATGATGCCTAGGATGCCAATTTTATGATGTTTTGATTTCTGCTTGCCTTTACGGTATACTATTCTTTTAGTGGTTTAATTAAACATCTTGTGATGCCTAGGATGCCAATTATCACGCTCCACACACCTTTCTGAAACACCACTAGACTACAAGGATGGCGACGAAACATCTGATAATTCAGGCTGTATGTGTTTTTTGGACACATGTGACATTACAGTATTCATGCAGATGATGCATCCATAGTTCCTAATACTTAGCTCCAATGCATGCTTTTGGACGTTGATCTAATGCATGTTTTTCCTTGAATTTCTAACAACGGACGAATTCAATGTGGATAGAGAGGCTCTTGACGAATCCTACAGACAACAGCACGAAGGTGATGTCACTTAGACACTATACACCATACCTTAGAGTGTTGCTCTGTTCTTTTAGTTAGCCACTTAGCCTGCATATACTATCGGTTGCGCCCTCATCACATGCCTAGACACTATTCTCTCTAATATACAGCTCATCAGGCATGCCAGTGGCCAAGCTATTATGGCGTCGGTTTGATTCACCACCGTTCAAGCACTGACAACAAAATTACAAGCTACTGTCCTTGCTTTGAAACCAAAGGTACAGCTCCGAACCAAGCTATATAGCTCCTAATGCATTTTCATTTACAGTAGTACATATCAGATTCTTGTGTAGCTAAAAAAGTAACATCTGTTGTGTTGATTTAAGCAGCCTTCTCGCCCACTACAACCTATGAGTCTGACGGTGCTGACATATCCAACCGGAACTGGAAAAGCACCACGCCGCCATGGCTCAGTAGCATCCCCTAGGAACTGCTATTTCTCTCCCGCATGTGATGGCTATTGTGATCCCGTACGTCCAATGTACTATCTTAGGATCAATGTATCAGTGTGTACTAAGGTTGTGCCTTTGAACATTTACCTTGGCTATGTTAGAAGTTATGCTACTAACGTCTAATAGTTCTAATCCCAGACATCTCTCTGTCAACAATCTCATACGATGAAATCACAAAGGTGTTATCACAGCGCGCATGGACGAGCGCAAATTACTAGTTAGGGAATGTAAGGTGAAAGCGCAAGGAGACAAAAGGATAGGGCGGCAGCGAAGCTGAATTTGGAGGTCAAGTCCGACATCACATCATAGACGAAAGAGCAGAACGGCCCAAGAGAATACCAACAAAAAGTGACACTTTTATTGGAGAAAGCGAAATGCCAAATCAAAACAAGACACATTCTATGCCGCAGGAGATCAGGATGTAGCGCTGCATAAAATTCAGGTAAACACCTGCCGTTAGGATAAAACCTTAGCAAAACCAAATCCATGTGCTACTACTTCGTGTTAAAATAGAGAAGTAACGGAAGTGACCAAATTCTCGCGCGCTTTTCAGAGTATACAGAGCCGCTCAAACGCATCGGGAAAAGAGAAGGACAACCCATCGCATCGGATCGGATCACAGGAAACTAGGCTGCCCACAGCATTCCTCATCAAAAGCTAAGCACGTCAGATAGAAGCAGCACCAGGAAATCCGTTCCAACATCGCCCCAGAAACACCGACCGAAAACCTCCCCCACTTCCGCGGAAAACCGAGCACAGCGCGACGGGATCCGGAACCACATTGCGCGCTCAACTCGCACATTCAGAACGGAGAACAACTCATGGTGCGGGAGTAGGAGAATCGCGGGCGAACCTGCAGGGTGTGGGCGGGGAGCTGCCACCCGTGGCGCCGCGCCATGGCGGCTGCCCGCTGCAGCAGAGGCGGCGGCGGGAGGAGGAAAGGAATGGAGGCGGCCCCGGGATCAGCGGCGCGTGAGCTGCATTGCGGTGCGGCGCGAGATCCCGAGCCCGCGGCCGAAGTGGGGAAAAACCCTAGCGCCCGTACGGCCGCCGCAGCGCGTGGCTCTGTCAGGCGGCACGGCAGGCGGAGGCGAGGACTGGACACTGGAGGGAGGAGTGGGGAGGAGGAGAGCAGGGGCCGAGGCGGACGCGGTCAAAACGTGAAAGTCGAAGAGGTGCGGGCGGCGATGGGCGACGGCTTTGGATTCCTCCTTGCTCTCGGGATCGGGCCGTCCGACTACTTCCAGTTGCAGTTGGTGTGTGGACTGCAATTCTGCAAACGATTTTGTTTTCCTTTTTTTACTTCGTTTTACGGTAAGGCAGGCTCAGTGCTAATTTATACAAATATTATTTTTAGAAACTATGTTTTAATAGTAGTTTTTTATAGAATAAGTTTTTATTCAATCATACGTCGTCGGCCCTGTTCGCTTTAACTTATCAACCTAGCCATGGTATAGTATTTTTCTCCTACAGCAAACCAGCGAACGGTACTTTTCAGCCTGACTTTTCAGCGAATGATATAGAAGCCATCTAATTTCATAGTTGGGAGTTCCCTAAAGAATCTTACTTTTTCCTTATCTAAAATATAAGTCCAATGGCACTTTTGTAAGTAATATATTTCCTTCATTTTAGAACAATTAATGTTTTAGAATTCAAAATTTGTATCTATAAAAATTTGATGTTTTAGTTCTTAGATTTTTGGTTTGACCAACATCAGTCTAGATAGCAGCATGTATGTTTATCCATTCATTTTAATCAGTAGTTTATTTCTTAGTTAACATAGTTAACCTTCAATGCAATGATAATTTCTTATCACTAATTTATCCTAAAAATCTTAACATCAAGTATTTTGTGACGAGGAACGACTATATAAATATATTTTTCTAAATAGAAAGAAAAGGAGTATATGTTATGAAGATTATTACGATAATGCATGTGTTCGTTTCGCTGAAATTTGGTTTATGCTAATTTGTTGTCAGAGAAAAACATTGTTCGTTTGCTGAAAAATATTGCTGAAGTAGTGCTACGGAACATGGCGACTAACTTTCTCTCGAATCTACCTCAAGTCACCCTAAGCGACTTATTGTTATCGGGCACGCCACCTCCTGCTGAAAGTATTTGAATTTGAGTGGACAGACTCCAAGAACACAACTTACCTGAGTTACCCTCAATTTGCTAATAACACTAACCTTGTGTTGTCAATATCAGTATATAAAGAGATTTAGATATGGTCAAACTTGGCTTGGCTCCTCAAAAAAAAACTTAGCTTGGCTAATTTAGGAACCAGCCAAACATAGCCTTAATCCTGGGCTCCTGGCCATATGGCCTTTGCCTTTTGCCTCCTCGTACACCGGACCTTCCTGTGCCACGGTGCTTCGTTTTTTCTGTGCTGGACGCATCTTCTTGCCTGGAGGTTCCGTTCCGCCTCCTGAAATTTGACTGAAACTAACTGAAAAATATTGTTTTAGCTGAATTATTGTGAGAGATAAACACTTGCTCCGGCTGAAACAATAAGCCAAACAGTTTCTAAGTAGGGAAAATTGGTTCTATAGCACTCAAAGATTCATAGAATCGTGAAATACCATTGAAACTTCTTGGCAACGTAAAATGACACTGAAAGTTCAAAAGGGAAAATTGGTTCTATAGCACTCAAAGATTCATAGAATCGTGAAATACCATTGAAACTTCTTGGCAACGTAAAATGACACTGAAAGTTCAAACGTTAACCGGATCAAACAGTCCGTTAGAAAATGTTCACAGAAAACGTACTGGATGGGTACATAAGCACGTGAAATGACCGTTATACCCTTAGAGAGAGAACCTTATCCGGTTCACGATTCACGACTGCTATCTCCTTGAGCACGTCCGACTTCTCCAGGACCAAGCGCAGTCAGTCCATCTGCTCTACGCCGGCGCCACCGCCGGTCATGCCCCACCGCCCGCCAGCCCCGCGACTCCGCCCGCCAGCCCCGCGACTCCGCCCGCCCCCATCGCCGTCCGAGTCGTCACCCCAGACACCGGCCGGGTCGTCGCCCCCCATCGAGGAGGGGGTCGTCGCCCTTGACGCCGGCCGCCTGAGGCTGGGGCTCGCGCCCACGACGCCAGCAGCCCGAGGCCGGGGCTCGCGCCCGTGACTCCAATCGCCGAGTCCAGGGCTCGCATCCGTGACAGCTGCTGGGCAGCGCGCTGTCGGCTGCCGACTGTGCAGCACGAGCCTACCCCTGCCGGCCAGTGCTCAGAGCAGGTTGTTCCACTCCGCGTTGCTGCTCTTCTTCATCAACGCAGTAGTGCTGTTCTCTTTCTACAGATGCATCGATTTGAGATCCCTGAAGGGTAAGTCTCGAACCCTAGCTCTGCTTGAAGTTCCTCTGTTGCCTCTAGGTCAGTGCTCTATGTTAAATTAGTTTGTTTCTCTAAAAATGTGATCCATTTGTGGTGTCTGGATGCGGTTGGTCAGTGTTGATCTTGATCCTATGGAAATTGCTGCAGGCAGTGCTGTTAATTTTCTGCACTGCTACTCTTTCAGGATCGATGAGAAGAATGGTTGTAAAATTTTCATTGATGTTTGCTCGTTCTCTACTATTGAGGATGATCGATCTATGTACTGTAAAGGCCGACGTTTGGAGTGGTGGGTGGATCCAAGGAGTACTCCATCATTGAGATGGAGGACGATGTTTCAAAGCATTACAGCTGGGCAAGTTATCAAGAACCAAATTTCTGGTATTGCAGATCAGAATGGTCAAACAATGCGGCTTGCTAGTGATAAGGAGCTTCTGAGCCTTATTGCGGGCATCAAGACAGGTGAAGTTTATTATGACGATTGATAGATGCTCAAGTGTAGGTGCTCTGAATGTGACTCAAAATGAAAACGATCTGGTCACAGATAGCAAGTTGCAGCTAGTTCAGGTGACAGATGAGTTGAATGAGCAACATATTCAAGTGACAGATGAGTTGCAGCTAGTTCAGGTCATAGATAGCAAGTTGCAGCTAGTTCAGGTGACAGATGAGTTGAATGAGCAACATATTCAAGTCACAGATGAGGTGAATGAGTCCTTGGCTCAAGCTACACAAGAGGTGCCACAATATAATGGTCAAGAATGGGCTGAAGTACCAGAACTTGGACTTACAACCACTGGTCCTGCTAGAGTAGAAGAGGAAGAAAAGGAGCACTACATGGAGCCTGGTGTTGACCCTGACGGAGATGAACCAATTGGGGCTGATGAAGAATGGAGGTATTTCAAGAAGGCAAAGGTAGCTGAAGGAGATAAGATTGCAAAAGTGCTGCAAGAAAACAAGAAAGTGGATAAGAAAGGGGAGAAAAAAAGGGAAGGGACAAGAAGCATTTGATCCTGATGTTGTACCAAGTGATGAAGCCACTATGGCCAATGATGCCTTTGTTGCACACACCACATATGATCGAGATAACCCTGACATAAAGAAAGGATCAACATTTGTTGACAAGAATGCCTTTGTGCTACTTATGAAGCAATTTGCAATCAAAAGGGAGTTTGAGACTTTTGTGGTGCATAGTGACAAGTCAAGGTACAGGGCTAAATGTGTAGATCCAGAGTGCGAATGGAAAGTTCATGCAAAGAAACTCCTTGGATGCCCTACTTTCATGGTGAACTAGTTGTTTTCATATAGATTCTTAACTAGCTGTTTTTATATAGATTTCAGATTGCTAAGTTCATATAGATTTCAGTTTTCTAACATGCTATTTTTATAACAATTTCATACAGTTTTCAGTATGATATCTAGCTGTTTTTATTACAATTTCATATAGATTTCAGTTTTCTAACATGCTATTTTTATAACAATTTCATACAGTTTTCAGTATGATATCTAGCTGTTTTTATAACAATTTCATATAATTTTTAGATTGCTAACTTGCTGTTTTCATACTATTTTCAGGTTGTTTCAATATCTGAAGGTCATACATGCGCCAGCACAAGCAAAGTGCTAAGTAGAGAGGCAACGAAGGGGTGGATAGCCAACAGAGCAAAAGATATACTAAGGACCAGACCAACAATGGGTCCTAAGAAATTGCAAGAACACCTTGAGGGGCAGTTCCCAGTCAAAATAGCTTATACCAAGGTCTAGGAAGGAAGGCAACGTGCACTAGATGAACTTCATGGCACTTGGCAGGAAAGTTTCAGAATGTTGTGGAGCTTCAAAGCGGAGTTAGAAACTACATGCCCAGGAAGTGTAGTAGAGATTGATTGCAAGAAGACTAAAGGTGGCAAGATTCGTTTCTCTAGGATGTTTGTGGCCATCAAAACATGTGTGGATGGATTTCTTGTGGGATGTAGGCCTTACCTTGGAGTTGACTCCACTCACCTCACAGGCAAGTACAATGGACAGCTAGCTGCAGCAACTGCGGATTGATGGACATAATTGGATGTACCCGATGGCTTATGGCATTTTTTACAAGGAGACTAAAGCCAATTGGATTTGGTTCATGAAGCAATTGAAGAGGGCAATTGGGATTCCATGTGGACTGACAATCCACACTGATGCTTGCAAGGGTCTAGAGACTAGCAGTCCATAAAGTATTTGGAGATGCAGCTGAGCACAGAGAGTGTTTTAGACACCTCATGCATAATTTTAGAAAGAAATACCAAGGAGATGTGTTGAAGTACATGTGGCCTTGTGCTTGGGCATGTACTACTAGGAGGCATGAATGGCTTTGGAACAAAATTTCAGAAACCTGTCCAGAAGCAATCCCTTACTTGCAAGACAACCACAAGCATGTTTGGTCACGAGCAAAGTTTTCAGGGGAGTGCAAGGTGGATTATGTCAATAACAACATATCAGAATGCTTCAATAATTGGATCAAGGATTTCAAAGGTCTGCTGGTGGATAATCTCGTGGACATGATTAGAGGTAAGATCATGGAGAAGATAGCAATGAGGCAGCTTATAAGTCAGAAGCTTGAAGGGCCAATCCTTCCTAGTGTTCTCAACGAGCTGAAGGAGAAGAGTAGAAACTTGAATTATACAATCAAGGGGAGTGGTGGACTAAAGGCTGAAGTCTCTGGATTGACTAGGGACAACTTTCCTTGGAGGCATGCAGTGGACCTTGAAGGGAAAACATGCTCATGCGGTCAATGGCAGATCTCTGGGAAACCTTGCACCCATGCTATAGCCTTTATAGGTTCACTAAGGAAAGTGAAACTTGATGACTATGTGCATGATTACTACTTCAGTTGAGCGTTTCAAGGCTACTTACCAGTTTTTGGTGAACCCGATGGTTGACAAGTCACAGTGGCCTGCAGCTGATCCTGGGTTTGAGATGTGGCCTCCGAAACTAGAAAGGGCCGCTGGTAGGCCAAGAGTGAAAAGGATCAAGAGTAGGGGTGAACCAGGGAAAAGGGGCCCTTATCAATGCAAAAGATGCTTTCAGTTTGGGCATATTGCGAAGGGCTGCAGGGAGCCTCCTACTAAACTTGGTGATGAATTACCACCTTTAGTTCTTACCAAGTCTGACTCTAGGTAAATTTAAGCTCTTGTCTCTTTGGTCTCACTTTTTCAAATTAACCAATGGCTTCATTACCTTGCTGTTGACTAGGAAGAGGAAAGGGAAGGCTGCTACTTTAGACTCTAATAATAATCCTAAAAATCAAAGAAGGAAGTAGCAACAAACTCAACTGAACTTAGTGATGAATTACCACCATCAGCTCCTACCAAGTCCAAGTCTAGGTACATTTAAGCTCTCTCACTTTAGTTTCAATACCATGTTCATGAGTGTTTTCATCATTTTTTTACTACTTATGCCTTCACTACCTTCCTGTTGTGTAGTAAGAGGAAAGCAAAGGATACTACAAAGTCTGCCAATGCTCCTAAAAAATCCAAGAAGGAATTTGCAACAACCTCTACTTCCTTAGCCACACTATCACCTGTAAGTCTAGGGCCAACAACCAGACAAATGGCGGCTTCTATTTCCACACCAGCCAGTCTACGGCCTACAACCAGGAGCAAATCACAAGACATATCTCCAGGAGGCATTGCTAGAAGGCTCATCATAAATTAGGCTTGGATTTGTCATGCAAAAAGCTATCTATGGCATTGTTATCTGCTAGTCCTGAACTTGTCTTGTGTTGTGTGTACTAAAACTTGTCAACTGTTATGTGTACTGCAAGATGGTTGTGGTGTGCTGGAATTACTGTTTGTTTGTGTTCAAATTCCCTATCACGACTGTTGCTGAAAGGGATGATGTAATGGCTTGTTATCTTGGATGGTTAATGTGCTGAAATTACCGTTTTTTCCTACCTGAAATCACTGTTATGTGCTCAAACAATGTGCTAGAATTAGTTAGAGCCATAACCCATGTGGTGATATAAGTGAAATAGTCGTTCTCAGCTTACTGAAATGAGATATAACAGTTCAGGGGTACTTTTGTCCCATTTGACGTCGTTACAGCCAAAAGGTAACAGAGTGTTAGAATTAGTCAGGGTTTAGAATTTTCAATGGTATTTTACGTTGGAGACATCTTTCAGTGGTATTTTACGATTATGTGGATCTTTAAGTGTTATAGAACCAATTTTTCCTTCTAAGTAAGCCAAACGGGGGCATTACTTAGAGTATTTTGTTTCTTGCTCCTTCCCCGAGTCAAATCCAGTGCGATCCGCCCTGGGAATCTGCATATAGATTCATTAAATTACCTTGGTCTCTCTCTTAAGTGCTGTTGGCAAAGAAAATTACTGGAGCAGTAGACTATGCATGCCTCTCTCTCTCCCTGTCTTGGTAGGCTCCGTTCGGCTTACCTTAAATTTGGCTTGTTCGATTTCTTTTTTTAGTTGAAATAATATTTTTCTCTCACAATATTTCAGCCAGAACAGTGTTTTTTAGCCAATTTTAGCCAAGATTCAGCAAGCCGAACGGGGCCATAGTGTCTCCAACGACCGTTACCCAAAATACAAGACCAATTTCTTGTTTAGATAGTGTTATAGGCAAATAGTTCAATACCTATTTTTAGTCTTTTCCAACAACAAGACCTAAAAGAGAACCCTTTCAGCAAATGAGTCTTCAGGAGAGAGGATACTCAGATTTGGATTATACCTCTCCTAACACCTAAAATGGATCTTCCATGTAGGTACTCTATTGTAGATTATATGTATTGTGTTAGAGATCCATTTTAGGTTTGAGGTTTTCAGCCTGTTCGCTTGCTCATATCTGACTTATAAGTTATGACTTATTCGTCAACGAACGGTATTTTTCTCTCACACCAAATCGATCAATAATACTTTCAGCCATAAACAAACGAGTCCAAACAAACAGGGCGCTCGTCTCGGAGACAGCCTACCTCTGTTCGTGCTCGCGAGCCCATGGGAGGAGGTTGGGACTGGCAACGACGTGACGCTATGATAATGCAACTGGTAGTGTCTGTATCCGCCGAGACAAATCGCACGTAGTACAACAACCGGACGGCGCGCGGGACGAAACATGACGCGGCGCACTGCTCGGGCCTAACATGATACTGTACGCACGGGCACGAGACTCCGATGCATCGATCGCCCAGTTGACATGCTTCTTTCGTGTATGTACGTACATACATAATACACCTTAATCCGACGTGTCACTTTCTCTGTTCGTATTTTATGCGCAAGGAATAGATTAACCTGGAGTCGTGCCCGTGACGTCGTCGGTGGTCTCCGCTCTCGTCCTGCTCGTGTCTCCGTAATTCGCAGTATTATTATATACTATTTTCTTTCAGAATCTCTGCTAGTAGCTGGGTAGCAGTACACTACTAGCGCCGTGTAGTGCATGCAACGCCTGTGAATTGTTTTCTATTGGTTTCGTAACAGAAGGCGAGGGATGACGCCGCGCTAGCTTAGCTGGCGAAAGGTGGGCCGTGGGCATGTGGCACTTGCGGAAAACAATCCGGCATGGAAGATCTGAGCGTTGATCAGGCCGTTTCATGTCCTCAAGTGTGAAGGATTGTTGCGTGCAGCGTGCTCATTCGGTTGGGCTGGTCTGGTCTGGCTGGCGTGTTCTCCATCAGCTCGAACCTTTTTGGTGGTTGTACTTTTCCCAGAATTTATTTCTCGGTATAGCGGTAAATAATGTATGTACCCCTCAAGGATTGAATGATGTAGTACTCTGTACTCCTCAGGTGCGAAGGATTACAGTACGTATTTGCTACTCGCGGTCCATCACACAGCTATCGAGAACAGTAGAAAGTACGTGTACGTATTTATAGCTAGCCTGTGGAGCACGGACAACCCGCGGTCACGAGAAGACGAGTGGTCGACGAGCCTGAAAAGAGAGACATGCATATCCATGTGTTGTCCGCCCGCCCACTCGCCCTCGTCGTCCGCCCGCACGCGCAGCTCCATGTCGACCCTGATTGCTGTCGTGAAAAGCTATCGAGTTCACCCATCAATGCCGCTGCCGGGTTCGGCAGGGGTGTACCGACAAAGCCATCAGATGAACTGAAAAAAGGGCATAGTTTAGTGTAATTTTACTTGGGTTTTGAAGCCAAATTTAGAACTCGTCTAGAACACGGAAATCAGTTCAGTTTTACGGAAGAAAAACGAAGGAACGAAACAAAATTCAGACGGAACAGATGGAGCCTAGGATCCGACATTAGTCCCCCCAACATGTGCGGCAAATTAAGGCCCCCCGCCCCCATGTGCACGCACTGCTTTACGCATCTATACAATTCCGCGGCACACGGAGATCCAAATTCACTACACCCTGGACGTACGGACCCGTTCGTGCACCGACCCCAGATGGTAAAAGCCGAATCAACGTCGCTGCGACCATCTACACGCCTGTTGCATCTACGGCCTAAGCGCGCGTACATGTACATGTACCGTACTAGTAGCTGTTGGTGAGGCATCGCCGTCGCCGTATCGTGCGTACTACGCCGGTCCGTCCACCGGACGCGGGCACGCGGCTACATCGACATGCTGGCGTTGCTCGACGTGAAGCTGCTGACGCCGCTGCTGGAGCTGGTGCCGGACCCTCCCAGCGCCGCGGGGTCCTTGCAGCTCCCCTTCAGCTGGCACTGCGTCTCCCGGCGGTCCGCGAAGGACAGGAACGCCCGGATGCTGCTGCGGCGGGAGCGGGAGATGGCGCCGTCGGCGCCCGTGGCCACCGCGTCCGGCGGCTGGGACGCCACGTGGAGGGAGTACTGCCGGACCAGGATGCAGCCGTGGATGGCCAGCGCCGCGAGGCACGCCACGCCGCAGATGAGGAACAGCGCCGAGAAGCTCTGCACCCGCAGCCGTTCGGCCGGCTCCAGGTCCATCGTGGACTGCGGCGACGACGGCCCGTTCGACAGCCACTTGTCGTGGATCCTCTGCAGGTCGCCGTTCTCCGATAGCGCCAGGATCGCCGTCGACAGGTCCACGGCCAGCTGCGAGTCCCGCGGGAACGCCTGCCAGTGCCAGACCAAACGATTATCAGAAAACATCTGCAGCAGAACAACAGCTCATCGAGCTGTACGTATGCATGAGTTGAAGGTGAATAGCGACTCACGAAGCCCCAGCCGCTCTTGGTGAACTCGGCGCCCACGATCGCGACCTTGTCGTGCTGGAGCAGGAAGAGCTCGACGTACGGACGCTCGTCGACGACGGCCACGACGCCTCCTTTGCGAGGGCCGAGGTCTAGCGCCTGCTTGTACTCGTCCGGGGTGCCCAGCGCCTTGAGCCTCGACGGGGAGACGCCCAGCTCGTGCACCAGGTAGCTCTCCACGAAGGACCCGACCTGGAACCCGATGGGCTCCTCGCTGGCGATCAGGTTGTCGATGCCCGTGATCGGGGACGTCAGCTGCTGCACGGTGAGGATGGAGGTCAGGCTGGCGGTGTAGCTGGACTGAATGATCAGGACGACGAACAGCCAGATGATGATCACGAAGCGGCCGAGCGTGCTCCTGGTGTCTTCTCCTGTAAAAAGTCCAAGATGCAGAAATGACTCCTCCTGAGCATGTTTGCGGAGTTTTGTCTTGATTCTTGTGCAGAAATGTAAAGAGCTGCATTTCACTTACTGTGGGCAAAGAACAGAGTTGAGAAACTGAACCTGCAAAGAGCATATATATAGCATGTTAAGTATGTGATATTCGACAGACAGCCAAAATCTATGCACAAGAAGCAGAGAAATGTTTTCAACAAGCAAAATTGATCTGCTTATTCTTCCAACCCGCCTTGTAAGATGACAGTAAGTTGATGGCAAACATTAAGGAAATTAATAAGCAAATGTAAATACATGTTAGACAGTAAGGACTCACCAGAAAACAGTAATAACCTGTTTCACTGGAGGACCGCGGAACTCATCATTGATTCTGTGCTCGAGCAACCAAATCACTGTTCCTATGATCAGAAAGAAAATTCCTGTCACAGACCACATTCTGATGGTAAATGGCTGCAGGAAAGCCCATCCATTCGAGCTCTGTGTCTTAACAGCGGTAAGTATGACAAGCCCAGAACCAACGTATGGTTGGGTGAAATCAACAACTTTTGTCCGATTTGTGACAATAGCTACATCCCCAACAACAGCATCAAATTCCTAGAAAAAGAAAAACGACTATTAAAACATGACTCAGTGACACAGACTAACTGTAAATGAAGCTTATTTCAGAAATAGAAAATAGAACTTACATTCGTCACAATTCGACTGATAAGTTCTGTGTAGCTTGGATTCTCACGGCCATTGCCCAAAGGTATAAACCTATATGTAACTGGGTATTGCAACAGGTTTATTGCAGCAGCAAACACATCAATACAGAAACCTCCCACCGTTTCAGTTTGATTGTCAACTGATACAAATTGACGGTAACTTACCCTATTGGGAACTCCAATTCTCAGCTCATTTCCATTGTTAGGGAACACCCATCCCCGGGGCCTCGTTACAGTCTCACCTGGCCAGATTGCAGCGTGGAGTTCCTGATTTGCACTGACATTGTATGGTTTCTTGTATAGTGTCTCAGGAGACACAATGGACAGCCCAGAATAGTTGGACCAATAACCAATTGTCCGCAAACCAGACCCTATTATGTTCACAATGTCATATGCAGGCTGGATAAGATTACCATCTGAATCCAACTTTACAGGGCCAGTTGCACCCATGAAATTTACTTTGCGGATTTTTTCTAGTAATAGCATCCCCTCATCAAAGACGCTCAATGCATCCAGATTCAAAGCTCCTCCTGCAACTGCAAGCAGTCTGGGGTCTGGAGAGAAGGAAATGTTTCCGCCACTATTGAAAAATGCATCCAACCCATGAGCAAGCATCCAGACAGTGTCATAAGCATAAAGGCCATAGGAATTGAGCAAGCTGCCGCTGCTGCCACTATCCTCCTTCACTAGTTTACTCCATTGTGAAACTAATGTCTTCTTCCTATTGGTGTTTTCTGTGTGCTGACGCAATGTAAGAACACCCTGCATTGTGCTTAGTAATCCATTTTCAAGACGAGGAGCTGAATCGAGGTATGCAGTGAGCCAATCTGTTGCAATCCACACATATCCACCGGATGTCATGCTAAGATTATACGCTAGTGAGAACACGTCAATTCCAGAATCATCATGTGCATGCAGTACAAAAACCCGGGACTCCATCATCGCAGCCTTGACCAGCACAGCAGCCATTTCACTCTTTTTTGCTCCTGGCCTAATTGCAGCTTTATACAAGATCTTCAATCTCCTCTTGGCAAGCTCATCATCTAAGGAGGATATGCCATTTCTTCCATAATCGTCATCAATATATACGGCTGTCACCATCTTCCACCCATAGTAATCAATTAAGCTAGCAATGGAAGCCATTTGAAATTGATCACTGTGGACGGTACGCACAAAGAAAGGATACTGAAGTGGTGTCAGAGTCGGATCAGTTGCAGCAAAGGACATCAAAGGTACTTGGAGTTCATTTGCAACATGGGATATGACGTGTGCAACAACTGAAGATTGTGGGCCGATGATTGCGATTGTATCTTTCTCCATGAATTGCAAGGCTAAGCAAGATATAAAAGGATAAGGAGTCAGTCAGGCACCATGCGGATTGTATTTTTGTAATAAGACTTAGGCACCTCCAGTCAAAAATAGTTGACGTTTAGGACAAACTATGTCAACTATTGTTAACCGGAACCAGAAGGAGTATGTTTTATTGTCTCAATGGCAGAGAGGACTAGCTAAAAAAAGGGCAAGAGACATGAAAGGGGTACCTTGAACAATGCCGATGAAACCACTGTAGTTGGTATCTTGCATCTGAACAACCAGCTTTGTTCCCCGGAGAACACTTGGATCTTTGTTGATGTCATTGACTGCAGCAGCGATGGCAACCTTGGCAACTCTCCCAATTGTCGAATCGAATGGAAAAAGAGCTCCAATGTTTACAACACTGGGTCTCACAGAAATATTTTGTCCAAGTGCACAGGACCACAAACAGCAGAAGATGCTCAAAATATGGAGCATGAACTTCATGATTAGTCCTGACTCCAAAGGATAGCTGGGGTATTCTTTAAGAGTCCATCCTCCTGCTCAACATCATATGTTCTGGAAGAACCAAAAGAAAATTTCAAGATGATGCCTGTTTGGCAGATATTTTCGCTATCTAATGACTCGAGCCACTCATCAAGGGAAATTCAGGCATTTACATGATGAACTACAGACACAAATTACAAACTGGAACGAATATCAGGTATAGGTGGGGATATATTCCACATCAACATGAATTCAGGGCTCAAGAACACAAAAATGGACACTCATGGTGGAAAAAAACTGGGAATTCCATTCCATAAAAAGAAACAAAGAACAACTGGAAGGTAAAGGACCAAAACAAACTTAAAAACAGAGTTCTGATCCTAGAAGCTGTGGAGATTAAGCAACCTCTCACCTTAAGATTTGGCCATGAACTATCGGCATAACAAGCAAAATTAGAACATAAACCTAAGCATGAGCTGAGATGGGTTTGACCACAGAATTCTCTATATATGAGCTCGAGGGGCAAGAAGATCAGGTACGAAGGGGACATGGGACTATTTGGAGAAAACAACAGTGTGAATCCAAAAGCGTGGAGCATGCAGGATTCGCAAATAATTGCCCCCCGGAACCTCTTCCCTTTCTGCGCTTTCTTTTTTGTGAATTGAGGCATGGTTGCTCTTACCGTTGGCTCCGGAGCAGCTTAGTTGGCAGTTGCTTCCTCTCAGACTGCACGAGATAGGTGTGAGGGGCCGGTAGCCCGTGTGAACGAGAATAACCCTGTTGGCTCTGGAAGCTGCACGGTGCACGCCTCACCGAAATACATGTTTAAATTCGTCTGGCTGTCATCGCACTTCTTGGCTCTTGGCTGTGATCGCACTTCTTGGCTCTTGCAGCTCAGGCACTGAATATTTTCCTAGATACTGGCTCCAGTTTGTCCTGTAAAGCATGATATTTGGAGTGCCTAAATATCACACAATGCCAACATGTTCTAAACAGATCAGCAAGACACAGATATTTTACTTCAGAAATTCAGGTCTTCACGTCGAACATGTGACTGGGAGTAACTCAGTCGTAGCTACATTCCACGTAACCTTTAAAAATGCGACTCCATACATGAGCATATCTGGGCATGTAGTACTCTCAGTAATACCTGAGGACACATCGAGCTTGTGCTCTTTTGGGTGGACTAGGTACCTTGACAACCCCAGTCCACAAACCTCCCCTGTAAAGGCCAACAGCAGCAACATCATCGGTGCAGCGAGTTGTCACAAACAATAGCCACGGAACACGACGTTGGGCCCGGCCATCACATCTATGAAAGAGATATCCTCATCAAATTCCTCATTTCTTAGTCATTTGGTCTAATCGATCACTAATTAATTCTACTTAAGGGCCCAATTTTTCCTTTATTTTAATGCGTCTTCACCTAATATGGGTATTTTATACAATACTTAGAGACACAGATGACAGAACGTTACCTCAAAAGTCAAAAACACGTGAGCATTATCGAAAAGCATACGTCCAGAACAACGAATAAATATATCACTATCCACCTGATGAATTGCTTGAATAAGCTGAAACGATATTTCCTCTATATAATCGGCAACCAGGCTTACATCTTATATTAGTTCTAACAGAAATAATAGTTTCCTCACATAACCCTTTCAGCTCAAAATTGAAGCTGCAACACCCAGACATTCATAGAGATAACACAAGGAAACCAAACTCCCAATGAAAACCACACAACAACCCAATGCTACCCCAACAAGCCAACGGCCTAATTCTTGGAGATTCGCTCTGAGTCCTTCTCAGGCCTCCATCCGCAACCTTTTGGAAGGTGTGCTGTCGCTAGCTCCTACCACCTCGATTTTTCCATTGCCTTCTACAATAGTTTCTACGGTGCTATTGTGTTGGCCCCCAAAGGTCCATCCAGGAAAATCTGATCCTAGAAATAAAGAAGTTGGCGTGGTTCTGTAGAATGCAAGGGGGACCTGTTTTATCCGCCGACGTACCTACAATTCAAAATTGAAAGACTGGTGAATTTTTCTGGAAAATTCCTAGTTATAATTAATAATGGACATGACAACAGATAATATGCAAATTCAGCTCTGGTTTGAACTTCTACAGAGAGAAGTCAGAAAGGAGATGGGTTCTAGCAGACACAAATTTAGACTATCAGACACCATCTAGCAATAGTCCGTATTTATGCATAAACCAGGCAGCCTCATATCTTCTAACGCATGCTAATGGCAAATGCCAAAATTCTTCACTTCCTTCAGGTTTCAAAAGAAATCTGAGGTCATGATTAAGTTCCTGCAGTTTCTGCTAAAGTACCTGAAATTGCTACCACGATCAAACCTTCCCTTTCAGCCAATAGATGGCACAAATAACGTACTTCATGGCACAAAAATCATTAGGTAAAAGCAGTGAAATTTACGGTATCCCTCCCCCCCCCCCCCACAAACACACACACAACAAAAAAAACGAGTACCAGACATCACAAATACACTAACTTTCACAGCCGGAAAAATTACCCCCCTTGACTATTCCAAAGTGGTTTTGCTGACGTGGCAGTGAGGCCCACATGTTAGGTGGTCTCTCTCTTCTTTCCCTCTCTACACGTGCCACCACCGCCTCCCTCATGAACACTTGCGAGCAACCGGAGATGCAACACCGTCACACACCTCTGCCATGACTTCCCGTGCAGAGCTTGGAAGCTAGGCCGCATCCCACCAGGTGGAGAGAGAGAAGAGGGAGATGGGAGCTCGGCCACATCCTGCCATGGCCGCGTAGATACGAGGAAGAAGCGCACTAGTGAACTGAGGAAGAAGAGCCCACGTCAGATGAGCTGGCCCATGCCACCTTGAGGGCTTGTTTGGAAGCTCATGTATCCACCTCAATCCATGTGTGTGGGAGTGGTTTGATGTGGAATTTAGTTTAAAATCCACACCAAACCACTCCCACACACATGGATTGAGGTGGATACATGGGCTTCAAAACAAGGCTTGAGGAGGGAGAGGGAGGTGGAAGTGTTGCACAGAGGGAGAAGGCAGCAGACGTGCAGCATCGCAGGGAGAGAGAGACGAAGGTTAGAGATATGACCCAATATAGATGACATGGCTAAAACGAGGGATAGAGACATGACCCAATATAGATGACATGGCTAAAAAAACTGATGGCATGTATCACATGACACGTATATGCCATGCCAGCCAAAACCACCTTTGAAATCACGTAATTTGTGTGGTTTTGAGAGATAGGGATGTATATTGTTTGGTACTCAAGTTCATTTTTTTAAATCTCAGCGACAAGTTCCAGGGGGGAGGATGCAAATGGCATTGATTCAAGTATAAATGCACGAGGTGAAAAGTACTAAGGCAGTGAAGGTGTACCTCATCCCTGAAAACTGTTGCATAGGAACCTGAACTGAAGTCCGTTATTTTCATCTCAGTAGTTTTGGCCCGGACAGTGAGATCCTCCTCAAGTGATGCGACAAATCTAAGAGTACCACGAGAAAATGAGCACACAACAAAGAAAACTGCGTAGCAATCAGGACATCAAGTTACTTTCCTATTACCTAGAAACTGCGGGAGAGTAATGATGGCGGAGCGTGTCTATTTCCCACAAAGAACTTCCTACACACAAACAAATATAACACATGATACAGAGGAATCAGTTCACAAAAAAATCATAAATGAATGTGTTATTGGCATAAATATGTAAACATGCAAGCATATCAACTTGCAGTTGCATCCATAAGTTATTATGGATGTAACTTCAGGCTGTAATTTAGAACTTGTCATTATCTAACTATGGCTGAATGGCTGATAAATCATAATATACAGTAATCATTTAGTTTGGTCCAAAAATGTCATATCAGACAACATAGAATCAACCAAGGGTCATTTCATTTAAGTTCCCACCAGACAACCTGGATATTTTATAGCATAGGGCATAAACAGTGCTGAAAGCTCTAAAAAAAGGTGGGGGTCCAAGCAAGAGAATTTATAGCAGTCCACCAATAAAATTCTAAATACTAAAGCTCATACAATACCGATTTTGATAGTAAACATGCTTCCTCTAAAGTTTTTTTACTCAAAAATAATGAATCAAAACTCAAAAGACAGAA
This sequence comes from Miscanthus floridulus, assembly GCF_019320115.1. Classification (NCBI taxonomy): domain Eukaryota; kingdom Viridiplantae; phylum Streptophyta; class Magnoliopsida; order Poales; family Poaceae; genus Miscanthus; species Miscanthus floridulus. The sequence continues at coordinate 68,396,334 of NC_089591.1, forward strand.
AATTACATCAGCATCATAAAGCAATGAGCCAAAAGAATGAAGCTACATTTCTTCTTTTAAGAAAAGTATAGGTTCTATAATTAATTTTTCAAGGTAGGTTGATTAGGTCAGTATATACCAAAAAAAGGGATGAAGTTTACAGTTCTACTGCTTTCTATTTCAGAGTTATAATTCTTCCTATTTCAGTCTCATTATCGTGAAATCCTTAATCTGACCATCAAGTTTAAAAAAACATGCTTGGGAATTGACATTAGTGTAACTTGAGCTCAAAGAAAGATTTTTAGGTGACTGCTTGTCACTCAGGACTGCAAGGAAAACAACCGAAGAAAAAGAAAAGGATGAGATAACATCTGTTTGATATGATGAAATACTTACGCATTGCACCAGACTTTGCAGGGTCTGCCTCATTATTGTTAAAAGGATCAGCACCAATCTTCTTAGATTGACTAGCTTCTCCTGTGGCATTGCTATCACTCTCATCAACCTCCTGAAAGGAATTCCATAGCATAAAAATTAGCTTGTGAAACAACAAAAAAAAGATTGCACGGCTGAATATGCTACCAATGTAGCTCAAAATCTGCCCAGTGGACAGTGGAGTATGCACACTTGGATCAATCAAGTGTCTTACACATCCAATACAACTATAAAAAAATGGTGTAGCAAGTAACATACCCAATGGACCAAGAAATTAACTGAGGGATGTCTCCGCAGCAGATTATGAATTAAAGCAATAATAATAAGAGCTCCAGCTGGAGGAACTGAAAGAGCAAGTCTACTCAATCTTTTTGCAAATGCAGCAGCAAGATATGCAGGAAGATAAGAAGATTTCAGGCATGTGTCAAGAAGCTGCAAGAAAACAAGTCAAATGTCAGCAGATAGCCATAACTAAATGGCAAATAAAATAATAATGCTTACAGAAAGATAAAAACAAAATCTATTTCAAGATTCAGCAGCATGTATTATGGATATTTGCTCCTTTTCAATCATAAGTGTTGTCCACAACTAGACCAGCAGTGGACACGAACTCAAAGGTGTTTCCCATGGTTTTCAAGCATCAGGATTAACTAATAAACTACAAGTTTAGCCTACTATAATTCGTAGGTAACTTGCACATGGATAATTCTTTCTGCTAGCTGCTAGAGTCCACATTAAGATGGCCATGATTGTTCCAACTGAAAAAATAGTTCCAGACAAAGATGGCAGACTATCACTGTTATAGGGCCTGAATGAGATGCTCTGGAGCAGCATTTATAAAATACGAAGTTGTGGATGGCTGCAGGCCTTGATATTTTTCCCATAGTGGAACTTTATGATATTTTTCAGCTCACAGAAGTTGATTCATCATAAAAAAAAGGGTGATCTACCATACTCGGCACCATAATGTGGCAGTCATACTTTTTTTCACTTACTTGCAAGAACACTGACCGGTGTTTTGCCATGAAAACAGCAGGAGTCAGTAGTGCATAAAGCTTTTCATAGAATTTTGGATACTCCAGACCGTGTTGTGTCATAAGAATGAAAAGGCCACTTAAGGCCATCACACTGATAACACCACCAATATCATATGATCTAGTCAAGAAATCACTGCAGCAGAAAAAAAAAAGAGTTAATACATATGAGAAGATTTATGTCAGTGAAATGTTGAACTGATATGCAAATAATACGGAAATCGTACAACCTACCATAAGATGGAAGGGTTTGACATTGAAGGAATAACATTTTGATGAATTGAAGCAAGGACCTGCAAGGCCCCAAAAAAAATCAAGGCAGGAAACCATAGCCAACAATGAAGCACCAAACTACTGCAAAATAAAGTGAGTGCTCGTAATGTAGATTAGTGAAAGCAGACGATAAATATTTTCATCTTCCTAAGTACGTATATTGTTACCATACCACAATGTGCTAGACTGCACATAGGATTAGAAAATCATTGCAGCAAGGGCTCATAATTCAGATACAACAGTAACCATAGTTATGTCTTTCAGGGCAAGAACAGATTTACCTCCTTGTACACATCAAGTGGTAGTGGTAACTTGAGAAAAGACAGCCATGCTTTGGTGAACTTCAATTTTAGTTTTTTCTTGATGTAAGTAGAAGTGTCCTAAATAATTCCATCAGTTAATACCCAGAAAATTTGAGCTTAAGCTAAAAAAATGCCAGTTTATTTGTGGTATATATGATGAAGTACCTTGGAAGAGTCCTTTTCTCCTTTAGAAGACAGCCCATCATCAAAAGTACAAAACCAAAAGGCAAGAGTAAGAACACTAATCACACATTAGCGCATATACATACGTGGGCTCATAAAAGCATAATATTAAAGCCATTTTATAATTTAAATGAGAATAATTTTGTAGGTTCACAGGAATACATGAAATTACTATTGTAAATGAGAGGAAAGCTTATGCTGAAATTTGGCTTATGCTGATGCTTATGCTGAAATGTTGTGAGAGAAAAATATTGTTCCATGGCTGAAAAGTAGTGCTGAATAAGCTCAAGCAAACAGGGCTAATAAATTACTCACCAAGAGTACTCCACATATCAAATGATGATTCCTTTTGAAAATCCATCGAAGGAACATGTGCCAAAAGATTGTATATGTTGTGTACAAAAATACTACTTCTGTTATGTAAGGAGAAGAACATCACAAGACATTAAAACTATACAGCTTTGAAGATGTTCAAAGGCATCAAATATAGCAACAGCCACAGGGTCACAGGGGTTGTATGGGTTCCAATCTTTCAGCTGAGAAGTAAGACAATGCATGATCATGCTTTAAATAATCCACACCAATGACCATAACCTACGGATTGACTTTCCAGAGCCAAAACTATAACACCACAAGGAACAAACCTTTGCTAAATGGCTAGAGTGCACAAGCGCAGGATGAAACACAAGCAACAAATCCACGATTCCATGCTAATTGCCGAAAACCAAGAAGCTAGTACTGGAACAATAACACCTACACACAAGACTTTCCTACCCACGTTCTTTAGAAGGAAGCATGAGTTGCATGCATTTTTTGTGCATAGGTTTGTAATAATCATTAAATTTGGCACAGAAATGCAATTTTCTATGGTCTCATTGTGAGTCCAAAGTGTGAGCTTCGCTGAAGTTGTTTCTGGAAGCATTAAACTAAAGGTCTACAGCTTAAGATTTAAGACATATAGTATGTAAAAGAAAGAATACCTGTTTTCTGACCTATCATTTCCATTTTGCATGGCATCTTTTCCAGAACCTGAACAGAACAACAATACAGTTACAAATTAGTAGAGATGTCAAACTATGCAAGCGTTTTGATGGTCAAACAAAGAAAGAACAAAAAACAAAGACTGAAGACTACCAGTGGTTTTACTGCCCAGACTGTTGGCAATCTTGTCTAAGCTAGTGTAAGTAAAGTAACTGCAGAAGCAATGGTAGGGTGAAAATAAGTACATATTGAGAAAAATGCCAGTAATACAATTGAAAAATTGAGCACATCCTACCAAACATCAGTGTATTTGAAGTACTTTGATCCAAGCAACTCTAACAACGTATCAATGGGATCAGCAGCATGAACCTGTAGAAAGAATGGGAACAGATAAGAGCAAACCCTAGAGTAATAAACAGGAGATACATAGTCGCTAATATTGAGTTGGCAACACGGTTACTTGAGTAGAAACAAACAGAGATTTATATCAATTAAGAAACAAGCTCAACTCTGACGCAACGCAAACCTCCCCCAGCAATAAGGGGAAAGTATACATTTCTAAGGCAAAAATCGAACATCTGTAATGCCATAATTGAAGAGAAACTCACGACAGCGTAGAGAAACTTGTGGTAAATTGCCGATTGGAACTTCCCGTCCTTCCCCAGCTTCACGAAATCCATGAGAGCATCCAGCGCTACATCCTATCCAGCACAAAAGGTACGCGACTAAGAGTAAAGCCAAATTGTTTGTTCAACTATTTACTCGACACACTCAGAGAAGATGCTAGCAATGCTATCCAAGTTCACCCTGATTGCGTCATCGCTGTGTGGAGACACGCTGAGCTCCACCAGCGCAGCAACGAGCTCGTCGAACCGCTGCCGCAGCCAGGCTCCAAACACGAGCTCGGGGTCGCTGCCAGCATCCCCCGCGGTGGCTGCCGCAGAGGCGGAAGGGATGGATGGGATGAGTGGTACGAAGAAGGACTGGAGCGAGATGAGCGCCTCGAGAGCGAGGTCGAGCGGCGCGGTGGGGGAGAGGAGCGCGAGGAGGGCGGGGGCGTGGTTGAGGTGGGCGCGCGACGAAAGGAGCTCGGTTCCCAGCTTCTTCACCTCATCTAGGGTTAGGGTCCCGCCTCTGGAACGCCGCTTCTTAGAGGCAGACACGGTCGCCGTTGGCGACGACGATGTCGCCATGGCGGGAGGGGTGGGAAGCGGCGGCGGCGGGGAGGCAGGGGGAGGAGGTGAGTTCTGGGGTTTATGGACGTAGGTGCGGCTTGTCAGTCCGACCTGTGTAGAAAAAGCTAAGCTACGCGCGCGTCCAGTATGAATGAAGTGGCCCAATGGAGGCCCGTCTAGCGATAGCTGACGCACGGCCAGACTACAGAATTTGGAACGCGGCACAGCTCCCTGTATTTTCCGTACTCCGTAGACGACGAGTCCTCGTCTATATCCATAAAATGACAACATATATGTATTTTAGTGTAAAAAAATACATGAATTTTTTTCCCTCTCTTTCCCTCCCTTCTGCTAGCACTCCGTGCTGCTGCCGCACATGTTCTCTGACGCACGCAAGCGTTCGCTGACGCACGTGTTCTCTGACTATGCCCTTGTTTAGTTCGCGAAATTTGGATTTTGGGACTACTGTAGCACCTTCGTTTTTATTTGTCAAATAGTGTCCAAACATTGACTAATTAGGCTTAAAACGTTCGTCTCGCAATTTTCCACCAAACTGTGCAATTAGTTTTTCTTTTCGTCTACATTTAATGCTCCATGCACGGACCGCAAACATTCGATGTGACAGGTACTGTAGCAACTTTTTGGATTTTGGGGTCCAACTAAACAAGGGCTAAGCAAGTGCTCCCGAAAATTTTACAAAATTTTTCAAGATTCCTCGTCACATCGAATCTTTGAATGCATGCATGAAGCATTAAATATAAATAAAAAATAAAACTAATTACACAGTTTAAACGAAATTCACGAGACGAATCTTTTAAGCCTAATTAGTTCATGATTGGACACTAATTGTCAAATAACAACAAAAAATACTACAGTAGCATTTTGCAAAAATTTTCGCCATCTAAATATAGCCTAAGTTCGTTCGTTCTCTGACGCACACGTGCTCGTGAGCCGGCTCAAGTAGACCTCTCCTCCTCTGCTGTGATTTGTCCTTCCATAAAAAAAAATTATTTTTTATGATTTGTGGATCCGTGATCTTATAATTTGTGATTGTCTGAATATAGAAGAATGCTAAAGGCGAGAGGTAGAAGGAGGGTGGAGGCTGTTAAATCTTAATTCTATGGTGAAAAAAATTTATGTGTTAAAACTATATAAAACATATGATTGTTGAATAGACATTCTTAAAAAGAAGCATGCTCGATGAAACAAGCAGTAATCGACCATGCATCCATGGTGATAGTTACCGGATAGTGTGAATGAAGTTTACTGATTTTATCCGATCGAAAATGGAACTGTGGTGTTTAGCTGTTCGTGTGTCTTTGGTGAGATCTTATCGTGTAGGTTCTGTTCGGCTTACCTTAAATCTGGCTTATTCGATTTTTTAGCTAGAACAGTATTTTTCTCTTACAATATTTTAGCCAAAACAATATTTTTCAGCTAATTTCAATCAAGTTTCAGCGAGCCAAACGACGCCTCCAGGCAAGAAGATGCGTCCAGCACAAGAAAAACTAAGCACCATGGCACAGGAAGGTCCGGTGTACGAGGAGGCAAAAGGCAAAGGCCATATGGCCAGGAGCCCAGGATTAAGGCTCTATTTGGCTGGTTCCTAAATTAGCCAAGCGAAGTTTTTTTTTTTTTTTTTGAGGAGCCCAGCCAAGTTTGACCATATCTAAATCTCTTTATATACTGATATTGACAACACAAGGTTAGTGTTATTAGCAAATTGAGGGTAACTCAGGTAAGTTGTGTTCTTGGAGTCTGTCCACTCAAATTCAAATACTTTCAGCAGGAGGTGGCGTGCCAGATAACAATAAGTCGCTTAGGGTGACTTGAGGTAGATTTGAGAGAAAGTTAGTCGCCCTATTCCATAACACTACTTCAACAGTATTTTTCAGCAAACGAACAATATTTTCTTCTTACAACAAATCAGCATAAGCCAAATTTCAGCGAAACGAACACATGCATTATGGTAATAATCTTCATAACATGTACTCCTTTTCTCTGTTCGTTTGGGCTGATTTGGCTTATAAGCCATGGCTGAAAGTACTGTTGGCTGGTTTAGTGTGAGAGAAAAATATTGTTCGTTGGCTGATAAGCCATGGCTAATAAGCCAAATACGACCAAACGAACATGCTGAAGATTTTTAGGATAAATTAGTGATAAGAAATTATCATGCATTGAAGGTTAACTATCTTAACTAAGAAATGAACTACTGATTAAAATGAATGGATAGACATACATGCTGCTATCTAGACTGATGTTGGTCAAACCAAGAATCTAAGAACTAAAACATCAAATTTTTATAGATACAAATTTTGAATTCTAAAACATTAATTGTTCTAAAATGAAGGAAATATATTACTTACAAAAGTGCCATTGGAATTATATTTTAGATAAGGAAAAAGTAAGATTCTTTAGGGAACTCCCAACTATGAAATTAGATGGCTTCTATATCATTCGCTGAAAAGTCAGGCTGAAAAGTACTGTTCGCTGGTTTGCTGTGGGAGAAAAATACTATACCATGACTAGGTTGATAAGTTAAAGCGAACAGGGCCGACGACGTATGATTGAATAAAAACTTATTCTATAAAAAACTACTATTAAAACATAGTTTCTAAAAATAATATTTGTATAAATTAGCACTGAGCCTGCCTTACCGTAAAACGAAGTAAAAAAAGGAAAACAAAATCGTTTGCAGAATTGCAGTCCACACACCAACTGCAACTGGAAGTAGTCGGACGGCCCGATCCCGAGAGCAAGGAGGAATCCAAAGCCGTCGCCCATCGCCGCCCGCACCTTCTTCGACTTTCACGTTTTGACCGCGTCCGCCTCGGCCCCTGCTCTCCTCCTCCCCACTCCTCCCTCCAGTGTCCAGTCCTCGCCTCCGCCTGCCGTGCCGCCTGACAGAGCCACGCGCTGCGGCGGCCGTACGGGCGCTAGGGTTTTTCCCCACTTCGGCCGCGGGCTCGGGATCTCGCGCCGCACCGCAATGCAGCTCACGCGCCGCTGATCCCGGGGCCGCCTCCATTCCTTTCCTCCTCCCGCCGCCGCCTCTGCTGCAGCGGGCAGCCGCCATGGCGCGGCGCCACGGGTGGCAGCTCCCCGCCCACACCCTGCAGGTTCGCCCGCGATTCTCCTACTCCCGCACCATGAGTTGTTCTCCGTTCTGAATGTGCGAGTTGAGCGCGCAATGTGGTTCCGGATCCCGTCGCGCTGTGCTCGGTTTTCCGCGGAAGTGGGGGAGGTTTTCGGTCGGTGTTTCTGGGGCGATGTTGGAACGGATTTCCTGGTGCTGCTTCTATCTGACGTGCTTAGCTTTTGATGAGGAATGCTGTGGGCAGCCTAGTTTCCTGTGATCCGATGCGATGTGATGGGTTGTCCTTCTCTTTTCCCGATGCGTTTGAGCGGCTCTGTATACTCTGAAAAGCGCGCGAGAATTTGGTCACTTCCGTTACTTCTCTATTTTAACACGAAGTAGTAGCACATGGATTTGGTTTTGCTAAGGTTTTATCCTAACGGCAGGTGTTTACCTGAATTTTATGCAGCGCTACATCCTGATCTCCTGCGGCATAGCATGTGTCTTGTTTTGATTTGGCATTTCGCTTTCTCCAATAAAAGTGTCACTTTTTGTTGGTATTCTCTTGGGCCGTTCTGCTCTTTCGTCTATGATGTGATGTCGGACTTGACCTCCAAATTCAGCTTGACTTGTCACTATGCACTCTGAATCTACACATTTAGCCCTATACCTTGACTTGTCACTATGCACCACAAAAGTCTCAAACTCCCTTTTGATTGCAAATTGCTTCATAAGTAGCACAAAGGCATTCTTGTCAACAAATGTTGATCCTTTCTTTATGTCAGGGTTATCTCGATCATATGTGGTGTGTGCAACAAAGGCATCATTGGCCATAGTGGCTTCATCACTTGGTACAGCATCAGGATCAAATGCTTCTTGTCCCTTCCCTTTTTTCTCCCCTTTCTTATCCACTTTCTTGTTTTCTTGCAGCACTTTTGCAATCTTATCTCCTTCAGCTACCTTTGCCTTCTTGAAATACCTCCATTCTTCATCAGCCCCAATTGGTTCATCTCCGTCAGGGTCAACACCAGGCTCCATGTAGTGCTCCTTTTCTTCCTCTTCTACTCTAGCAGGACCAGCGGCTGTAAGTCCAAGTTCTGGTACTTCAGCCCATTCTTGACCATTATATTGTGGCACCTCTTGTGTAGCTTGAGCCGAGGACTCATTCACCTCATCTGTGACTTGAATATGTTGCTCATTCAACTCATCTGTCACCTGAACTAGCTGCAACTTGCTATCTATGACCTGAACTAGCTGCAACTCATCTGTCACTTGAATATGTTGCTCATTCAACTCACCTGTCACCTAAACTAGCTGCAACTTGCTATCTGTGACCAGATCGTTTTCATTTTGAGTCACATTCAGAGCACCTACACTTGAGCATCTATCAACCGTCATAATAAACTTCACCTGTCTTGATGCCCGCAATAAGGTCAGAAGCTCCTTATCACTAGCAAGCCGCATTGTTTGACCATTCTGATCTGAATACCAGAAATTTGGTTCTTGATAACTTGCCCAGCTGTAATGTTTTGAAACATCGTCCTCCATCTCAATGATGGAGTACTCCTCTGGATCCACCCACCACTCCAAACGTCGGCCTTTACAGTACATAGATCGATCATCCTCGATAGTAGAGAACGAGCAAACATCAATGAAAATTTTACAACCATTCTTCTCATCGATCCTGAAAGAGCAGCAGTGCAGAAAATTAATAGCACTGCCTGCAGCAATTTCCACAGGATCAAGATCAACACTGACCAACCGCATCCAGACACCACAAACGGATCACATTTTTAGAGAAACAAACTAATTTAACATAGAGCACTGACCTAGAGGCAACAGAGGAACATTCAAGCAGAGCTAGGGTTCGAGACTTACCCTTCAGGGATCTCAAATCGATGCATCTGTAGAAAGAGAACAACACTACTGTGTTGATGAAGAAGAGCAGCAACGCGGAGTGGAACAACCTGCTCTAAGCACTGGCCGGCAGGGGTAGGCTCGTGCTGCACAGCCGGCAGCCGACAGCGCGCTGCCCAGCAGCTGTCACGGATGCGAGCCCTGGACTCGACGATTGGAGTCGCGGGCGCGAGCCTTGGCCTCGGGCTGCTGGCGTCGTGGGCGCGAGCCCCAGCCTCAGGCGGCCGGCGTCAAGGGCGACGACCCCCTCCTCGACGGGGGGCGACGACCCGGCCGGTGTCTGGGGCGACGACTCGGACGGCGATGGGGGCGGGCGGAGTCGCGGGGCTGGCGGGCGGTGGGGCCTGACCGGCGGTGGGGCATGACCGGCGGTGGCGCCGGCGCAGAGCAGATGGACTGACTGCGCTTGGTCCTGGAGAAGTCGGACGTGCTCAAGGAGATAGCAGTCGTGAATCGTGAACCGGATAAGGTTCTCTCTCTAAGGGTATAACGGTCATTTCACGTGCTTATGTACCCATCCAGTACGTTTTCTGTGAACATTTTCTAACGGACTGTTTGATCCGGTTAACGTTTGAACTTTCAGTGTCATTTTACGTTGCCAAGAAGTTTCAATGGTATTTCACGATTCTATGAATCTTTGAGTGCTATAGAACCAATTTTCCCTTTTGAACTTTCAGTGTCATTTTACGTTGCCAAGAAGTTTCAATGGTATTTCACGATTCTATGAATCTTTGAGTGCTATAGAACCAATTTTCCCTACTTAGAAACTGTTTGGCTTATTGTTTCAGCCGGAGCAATGTTTATCTCTCACAATAATTCAGCTAAAACAATATTTTCAGTTAGTTTCAGTCAAATTTCAGGAGGCGGAACGGAACCTCCAGGCAAGAAGATGCGTCCAGCACAGAAAAAACGAAGCACCGTGGCACAGGAAGGTCCGGTGTACGAGGAGGCAAAAGGCAAAGGCCATATGGCCAGGAGCCCAGGATTAAGGCTCTGTTTGGCTGGTTCCTAAATTAGCCAAGCTAAGTTTTTTTTTGAGGAGCCAAGCCAAGTTTGACCATATCTAAATCTCTTTATATACTGATATTGACAACACAAGGTTAGTGTTATTAGCAAATTGAGGGTAACTCAGGTAAGTTGTGTTCTTGGAGTTTGTCCACTCAAATTCAAATACTTTCAGCAGGAGGTGGCGTGCCCGATAACAATAAGTCGCTTAGGGTGACTTGAGGTAGATTCGAGAGAAAGTTAGTCGCCATGTTCCGTAGCACTACTTCAGCAATATTTTTCAGCAAACGAACAATGTTTTTCTCTGACAACAAATTAGCATAAACCAAATTTCAGCGAAACGAACACATGCATTATCGTAATAATCTTCATAACATATACTCCTTTTCTTTCTATTTAGAAAAATATATTTATATAGTCGTTCCTCGTCACAAAATACTTGATGTTAAGATTTTTAGGATAAATTAGTGATAAGAAATTATCATTGCATTGAAGGTTAACTATGTTAACTAAGAAATAAACTACTGATTAAAATGAATGGATAAACATACATGCTGCTATCTAGACTGATGTTGGTCAAACCAAAAATCTAAGAACTAAAACATCAAATTTTTATAGATACAAATTTTGAATTCTAAAACATTAATTGTTCTAAAATGAAGGAAATATATTACTTACAAAAGTGCCATTGGACTTATATTTTAGATAAGGAAAAAGTAAGATTCTTTAGGGAACTCCCAACTATGAAATTAGATGGCTTCTATATCATTCGCTGAAAAGTCAGGCTGAAAAGTACCGTTCGCTGGTTTGCTGTAGGAGAAAAATACTATACCATGGCTAGGTTGATAAGTTAAAGCGAACAGGGCCGACGACGTATGATTGAATAAAAACTTATTCTATAAAAAACTACTATTAAAACATAGTTTCTAAAAATAATATTTGTATAAATTAGCACTGAGCCTGCCTTACCGTAAAACGAAGTAAAAAAAGGAAAACAAAATCGTTTGCAGAATTGCAGTCCACACACCAACTGCAACTGGAAGTAGTCGGACGGCCCGATCCCGAGAGCAAGGAGGAATCCAAAGCCGTCGCCCATCGCCGCCCGCACCTTCTTCGACTTTCACGTTTTGACCGCGTCCGCCTCGGCCCCTGCTCTCCTCCTCCCCACTCCTCCCTCCAGTGTCCAGTCCTCGCCTCCGCCTGCCGTGCCGCCTGACAGAGCCACGCGCTGCGGCGGCCGTACGGGCGCTAGGGTTTTTCCCCACTTCGGCCGCGGGCTCGGGATCAAAATACATGGAACCTTTTTTATGTATCAGTGATCTCGCATCCTTTTCTTGACTCTCAGCATGCTTTATCGCCTTAACGGTGCGACCATGAAAGACTGCAAAATGAATACTACTAATTAAGATGAAGACACAGCAACAACAGCATGCCGGAAACCAGCTTAACCTCATACCGTTTGAACTGAGTGTAGGATATCGTACCTGCAATTTTGTGGCACCCGCCAAGCAGATATCTGCAATCTTTTCAAATTTGGGGGCAAGGACAAATAACTCCTCCAATCCTCCATCATAATCCTAAGATCATGAATCTTGCTTCGCAACCCAATGCAACAGTTAGCATGCATAGTGCAGACTTCGTTCAGATCTCTGCTTGGTTCACAGAACCCTCCGAAGTACTTTGTACTCAGAAACTTAATTGTCAATCCAATGTCTACAATGTAAGGATCATGCTTTATAGCATTGAATACATCCTGATCATGATAGCCAGGATACCTCAATCTTGACGAATACCAGAAACTGTAAAACTCTATGCTTCTTTCATTTGATTTCACATAGCAGAAGCCTCCAATACCAATATTTCTCAAGTCAGTTGCATTCCTGACATAGTGATCGCATGCAATCTGAAAGTCTACATCAGGATAGAAATGTGGGAACGGATTGCGAAACCACATAATGTCTGCATCCTGGTTTTCAATGAAAACGAAAGAAAGATAAATAAGACTACCAAATTACTTTCATTTCACATATTCAATAATGCATGGGGTCATATTTCACAAACAAACGACACCTGAATCTTTCTCATTTGCAAAATGGGAATAACTAGTCATCAAGATAAGTTATTGTTTTGCAGAATTTACCGAGAATATGAAGTTGTAACCTTTTTCAAGAACCAGCCGCAAGAAATCTAGCCTTCTCCACATCATTTCAAGATATCCTAAAGTCAGGAACCTCTTCTCTTCAGAGAAATCCACACCCTCGGTTCCCAGAGCAAAGCAGTAGGGATGGATTTTGACACATTGCTCGTATGCTTTCCAATCAAATGCTACAATTACAAGGTGTTTCAACAGCAAATTTGTTCTGACACCAGAACGGAAACTATCGATGAAAAGGTCTATCACTGACCCAGGAGAAGCCCATGCAGCATTAAGGCTCTGTTTGGCTGTTCTAATAAGCCGGCTTATCAGCCATGGTATAGTGTTTTTTCTCTCCCAACAAATCAGCCGTACAAATCAGCACAAGCGGCTTATGGACGATGGGTACGGTGTCTCTGTGTGCTACCCGTCGGCCAGGCCAACCCTAGCTAGGTACCCACGGTGCACTACATACATACAAAATGAGACAACAAGTGTAGTCAAGATAACTGTATTGTCTCGCATTGAAGCCTTCTTTAGGACTTAGGAGTCGCTCAAGTTTGAGATCTTCACTGTCCTATAAAGATCATTATATATTAATTGGAAACCAATAAATAAATGAGCAAAGTGACTTATCCACTGGCTATAAAAATCAGCAATGCAAAACTAAAACAAAACAGATCTTCTGAGAGAGATAAGTAGCAAGACTTCAGCATGATCACTACTTAGTAAGTTCTCATAAGCCTAGTTCACCATTTCATTTGCCATTACAATCAGCATTTTCCATGTGAACAACCAACATCAGTTTGTGATTAGCTGGAAGCCGAGCACAACTACTACATATAAGCTTCGCAGCATGCTGTTGCTTGTTTGGCCAATCCAGGTTGGGAAAACATCATCAATCCAAATTTTTTTTTTTTGCGAAGGCATCAATCCGTACTTTAAAAAGAGTGAATGACAAAAATGACCAGCAGCAAACATTAATAAACTTGGAGTCATTTAGCAAGATTCAAATAAAGTATCTAGAATTAAAAAATGTTCCAAGACACAGTAATTTTATTCCAGATGGATATACAGTCGAACTGACACCCAAAAGGCGAAAATACAGTAGAATGAGATGAGTATTGTATCGGTCTTCCATTTTTCGATCTATGGCATCAGAAGGGGTTAGTTTAGATGGAGGAAGCATGTTTCGTTAAAAAAATCAACGTGCTCATGTACACTTTAATGTACTAGCCGATCTAAAACCACGACCAACAGATTTGAGTCGCCGCTCTCTCCTCTCTTGCAGAGAACTGGTTTCAGTTGCTTCATCCCAAGGTAAGCCTTCCGTTTCCAAGACATCAAGTGAACAAACATATGGCACAACCGCACAACCACGAACTTCAATTGTCCAATAACTCAGAATGTCAATGTCACTATGCTTAAGAACTCTCAATCATACAGAACAGTGAAACACCAAATCATCAGCATTAATAGAAGATAGAAGCAAGCGGGTTCACCAGATCGTCGCCTTCGGCGCCCTCCTCCTGGGATGCGGCGAACGAGGGCAGCGAGTCCCACCCCCAGGAAGCCCCCAGCGAGCGCCAGACGGCGGCGTGGTATAGCACCGCGAAGGGCAGCGCGACGAGGGTGGCAAGGAAGAGAGCGGCACCGAATCTTCGGAGCGCGTGCCTCGGGAGGCCACGCGAGCGCGCGGCGGAAGGGGGCGCGCCCATCAGGGCTTTGCGTGCTGGACTGCCCATGTCGGGCCGGGAGAGAAAGGACTACCGTAGTTCAGTGGCGCCCCAGCGCTCTAGTCCCGTTGCAGTTTGCGGAAGTGAGATTGTGAGAACCGTAGGAAATACTACGTGGTAGTGCAAGCTACATCCCACGTGACAGGCCGGGAGCAACATGAAAAACATGCCATGCCGGTGAGACGGAAGACGGAACCGCATGCTCTAATCTCTCGTCCAAAGCCCCAACTGCAGCCTGGGATTACACGAACAGTGAAACAGAGACACTAAAAACAAACTTGATTCCATTTATACGAGTAGACAACAAAATGATTTGTCCATTAGCTTCCGCTGACAAGTTATTTGTGCGCGCTACATTGTAAGAAGCTAGCTATACCTAAGATCTAGTATTTGGAGCCAGGAAAAAAAATATCTGACGATTCAGACCCATTCGAAACAGCAGACTGCTACAGCTCCATTTCAGTTTCACCCGTAGCCGCATGGCTTCCTACAAATTCATTGCATCCCCCTATACCATTTTCCGTAGATTCTGGCAAATGCAAGAGAAAAGGGACCTTTGAGCATCAATTCCAATCTGACTTCTTTTGCTTCTCATCGTTGGGGTCATCAAGCTTCCTCTTGAAGATTTCGGAATTGCGAAGCCTCTCCCTGGATTCATGCGCCGTCGGTATCCTCCTGTTGTGTCTGTCGCCCTGGACCAAATGACAAAGGACATCACTTATAAGTATAAATGAGCAGAAATTTCATGATGCTAACATGTACAGATCCTTGCACTGTACCATTCCGATTGAGCCTCTCTTGTTTCCATGGTGGTCATCCTTCTCTTTAGCAGCACTCGGAGAGATGAGCTTCCAAGCTCTCTCGATGAACTTGAAACTCTCGATATCACCACTCCTGATGCCTGCTTCTAGCTGCAAGGGAAGAAAGCATCTCAGTACAAAAAAGAAGCAACTTGCTTGAATGATTGTAAGGAACCTCATCCACTGACCTGAATATGTAAAATGCAGATAAAGATGCTAGCAATAGGTAACCAGCTCTCATCAGGTGACAGCGATAAGTTAGTTCTGAAAAGGAATATCAGTGTTTATCAGTGAACTTGGAAGGCATTATGAACTCAATCTCCAACACAGGGATCAGATAAAACAGCAAAATTTTCTTCTTCTTTTTTATGAGTAACCAGAAACATTTGTGCCCTGTGGAACAGTTAGTATTACAGAACAAGAGCGATCCATACATGGTACACGGAAATGAGAATTACAACACACAACAAAATATTATTCCATTGATAGTTTAAGTAATTTATCACTTCAATTCGTTCAGAAGAATCCACTGAACAGGTGCAAAACATTTTATATACTACTAAAATTAAAGTAGATTGAGGACACTGGGCTGCCAGCAATACCAAGGCACTGCAGAACAGTTCACCTTCAGCATAACCATTGCTTTGATAACTTAGGCCATAATCGCAAACACTATCAGTCAGCTTTTGCGAATTCTACAGATTGAATAGCACATATAAGTATTTTCCCAGCAAAAGATGCTCCTTGGACAGCAACAGTCCCAGACAACTAGCAATAGACGGATGTAAAGCTACACAAGCTTGCAGAAGCAAGTCTGAAGTAAACCAACATAACAGAACGCAAAATCAACTGAGCCAAGCATAAGAAAGGCAACAGAAATTGGTCTCTAAGGATTCAGAATTACAAACCACCTAAGGTACGGAGCCAAGTAGACGGCAGCGTAGACCAGATACCGCCGCCTCCCGCTGTCCAGCCACGCAAAGATCCAGCTCTAGGTGCACGAAGAAAAGACCGAAAAATCATTCAATGAAATCAAGGTAAAAAATGGAGAGAAAGAGCACTGGACCCTTCGGCCTCGCTCACCAGCCAGTTGAAGTAAGGCAGGAAGGAGATGATCCCCATCACGGCCATCCTCGTGTCCGTCGCGCCAAAGCCAAACTCCCCTTCCTCCTCCAACTCCTCGCCCGCCTCCCCTCGGGGCCTTGGAGGGGGCAGCACGAGCGAGGCGAGCACGCAGGCGCCGATGGCGGCCGCGAACGGCGCGTCCTGCTGCAGGTCCGCGCGGCAGGCTAGCGCCCGCCGCCTGCGCCAGGGGAGGAGCGGGTTCGCCCCACGGGCGCCTCCATGGGAGGCCCCCACGGGAGAGGCGACGCGAGGGAAGCGGCGGAGGGGAGGCCGAAGGGAGGCGGCGGTGGCGGCGAGCATCGGGGTTGGGGTCGCGGGGAACAGCGGCTGCGAGCAAGCAGAGGGTTGGTACTGGTAATTGGCAGGACAGTCATTTCCGCCTTTGCCGAGCCGGAATTTACTCTTTTCCTGTTCGCTGGTTGTTGGGCTGGGCCGGGCTGGTGCTGCTTCGTTGCGAGTGAAAAATACTGGTGACTGATAAGCTCGACTAAAACCAATAAACAAATATGCTTTTAAGTGAAACGCACACGTATGCAAATCGGTTTCAAGATAAATACATTCATAAAGTTGCCTTAAATCAAATTCTTTAAACTTTGATCGAATTTTTAAAAAAAGTCGATAAGATTTGTGGTATCAAATTAGTATCATTAGATTTATCATAGAATATATTTTTCATAATATACTTATTTTTTGTCATATATGTTATTATTATTTTCTATAAAATTAGTCAAATTTAATGGCATGGATTCTAGTAATTGATTTATTCGATGACAGAGGGAGTAACATTTTGCGGGCTAGACCGGACATAAAAAAACTAATTATTTCAAGCCAAAAAAGTCCCGTGCATGACCGTCCTACTGGACAGGTCGGGTCTAATTTTTCGAGCTGGCTTGAGCCTAGGTGGGCCACACGTGCATTTTATAGTGTACAGTAAAATAGCAAAAAAAAAGTTTTCGGACCGGGCTCAGACCAAGAAAAAAATTCCTGGACAACGGAATCTGCGCCCAGGCCCTGTCCATAAGATTCGTGGGCAGGCTAAAATACATCGGGCTTGAGCCGAGCTCAATTTGCTCAGGTCTGAAAAAGCGCGAATCGAACGGCCCAAATCATCGGCGTGAGCAGACTCGGGCTAGGCCGGATCATTTCTGTTCAGCAAGGTTCTTGAAGGTTGGGCTAGCCGTGCTTTGTTCCCAGTCAGGCATCGTGCTGCAGCCCAAAGGGGAAATTTGATTTTTCTTTTTCCAATGTTTGACTTGTTCACTGTAGCCCGTGGGTGAGATCTGAGGTGACACAGGCACCCTGCGAAGGCTGCGCTACTGTGAAAGCAACTCCCCCTGCGGGCCGCGTGCCTCTGCCTGCCCATTTGCCCAACCACCCCAAACAAAGAAAGCCGGGCAGATGACGCAAGCCGGGAGCAGCCTTTTTGGGTTCTGGGGGGTTGGTTCGTTGGTCGCTTTTGGCAGCGGACGCCGAGTAGTGGGCTGGCAGTCAGCCAGGCGCCATCACCGACCACAGTCCTTTCCTGCGAATCCTCATCAATTCGGCACGCCGCCGTGCGCCTTCCTTTGCCATGCCTCTCTCGGCTCGGGCGACCGATCGATCGATCGAACTCACTCACTCACGTCAAACCAAAGGCGCGCCATCATTTTCCTCCGGTGCGCGAAAGAGCCGCCCGTGACGACCGACGAGGACGAGGCGCTTTTCTTTTCTTTTCCCGCACCGGGAACTTTTCTTCCAAGCGCTGCTGCGGTCCTTGACGAAGAGAAGAGAAGGCAGGAGCAGGTGCAGGGCGAGTGCGGTGAATGTGAGTCTTCTCTGCAGCACTGCACAGGGACTTGAGGAGGGACTGGCAGTTGGACCCGCGGGAGACGTCGGCCTAGGCTGACGGGCGAGCCCTCCGGCCTCCGGGCTGGCACTTGTCCTCCCTCTTTTGCATAAAACCGGCGTGCTTCGTGGGGCATTATAACTGCTGCTGCTTCCTGCAAGCTCCCGTCAGTGTTCAACAGTACCCGCTCCTCCTCACCTGCTCCTCTACTCTCGCGTCAAATGGGCATTCAATTGCAGTTCTGGACTGCTGTTCTTCTACAATGCTCTAGCAGTCTAGCCTGACTCGCTTCGTGGCCGCCGGAGGGAAGGAACCCTGCAAGTGGAAGAGCTCGACGAGAATAGAGGGGGCTATACGGTTCAATGCTATTGCTCCCCGCCATGGCTCGGCGAAGTTGTGTCGTTTAGCCTGCGGCGCGAGTACATCTGCTGTAGATTCGGCGAGGACTGTACCGTCTGTACGAATCGTCTTTCCTGGTTTAGCTTTTGCTTCCCGTTTTTCGATGACACCTCCGTGTACCAAAGGGTAAAAGCGAAAGCCTCCGCGGCGTTCGGCTGATATTAGTATTTAAGCCGGCTAAAACTAATTTACCGTCGCACGAAAATATCGTCCGATAAACCGACTGATAAATTGAAACAAACGGCCCTAGTAAAATCCTACGCACTACCGGTAGTAGGACGAAACATCGTCACTATACATTGCGCAAACAGGCCTAGTCAAATCCTACGCACTACTAGTAGTAGTACGAAACATCGTCACTATACATTGCAGTTAAGCGTTCTTGATGGTATTTTGCATGCTTATTACGTTTCGACCAACTTTGAAGACATCCTCAGGGTTGATGTTCTTACGCTGAAGCAGCGGCCAACCGAATAACTAGTGGGGAGTGTTAAGCTAACTGCTCTCATCGTTATGAACAAACAGCAATAATAAATGGCACATACCACACACACTAAAACTTGCACAGCACCAGCCATAGAAAGCATTGGAGGTATCGACCAAGAACAACACTAATCAGGACTTGTTGCCAATCAGAAGATCCTAAGCAGGATCGACGATGGTACAGGAGCAAGTCATGGACACAAGGGTCGCAACCTGTTCGCTCAATCGTATCTGCTAGTATTTTTCTTTGACAATAAAAGAGCATCTGCCACATAAACGAAGCGACCAGGGTGCCATTCATGTCTATTTCTTCTGTAGCCATATGTTTTCAACTTTTCATCATCAGCGTCAGGAAAACCTTAAGCCTAACACCATCAACAACTACTACTACGTAGCACATAGAGATTTTTTTTCACAAAAATCCCCTAAAACGAAGGCCAGAAACACCCATACAATGATATACAACGAACGACACAGCAGCGCAAAGAGCTGCATGCAGGCAGTCCTAAACACCGGCGCGCTCTCCTCTCCCTCCCGTCTCTATACACCATCAGCGATACAGGTAGGCAGGCGGGCAGGCACTGACTGACTGAGTAGGTCACGACGCCACCAATGGCGCAAGGGTTTAAACAAAAAACACAAACCCATATACGTAACTGTAGCGGTAGTTCCTGGTGGTAAGAGGGCGTCTGATCTCTTGGTTTCGGGGAGGGGGAGCACAGAGCACACACAAGCGAGCTCGTTTGTGAGCTTTTCTTTCACGGTGTTAGCCGGCAAGGATCGACCCGGCCCTGGCCTTGGGAGGCCTCGGCGGGGACTCCACGTCCTTGGGGGATGCAGCTCTCGGCGCCACCTTCTTGGGGGTGCTCTCCTTCCGCTCCATCTCCTCGTCCATTTCGATCTGCTCCCTCCTGCACTCCTCGGTACAGAAGGGGATGTCACCTCTGCACAAGAGACACAAGGCCACCCACCCCCATAAGATTAGCAGGCCATGAAAACCCCAAGCAGTAGTATCGTACTCCCTCAATCTCAAATTATTTATCATTCCAAGAATATTAGAAAGTCAATAATTTGGAATGGAGGGAGTACCAAGAATAGACGTCTTTGGATGCCTGCACCACTTTTTTTAAGAGAAAAAATGTGCACCACTTGTGCTCGTGCAACAGAACCATTAGACCAGTGTCATGGCTGAAATTTAAAAAGGGGACAACACAACTCATGGAACTGAACACTAGTAACTTCAACCTGCCCACAAATTCATGGACCTGACGATACCCAACGCGTACTACTATATTTTACTTCTGCCTTACCGCATCACAGGTAACAAACCCATAAAGCTCCCGTGCTTAGCAGCGAAGGGCCTGTTCCGATTATTACCAACATTTCCATATATAAAGAACAAACAAAAGAGTGTACTCCGTAGTAAATTGGCAGGAACTCACGGCGTGGTCATAAATAATAAGCGCACCAATTTTGGGTCCCAAGAATTTAATAGATTCACGCGCAAAAGCAACCTGAACGAACACATCAAGGATGACAAAAACTTCGCACCAACACCACATCGGAAAAAGTAAAAAGAGCTCTCACCAAATTTTCCATGCTACTAGTACTTTTTTTTTAATTAATCTGGGCTGGACGTTCGAACTCCCACTTTTCCGGCAGACGATTCGGCAGTCAAATTTCCTGCTCTTCCAAGGAAAAATACACCTTCCAAAGATGTCGGAAACGTCCATACCACGGGACCCGCTCCGCTGCAGAAAACTCCAAAACCATTCCCCCCAACAAGCGCAAAGCAAAACGAGCGGCACAACAAGGCCAGGTAGCGGTAGCCATGGAGGTGGCAGAGTGGCGAACCTGTACATGAAGATGTCGCGGTTGCTGGCGAGGGGCTTCCGGCAGAGGAAGCAGACCTCCAAAAAGTGGCCCTGCGGCAGCCCTCCCGCTCTCGCCCCCGCGCGTCCTCCGCCTCCTCCCGACGCGGCCACCAGCTCGTCCTCCACGCCGGAGCTGACGAGCCGGGTCCACGCCGCCGCCGACGCGCCGCCCCTACCGAGAGCGAACGGGCTGTCCCGACCGCCCCCACCTCCGCCTCCGCCTCCGCCTCCGCCCCCGGTCCTACCCGCGCCGCCGAGGCCCAAGTCCATCGGCGGCGGTGAAGAAGAGCCCGCCCCTGGATCCACCTCCCCGCCCCGGGGGCGCGGCTCGTCGGTGCGATCGGGCTCGGCCCGGTTCCGTGGCTCGCGTGTTCGTGTCCGCGCGGCGGTGCGAGGGGGGAGGGAGAGATGGACGGTGTGTTGTTGTATCGGGTGTGTTTAAAGGGAGAGGTGGAGGTGGTTTTATGAAGTTGAGCGTAGGGAGCGGCCAGAGGTTGGGTGGTGGGTCCGCCGCGGGCCGGACGCGGGGCCCGCGTGGCGGTGTTGGTTAGTGGGATCCCTGCCCCGGGGGGACCATCTAGGCGCGGCTCGACTCCCAGGGTTGCTTTGCTCGACGAGCAGAGGAAAGCCTCTGCTTCCGGGGTTTTTCTTTTTCTGTTTTTCTCGGGCGTTCTTTTTCGCCTTGGGATTGGGCCCGGGCCCGGGCCCGGCCGCTCAGGCGCGTGGGTTTTGTTAGGCCTGCTGCCGTTTCGACGTCCGTGTGAAACTTCTCTTGAACTGTTCAGTGGGGGCAACCGGATCCGGGGCAACTTGACAGCGTGATTCTGTGACTTTATTAGTACAGTACTATACATTTTGCGAGTTTGTTGCGCGTTGCACCTGAGCCCTTCGATTCTCTAGTAGCTTCTGCACCTGCTGCAACGCGGAGGAGCAGGTGCCCTCGGCACCGGGCATCAGTGCAATCACATTGCAGTACCTAAGCATGTACGTAGTAGAGATGAGTGTGGGTACGGACGAAAATTTATCAGCGGATACATAAGAGTATACATAGCGTGTCCAACTATAAATTACATATTTTTTATGAACGATTGAATAAAGTGATTGTGTGAGCTAGTATTAACTTGTTACTTTTATTTTTGTGTAAGTTGTTTTGTGTGTTTTTGTATTAGCATAAATGATCGAATTATGAATCTATGATTTATTATGGTTTGTGTATATTATCCTAGTGAACTATATGTAAGTGAGATTCGACATATTTGCGTGTATTTTTTTATTGATCTCTCTTTAATATGCTTGACGGGTACCAGATACCCACCAGACGCAGGCACGGGTACAAAATCTTACTCGCGGATATGCTCGCGGACAGGTAAAACTTAGATACGGGTATACTTGGGGGCAAGTAAATGCTTTACCCGCACCTTATCTCACCCGTTGCCATCCCTAGTACTTTGTATTTGGTTGATAAAACAACAAGGGACAAGATAGGCCCATCTTAGTTTTGAAGTTGTTTAGCTTCGGAACGATAGGTGGTTTAAGGATAATATACCTCTCACATTCGAGATGTTTCGGTTTCACAAAATCGAGGGAAGTGCTTTATCATCTTTGAACACTATCTCCCTTCGTCTTGGCGAGGCACATATGAGGGACACTGGTGGTGGGCGGACGCTCCGAGCGGTGAGGACGGCATGGGCATTGACAAGGGGAGTAAACCCTCCATCCAAACAGAAAATTAGGGTCAGCCTGTCTCCTCAACTAAATACATATGTGGATTGGTCTCATTCCAAAAAAAATGAAGGACCGGTCCGTCCCGTCTCATCTCATCCCCAAACCAAGCATATGCTAATAATTTATGTGGCATAGCTATTGTATAGAAATTGAGAGGTAACATGCAATGTTCGATGATTTGTATAATTGCAATTTATACATATATGATATGATGTCACGATTTACCCTAATGGATTACTCCTCCGTCCCATAAACAAAGCATAGCCTTAAGACCTTCAAAAAAAAAGCATAGCCTTAATCGCAGTAACTAACCCGTTTTACTCCCAGATCTGTAAACAAAACCTGTACTCCTACTTCCCTCGACGCGTTCACGGGAGTTTTTATGAGGGGAGCAGAGCGCAGCGCAGTTGCTCCCTCCGGGCCTGGAAGCAGCAAATGGCATTCACTCCACGCATGGGCATGCCACGTCCTTGCGGTCGGTGGGCTGCGAGCCGGCCAGTGTACGACCAGTTCACGACGAACGCGCCCAGCGCCCAGCGCCCAGCGCGCAGCGCGCAGCGCGCACCGACTCGCTCTGCCGCGGCTTGATCTGAGGGGACTGTAAATTCTGGCCCTGACCTCGCGCGTTCGCGGTGCACGCCACGCTGCAGCCGTCTCTGGCTCTCGGCAGTCACCGGTCCGTATCGAAGAGCTAGCGAGGCCAGATCAACCTGCGCCGCGCCGCGCTTGATGAATGCAGGGTGCACTGGCGCAGCCATCCAGTAGCCGCCGTCTAGTCTAGCGTACCACTACGTCTAGTTGACCGGCCGATTCATCCCATTACAAACTGGACAGTCTGGCTCCCCCGGTCAACCGGCGATCCTGCCCCGCGCGCGCCGTCCTGCTGATCACCAGTCACCAACGAGCTCCGGTCCAAGCACGTACGGTCCAAGTCCGAACCCCTCTTTGACGATGCTAGCTCATTCCATGCAAATTAACTAGAGGAGTATTAATTGACGTCCAGCGGCCCACAGGTCGATCGTCAGCACGAATCCGCGATCAAACGATTCAACGGCGCCGGCGAACGGCTGGCCTAGCTGGACCCGTACCACTATACTATGCGTGCTCCATCTTTTCCGGCGGAGTAGGGGTCCTGTTTCACATTTCGGGAACCGGATGATGAGGCCAAGAGAATTCTCTGGTCGCGGGATGGGCCAAGCAATGCAAGCTAGCCAACTAGTCTAGTGTCTAGGGTTCCATATGCTCGCTGGATCGAGCTCGACCCGCGAAAGCGACGGGACGCATAAGAATCCCCGATGGTGTTCGTGGCGCGGGTTTCATCCATTTCTTTCGCCACTAAACCACGGTTTGGTTGGCCGGCGACCCCGGCGCATACACGGCAGTGCAATGGTGATGGGATTGTTAATGGGGGGATTATGACTGATGCGCTGCACTCCAAGCCAAGTTACCTCGGGTTAACTAGAAGTGATGCTTGATGGTGGAGTGGCCTGAATTTCACCATCTCCTTTGCTCCGGCCTGGCGGTGGCAGCAGTACTGATTCTGACTGACACTGAAATCGTTTGATGCGCGAGTAAACGTCACCCTCGTAGGCTGCTGCACTGGCACCACAGTGCTTGTAGTGTGTGTCTGCTGTGACTCGTGTGCGCGCGCGCGCGCTCCGTGAGTCCCGCGAGAGACAGTGAAACGCGCCGTCCCGGTCGTGACGACAGGGGAGGAAAAAGTAAGGCTTTTTAGTTGGCGAAATTTGTTGAGAAACGATAGTGTAGCATTTTTATTGTTATTTGGTAATTAGTATTTAGTCATAGTGTAATTAGGCTTAAAAGATTCGTATCGTGAATTTCGTCTAAATTGTGTAATTAGTTTTATTTTTTATTTATATTTAATGTTTCATGCATGCTTCTAAAGATTTGATGTGACGAAAAATCTTAAAAATTTTATAAAATTTTGGAAACTAAACAATCACTAAAGCGGGGGTTGTAATTGGGCGGTGAGCGGTGGTACAAACACGACCGACGAGTGCCTGTTAACAAATCGTGGAGGTGAAAATGGTTAGGACGATTCTTTGATTCACCCGTCACTTTCACGGAATCACCGTGTAGCTGGTGTAAATGACCGATGACTCCGACGGCTGTACTAGTGGCTCTTCCCTATTGCAGAAGAAATGGTCACGCCCTTGTTTAGTTCCCTAGACTCCTAACTTGGCACTATAAAAAATAAGATTTCCTATCACATCAAATTTATGATACATGTATAGAGTACTAAATTTAGATGAAATCAAAAATTAATTGTACAATTTGGTTAAACTTTACAAGACAAATCTTTTGAGCCTAACTAATCAATGTTAGGACAATAATTCACAAATACAAACGAAATTACTACCATGTTTGCCGTCACATCAAACACTGTGCAAATACCGATTCCGGCGGAACCTAAACGCGGCCCAGGCCTGTCTTGCAGAGCCTGTCTGCCGTCTGCGTAGGAGTGAACATGCCGCAAACCTCTTGAACTTTGTGGTAAATTGGCCACCGAGCAGGGTTTTTTTTTTTTTTTTGGCTTGAGCCTGTTTTCTTTCTATCATCCGTGGCCTGTTTTCCACGGACGGGTTTTTCTTGTTCAGAAGGAAGGGGCAGGGAATACTACATCGTGTTCAAAGAAAGGCATGGTCCCTGGTTCCCCGTGCGGCCATTTCTGACGGTCTGTGGAGATGTTGCTGTCTCACCGCATCACATCATGCTACTAGCACATCGCCAAGGTAAAAACTGTAAGCCGTCAGAATCGCAATGTGAAACGCCGAAGAAAATGGCCGGAGAACTCGCTTCAATCAACTCCAACCGCTGCTGTCCTGGCAACACCATTGTTTTTTTCCGCTGATTTGATTTATACAAACAAAAAGGACATGCAGGCAGGTTCCCTTGCAGTTGTAGGTTCACCGCACAACAAGATCGAAAATGCGTGTTTGGTGAGCACCTTTCCTGCGCTCCGTTCGTTCCTTTGGATCTTCAGCAGAGTGGTTCAGTTAGGTGCAAATATTTCACATCTTCTCGATTCTGAATCCACAACCTCTAGTCTAGGGTCACGGGCTTTTTGGCTGTTGAAATGTTCCGGTTCGCCGGCTCAGACAAGCAGCCTGTTCGCTTACTCGTAAACGATCGTAAATTTCCAGTCGGAAACAGTGTTTTTCTCTCACACCAAATCAGCCAGCAATAAATAATCCACGATCGTTTACGGCCTCCCGAACAAGCCGAAGGTCACGTTGCTGGTGCCGCTAGATTTGTTCGGATTCAGAGCACGCGTACAGTGTCTGGGGCGAGTTCACCATCGTCGTCAGTACTCTGAATCCAGTGTCGCCGTCATCACTTTTGGCGCCCCTCGTGACCAGATTCTGGACACTAGAGGAGAGGCTTCCATTTCCATGGCCTGAAGAAATTTAATCTCCAAAATTCAAAGCAGCACTTGTACACCATCGCATCGCTATCGTATGCGCATCCCAGTGTGTGTGCAGCTGTGCATGCATGTACAGGAGCCAGTCGTCGTTTACCATCGCTGTTAAGTGTTAACGAAGACGCTGCTGTTAGCTGGAATACCACAAGGCAAGTTGCAGGACTTGAAAAGAGATTTTTCCAAATTTCCAAGGCGGGCACTACTCGTCAGGCGTCACCTTCCGAAGAAAAACGGGGAAAGGGACGTGATGCAAACATAAAACCGGGGAAAAGCGCACCGAGGGGCCCGCCTGTCAGGGAGTGCGCTATTTATTGAAGCGAGTAAAGGCGAAGGGTCACGGCCGTTTTTATTAATGCAAAATCAGCGGTCAATACTGTATCTTCATCATTTTTATGGTTTATAAGCCCACTAATGCTTTTTATTACAAGAGAAAAACAACGTATAAGTCCCACGATTAAGCCCCCGCTAGGAAAGTGACCGTCCAGACACGCAGCACACCGTTTCTATGGCGGCCCGTGCGCTCGGGTGGGCCCGTGGCACTTGTAGGTGGTGGGTATCAGCCTTTCAGCTTGTTTCAGCTTATTCTCTCTCACAGAACACTATTGAATTAGCTGAAATCAGCCGAAATCAGCTGAAAGTGTACCAGCCGAATACGACTGACAATCCAGTGTCACGACTCACGAGAAGAACGAATGGTTTAAGATTGCCATGCATACCCATATCTCTTCTAGGTCGAAATTATATATCCATCTAGAAACTTAGGGACACAAATGTGGACATCACCGGGACGCTAAATGTAAGACCAAGATCAATGCAAGGAGAAGTTTCGTTACAGCGAGCCTATTGAAATGCGCTTGGTCATAACTTTATGAGAAGTTGCCACTGACATGTCAACGCCCTTTTTTTAAAGAATTACACGGTACACCGTAGACACTCACAACATACGCACACTTATCTCTTTCTTTCTGTATTTTAACAAACGACGTTTGACAATGCCAGTTTTATTGAATATATCAAGGGGGAAAATACAAGTAGATAGCCTAACTACGAGGTCAGTTTCAGTGGAGAGTTTTATGACGTTGTTTTAAAAACTGTCACATAGAATGCAATGAAACATGAATGAAGCACACACTTTCAATGAAGAGTTTCATTCTACGGTGTTATAGGCATAAAGTCCATTTTGGCCCTCCAACTATAACTACAGTTTGTTTCTAGCCTTCTAACTCGAAAATCAGACACGCGCAGTCCCTTAACTCTCAAAACCGTTTAAAATTGACCATTGTGCCCATTCGACCGTGGTTTTGGCCCAGTCAAACCTGCCACGACCGCGGTTTCGGCCCGATCTCCATGTTCGACGAGCCAGGTCCATGGTGGCTCCCGTAGGCGGCGGCGCGGCACTCGCGCGGGGGCCCACGCCGCCATGGTGACGATGGGAGCAGCCGCCGGGAGAGGGGCATGCGGATCGGGTGGGTGGGGCATGGGGGTAGGCGCCCGGGGCACGCGTAGTCGGCCCCGAAGAGGGGCGGCGACCAGCGCAGCGACGACATCTCATCGGAGCTCGTGGGTGTGGCCTCTCCAGACCTCACGCTCGCGGCCGGGGTGCGTGAGGAAGAACCGATAGCGCTCGAGGATGGAGGTCGAGGCTCGCTCGCAGCAACATGCGAGGAAGGAGGCCGTGGCGCGCTCACGATGGCGGCCAACGCCACTAACCCAAAGGGTATGAAATTTTGCCCACATACCCATGGGTAGAAGTCATCGTCGCTCTGAAATGCGGAAGCAATTGAAACTAGTGGTCCGCCTGGTCTCGTACGCCGAGATGTTGCTTTGTTTTATTTGGTTCGTGGATGCAAATTTATGGTTTCCCTGGGATTTGACGGCTTTGGAGGTAGGATTATCGGGCAAAGACAAATTTGGTGATGTGAACGGGTACCGGGGCGAAGGGCACCAGGTCCACAGGATTCAAAAACCATTATCTCACTAGTTTTATGTTAATCGAGAAGTGTTTTCAATCCGTTCCAAAAACCCCAAAACTATTGTTTTTGATGGCATCAGTCATTAATAGTGTGTTTGGTTTGAGAAGCCACTCCATCCTAAATGAGGTGGTGCATCATGAGTCAATTCCTCAAATTTTATGAAATGACTTCATTTCTCGTACTAGTACTAATTATTGGCTTATGAGTAATAAGGTGGTGATGCATCACATATTTCATTCCACAAACCAAACAAAAGAGTGAGAATTGAGTAGATGATGGACTATCTCATTCCTCAAACCAAATGTACCCTAAGTTTTTTCACTGATCCTTCCATTCTAAAATGTCAATTGTTAATTTTTTTATATTATTTTATCAAGTTTATGAAATATATCTTAACAAGCACAATACCAAATAAATACATATTTTTTTATTTTATTTAGTAAACTAATTCAATGCTGTAAATTTCAATATATTTTTCTATAAACTTGATAAAACTTAGAGAAGTTTAGGATAAAACTAAAAGGACAATTCTTTGTTTCTAAGGTTGTTTATAGTTAGGGTTGGCCGAAAAAAGTCGTGGCTCCATAACTCGCTCGACTTAGCTTATTTACTTTTTCTAGCGATCCGAGCTTGAGCTCGTTAACAGTAATAGTAATAGTAATAATAGTAATACTAATAGTAATAGTATAGTAGTAATAATAGTAATAATATTAGTAATAGTAATAGTAGTAGTAGTAATAGGAATAGGAATAGCAGCAGCAGCAGCAACAACAACAACAACGATAATAATAATAATAATGAATTGGTCCACCAAAAACATTGTAACCTAACATCCCATCTAACCCTAGAGACAGAGTCCCCAACCGACTAAAACCGCACTTCGTGACGCTTCCCCTCATCTCCGACTCTTCTCTTTTCCGGTTGCCTTATACTCCTACCGTCCTACGACCATCGTCTCTCGTACACCTGATGTGATGGTGCATTATTCATAGGGTCGTAGTTCCTATAGCCAGCGGCTACAACACGTCGCGAGTATACTTGACACTCCACCACACACCCATCCTACCTTCGCCCTCCACCATGGAAGCCACCAAGCAGCTGCTAACAAGCACACGCAGGCCAAATCATCAAACAAGGCAAGGTACAATTGTACTTTCAACGGTACTTTTCAGCGAACGAATCAACAAATTAGTATAAGCTAAATTTCAGCGAAACGAACAGGGCCAAAATAGCAGAAATACGGAGCAAAATTAGCTCTCTTCATCTCTCATCCATCCATATTTATTTGTGTATGTATTGTTCCATTTGTTCAATTGATGGGATCAAAAAATTATCTACCATTCTCTTTTGAAAAGGTTAAAGATTTGATATGGAAAATAATTTGTTCCTAATGTGCAATTGACATTTTCTAGTATAAGTTACCCGAATTTCATTTTCTATTTTTGATTTTTCAAACATAGCTCGCGTGCCAAACAAGCTAGCTCGAGCTAGCAAACAAGCCAAGTCGAGCCAAGCTGGCTTGATATCTATCCCTATTGTCCCGGGCTAGCTTGATATCTACCCCTATTTATAGTACAATATTAATTAAAAAACTACTTTGCAGTTACTACCTCCATCCCTAAATAAATTAATTTTTAGAGTTGTCTTAAGTATTTTTTAAGTTTAATTAAATTTATAGAAAAGAACGTAAACATTTATGACACCAGACTAGAACTGTTAGACATATCATAAAATATTTTTTTATAACGTGCTTATTTGGTTTCATAAATATTTATGGTCTTTTCTATAAATTGGATGAAACATAAAAAAGTTTGAGTTAACACAACTCTAAGAATGAATTGATTTATTTAAGGACGAAGGTGCGTGTCTCTCTGAATATATGGTTATGTTATTTCCTTATACAGTTATTATACCCTTATAATTATTTATATTTCTTTATACAGTTATTATACCCTTATAATTATTTATAATTAAAGCTATAGTCGCTAGCTGTGCTCTCAAACGATTATGTAAAGTCACATTTCCTTTTATTGTTTCTGGTTTAAGGGCCATTGATGATGTCCCTTCAGTTTTATCAACTTTTTACACCGCGTGCTTACTTTCCTACTAGGTTCTTCACGACATGTTCAGTGTCACGTCTCGTTTGCTTTCAGCATGATGCATGATTGATATATGACTCAGATACGGAGTACCATTGCTACCGCATTATGGTGTCAGTATGGCTTTCATCCTTAGCGACAGAAATTAGGTATACTGGTTGATTTCTGGGCTGATTTGGACTGGCCGGTGCTAGTTTGTTGTGAGAAAAAAATACTATTGACTGGTTGAATAAGCCTGGCTGAAACCAACAAGCGAACAGGGTGAGTAGAGATCCTTGGGCTTCCCTACCTGGGGCCGTGTGGGGTTTTTGTTTTTTCTGTATGCATAATTAGACACCACGTACTCCACTGAAGACATGTATCATGTACGTATTTATTTTGTTGTTACTTAATTAACACTCACTATTATGGTTCAAAATGAAGCCGGCCGCACATGCTGAGTTTGGTGGAAAGCAGCAGCAGCAGCTGCTGCATTGAGAGCTATTTTCGTCAGATGCGACTGCCATTCATGGAGTCGTAGTCCGTACATCGAAGGCCTCTGATGAGGCTCTGACATTTCAGAACCTACTAACCTCTGCTGAATTAATAATCCTCGCAGCGATCCTCAGAGTAGCGCAAGACAGTGATCCAAGAGTGATCTCACATTTCTCACTTAAAGTAACCACTGCGCTTGCTAATCACTGTCATAGTGTCATTGCGGCCTCTTGGGAATCTTGGTGATGCATCAAAATAAGAAAGGTAACGTTTCTCTTTTGTTTTCATCCTTCTGTGATTGCAGAAGGAAAAGAAAAAGGTTTGGTGGTGTAGTAATTGACTACCTAGCCAAAGTTAAGTGCGTTCGGGTGGCAAGCTTAAGTCGGCAAGGTTGGAGGAACCTTGGTATTTCCTCTTTTCCTTCATCATCGAGGCCCCAAGGTTTTGTTTACTTTCATCCTAGAGTTTTTTTTTTTTTTTGAAACTTCCTAGTCCTAGAGCAAAAGAGAAGGCCGGATTTGACCCACTTCGGGTGGAAGGCAAGGTCTGCTAAGTGGGCTGGGCCAAGCTCCGGCACATGCGTTGAGCCCATGCCGTAAGGTTTGAGCACAGGCCAGCGCAGGAATGTCACCGTGCTTAGCTAGTCATCATTATATCACTGTTTTGTTTGTGGAGTGGCACCGCTGCACTCACATCTTATTACAATCTCCTATACAGATGGAGTCGCACTATATCCTAGTGACACCCGTACCATGATTAGGTAATTCATCACTGCACAGGGCAATAATGAAGTGGGGGCAGTACGTCATCTAACTCCAGTGCTTGGCACAAGCATATGGACGTACGGCACTCAACTAATATGAGCATCCGTGGTGAGGTGATGTCACGGCCCAATTAACCACCCCTCTGATCGCTTGCCTCCTCACCAACCAACAAGCCCCAGTACAATCAGCAGCATAGATTACTCTCCACTCCATTAGGACCATTACTGATAAAGAGAAAGAAAAGAAAAAATGGATCTCACTGAGGTGAATACACTGCCACCTTTTGAGCTGGTCCACCGCCACCTATCTCACAAGATTAAACAAGTGTGCACGGTCCCCATGCCTCTCGCTCTTTCATGTATTTGGCGAGTTCGCCATCATGTACCGGATGCTCCGGTCACGAAACCGCGGAACCGAACAAAAGTGCGGCAAAAAACAATTGGTGACGGGCGGGACTTGTTAATCGATCGAGTGCTTCGTCTCGGTGCCAGCCATCGTATTTGTGGTCACGGTCACGCCTTTGGAAGGTTGCACGCGTCACTAATGAATCCATCTATACTAGCTAGCTACTCCTAATAATCAAGTGAAACGGAGATCTAAGCATAGACCCTTGCGAGTAAACTAGTCGCGGCCATGGGAGGAGGTAAAATATGGGGAGCGAGGTTGACGCCGGGCGCCCAGAGCTAGTCTCCTGGATTCCAACCGGACCGGGGTTCGCGCTGGGGGGACACACCGGTGGATGGACGGACCCCGTGGGTTGATGGTTCCGTCTTTCCATGGCACGGCTCGGCTTTGGAGCTTGAGCTCGGAGTCAGAGTCTCAGAGAAGAGACGATCTGAAGGAAGCTGGACAACACAGGTCACCATCAGAGCTAAAGAAATGTATGGTGGTTAAAGAAACCTGCTACACGTGAAAGGAGGAGAATCATGGATGCGATCAAGCTAGTAGCCGAGGTGCACTGCCTCACGAGAATATGGCAATATATGCACCTCCTTTTTTTTTCTGGCTGTCGGGCGTGCCAGGCAAGATGCCGGGAAATCAGGCAGGAAAATCTCGCTGAGGATCTTATTCTCCAGCAATAGCTAGCGATGTCATCTATGGATCAAGGCATCTCTAATGGTGATTCATGAACTATTTTAATAGGAAAGAGAGAAAAGAACTAGTCTCATGCACCTACTCCAAAATCATATGAGGTTATAATATGGGGTTATTCATATTATGAGTAAAAAGGTAAATATCATTGAAGAAATTGTCTTAAAGCTATTAACTATCTCATACCGTTGAGGGTGCCCTTAGTAGAGTAATATTCCGTAGAGTAGACTGTTATAAATATTTGTGCACTAATCCATAGAGCGCTAAAATTTATGACACCGAACTAGTTTATTGGATACACTATAAAATTTATCTTGATAATACTCATTTAGTGATACAGTATATGTGCCCCTTTATATAAATTTGATCAAACATTAGAAAAATAACTTAAATCAACTATAGGAATTAATTTATTTAGAGACAGAAGGAGTATTATAAATTTGTGCATAGATTTAGATACATACTCCTACTCGTACAACTACAACTACTTAAAACTGCTTATCTTTGCACGGTCTATCTTTGTTCATTTTGCTAACACAAGAACCATAAAAACAATATGTACTCTCCATTCAACTATATTCTCTCCGTACTGAAATGCAAGGCCTGCACGTATTTTAAAATTCAAATTTTATTTTCTTTGACTAAAAATTAGACTAACCATACTACAAAAATTAGTTACATTATATTTGTATTTAGAAATACTTTCTAATGATTAAATTTTTGTTTCCATAAATTATATTTTGAGATGGGGGGGAGTAATACATTAATCAATTCCTACATATCTTTATTCATAGCTTCTCTCCTTGGCACCTCTACATATATGTCTTCACTATTGTTCATGTTATATCAGCTCTTGTCGTTGCATATGTGTCATGACCTCAAAAATCTATTCCAGCTTTCAATTTTAGTTCTTATTAGCTACTAAATATTTTTCTCCATATTTTATGTTGAAACTCTAGTGAGTTGCCGTTGCTTTTATTCAAAAATCTCATTTCTATTTTGTTAAATAAGTATATTATAGGTCCTAAAATGCACTTTAGTTACTCAACAATATAGACAACCATTTGGGGGGCTCTAGATATTGAATTTCTTCTATGGAATAACTTTGTGTGTATTAGTAACTTTTTATCGAAAATAGAGTGCTTACAACTACATTATCCCTATAAATATGTTATAATAGTGGGCAGCCCGCCCACAAAAAATTTTCTGGGCCTGAAGTATTTCTTTTATTTGTTTTCTAACTGAGTAATAGTGGGCAGCCTGCCTAGGACTGAGCCCAGCCTGAAAAATGTTGGCTCGACTCACCCATGGGACGGTTGTGGGAGTGATGTAACACCCTAAAATTTGAATTCTTTTTAAAATAGTAAATTTGATTTAAATATGCAATTATGTGTGCATTCAATTATAGGAAATTAATAATTTTTGGGAATTAAAATCAATTATGAGATTTGAAACTTTTGATGCATACATGCTGCTGCAACATTTATTCATGGGATGATTGTTCATGAATTAGAGTTCAAATGAATTCAAAAAATTATTTGAAAATGCTTTTGGAAAAAAAAATTGTTTGGAAAATAAAAAGGAAAAAATGAACATCTCCCCCCTCTCTCTCATTTCGGCCTGCTGGCCCGCTCACTTCTCTTCCTTACCCTCCTCCCATTCTCCTTCCTGGGCCGGCCCAGTTCGGGCGGTACTGCTGCCCCCGCGACAGCCCAGCTCCACGCCGGCCCAAGTCGCGCGCACCCCTGCTGCAACCGCCGCGCCTCCCTTTCCTCCTTCAGCCGCTGACGCCCGGGCCCGCACGTCAGTGCCGCCCCCTTCCTCCCGCAACCGCAGCGCGCGTCAGCCGCAACCGCCGCCCGCGCCCACGTCGCGCGTCGTGGGATCGCCCTCCCCTCGCCCCGGCCTCTTTTTAAGCGAAGCCGAGCCCCCGCGCGTTCCTCTCTCGCTCTCCGCTCCAATTTCGCCCTCGCTCACGCTTCGGAGGCCGCCACCGTCGCTCGGAGAAGCCCCGCCGTCCACCGAGTTTGGAACCGCCGTGGACCGCCTTCCCCGAGCCATCTCCGACCCATTTCTTCCCCGCGGTGAGACCCCCAGGCTCTCCTCTCTCTTCCTGTCATTCACCTTGGCGTTTGATGGCTTGTGTGTCCGTTTTGCGTGCGGCCGGGAAGCTCTTGGCCGTCGGCCATGGCGGCCGCCGCTCCAACCTTCCCCTCCGGCCACCTTTTTGGCCTAGCCGTAACCCCCTGCTTCCCCCGATAACCCCGGTGCTCTCAGTTCTTCGATTGGCGAACCCTAGCCCCCTAACCGAGCTCGCCGGCGTGTTCTTGGCCGTCGACCATGGCTGAGCCTCGCCGGTGTTACTGTTCCGGCCGGCCGAACCCCCCAGATCCATTGCTGACCGTCCATTTCTAATCCGACGGCCATCGTTGGCCGATACCCCTTCGTGGGTCAAATTGCTTAAGAGCCCTCCTGTTTTCGCGTAATAGAACCCGCCGTCCTTAGCGTATTTCCTCGAGTACGCATTCTTGTTTTGAAAGCGTATAGTTCACTGGTTTAGTCTAAAGTACGCTTTCAGTATTTACAGAAATGCCATTCGAACTGTTTCGCTCATAGAATTGTCGTTTTAACTCCGAATTGATCCATTCAAATCGCGTTAGCTTCGTAATTTCATAAGCTACATGTTAGAACTACTGTTAGTCAAGTTTGGAACTTT
Source organism: Miscanthus floridulus (assembly GCF_019320115.1). Taxonomy (NCBI): domain Eukaryota; kingdom Viridiplantae; phylum Streptophyta; class Magnoliopsida; order Poales; family Poaceae; genus Miscanthus; species Miscanthus floridulus. Next base: position 68,431,355 of record NC_089591.1, read on the forward strand.
TTAATTTCATGATTAGATTTAATTAAATATATGGCTATAGGAAAACCCGTTTAAATCATAACTTTCGCATTTTAGCTCCGTTTTTCGTGAACTTCGCGTTGACGTGATCGTAGCGAGACGTAGAATATGTTTACAAATATTTTATCTTGTTTTCAATACTGTTGGTGTACTGTTCTAATGATAGGAATGTTTGCTTTGCATGAATGCTTTTGGAATGTTGTATGTTGCCGTGTTGGTCGCGTTCAGACGATGAGGAAAACGTTGGAGACCAAGAACTCTTCGACGACCAGCAGGACCAGCACGAGTTTTTGAACCAAGGCAAGTATAACATGGGCCTTCCTTGATGTCCTATTTCACTCTAATCAATTACTCATTTGCATGTGTCTAATTTTGATACTCGTAAGGACATCCTAGTGATTGTTATCCTGTTCCTTGTCTCCTATGGGTTAAATGCATATGGGTAGATTGCTAGTGCTCTAACTAAACTTGATATACATGTTGATGAATAATACTATGGAACAAAGTGAGTGACATGATTTTATAACAACTGTTTCATAGGGCGAAAGTGCAAATGACCTTGGTTCATGTTGCTCCCGGCCCTCCATAAGGACTTATCTGTCGACAAAAGCTGGGACTGACAGTGCAACCGGGAGAGTCATATGGCTCTGACTTTAGCTCAGTAATAGGACCTTTCCTAGCTGGTTAGAGGTTACCTTTTTGGCGCAAATGGGGCTTGCCACTTTGGGTATAGGGCTGCCTCTGTTCCTATGAGTATAGCCGCGATGGATTTGTGCCATAGGAAAGGGGGGTCCCTACATCTGCCTGCCAAGGAAACCTAGCAGCCCTAACCTGTTAGGGAAACCTATGAAATGGCTTCATAGTGTACCCTGCCCTTTCACCTTGGTAGTGACATGGGAGTAATTAACCCGGGCGTATGGGGATCATGACTCGCGGTGAATGTGCACCACCTCTGCAGAGGGTAACAAACTATTATAACAGCCGTGCTCACGGTTACGAGCGGCCCGGAAAACTCACAGAATAACTGGTTAAATTGTTGATGATCATTTAAAGTTGTTCAATGATGATATATGGTACACCTGACCCCGATATTTGTTCTTATGGGCTTAAATGGGAGCTTAAGCATAACTTGATAATACTTGAGAATAAAAGTTTGACCTATTAAAAATGCTAACTGCAGTAAACCAGAGTCTATCCTTTTTGAGCTTCATAACCCCATGTTAGCTTGCTAAGTACGGAATGTACTTACACTTGTTTATTTTTTTTACTTAGATAAAAATCCCAGATGGGTAACAGATGACAACGGGTATGAGGATTTCCCGGAGGATTATTAGGCTTGTGGTCAACTAGTTGACCTTCCCTGTGATGACGGCCACGAGAGTTCATTCTATTTTTATTATTCCGCTGTGATGTATGAGACTAAGTTCTATTATAACTCTGATGTATGAGACACTGTGATGATACTATTGTAATTTGTCAGCTTGTGTGTGTGATTGATTCCTGGGCACACACGAGTTTAGTGCATTCAATTTTATCCTTAAAATTGGGTGTGACAAATTGGTATCAGAGCCGTGTTGACTGTAGGACGCAAGCCTAGTTAGAAAATGGTCGTTTTAGCAGCTTTGCTCCTCTGGTTTCTTGCTTACTGACTTATCCTTGTTATTTTATTAAAACATTTATGTTTTTCATACCTTAATCTATTATTTAAAATTGTTGATTCTAATTTCTATCTCACTTTAAATCTATAGATGTCTCATAATCCAAAGACTGCTCGACTCAGCACCGCCGGCTATCGTGCCATGTTCACCCCGCGTGCCCCACCGGCAGAGAGGGAGATTGTGATAATCTCCGACGACGTGGACATGGCTACACCGACGCCTACACCTACTCCTACACCAGTCGCCGTGCCCGTCTACCCTATGGTCGCTACACCTGAGGAGTCGACGGCTACTTCTCCTACACCTGCACCCTCCCCAGCTGCCCCCGTGGAGGACGATGCGATTGGCTGGAAGTGCAAGTACTACTTCAAGCCAGCTCCAGAGACAGCCTACTACCACACTCTTCTCACCCACGTGCTGGACGACTACTGCCCCGACTTGCACGCCTCCATCAGCTATCACTGCGCCGAGTACAAGCACCCACTGGAGGCTACCTTCTGGAAGGTAGAGTTGGTGGTCACCGCATGGAATGATATCATCAATGGACATGAGGTGGAGACTGTCCACAGTGCCCCTGCCAGGAGAGCCCATGCTTTGGATGGCATGGAGGATGCAGCACAGAATGCCTACATCCACTACCATGGTCGTCGCTTCGAGGCCATGAGGGAGGATCGTTTCAGGTTCCTTCCTCGAAATGATCATGAGGGTGTTTGGCAGGTTTTGGCTCCACCAGAGAATGACCCAACTCTGGAGGCAACGGTGCAACATGTCCACGCTATGCAGGGAGTGGATGATGAGATCAAAGGAGAACTACGTGCATCTCAGAGGGCGCAGAGACGTCTTCAGAAACAAGTGGATGAACTTCGAGCACAGCTGGGACAGCCTTCCATCTACAAGAAGAAGCGCCGTTCCTTCACCATGATTGACACCGCTCCATAGGTGTTAGGTGCCTTGATCTAGATTATCACGTCGTTAGTTCGTGTCCTTATTTAGTCTTGTTGGTCTTGTGAACTTGGTTGATTAGATGTTTGATTTGTGGACTTTGTTGATTTGGTATTTTGTTTGATTGTTGGAAGTTTGTGGGCATGTCCACAACTTCTTTAGATTGGAACTTTAAATTTAGAATGAAATCTTAATGCAGAAGTATCATTTTACCTTATCTCTGCTGTGCTGATTTCTGGAGCAGCCTGTGTTCTTTATCTGTAACTCGAAATCTGGGATGATAAAAATTCTGAAATTTGTTGTGGAGATGACTAGACCTCTGTATCTCTCAAGTGTCTTTGGAATCACGTCAATAGCTATTCAGGTTTGGGAGATCTAATTGGCACAAGTTGATGTTCCTCTGCGCTGTCTGGAACTCAGAACAGTTTCGGCTTAACTCTATTTTTGACTATGTGTGAGTTTGAATCTGTAAAAGTGGTCAAAATGAAAGTTGTAGCTGATGTCCTAAGCTTTCTAACGAATCTTGGTGCACCTCTGTTGGACCTCTGAAACTCGAGTTATAACAGTTTTACTGAACTGCTGAAATTGAGTCTTGCCCAGAAAAATTTCAGCATTGTTTCATATCTCTTGTAAGTTCTCTATAATTGGAAAAAAAAATCTCTAAATTTTGCACATTTGTTGGAAAACAGATGGCCGCAAGAGGAGGAAGAGACAGAGGCCGTGGTCGTGGGTGTGATGCTCTTATGAATCCACCACCGCCACCTGTGACCATGGAGCAGATCTTGGGTATGCAAGCGCAGCTAATGCAAGCTATGATGCAGCATTTGGACAATGAACCTGCAAGAGGTCCACCGCCTGTCCAGGTTAGAGATAAGCGTGGAGAGTTTATGAAAGGTCGTCCACCGGTGTTCACACATGCCACAGACCCTATGGAGGCCGATGACTGGTTGCGTGCTGTGGAGAAACAACTGAACATAGCACAATGCAACGACCTGGAGAAAGTGTTGTATGCTTCCGAGCAACTCCAAGGAGCTGCTCAGGATTGGTGGGAATCATTCCAGTTTGGACGTCCCAACAATGCTCCTGATATCACTTGGTAGGAATTTAAGGACAGTTTCCGATCATACCATATTCCTGATGGACTAGTGGAACTAAAGCAGGAAGAATTCAGATCTCTCAAGCAAGGATCAATGACTGTGGCGGAATATCGGGACAAGTTCGCACAACTATCTCGCTATGCTCCTAATGATGTGGCAGATGACAAGGATAAGCAACGCCGTTTCCTCAAGGGACTCTATGATGGATTGCAGCTCCAGCTGATGTCTAATACTTATCCTAACTTCCAGTCTTTGGTGAATCACGCAATCGTGATTGATGATAAGCGCAAGGAGATGGAAGCTAAGAAGAGAAGGCTCCAAGAGCAAGCTTCTGGAAGCAACACACGCCCACGTGCTTTTCCCCAGCAAGGTTTCCAGTAGAGGAATCAAGGACCAACTCATCAGGGAAACCATGGTCAGTATCCTCAGCGGAACCAGTTCCAGCAACGCCCTCAGTATCAGCAACAGTTTGGAAGTCAGCGTCCCCCGCAACAGACTAGCAATCCTGCAACACGCTAGGGAGTGCCTAATAATGCTCCTGTAAAGGGTGGCACATCCAACAATCCCAATGCCTGTTACCGATGTGGAGAAGTAGGTCACTATGCTCATCAGTGTCCTAAGAAGCAGAACCAGCAAGTACCTCAGAATCAGGCCAACAATCAGAAGTTCAACGCCCGACCACCTCTCACAGCGAAGGTGAACTATGTGTCATCTGATGCAGCTCAGGAGACGCCTGAGGTCATGTTGGGTACGTTCAGTGTCAACTCTATTTCTGCTACCGTACTTTTTGATTCTGGTGCTTCGCATTCTTTTATCTCCCAAGCTTTTGTTAGAATGCATAGCATACCTTTGTGTGCCATGAAAAACCCAATACTAGTGAATTCCCCGGGAGGTAGTATGCCCGCTTCTTATTGGAGCCCCTCAACTAGCATTTCCTTAAGGGGGGTAGACTTCAAGGTGAAGCCTATTGTGTTGAGAACAGCGGGAATTGACCTTATCCTGGGAATAGATTGGATGAAACAACACCGGGCAGTGATACAGTGTCAGGAGAAATCTGTGGTTGTGACATCACTCAATGGGGATAGAATCTGTGTAGAAGTAGTAGTGCAAGCTCAGCCTACAGCCACAGTGAATCAGCTAGATGGTGAAATCAATGAACAAGATCGTGTCGTGGAGGAATTTCCGGATGTCTTCCCCGATGACTTGCCAGGTATGCCACCTGACCGAGACATTGAATTCATTATTGAATTATTACCTGGAACTGCACCAATAGCTAAACGCCCATATAGAATGGGAGTTAATGAATTAGAAGAGCTTAAGAAACAACTAAAAGAGTTGCAAGAAAAAGGTTTCATACGCCCCAGTTCTTCCCCGTGGGGGGCACCTGTGATCTTTGTGGATAAGAAGGATGGTAGTCAACGGATGTGTGTGGATTACCGCTCACTTAATGAGGTTACCATCAAGAATAAATACCCTTTGCCTAGGATAGATGATTTGTTTGATCAGTTGAGAGGAGCTCATGTGTTCTCCAAGATTGATCTCCGATCTGGTTATCATCAGCTTAAGATTCGGAACTTGGATATACCTAAGACAGCATTCACTACACGGTATGGATTATATGAGTACACCGTTATGTCTTTTGGATTGACCAATGCACCTGCATACTCCATGTATTTGATGAATAAGGTGTTCATGGAGTTTCTGGATAAATTTGTGGTAGTATTCATAGATGACATACTAATATTCTCCAAGACTGAAGAAGAACATGCGGAACACTTAAGGATGGTCTTGCAAAAGCTTAGAGAACATAAGTTGTACGCTAAGCGGAGCAAGTGTGAGTTTTGGTTAAAGGAAGTCTCTTTTCTGGGTCATGTTGTCTCCAATGGTGGAATAGCAGTGGATCCAGGCAAAGTGCAAGATGTACTGAATTGGAAACCACCAACTACTGTAAGTGAGATTCGAAGCTTTTTGGGATTGGCTGGTTATTACCGAAGGTTCATTGAAGGTTTTTCCAAGCTAGCCAAGCCTATGACAGCTTTGTTGGAAAAGAATGCTAAGTATGTATGGTCGGATAAATGCCAGGCAAACTTTGAAGAGCTAAAGAAGAGATTGACTACAGCTTCAGTATTAATTTTGCCCGATTTAAACAAGAACTTCTCTATATATTGTGATGCATCCCGTTTGGGTCTTGGATGTGTGCTTATGCAAGAAGGAAGAGTGGTTGCATATGCATCCCGACAACTAAGGAAGCATGAATTGAATTATCCTACTCATGACTTGGAATTGGCAGCTGTGGTTCATGCTTTGAAGATCTGGAGACATTATCTGATTGGACATAAGAGTCATATCTTTACTGATCATAAGAGTTTAAAGTATATCTTCACCCAATCAAATCTGAATTTAAGACAACGTCGTTGGTTGGAATTGATCAAAGATTATGAATTGGAAGTGCATTATCACCCAGGAAAGGCAAACGTAGTAGCTGATGCACTTAGCAGAAAGAGCTATGCCAATGGAATTCAGACAACACCTAAGTCAGCAGAGTTGTGTGCTGAAATGGAGTATCTCAACTTGAGCCTGGTCACTAATGCAATGGGATTGGTAATAGAGCCTACACTGGAACAGGAGATACGCAAAGGTCAATTGGAGGATGAAAAACTTAAAGAGATAGCAGAGAATGTAGTGCTTGGAAAGGCACCCGGATTCAGAATGGATGAGAATGGAACTCTTTGGTTCGGGAAAAGGATATGTGTACCGGAAGCGAAAGCTATCCGTGATGCAATTCTACAAGAGGCCCATGAGTCTGCTTATTCTATACATCTCGAAAGTACCAAGATGTACTTGGATCTCAAAGAAAAGTATTGGTGGTATGGTTTGAAGAGAGATGTGGCGGAATACGTGGCTTTGTGTGACACTTGTCAAAGAGTGAAAGCTGAGCATCAAAGACCTGCAGGGTTACTACAACCAATGAAGATCCCTGAATGGAAATGGGAAGAAGTTGGCATGGATTTTATTGTAGGATTACCTCGCACTCAAAGAGGTTATGATTCAATATGGGTAATAGTGGATCGACTCACTAAGGTCGCTCACTTTTTACCAGTCAAGACTACATATAATGGTGCAAGATTAGCAGAGTTATACATGGAATGAATAGTGTGCTTACATGGTGTTCCCAAGAAAATTGTGTTGGATAGAGGCACCCAATTTACATCGCAATTCTGGCATAAAGTACATAGATCTTTAGGAACCAAGTTAAATTTCAGTTCTGCTTACCACCCGCAAACTGATGGACAGACTGAAAGGATCAACCAGATTTTGGAAGATATGTTGAGAGCCTATGCACTTCAGTATGGTGATAGTTGGGATAAGAGTCTGCCTTACGCAGAGTTCTCATACAACAATAGTTATCAAAAGAGCCTCAAGATGGCACCTTTCGAGGCGTTGTATGGACGTAAGTGTAGAACACCTTTGTTCTGGAATCAGACTGGAGAAACCCAAGTGTTTGGTCCTGATGTCCTTAGAGACGCGGAAGAACAAGTGAGAATGATTAGAGACAATTTGAGAGTAGCTCAGTCTCGACAGAAGAGTTACGCTGATACTCGCAGAAGAGAGCTGACTTTCGAGATTGATGATTATGTGTACCTGAAAGTGTCACCAATGAAAAGTGTGAGAAGATTTAATATGAAGGGAAAGTTAGCACCAAGGTATATAGGACCTTTTAAGATCCTAGAGAGACGTGGAGAAGTAGCTTATCAGTTGGAATTGCCTGAGAGCTTATCCGGTGTGCACGACGTGTTCCATGTCTCCCAGTTGAAAAAGTGTCTGAGGGTACCAGAAGAACAAATCCCTTTGGAAGAACTTGTTGTCAAGGAAGACCTTACTTATGAAGAGTATCCGATAAAGATCTTGGAAATTGCCGAAAGAGTTACGAGAAGCCGAACAGTAAAAATGTGCAAGGTACAGTGGAATCGTTATACCGAGGATGAGGCTACTTGGGAAAGAGAAGAGGATCTGAGAAAGACTTATCCCCAACTGTTTGAGTAAGCAATCACCCGAATCTCGAGGACGAGATTCATCTTAAGGGGGGTAGAATTGTAACACCCTAAAATTTGAATTCTTTTTAAAATAGTAAATTTGATTTAAATATGCAATTATGTGTGCATTCAATTATAGGAAATTAATAATTTTTGGGAATTAAAATCAATTATGAGATTTGAAACTTTTGATGCATACATGCTGCTGCAACATTTATTCATGGGATGATTGTTCATGAATTAGAGTTCAAATGAATTCAAAAAATTATTTGAAAATGCTTTTGGAAAAAAAATTTGTTTGGAAAATAAAAAGGAAAAAATGAACATCTCCCCCCTCTCTCTCATTTCGGCCTGCTGGCCCGCTCACTTCTCTTCCTTACCCTCCTCCCATTCTCCTTCCTGGGCCGGCCCAGTTCGGGCGGTACTGCTGCCCCCGCGACAGCCCAGCTCCACGCCGGCCCAAGTCGCGCGCACCCCTGCTGCAACCGCCGCGCCTCCCTTTCCTCCTTCAGGCCGCTGACGCCCTGGGCCCGCACGTCAGTGCCGCCCCCTTCCTCCCGCAACCGCAGCGCGCGTCAGCCGCAACCGCCGCCCGCGCCCACGTCGCGCGTCGTGGGATCGCCCTCCCCTCGCCCCGGCCTCTTTTTAAGCGAAGCCGAGCCCCCGCGCGTTCCTCTCTCGCTCTCCGCTCCAATTTCGCCCTCGCTCACGCTTCGGAGGCCGCCACCGTCGCTCGAAGAAGCCCCGCCGTCCACCGAGTTTGGAACCGCCGTGGACCGCCTTCCCCGAGCCATCTCCGACCCATTTCTTCCCCGCGGTGAGACCCCCAGGCTCTCCTCTCTCTCCCTGTCATTCACCTTGGCGTTTGATGGCTTGTGTGTCCGTTTTGCGTGCGGCCGGGAAGCTCTTGGCCGTCGGCCATGGCGGCCGCCGCTCCAACCTTCCCCTCCGGCCACCTTTTTGGCCTAGCCGTAACCCCCTGCTTCCCCCGATAACCCCGGTGCTCTCAGTTCTTCGATTGGCGAACCCTAGCCCCCTAACCGAGCTCGCCGGCGTGTTCTTGGCCGTCGGCCATGGCTGAGCCTCGCCGGTGTTACTGTTCCGGCCGGCCGAACCCCCCAGATCCATTGCTGACCGTCCATTTCTAATCCGACGGCCATCGTTGGCCGATACCCCTTCGTGGGTCAAATTGCTTAAGAGCCCTCCTGTTTTCGCGTAATAGAACCCGCCGTCCTTAGCGTATTTCCTCGAGTACGCATTCTCGTTTTGAAAGCGTATAGTTCACTGGTTTAGTCTAAAGTACGCTTTCAGTATTTACAGAAATGCCATTCGAACTGTTTCGCTCATAGAATTATCGTTTTAACTCCGAATTGATCCATTCAAATCGCGTTAGCTTCGTAATTTCATAAGCTACATGTTAGAACTACTGTTAGTCAAGTTTGGAACTTTTTAATTTCATGATTAGATTTAATTAAATATATGGCTATAGGAAAACCCGTTTAAATCATAACTTTCGCATTTTAGCTCCGTTTTTCGTGAACTTCGCGTTGACGTGATCGTAGCGAGACGTAGAATATGTTTACAAATATTTTATCTTGTTTTCAATACTGTTGGTGTACTGTTCTAATGATAGGAATGTTTGCTTTGCATGAATGCTTTTGGAATGTTGTATGTTGCCGTGTTGGTCGCGTTCAGACGATGAGGAAAACGTTGGAGACCAAGAACTCTTCGACGACCAGCAGGACCAGCACGAGTTTTTGAACCAAGGCAAGTATAACATGGGCCTTCCTTGATGTCCTATTTCACTCTAATCAATTACTCATTTGCATGTGTCTAATTTTGATACTCGTAAGGAAATCCTAGTGATTGTTATTCTGTTCCTTGTCTCCTATGGGTTAAATGCATATGGGTAGATTGCTAGTGCTCTAACTGAACTTGATATACATGTTGATGAATAATACTATGGAACAAAGTGAGTGACATGATTTATAACAACTGTTCCATAGGGCGAAAGTGCAAATGACCTTGGTTCATGTTGCTCCCGGCCCTCCATAAGGACTTATCTGTCGGCAAAAGCTGGGACTGACAGTGCAACCGGGAGAGTCATATGGCTCTGACTTTAGCTCAGTAATAGGACCTTTCCTAGCTAGTTAGAGGTTACCTTTTTGGCGCAAATGGGGCTTGCCACTTTGGGTATAGGGTTGCCTCTGTTCCTATGAGTATAGCCGCGATGGATTTGTGCCATAGGAAAGGGGGGTCCCTACATCTGCCTGCCAAGGAAACCTAGCGGCCCTAACCTGTTAGGGAAACCTATGAAATGGCTTCATAGTGTACCCTGCCCGCTCACCTTGGTAGTGACATGGGAGTAATTAACCCGGGCGTATGGGGATCACGACTCGCGGTGAATGTGCACCACCTCTGCAGAGGGTAACAAACTGTTATAACAGCCGTGCTCACGGTTACGAGCGGCCCGGAAAACTCACAGAATAACTGGTTAAATTGTTGATGATCATTTAAAGTTGTTCAATGATGATATATGGTACACCTGACCCCGATATTTGTTCTTATGGGCTTAAATGGGAGCTTAAGCATAACTTGATAATACTTGAGAATAAAAGTTTGACCTATTAAAAATGCTAACTGCAGTAAACCAGAGTCTATCCTTTTTGAGCTTCATAACCCCATGTTAGCTTGCTAAGTACGGAATGTACTTACACTTGTTTATTTTCTTTACTTGGATAAAAATCCCGGATGGGTAACATATGACAACGGGTATGTGGATTTTCCGGAGGATTATTAGGCTTGTGGTCAACCAGTTGACCTTCCCTGTAATGACGGCCACGAGAGTTCATTCTATTTTTATTATTCCGCTGTGATGTATGAGACTAAGTTCTATTATAACTCTGATGTATGAGACACTGTGATGATACTATTGTAATTTGTCAGCTTGTGTGTGTGATTGATTCCTGGGCACACACGAGTTTAGTGCATTCAATTTTATCCTTAAAATTGGGTGTGACAAGTGATTTTTATGACACAAATAATTCGGATTTGTTGAGCCCGGTCCAAAAAATACATTGTTCTGCTGAAACATACATGGCCTACTGCCCTACTTCATGGTTATTTTTTCCTTGATAGCACCCACCGGTAAAGTACAAGAAAATTTGAGGAGGATATTTTAGTTTGAGTTAAATGCATCAGCTGCACCTAAACTTGTCAAGGGATGTCATTTAAGTACTTGAACTTTAAAAACACATTTCTAGGTCAATAAACTTATAAAATGGTGCAGTTGCACCACAGTAGACGGTATCATTCAGAAATGGATTTGCAGTGCACGATTTTAAAAGTTTAGGGATGTGCAGTGCACTACTTAATAGGTATAGGGACTAGAAATATGTTTTCAAAGTTTGAGGACCTAAATGGCTCCGTTGACAAGTCCAAGAAGCGTTGATGCATTTAACTCTTCTAGTTGTTATTAATAAAGGTATGAGGGTGAATTAGAAGCAAATTTAGGGATAAATTTACATAGTCAAGTATTTTATATAATAATATAGGTGGATGCAAATTTAGGCGGTGCTTTTAGATTATCATTTTAATGAGGTAGGTCAGAAATTATATGCACAATTAGATGGTTACTTTATTTATGTTTAGTGTTATCTTATAAATAGCAAATTTAGTTATTCTTTATAACACTGAATAGACATAAGGTTTATGATTGTCAATGATGATTAGAGCCTACCAATTAATGGTAGGTGGGTGTTTCTATTTTTTATGTAGAATTTATCTTATTTTCAAGCACAAGTAATGCGAAGGCTGTTGAGAGACTCCAATTTGCAATTTTATCTTATTTTTTATGTAGAATTTATCTTATTTTCAAGCACAAATATTTGGTGCCATGGATGTTGTTACCCTTTCACATAAAGTTGATCAAATTTAAGATAGTATGATTTAGAGTGATTCAAGAAATCGATTTATTTTGAGACGAATGTGGTATGGACGTTTTTGGCACACCGGGCAGAGGTTACATGGACACACGACTAAGAGATACAACTTGGAGCGTCAGAGCGCCCGCAGAGCGAGAGCCGGAGACAGTAAAATAAGATCGATTTTGAAGTTGTAGTGCCACGGCTGTTTACACTTGTACATCCCCAAAATTACACTGCATCATCGTTCTGACTTTCTAAATCCACTTCATATATTCACTGGCCCTCCGAACCGACTCATCGTCGGTTCGTGTATTTCACAAGGTTTTGTCTTGTATCTTTTACAGTTTGTACTGCCGCCTCAGTGACTAGCTAAAGGCAATATATGCAGCACCCAGGAATAATCTAATATAAGATGTAGCTTGTAGGTATACATTCAGAGTCTGAAATACATACTAGTCTGGTAGGATAATCCATACGTATTTCATTCCACGAAAGCAAGAACTACAGCCAAAATATGAGGCCCAAAGAAGTGGAGGAGAGACGCTATTGGTCCACGGCCATGCCTGGCTCTCCGTCAGTGGTAGTCGTTGCAGCATGGCTCTACAGTTCTAGCCTGCTTGGATCAGGATACTAACGTGTTTGTAGTGTAGTAGCAAAAACCCCTCGGCCGCGTACTTACGCACTAGTGCATGCATGCAGCCGATCCCTAAAACCCAAAGGATTCGGCCTGCTGCAGCACGCGTCAGAAACCCGCGGAGAAGGATGGATGTCTGTCCCCCGCGGCGCGGGGGAAGTTCGCGGCGCGCGCGTTCCTTTTGTTCAGACGCGAAGCGCGGGCGCCCTGGCGAACCCGGCGTCGACCCACGGGTGGTGGTTGGCCTTCCGCGGCTGCGGCTGCTGATGGTGGTGGTGGTGGTGGTGGTGCCGGTGCTCCCTGCTGCGCGCGGTCAGCGCGTGCGCCGCCGCGCGCTTCTTCCGCCGGTGCTTCGCCCTGTCCACCTCGATCTGCTGCTGCCTGCACTCCTCACTGCAGAACGGCGTGTCACCTCTGCACACGCAAACCACTAAGCCTCTCTGATCCGTGCACGCATCTGTCGTCTTGGATATACGCAAAAAAAAAACAAAAAAAACAAAAAAAAAACGGTCGTGGCGGCGACCTGTACATGAAGATGTCGCCGGAGAGCGACTTGGTGCAGAGGGAGCACTCCTCGAGGAAGTGGTGGATCTGGACGACGTCCGCCTCGTGGACGTAGAACATGGACGACGGCTTCATGGCACCGCCCCCCTTCATGCCGCCTGTCCTGCGTCGCTGGGGGACGAAGAGAGGGAGCACCGCCGCGTGAGGGCGAGGGCCTGGCACCGGTATCCCGAGGAGCTCGGCTAGCTTGCGGGACTCTCCGGGTGTGGCCGGGCCGCGTTCAAGTAGTGCACCCGGCGCGTCCATTTTTAGCCGCCGAGCGACGAGGAACGAGGAGCGGCTGGGAATTCACGGTCGCCGGGAGCCGGAGATAGTACTATGAACAGGACAACAACGTGGCTAAAATTAAGCAGAGACTCGATCTTGTCTTAAATTTATTATTATATTACTATTCCTTCTTGCTCTGTTCTTCTATTTCGGAACAGATCTATGGCCACTAGCTAGATGCATTGCATCACGTTCGTGCCAACTTAGCAAAGGGCAAGAAGTTTTTAAGGATGCTAATGAAAGATCTACCACCACTAGGAACATGCTCGTGCTTGCATTGCCAGCTGGCCTGCTCATATGTGAACGTACATCCTCCAGTGAAACGACAAACTGATGTCGACCACGTCAATGTCTTCTCGAACCAAAAAAAAAAGTACCGAAACTACAGTGCGATTCCACATGTACATGACCCCAAATTTTCTACTCCTACCGAGGCCACTGTCTCGGCAAGGCGGAACGAGGACATCTCTCCTCTGATAAAAACATTCGTGTCGCCTTCACCGCGCGTCTTTTACCTCTCCAAAGTCCAAAGCGACAAGAACTGGCTAGCTCTAGCTAGCAGCGCACATCGTTTTCCTTACCGTCCAGGACGCCATTAAAAAACGGTGGCGACATGCACCTCGGCTCGTTCAAACTTTGGCACCCTCAAGAGGTCGACAGCCCACTCCCGTCCAACGCGCCGAGAGGTGGACAGGCAGGCGGGCGATTCGATTCCACCGCGACATGCCCGCTTTCGTGCCCGTACGCGTTCGTCTTCTTCCTGGCGTTCCACCCGGACAGTCACGCTGCAGGCTGCAGCAACCACCGTACACGAAGGCACAGGCGCTTCACATCACATGCGCGCACGGCGTGGTGGCCTGCTGGCGCGGTCCTGTGCGTGTAGGCAGCGGAGGGGGGCAGGGGCTGGTGGCGCGGCGCAGCGCAGCGCCAGGACGTCCTGGCACGCGCATGCGGAGCGGAGGCATGGGTGCGCGGCCGCGACACGTGCGACGCCGGCGTGGGTGCCCCCCCGAACCACCGGCGCCGGGTGAGATGCCGCTCGCGCAGCGCAGCGAGTGTTCGTTGCGAGCTACGGTCGCCAAAGGGCACACACGGCGGCACGCCGGCAGACGGTGCGCGCGGTCGTGGAGCATGGAGGGATGGAGGCCGTGGCCGCGTAACGTGGCGGGCGGAATCCGAGTGCTTTGTTTAAGGCCTAGATTGCCCAAAGGATTCCCGGCGGCACATGGACGGCAACTTGCAGGGGCGAGATGAAGAAATCTACGTCCCTGGTCGAGAAAGATTTGTTTAGCCCGGGGTACGCAACGGTGCCAACATGCTTTTGTGTACGCTACTGTCAGGCCCTCTAGAAGTAATAATGGACGGTGCTAGTTGCACGTACGAGCACAACCGGCTTATGTCCTTCTATCTAAGAGGCTGGCATGTGGGCCCGGGACAAGATTTGTGGTTTGTGGGTCCACCTTCCAGAGAGAGCCCATGAAGGAGTTAAGGGAGAAAAGGAGCGTTGATAGTGCATTTGGGTATAAAAATCACCGTTGTCGCTGGCCAGTTAGTGGTGTGACCTCAGGTTTGTAAGCTTCCAGGAAGCTGGCCTCATGGACGACACATGACGCTCGGCTTTGCTTTGTGATTTCATTTCTTTATTACTGCCTCCGTGCTCCCTTTCTTTCGTGGGGAGCAACAGCCGATGGCATATTCACAAGTTCACGGCCAATTTTCCGCACTGTAATAAATACGGAGTAAACAATTTCTCCTACGATTCTCTCTATGTCGCGTTCGCTTCGCTGAAAAAACAAAGCCAAAATATTGTTCCAGCTAATTTATTAGAAGAAAAAAATACTATTTCAACAGAAAAAACAAGCTTCTCTCTCTCTGAGTTTTCTGCTCAGCTGCTCGAACAACAAGCAGTGCCTTGTCCACTGTTTGTGCACAGTAAAAAGGCGACAATGACCCGGCTGAGGTTTCTGCAGCCTGCAACGGGAATTCTGTTCACAACAACTGAATAAATAATGGTCATTTCAGTCCAATTGTCTCTTTTTTTAACAGCAAAGAACTCCCCCCCAAAAAAAGCATTAACAGCTCAGGCAGCATAAGCATGATTTTTCTCCTTCACAGTTCACACCAAAACAAATGATTCTGCCGTGGCGGTAAGCAAGAAGACATCTAAGCGAGAAATCACTAGCTCAGAGGAAGGAGCAGCGGAAGACAGCTGAAAACTGACGAGAAATTCGAGGACTTCTTAGGCCTCTCACTTGTTTCATACTAGCACGTATCAACACGTTACACGGCAATCCCACACGCAGCACGCACACCTTTTCACTCGTGCAACCGTGCAAGAGGAACAGAACCCGTGCAAACTCACGCTCAAACCAAACCCTTCCATCTCCATCTTTCGGAGATCAAGAGGAGGAGGTCATTCGATCGGTTTCGTCAACCACCGAAGTAAAAGACGCAGCCGGCCTGTGTCGTGGCCTTCTCCTCCGTCGAGCCGGCGATCCACACGCATCGTCGACCTTGCTTGGGTTCTTCTTGTTCTAGAGATGCAGCTAAATCCTACTACGTCCGTTCGTTCGTTTCCCGGTGCCCAAAATTTTGTCATCATCACCACGCCCAGATGGGGATCCTCTGGGGGCTCTGCTTCTGCTGCCGCTGCCGCTGCTGCTCGGCCCACCCCGTCTGCTTCAGCCGCTGCTCCCTCGCCTCGTCGATCTCGATCTGCTCCTGCCGGCACTCCTCGCTGCAGAACGGCATGTCACCTCTGCGATAACAAAAACATCCACACCGCCATCAGTGAAACAATTCCTTCTTTCCTTCTTCCATGCCATGGAGATCTCAAACCCTTTGAATATTCTAGATTGGTGGTGGTGCTGTTGTTTACCTGTACATGAAGATGTCTATGTTGCCAGACAGGAGTTTCCGGCAGAGGAAGCAGATGTCGAGGTAGTGGTGGTGGCCGTGGAGCTCGTCGGAGTCGTCGCAGGGGTCGCAGAACATGCGGCCGGGCCGCCTCGGCGAGGCCGCCGGCTTCAGAGGGGAGGAGGAGTGGCCGGAGAAGCCGGCCTCGAGGTCTTTGTAAGCCTCCGTGGAGACGGGGTGGTAGTGCGCCATTTCTCCTTGGCTCTGTCTGTTTCCTCGGCGAATTGGTGCTCTGCTTTCTCTTTTCCGCTTGGGAAAGGAAGGAAGTGGACTAGTGGAGTGCGGGGAAGCCGAGAGCGAGGGGCTTTATATTTTGGAGGGAGGGGGAAGGGGGAATTTCTCATTTTGGTCCTCGGTTTATTTGTGGGGTTTAAACTTTAAAGTAATCCCTCGCGTCTTTATGCCCAAGTGGAGCCATGTTTCGCTTTCAGAAATGCTATACGTGTTTTAGAAAGAAAAAAAACATGAATTTTTTTTATCTCTCTCCCTCTCTCTTGACTCTTTATTTATGATTGATGTGATGCTAACAAAGGTAGAAAAGAGCAGAGATTTTGTCAGCTCACGCCATTTCCGGTCGATGACTGCAGGTGAGGCAGACGCCAAGAGCAGCGGCACACCTACGGCTACGGCGCCGTCGAGGAAGCTCCGGCTGTTCGGCGTCAACCTCGATTGCGGCCCGGAGCCGGAGCCAGAGACGCCGACGGCGATGTACGGCTACATGCACCAGAGTCCCTACGCAGCAGTGTCCGCCGTTCCCAGTTACTGGTATGTAGTATTACAGACGGCGGGCGGCGACGGATGGATCTGTGATTTATTTTTCTATAAAAAAAAATTCATGATATAGTGATCTGTGGAGGCTAGAAGGCTTGGAGATAGAAGAAAGCTAGAGGCTGTTGGATCTTAATCTTATGATGCAAAAAAAATTATGTATTGAAAACTGCATAAAACACATGGTTGTGTAGTAGACTAGACTCTGCTTTTTGCATTGGGCGGTTCAACCATTTTCAGCACACTTTTTAGTGATTTTCAGCACAACTTTTTTTTTGATAAGTTGATTTTTCAGCACAACTTTGAGGGCTTTTGTTACAACTTACAAGTGAACTGGAGAATATACTACTGCTGTGATTACTGTTGTTTCAACTTTGTTCACATTCCTGCCATAGTTCCTCTACCTATTCATTCATGTGGGTGAAGATTATGATAAGCAATTAATCAGATATTTATGAAGTAGACGTGTAGCTTGACTACTTGAGTACCTACCCGTATATAATCAATTCAGTAAAATATGCGCGTCTCATTTGATTCACAGTCTTCAATAGGCATTGGACCGCTAGTTCTTTCTAGATATATTATTAAACCATTTTAAATTTCATAAGATTTTGAAAGCATTTTAAAATAAAGTTATAACTTCCATATTTTAACACTAAATAATTTAAAGCTATTTATGCTTATAGTGTTTTGAGGTTTGACTAAATTTTTTTCTAAACATACCAGATTGTGTAGCCACAGCGTGCACAATTATAGTATATAAACTGTGACAGAATCGCCTAATCTAATGCCTCTCAGGAGCGCTCGTCTTTCATTAGACACTAAGCACCCAAAGGAGAACACCAAATTACTCGGTTCCATCGGGCACACCCCGTGGGAGAACCCAAAAATCCACATTTTTGCCATCAGAATCACAAATGAGAGAATAAAGCTTGCAATATTCTTAACCATTTCTTACATCACTTTACATGTACATCAGAGTATAATAATATTATTATAACAGCGGAATATAATCATATTATCAGAGTTATGAACAATTTAAGTTAACAGCGGAATATAAACATGTGATCAGAATTACAGCGAAAATAAATATCTATACATGACATGATGAAGCATTGATAAATAATTAGGACAACATATTATAGAACTTTCTTTTATAAAACATTTAGTAAGAGTTATAATTAAAAACTACGACCACAGCGTAAAGGAAACCTCGTTGAGCCCACCAGGAGCTATCCACACACAAGGGTTAGCTCTAGCATCAACCTGTCACCTGCAACAGGGGGAATAAAACCCTGAGTACTCAATTGTACTCAGCAAGACTTACCCGACAGGAGAAAAGAGAAGACTCCAAGGATATGCAAGGCTATCTGGCTTGTGTATTTATTGCATGTGCAGAAAGCATTACTAAACATGCGTCCTTATATTCGATTTTTATTAATAGCGACATTAGTTCATTAACTAACCATTCTATGTAAACACATGTACTACGTTCAAGTAGGTGGTAAGCAATCAGAATCCCTTTTCTTTCCATCTTTCTTCTTCCAGTTCTTACTACAATGCTAAACCGCAGACAAGCCGTACCGGATTGCCCAGCGATTCGCGAATCAATGCCCCCAGCTTGGTACCCCAAAAACACATGCCCCGCTTGTACCCCAGGCACAAGCAAGACCAACCCATCACTCTCTTGTCCCGGGTATCCAGGTCCCCGTCAAAACTGGGACTCCAAGCCCCCGTCCTTGAGTCCCGGACTCAGTGCGGTGCAAGGACCTCCTCCACCAAAAAGAAACCCTGACAGTCGGTCCAAAAAGAGCCGGATCCGCGACAAGTGAGCAACAAGTCTTCCAAGCGCCCATACACAAGTATGTGCTCGGGATAATAAGTCTGTGATCTGCCTAGAGCCTTATGCAACGATCGGTCCTTAACCGACCAGACTGGGAAAACAGTGTAACCAAGCTCTGCCCCGCGTCCACGGCGACACAACCTCTTACACCCACCAATACCCAAACCATATCCCTATCCAGTCACCATTTTTTCCTTTCCACCATTTATTTTTTCCAAGTGATAATAATATAGCAATATATTTCCTATCTCTCGCGAGTGACAGGCAATCACTCGACTTCTACCGGAGTCCTATAGCATAGCATTCTACACGATCCTGTCATACTAGTAAGACTCATAGGATAAAGATATATATGCAAATGGGTTTCATTCAACTCCTTAAAACTTAATACACAAATATAATTTAAACTACAGAAAAATAGAGGTTATGCACCGGGGCTTGCCTGGGTAAGATATATTAAAAGTTAGTATCTGCATCTTCAGATCATCCACCATCAACTGAATAGAAAGTCCATCGCATCATCTCCTGGAGAGAATACCCTTACACCATCTTTGGATTCACAATCATCCTTTGATCGATCCGTTGATCCATCATCGTACCTATATGATATGCAATGTGATGCAATGCAAGAAGTAATTAATCAACGACAGCCGAAATGCTTAGAAACACGATCACGCCTCCCAAGCTAACGAGATAGCTCTAACGCTGGTCTACGTATCCCTGTTGTTGAATAAGACGCTACTTTCCAACAATTAGTTTAGTTATATAAACCAAGGTTGTTTTTTATTCTATTCTATCAATTTAATTTTTATTCGTAATAGGACATCATTATCTATTTAGAAAACTAATTATTCTAGAGCTACAAAACTTATAGGGAATACCTAATATTGCTAGGAGACTACTGTATAAATTTTAGATTCAACACTATTACCAATTTATCCTAGAAATTTTTACAAGTTTATATTTTACAATATCAAGTACCTTAAATTAATTATATAGCTTCCAAGAATATTATCAAACTATGTGAACAAAATATACTAACAGGTAGATCATAATTTTAGAGACTCAACAAAATTGGTTTCATCATTTTTGAATACCTACACGATTTTATATTGATTTTACAAGTTTACTTTATAAGCTAAATTATAAATTGCCCTAGAAATCGAAACGGGTCGGCGTCAACGATCTCGACCCAACGCGAAACGCGGTCCAGCCCCGGCCAGAAACAGGCCAGCAGTGCAAGCAGGCCTAAGGCCCAGGCCGCGCGCGACCAGTGGCCCAGCAGCCAAAACAGACGGCCCACGCGCATAGCGCGCACATGCGGCCCAGGCACGGGGCGACAGGGCGGCCCAGCTGTGCAAGCCCAGTGCACAGTGACCGTTTTGCATGAACCTCCTGGACTCCTATTTATTTAGTATGCTACCATTTCTACTATTTCTATGAGTCACGATTATCGCACCTAGGACCTTTCTGCTATCTCTATTTACATATTCTCACCTTGCTCTCTCTTTCCCCAAAAACAGAGGACGGAACAGAGTCACCGGCCGGCGGTGAAATCCGACCGCGCGCTCAACGACGGCGGTGGGAAGGTGGCCTCATGGCTTGCCCGATGTCGGGCGCACCCGCAGGAGGACGCAACTCGGCCTGAGCTAGGGCGTGGAGCTCTGGCCATGTGCGTCGTCGCGCAAGACCGAGCGGCACCACGGTGAGGGCATGTCGGCGGCGAAGTGGTGGCCGAGCTCGGTGCGGACGGACCTACGAGGCGCGGCGGAGCCATGATTGCGTTCGGTGGGGCAGCTGTGGGTCACGGCGGCTCGGCGAGGACAGGAGCTCAAGGCGGCATCGGCAGCGGCCTTGCTGCATCGAAGGTGGCGCACAGTGGCCCGCTCCGCGTGATGCAGCTTTGATGGAGGAGGCGTGGGCGAATCAGCTGGCGATGCAGGGCCTTGGCAGGTGCTGTGGGCCAGCGGCGCGGCAACCGCTATGGTGGCCGTGGAGTAGCAGGCCAGCATGGGCCGGGGGTACGCGCGCTTGCGAGGGTAAAAGCGAAAGGGCGACGGTGGCGGCGGTGCTCGCACCCGAGGCCCACGGCCATGGCTGACGGAAGCGGGCACGACCATGGCATGCCGCGAGACAGCGGCGGGGAAGAGAGAGGTGGCACAGCGATGGGAGTAGCACAGGTCACCCGGAGCAGCTTGGTTCACCGGGGCACGTGGGGTGGTGATGGGGCTCGGGCGGCAGTAGAGGAAAAGGAGGGGGCGCATGCGCTAGTGTGGGGAAGGGCTAGCACCAGCGATGCGAGACGTGAGGCAAGGTGCTGCGGGAGGGGCAGCGCTACTGGCACCCAGGCACATGGGAGGGAGAGCAAGGGACGTCGGCGATTGCAGTGCAGTGGCGCTGGAGGCTCGGTCCAGCGCGGGCGGCATCGGGAGCTATGTAGCTAGGACTCGCGCTCACGGGAGGCAAGGTGTCGGTGGCGAGTCACTGTGGAGCAGCAACGTGCAGAGGAGGCATGGGGCTACGGTGGTGCGGCATGCTAGGCAAGAGCATGGACGCCAAAGTGCCGAGCTGTGTGGTAGACGAGGAAAAGAAAGAGGGGTCTGCTGTTGCCTGAAGGCTCAATGGTGCTGTGGTATAGAAAAGGAAGAGGTAAGGGGACAGAGCGAGCAGCGATGGGACAACAGAGCGACTGACGGATAGGAGTTGGGGGCCAGCCACAAAAATAGACAAGCATGGGGACAGCAGCACTAGGGTCGGCCAACTTCCACCAATGAGCAGCGCAGAGACAAGGAAGAGGTAGACAAATAGAGGCACTAGCAGCAAGTTGACCTCGGCATAGAGACAAACAGCGACAGGCATGGACGATCAGAGACAGAGCAAGCAAACAACGTGAGGGTTCGGCCAACTCCATCAACAGAGGGACAGCGTGTCGAGATGTGAGTAATTTGGGCGACCAATTCAGAGGAGGGAAAACAACACCGTCTTACCAGCGAGGCAGGTGGGACGAGTGGCCAGCAGTGCTCACATTTTTATTTCTATTTTGTTTTAAGTTTTTTAACTCGATTAACTTACACCAATAATTATTTCACGCAAAGGTTCATACTTCGCACTAACCCATAGAGACAAAATATTTAAGCGTTATTTAATTACTTTGCTCAATATAGTTTGCTAAAAATGGCATTTTTAACATATGCTCAATATCTAAATTTCTAAAAATGGCATTTTTATTTCTAGAAATTTTTCTTAGGCCTAAATCACGGTGCTAAATGAGCTCGTAACACTAGGGGTGTTACAACCAAACCCCCCTAAAAAGAATCTCGTCTTGAGATTCGAAGCAAGAACCAAGAGAGGGAAAACACGATTACATTTCGTAGATCAGGGATTACATAAAAGATTACACGACTTCGAATGCTAACCACACGGGGATCTAGAGATACATGGTTAAGAGTAACCTGGTACAATTGAGACTTAGTCCAGAAGTCAAGATAGATGAGGGCAATGGAGAAACACCAAGATAATGATTATCCAAAACATGGCGTAGCACCAATAGATCCAGAAATAGTCGACTAAGAAGTAAAACATTATAAACCCTAAGATTGACTACCCAAAAGGGAACTTGAACTTATTCGATGAACCAAATCCCTTCTTCTTCTTAGATCACACCATCACCTCAAACTGACGAACCTTGCTTCACAACATCGACTGGATTTCGTATCTCTACTCTGGATGTGAGGAGAATGGGGACAAAGAAGAAAAGCAAGGACCCAAGGTATTTTTATAGAGGTGAATGGAGGTGGGGCACAGCACACCAGAAGCAGATGCGGCGGGGATGGGATACACAGATGGTGCATGCCATGGAGATAAGGTCGGAGACATGGTGCGCTTCCTGCGTGAATGGCAGGGGGAAATAAAGGAGAGGAGAGGGGGTCCGCTCGATGAGGCAGGCGTGTGGGTGACCATGTTCACAAAAGAAAATAGGAGGGAGGGGAAGGGGGGTCCGGTACAGGGACGAGGCGTGAGAGTCGAGAGCCAACCGGATGCTGGTGAAAGAAAAAACACAGTGCACAAGGACGACGAGTGCGGCATGATGCAGTGGCCATGCGAGAACGGGGAGCTAAGGACCTGATACAGATAGCGTTCACAAGGCACACAATGAAATGACCCAGCATGCATAGCGCGGTCAACTAAACACAAGGCTTGGGACATGACGTCCACTTAAACTTTTACAATCACTCCTGACTACCCGAGGCTAACTTTCCTTACTACTCTTCTTTTTCTTTCCTTGTCCACCATGTGTACCAACCTCTGTAAAAACTGAGAGCACGACATGCACACTTCCTCAAAAACCACCTCCTCTTGTTTACTTTAAGAGAATACTATGTCATCAATTCGTTGTGGATTTCCTATTTGAACACCTGAACATTTCTAAGCAAATTATTTGTAGCAAAAGTGGTATGGCGGTGTAACTTGATAAAGGTACTTGGTCAACAACCTCGATACCAGCACGTGCCGAGCAGCGTCACATGTAGCAGTTGTTCCACAGAGAGCCCTCGGTTTCGTCGTGGCACCATAAGCTATTAACCAGGCAACTACTACCAACTTACACGCTATGAGGGCGGTGGGGTCATAGACCATAGAATAAGAGGAGTATTGTAAGGGAAAATTCAAACAACAAAGGTTCCCTTCACAACAAGGGACAAGAAACTCAAATCTAATGGCGGATTTGTTTTAAAGAGATTCAAGTGTTCTGCTAGGACATCCACAATTAGTCGATTAAGTGTCCAATGTTCTCCAACCATGACTGGTTTGCTGACATATGAATGACAACATCTCTTGTAATACACGTAACATCGCCCTTGAAAACTTTAAGCACATCTATCGAAACTTAAGGTAGATGAACGCAATAACACAATGAACTAAACAAAATGCACATTTCCAACGGTCTTATATGGGTACAATGTATAGACATTCTGGCTCCCACCCATGACACATCATTCACCTACGATCGGACGATCTCAACAACTATGGACAAAAACAACAGCAAGAGTACAATACCGAAGGACAATGATAAAAAGCACTACTACTATGGGTACAGCATCCCAAAGCAACTAATCGACATCTTCTTGTGGCAATGGCTGAGTGAGAGGAATCAAGGGCTCGACTTCTGACACTTCTGAGGGTGGAGGTGCTGGCAGTGCTGCAACACTAGTTGTTCTTCTTTCTGATGGGTGGATAGGGATCCCTTTCAAGATTGGGGCATTGAAAGGTCCTAATATGGCTAGAGGGGGGGGTGAATAGCCTATTTAAAAATCTACAAATTAACTAGAGCAATTTGATTAGTATGACAAATAGCGTAATGCAAACTTGCTCTAGCTCTACAAGGGTTGCAAGCCACCTATCCAACAATTCTAGTTGCAATGATTACTTAGGCACACAAACTTGCTACTCCAAAGAGCTCAACTAGATGAATGTAAATAATAAAGCAAGCTCTCAATTCTAATTACACTAAAGAGCTTGTATCAACTAGTTTGCAAGAATGTAAACAAGTAAGTAGGGTGATTATACCGCCGTGTAGGGGATGAACCAATCACAAGATGAAGATCAAGCCAATCACCGGGAGAATACAAATGACAAGAGACAACCGATTTTTCTCCCGAGGTTCACGTGCTTGCCAACACGCTAGTCCCCGTTGTGTCGACCAACACTTGGTGGTTCGACGGCTAAGAGGTGTTTCACAAACCTCATCCACATGATAGGACACCGCAAGAACCAACCCACAAGTGAGGTAACTCAATGACACGAACAATTTACTAGAGTTACCTTTCGGCACTCCGCCGGGGAAGGTACAACTCCCCTCACAATCACCGAAGGCGGCCACGAACAATCACCAACTCGTGCCGATCCTTCACCGCTGCTCCAACTGTCTAGGTGGTGGCAACCACCAAGAGAAACAAGCGAAATCCGCAGCGCAACACGAATACCAAGTGCCTCTAGATGCAATCACTCAAGCAATGCACTTGGATTCTCTCCCAATCTCACAATGATGATGGATCAATGATGGAGATGAGTGGGAGGGCTTTGGCTAAGCTCACAAGGATGCTATGTCAATGAAAATGTGCAAGAGTTGTCCTTTGAGCCAGCCATGGGGCTATAAATAGAGCCCCCATCAAATAGAGCCGTTATACCCCTTCACTGGGCAAAACGCGCTCTGACCGGACGCTCCGGTCATACTGATTGGACGCTGGCCCTCGGCGTCTGGTCGCCCGATGGACGCCACGCGTCACCAGCTTCAAATGCTATTCGTCAGATTTCAACGGCTACGAAGCTGACCGGACGCTCTGGTCAAAACTGACCAGACGCTGAAGCCCCAGCGTCCGATCATTTCCAGTAAGCTCCCCGAGGCATGTTTTTTCGACCGGACGCGTCCGGTCCATCTTGACCGGACGTAGACCAGCGTCCGGTGCTCAACCCCAGTGACTATGCAGACCCATCAGTTTGACCGGACGCAGAAACCAGCGTCCGGTGCATCTCAGGTCCAGCGTCCGGTGCAACACCGAAACTAGCGACCTCTCTGCCAGCTCGACCGGACGCAGCCTTTCAGCGTCCGGTCGCTGAGTGACCCAGCGTCTGGTCAGTAGACCGACGCCAGCATCATTTCAACCAACTCCATTTCAACTCTAACTTCTTCTCCCTTTCTCAAATGTGTCAACCACCAAGAATTTTGCATCCGGCGCAATAGAAAATAGACATTTCATTTTCCCGAAAGCACCGAATCCCGAGAGGGACCCAAACCCATCTCAACCCTGCAAACACCTTGTGCACATGTGTTAGCATATTTTCACAAATATTTTCAAGGGTGTTAGCACTCCACTAGATCCTAAATGCATATGCAATGAGTTAGAGCATCTAGTGGCACTTTGATAACCGCATTCCGATACGAGTTTCACTCCTCTTAATAGTACGGCTATCTATCCTAAATGTGATCACACTCACTAAGTGTCTTGATCACTAAAACAAAATGGCTCCTACATTTTATACCTTTGCCTTGAGCCTTTTGTTTTTCTCTTTCTTCTTTTCCAAGTTCAAGCATTTGATCATCACCATGCTATCACCATTGTCATGATCTTCGTCATTGCTTCATCACTTGGAGTAGTGCTACCTATCTCATAATCACTTTGATAAACTAGGTTAGCACTTAGGGTTTCATCAATTAACCAAAACCAAACTAGAGCTTTCAATCTCCCCCTTTTTGGTAATTGATGACAACCCTTATACAAAAATGTGAATTAAAGTTCATTTGAATCCATGTTGCTTGCCCAAGCATATTTACCATGTGTAAAGGGTATAGGCAAGTTTCATGAACTCCATATGGTAGTAATTGCTCCCCCTACATATGTGCTAAGAGTTTGGATTGTAGCTTTGCACATATGCTTAGATAGGAAATATAGGAGTCAATTTCTACCAAATGATGCTAAGGTATAAGAGATGGACCTTTGAAGCATGATACCAATTGGAGTGCACCAATAAACCATCCTTAGCACCATTTGTAACTAGACATACACAAAAACTAGAATACCCCATGAGATCAACATTAAAAGCAAGGGTGTAGTTTTCATAATGTGAGCATGAGTCTAGTTACTTTTAGCCTATGCATGCTAGTTTTTCATTTCATCATTCAAACCTATAACTAGCATACACCACACAAGCATGGATGTTGAAACTTAGAATTTGTACCATGCGAGCAAATATATGAAATGTTCATTCAAATGCATCATACAAGTTTATGAGCTTGCTCCCCCTACTTGTGTGCTCAAAATTTTAATTGATCCCTTTCCTTTAGCATATCTCTCCCCTTATGTCCAATGCTCCCCTATCACTCATATCTTTGTTTCTCTCCCCCTTTGTCAACAATTAGCACAAAAGGTGAGCTTAAATTATGGATAGGTTGGGGTGAAACCATGTGAAATAAGGATCACTTTCTCAATTTTGGTTCAATCTAGATTACTTGCAAAAGTTATTTAACTCAGTTTGATCCAAGGACAAGCTTCTTCACACCTCCAAATAAGGGTTATCTTGTACCATATTGAGTTAAACACTTATAGCTCATTTTCTAAATCAAACACTAGGTTTACAAGCCCACAAACATATCATATGCTACCACTAGATCATTTTAAACATACAAGCAATAGTGGTACCATATAAGCATCAAATTCATTTGATTTTCATGAATGAGCCTAGGACATGATAGGAATGACTAGATGCACTAAACAAGTCCTTAGTAATGAATGGATGACATGTCAATTAACTTTACCTTGCTTTGCTCGAAGGAGAGGCATGTCATATAATGGGGGTGCATCAACACATATTTGAGAAGTCAAGTATGTTCAATTCATTCCTTAGCTTGCAAAACCTCTTCTCATCAAGTGGCTTGGTGAATATATCGGCAAGTTGATCTTCGGTGCCCACACTCTCTATGCAAATGTCCCCTTTTTATTGATGATCTCTTATGAAATGATGGCGGACATCAATATGCTTTGTTCTTGAGTGTTGAACCGGGTTGTTGGTGAGCTTGACGGCACTTTCATTGTCACATAGCAATGGCACTTGCTTGAACTTGATTCTAAAGTTACTCAAAGTGGCCATCATCCAAAGTAATTGTGCACAACAACTACCGGCCGAAATGTACTCCGCTTCGGCGGTTGAAAGTGCTACACTATTTTGCTTCTTTGATGACCAAGATACAAGTGATCTTCCCAATAGTTGACATGTGCCCGATGTGCTCTTTCTCTCAACTTTGCATCCCGCATAATCAGAATCTGAATATCCAATCAACTCAAATCTTGCTCCTTTGGGATACCATAATCCAACATGTTGTGTATGCTTCAAGTACCTCAATATTCTCTTTGTTGCCTTCAAATGACTTTCTCTTGGTGAGGCTTGAAATCTTGCACACATACATACACTAAACATCACATCTGGTCTTGATGCGGTCACATAGAGTAGACTTCCAATCATAGACCGATACATCTTTTGATCCACCATGTTGCCACTAGCATCACTATCTAAGCTTCCACTTGTTCCCATTGGTGTACTAATAGCTTTGCTCTCATCCATTTCAAACTTCTTGAGCATGTCCTTGATATACTTGCCTTGACTCACAAATGTACCATTCTTTATTTGCTTGATTTGAAGACCAAGGAAGTAACTAAGTTCTCCAATCATAGACATCTCAAACTCACTTGCCATCATCTTGCCAAACTCCTCACAAAATTCTTGATTTGTTGATCCAAAGATGATATCATCCACATAGATTTGCATGACAAACAAATCATTTCCAAGTTTCTTGGTGAAGAGAGTGGTGTCAACCTTTCCCATCTTGAATCCCTTAGAGAGTAGGAAATCCCTCAATCTCCCATACCATGCTCTTGGTGCTTGTTTCAATCTATACAAAGCCTTTCTCAACTTGTAAACATGGTTGGGTTTCTTTTCATCTTCAAAACCGGGAGGTTGCTCAACATACACAAGCTCATTGATGTACCCATTGAGAAATGCACTCTTCACATCCATTTGATATAGCTTGATGTTATGGGCACAAGCATAAGCTAGCAAGATCCTAATTGCTTCCAATCTTGCAACCGGGGCATATGTTTCTCCAAAGTCAAGACCTTCAACTTGAGTATAACCTTGAGCCACTAATCTTGCTTTGTTCCTTATCACTATCCCATCTTGATCTTGCTTGTTCCGAAAGACCCACTTGGTTCCAATCACATTATGACCCTTAGGCCTCTTGACTAACTCCCATACTTGGTTTCTTGTGAAGTTGTTTAGCTCTTCATGTATAGCATTGACCCAATCAACATCATTCAAAGCTTCATCTATCTTCTTAGGCTCAATGGATAACACAAATGAGAAGTGCTCACAAAATGATGCCAATCTTGATCTAGTTTGCACACCTCTTGAAATATCACCAATGATAGTGTCCAATGGATGATCTCTTACAACATTGGTTGGTTGAAGCACTTGCACTTGATTACTAGCATTTGATTGATCACTTAGTTGAGATGATGAACTAGCCATTTGTTGATCTTGCACATTGCCATTACTAGTACTTGCTTGGATTTGATCATGAGAACCACTAGCTTGCACATTTGAGTTAGAGTACACTTGATTCTTGTCATCTTCAATATCAATCACCTCTCTAGGCCTTATATCACCAATGTCCATGTTCTTCATTGCATTGACCAATTGAGTGCCTCTTACATCATCTAGATTCTCATCTTCCTCTTGGGAACCATTTGTTTCATCAAATTCCACATCATGAACCTCCTCAAGAGTACCACTAGCCAAATTCCAAACTCTATAAGCCTTGCTAGTAGTGGAGTAACCAAGCAAGAAGCCTTCATTACATTTCTTTTCAAACTTGCTCAATCTAGTGTCTTTCTTCAATATATAGCATTTACAACCAAAGACCCAAAAGTATGCTATATTGGGCTTTCTTCCATTCAATAGCTCATAGGGTGTCTTCTCCATCATGGGGTGACAATAGAGTCGGTTGCTATAATAGCAAGCCGTGTTGATTGCTTCGGCCCAAAATGAATGACTCACATTATACTCACTCAACATTGATCTTGCTATATCAATCAAGGTTCTATTCTTTCTTTCAACTAGCCCATTTGATTGAGGAGTATACTTAGCCGAGAATTGATGTCTAATTCCAAATTCATCACACAACTCATCAATTCTAGTGTTCTTGAATTCACTACCATTGTCACTTCTAACTTTCTTGATGGTTGTTTCAAACTCATTGTGAATGCCCTTGACAAATAATTTGAATATTGCAAACACATCACTCTTGTCACCAAGAAAGAACACCCAAGTATATCTAGTGAAATCATCCACAATCACAAATCCATATTTATGTCCACCAATGCTAGTGTATGTGGTTGGTCCAAACAAATCCATATGCATCAACTCAAATGCCTTGGATGTACTCATCATGCTTTTCTGAGGATGTGTATTACCAACTTGTTTTCCGGCTTGACATGCACTACATAGCTTATCCTTTTCAAATGTGACATCTTTCAAGCCTCTAACTAAGTCATGCTTAATCAATTTATTCAATTGTTTCATTCCAACATGACCAAGTCTTCTATGCCATAACCAACCCATGCTAGACTTAGTGATCAAACATGTTGACAATTGAGCCTCTCTAGCATTGAAATCAACTAAGTATAGATTCATATCTAAATCCTTTGAATATCAAGTTTGAGCCATCTACACTTATGATCTCCACATCATCCACACCAAATATGCATTTGAAACCAAGATCACACAATTGGGCTACCGACAATAGGTTGAAATTCAAGCTCTCTACTAGTAGCACATTGGAAATGCTCAAATCATTGGATATTGCAATCTTACCAAGCCCCTTGACTTTGCCTTTGCCATTGTCACCAAATGTGATACTATCAATCCCATTGCTCTTGCTTTCATTGATTGAATTGAACATTCTTGAATCACCGATCATGTGTTGTGTGCACCCACTATCGAGCACCCAATGCCTTCCTCCGGCTTTATATTTTACCTACAAAAGAAGATCAATTCTTTTTGGGTACCCAAACTTGCTTGGGTCCTTGTAGGTTAGTCACCAAGGACTTTGGTACCCAAATGGCCTTCTTCTTTAGGCCCACAATTGGTGTACCAATGAACTTAGCCTTCACACATTTGGCACCCTTATAAAGCATGTAATAAGAATCAAATTTGATTGAGGATACATTAGGAAGCTTGTTCTTGTTAGTTTTGCAATATTGCTCTACATGCCCAACTTGCTTGCATCTATTGCAAAACCGATCATTGCCCTTCACAAAGCTAGCTTTGGGAGTGACAAAGGCCGCCTTGCCTTTCTTGGGAGTGTAGCCTAATCCCTCTTTATTGAGAGAAAACCTTTGGCTACCCAAGCACTTTAGCAAGCGGGCATCTCCACCATAGGCGTTGCCTAAGGCACGAGTGAGCTCATTCACCTCCTTCTTGAGGGTCCCATTTTCCACCACTAGTGATGTATCATTCATAGGTGGAGTGAAAGTGGTAGTCCTACAAGAAGTGTTAGTGGGAGCAATAGCAATAGGCTTATAAGTAGATTCATTAATAAGATCACATGTTAGTCCCACATCACATGTAACTATCACTTACTCCTCCTTGGCTTCCTCCTTCTTGACTTGCTCAATGAGAGAGAAATGAGCTTTTTCAAGCTTTGAGTGAGCTTTACCAAGCTTCTCATGGGCATCCATTAGCCCCTCATGAGTGGCATTGAGCTCATCAAAGGATTGCTCAAGAAATTTTACTCTCTTGCGCTATTCTTTGCACTCCTTTCTCTTCATCTCATTGCAAGCGTGCACTTGCTCACACATGTCCATGAGCTCCTCCTTGGAGTACTCCTCATCTTCATCATCACTCCTACAAGAATCACTTTCATCATCATCACTCTCATCATATTTTACCTTGGTAGGCTTAGCCATGAGGCATGTTGATGGAGTGTCGAAGATGGAGGGCTTGTCGTTGATGGCGATGCTTGCTAGTGCTTTCTTGATTGACTTCTTGCCATCATCACTAGAGTCATCACTATCCGATGAGCCATCACTATCCCAAGTGACCACATAGCCTCCACCTTTCTTCTTCTTTTGAAAGGTCATCCTCTTCTCCCTCTTCTCCTTCTTTTCTTTCTTGTCCTTCTTGTGTTTGTTCTTCTCATTTTCATCATTATCACTATTGTAAGGACAATTGGCTACCACATGATTGGAACTCTTGCAATTATAGCA
This sequence comes from Miscanthus floridulus, assembly GCF_019320115.1. Taxonomy (NCBI): domain Eukaryota; kingdom Viridiplantae; phylum Streptophyta; class Magnoliopsida; order Poales; family Poaceae; genus Miscanthus; species Miscanthus floridulus. Next base: position 68,462,837 of record NC_089591.1, read on the forward strand.
TCTTCTCACATATTCTTTGCTCTTGGTATGATCTCTTCTTTTTCTTGCACCATAGCCTTTCTTCTTCATGAACTTGCCCATCTTGCGCACAAAGAGAGCCATAGCTTCATCATCAATATCACTAAGATCCTCATCATCACTTGACTCTTTCTTTGATTTGCCCTTGTTCTTGTATGATGATGAGCTAGCCTTGAATGCTACACTCTTCTTCTTCTTGTCCTCATCTTCCTTCTTGTCCTCCTTGTCATCCCCCTCCCTTTCTACACGGTATGTCTCTTGTGTCATGACTTCACCTAGTACTTGGTTGAGGGTGATCTCCTTTAATCCTCCTCTTATGATTAGCATTCTTAACATTTCAAACCTTGGAGGTAGACTCATCAAGAACCGATGAGAGACATCATCATTCTTGATCTTTTCTCCCAAAGCCTTCAAATCATTGATAATGACTTGCAAGCGATGGAACATCTCCAGTATGCTCTCATCATCTTTCATCTTGAAACCTATTAACTTGTCCTTGAGAATATATAACTTGGCACTCTTCACCTCCGGTGTGCCCTCATAGGTTTCCTCCAATCTCTTCCACACTTCATTTGCTCTTTCACAATCCTTGATTTGCTCAAACACCTTTGGATCAAGGGCATTGTATAGGGTGTTGAGAGCCATTGTATTGCATTGCTTGTTAGACTTATCTTGGTTGGTGGGATTGTCAGGATTAATGATAGCATAATCATTCTCGGTTACATCCCATACTTGATCATTGATTAAACCAAGATACACACTTATCTTTCTCTTCCAATAATCATAGCTTGTGCCATCAAAGAATGGTGGTTTGCCCCCCACATGGTTGAACACAACTTGAGCCATAATTTGACACCGAGGTTGTTAAGCCTTTAATCAAACGGTGACCATGGCTCTGATACCACTTGAAAGGTCCTAATATGGCTAGAGGGGGGTGAATAGCCTATTTAAAAATCTACAAATTAACTAGAGCAATTTGATTAGTATGACAAATAGCGTAATGCAAACTTGCTCTAGCTCTACAAGGGTTGCAAGCCACCTATCCAACAATTCTAGTTGCAATGATTACTTAGGCACACAAACTTGCTACTCCAAAGAGCTTAACTAGATGAATGTAAATAATAAAGCAAGCTCTCAATTCTAATTACACTAAAGAGCTTGTATCAACTAGTTTGCAAGAATGTAAACAAGTAAGTAGGGTGATTATACCACCGTGTAGGGGATGAACCAATCACAAGATGAAGATCAAGCCAATCACCGGGAGAATGCAAATGACAAGAGACAACCGATTTTTCTCCCGAGGTTCACGTGCTTGCCAACACGCTAGTCCCCGTTGTGTCGACCAACACTTGGTGGTTTGACGGCTAAGAGGTGTTTCACAAACCTCGTCCACACGATAGGACACCGCAAGAACCGACCCACAAGTGAGGTAACTCAATGACACGAGCAATTTACTAGAGTTACCTTTCGGCACTTCGCCGGGGAAGGTACAACTCCCCTCACAATCACCAAAGGCGGCCACGAACAATCACCAACTCATGCCGATCCTTCACCGCTGCTCCAACCCTCTAGGTGGTGGCAACCACCAAGAGAAACAAGCGAAATCCGCAGCGCAACACGAATACCAAGTGCCTCTAGATGCAATCACTCAAGCAATGCACTTGGATTCTCTCCCAATCTCACAATGATGATGGATCAATGATGAAGATGAGTGGGAGGGCTTTGGCTAAGCTCACAAGGATGCTATGTCAATGAAAATATGCAAGAGTTGTCCTTTGAGCCACCCATGGGGCTATAAATAGAGCCCCCATCAAATAGAGCCGTTATACCCCTTCACTAGGCAAAACGCGCTCTGACCGAACGCTCCGGTCATACTGACCGGACGCTGGCCCTCAGCGTTCGGTCGCCCGATGGACGCCACGTGTCACCAGCTTCAAATGCTATTCGTCAGATTTCAATGGCTACGAAGCTGACCGGACGCTCCGGTCAAAACTGACCGGACGCTGAAGCCCCAGCGTCCGATCATTTCTAGTAAGCTCCTCGAGGCATGTTTTTTCGACCGGACGCATCCGGTCCATCTTGACCGGACGCAGACCAGCGTCCGGTGCTCAACCCCAGTGACTGTGCAGACCCGTCAGTTTGACCGGACGCAGAAACCAGCGTTCGGTGCATCTCAGGTCTAGCGTCCGGTGCAACACCGAAACTGGCGACCTCTCTGCCAGCTCGACCGGACACAGCCTTTCAGCGTCCGGTCGCTGAGTGACCCAGCGTTCGGTCAGTAGACCGACGCCAGCATCATTTCGACCAACTCCATTTCAACTCTAACTTCTTCACCCTTTCTCAAATGTGTCAACCACCAAGAATTTTGCATCCGGCGCAATAGAAAATAGATATTTCATTTTCCCGAAAGCGCCGAATCCCGAGAGGGACCCAAACCCATCTCAACCCTGCAAACACCTTGTGCACATGTGTTAGCATATTTTCACAAATATTTTCAAGGGTGTTAGCACTCCACTAGATCCTAAATGCATATGCAATGAGTTAGAGCATCTAGTGGCAGTTTGATAACCGCATTCTGATACGAGTTTCACTCCTCTTAATAGTACGGCTATCTATCCTAAATGTGATCACACTCACTAAGTGTCTTGATCACTAAAACAAAATGGCTCCTATATTTTATACCTTTGCCTTGAGCCTTTTGTTTTTCTCTTTCTTCTTTTCCAAGTTCAAGCATTTGATCATCACCATGCTATCACCATTGTCATGATCTTCGTCATTGCTTCATCACTTGGAGTAGTGCTACCTATCTCATAATCACTTTGATAAACTAGGTTAGCACTTAGGGTTTTATCAATTAACCAAAACCAAACTAGAGCTTTCAGGCATCCTACCTTTCAGCAGCCAGCGTCCTCCGCTTGGCCCTAGTGAATAGATATGCCTCACCCAGCTGATGAACATGCTAATCTTCCGCCTCCTTCAGGGCTTCTGACATGGTAGTCTTCCGGCTCTCAGGAGCTACAGCATTGGCATGCGCTTCGGCGAGCTGCACCTGGAGCATTCGGTTGAAGATCTCAGCTTCATCGGCATGCCGAAGGCACGCCCTCAGCTCCAAGGCTTACCAATCATACTACTTATCCAAAGCAAGTAGGTACATGGTCAAGTACACCACGGTTGGACTGTCCTCTTGCACATCCTGCCCTTGCAAAGCCTCCATGCGAGCCTTCCATGCCCGCCGATTCCTATCCAAAGGTGGAAAGAACCGCATGGGGGTATGGGCAATGAGCTCTTCATAGATCTGGTAGAGGTACCACAAGGCTTTGCAGGTCATAACCTGGTAGGTGTCGGTGAAGCTAAACCCAGTTGCGGTCATACTCCAGGCTTCAGTGAGGTCGGGGAACTCTTCACTCTTCTCGATGTAGATGGTAGCCTCATACCGCTCGGTGCCATGCTCCTCATACTCACGGCCCTCATACTCGGGACGATCTCTAACTCTAACCTTTTGTAGGGTGGCATGTAGAATTCTAGGAAACCCCTCAATGTTAAGGCAGTAACTACTAACCCAGGCTCCTACCATTTCTGGTGGTGGTTGCGAGGAAGGCTGAGCAAAAGGCTGGCTCAAAGGAAAAGCTAAGTGGCCTGAAGTGCGCCGAGTGGTGGTACCGGTGGCTAAGCCAGGCTCTACTTATAAAGGCGGAGCATTCAGTGGTTCTGGCGCGGTCCACCAGGGTTCCCACGTGGGATCACTACTAATGAATCGACCAAATTCCAAGCGTTCGAGGCGAGCGACGTGCGATGCCATTACTGACTAGTATGACTGTAGGGCAAGGGTCCGACAAGAGCATAGAAAAGAGGTACAGGGAGACGTGGGTTATGACAGGCGAGAACCACGAGCGAACGCAAAGCATGAAGCCACAGTGCAGATCTAACTCTAGATAGGAACGAGGCAGTCGCGCACAATACGACACGTGTGACACCTATGGGTGGCGCATCTACAAGCAATACGGCACTACCATGCAAAAACAGGATATGCATGAATGCACGTCCTATATGTCCTTTCACTATTGCCAACATATAGGGCAACCGTTCTCAAAGTTTTGGCACCTCGTTCTCTCCCTATAGCTAGTCGATGCTATCGGACTATGCTCGGGGTCAGTGTACCTACAGAAAATTGATTAAGCCTAACTAAGTCAGCAGAGTGCCATCTATCCTGGATACATAACCATAGTAATAGGGTTACTTATATAACTTTGCATACAAACGTCCTAACTTTTTGTAAAAATAAGTTGTTAAATTTTAGTTTAGAAAAGGTTTTCAAAGCTTTATTTCCTCATTTGTGCTCTGATACCACCTGTAGCAGAACCGCCTAATCTAATACCTCCTACGAGTGCTCGTCTTCCATTAGACACTAAGCACCCAAAGGAGAACACCAAATTACTCGGTTCCGTCGGGCACACCCCGTGGGAGAAACCGAAAATCCACATTTTTGTCATCAGGATCACAAATAAGAGAATAAAGCTTCCAACATTCTTAACCATTTCTTACATCACTTTACATGTACATCAGAGTATAACAATTATTATTATAACAGCGGAATGTAATCATATTATCAGAGTTATGAACAATTTAAGTTAACAACGGAATATAAACATATGATCAGAATTACAGCGGAAATAAATATCTATACATGACATGATGAAGCATTGATAAATAATTAGGACAACATATTATAAAACTTTCTTTTATAAAACATTTAGTAAGAGTTATAATTAAAAACTATGACCACAGCGTAAAGGAAACCTCGCTGAGCCCACCAGGAGGTATCCACATATAAGGGTCTGCTCTAGCATCCACCTGTCACTTGTAACAGGGGGAATAAAACCCTGAGTACTAATTGTACTCAGCGAGACTTACCCGACAGAAGGAAAGAGAAGACTCCAAGGATATGCAAGGCTATCTGGCTTGTGGATTTATTGCATGTGCAGGAAGCATTACTAAACGTGCGTCCTTATATTCGATTTTTATTAATAGCCGTATTGGTTCATTAACTAACCATTCTATGTAAGCACCTGTACTACCCATCACTCTCCTATCCTAGGTGTCCAGGTCCCTGTCCAAACTGGGACTCCAAGCCCCCGCCCCTGAGTCTCGTACTCAGTGCGGTGCAAGGACCTCCTCCACCAAAAAGAAACCCTGACAGTCAGTCCAAAAAGAGCCGGATCTATGACAAGAGAGTAAAAAGTCTTCCAAGCACCCATACACAAGTATGTGCTCGGGATAATAAGTCTATGGCCTGCCTAGAGCCTTATACAATGATCGGTCCTTAACCGACCAGACAGGGAATACAGTGTATCCAAGCTATGCCCCGCGTCCACGGCGACACAACATCTTACACCCACCAATACCCAAACCATATCCCTACCCGGTCACCATTTTTTCTTTCCACCATTTATATTTTCTAAGTGATAATAATACAGCAATATATTTTCTATCTCTCGCGAGTGATAGGCAATCACTCGACTTCTACCGGAGTCCTGTAGCATAGCATTCTACACGATCCTATCATACTAGTAAGACTCATAGGATAAAGATATATATACAAGTGGGATTCATTCAACTCCTTAAAACTTAATGCACAAATATAATTTAAACTACAGAAAAGTAGAGGTTATGCACCGGGGCTTGCCTGAATAAGATATATTAAAAGTTAGTATCTGCATCTTCAGATCATCCACCATCAACTGAATAGAAAGCCCATCGCATCATCTCCTGAAGAGAATACCCTTACACCATCTTCAGATTCACAATCATCCTTTGATCGATCCGTTGATCCATCATCGTACCTATATGATATGCAATGTGATGCAATGCAAGAAGTAATTAATCAACGATAGCCGAAATGCTTAGAAATACGATCACGCCTCCCAAGCTAATGAGATAGCTCTAACGCTGGTGTACGTATCCCTGTTGTTGAATAAGGCGCTACTTCCCAATAATTAGTTTAGTTATATAAACCAAGGTTGTTGTTTTTATTATATTCTATCAATTTAATCTTTATTCGTAATAGGACATCATTATCTATTTAGAAAACTAATTATTCCGGAGCTACAAAACTTACAGGGAATACCTAATATTGCTAGGAGACTACTATATAAATTTTAGATTCAACACTATTACCAATTTATCCTGGAAATTCTTACAAGTTTATATTTTACAATATCAAGTACCTTAAATTAATTATATAGCTTCCAAGAATATTATCAAACTATGTGAACAAAATATACTAACAGGTAGATCATGATTTTAGAGACTCAACAAAACTGGTTTCATCATTTTTGGATACCTACACGATTTTATATTGATTTTATAAGTTTACTTTATAAGCTAAATTATAAATTGCCCTAGAAATCGAAATGGGCCGGCGTCAATGATCTCGGCCCAACACGAAACGCGGTCCAGCCTCGGCCAGAAATAGGCCAGCAGTGCAAGCAGGCCTAAGGCCCAGGCGGCGCACGCGGCTAGTGGCCTAGCAGCCAAAACGGACGGCCCACGCGCATAGCGCGCACATGCGGCCCAGGCATGGGGCGATAAGGCGGCCCAGCTGTGCAAGCCCAGCGCGCAGTGATCGTTTTGCATGAACCTCCCGGACTCCTATTTATTTAGTATGCTACCATTTCTACTATCTCTATGAGTCACGATTATCACACCTAGGACCTTTCTGCTATCTCTATTTACATATCCTCACCTTGCTCTCTCTTTCCCCAAAAACAGAGGACGGAACAGAGTCACTGGCCGGCGGCGAAATCTGGCCGCGCGCTCAACGACGGCGGTGGGAAGGCGGCCTCATGGCTTGCCCGATGTTGGGCGCACCCGCAGGAGGACGCAACTCGGCCCGAGCTAGGGCGTGGAGCTCTGGCCATGTGCGTCGTCGCGCAAGACCGAGCGGCACCGCGGTGAGGGCGTGCCGGCGGCAAAGTGGTGGCCAAGCTCGGAGCGGACAGACCTGCGAGGCACGGCGGAGCTGTGATTGCGTTCGGTGGGGCGGCTGTGGGTCGCGGCGGCTCGGCGAGGACAGGAGCTCAAGGCGGACATCGGCAGCGGCCTTGCTGCACCGGAGGTGGCGCACGGCGGCCCGCTCCGCGTGATGCAGCTTCGATGGAGGAGGCACGGGCGAATCAGCTGGCGATGTGCGGCCTTGGCAGGTGCTGCAGGCCAGCGGCACCGGCGGTGGAGCGGCGCGGCAACCGCTGTGGCGGCCGTGGAGTAGCGGGCCAACGTGGCCGGGGGTACGCGCGCTCGCGAGGGTAAAAGGGAAAGGGCGACGGCGGCGGCGGTGCTCGCACCCGAGGCCCGCGGCCATGGCTGACGAAAGCGGGCACGACCATGGCATGTCGCGAGACAGCGGCAGGGGAAGAGAGAGGTGGCACAGCGATGGGAGTAGCACAGGTCACCCGGAGCAGCTTGGTTCACCGAGGCGCGCGGGGTGGTAATGGGGCTCGAGCGGCAGTAGAGGAAAAGGAGGGGGCACATGCGCTAGTGCGGGCAAGGGTCGGCACCGGCGATGCGAGACGCGAGGCGAGGTGCTGCAGGAGGGGCAGCGCTGCTGGCACCCGGGCGCACGGGAGGGAGAGCAAGGGACGTCAGCGACTGCGGTGCGGTGGCGTTGGAGGCTCGGTCCAGCGCGGGCGGCGTCGGGAGCTATGTAGCCAGGACTCATGCTCGCGGGAGGCAGGGCGTCGGTGGCGAGTCACTGTGGAGCAGCAGCGTGCGTAGGAGGCGTGGGGCTGCGGTGGTGCAGCGTGCCAGGCAAGAGCACGGACGCCAAAGTGCCGAGCTCCGTGGTAGACGAGGAAAAGAAAGAGGGGCCTACTGTTGCCCAAAGGATCGATGGTGATGTGGTATAGAAAAGGAAGAGGCAAGGGGACAGAGCGAGCAGCGATGGGACAACGGAGCTACTGACGAACATGAGTTGGGGGCCAGCCGTAGAAATAGACAAGCAAGGGGACAGCAGCATGAGGGTCGGCCAACTTCCACCAATGAGCAACGCAGAGACAAGGAAGAGGCAGACAAATAGAGGCAGTAGCAGCAAGTTGACCTCGGCACAGAAACAGACAGCGACAGGCAAGGACGATCAGAGACAGAGCAAGCAAACAACGTGAGGGTTCGGCCAACTCCATCAACGCAGGGACAGCGCGGCGCGACACGAGTAATTTGGGCGACCGATTCAGAGCAGGGAAAACAACACCGTCTTACCGGCGAGGCGGTGGGACGAGTGGCCAGCGGCACTCACATTTTTATTTCTTTTTCGTTTTAAGTTTTTTTAACTCGATTAACTTACACCAATAATTATTTTACGCAAAGGTTCATACTTCGCACTAACCCATAGAGACAAAATATTTAAGCGTTATTTAATTACTTTGCTCAATATAGTTTGCTAAAAATGGCATTTTAAACATAAGCTCAATATCTAAATTTTTAAAATTCGAGAAACTCGTTCTAGAAATTTTTCTTAGGCCTAAATCACGGTGCTAAATGAGCTCGTAACACCAGGGGTGTTACATAAACTAATATAGAACATACTCCCTCCGTCCCTAAATAACCGTTGTTTTCGCTTCTCAAGAAACAACTTTGACTAAATATATATATAAATATTAATATTTATGTTACAAAATTAATATCATTAGATAGATCGTTGACTCTATTTTCATAATAAATTTATTTGGAGATACAAATGTTGCACATATTTTTTTTATAAATCCAAGTCAAACTTATGGCACAAAAACCAAAAAGCGACAGTTATTTATGGACAGAGGAAGTATTGTTTTAGAATCTTTCATACGAAAACCGTAACAATACATAATAATGAGGGGAAATAATCGCTCTATCTCAAATAAGTTGTTCTAAGTTGAATTGTTACCTTAAATTTAACCAGATTTCTAGAAAAAGAAACTATATTATCTATAATACAGATTTGGTATTGTTACAGATACCATGGATTATATTTTAAAGTGTACTTATTGTTGTCATAGGTATTCTTTTATATAACAAAGTTGGTAAAACTTAGAATAGTTTGAATTACAACAGATCTAGAAAATTGATATATCCTTCGGAGAGAGAGAGAGAGAGAGAGAGAGAGAGAGAGAGAGAGAGAGAGAGAGAGAGAGAGCATATCTGACCACATTTATTTTCATTTTCAATAAAATGTTTTTTAAGAAGGGAACTAATAACCCTTTTTTTTACAACAGGAACTAATAACCTTGGTGCCTTTTACAAAAAGATGCTCAATGTACATGCACACCTTTTATTTACAAGCTAGTAAATGCTAGTGCCTAACCTACGCCCCCTAGATTCGCATTTAGAAATTCGAGGCACGCTTTGCACGCATGGTTCCTTTGGTGAATGAATTATTCGACGCCGCGAGAAATCATTTGGCACGCGTAGCGCTGCGTAGCATAGCGCTCTCTTTCTCCAGAAGGCGCCGTGGGGGTTTAGGCAAATGGCCCAAGTTGCACCGCCGCCCACGGCTGGCATCCTCGAACGCTCGCGCGCTGTGAATCAGCCAGCCATCAGGTTGCCAGAGCAGGCAAAACCGGGTCCCGGTGGTTGTGCCCCTGCACTAGTGCTTGTAGCAGTAGCGTTCCAGCGAGCAAACTCATGGCCTCTTGGGTCCAACCAAACCACCCACTTGGCCTTCGATTTCTTCCGCTTTTCCGCTCACCAGGCCCGCTGGTTTTGGCTCCTCGCACGTCAACATCCGATTTGATGGATTGAACCATTCCGGCTCGACGAGTTCCTGCACGTCACTGAATGGTGGTTGGCTCCTGGTCTTTTGGTGGCTGCTGCTGCCTCCATTCCGTCCCTCTCTCTCTCTGACGCTCTCCCATCAGCGGCAGCCCATCACCTGCAAACAAATCAGGGGCGCCACTGCCCCCGACTGGTGGTGCCTTGCGTGCGTGCTTGTGGCCTGTGGGTTTGTGGCGAAGGCACCTCGCACACCTCTCTCTCTCTCTCTCTCTCTCTCTCTCTGGCCTGCCCCTGCGATCCAAATTGCAATCAGGGAGCATAATTTACTCGAAAGATAACCGGCAAATCAATTTGCGCGGAGAGTCCCCTGCTTGCTTTTTCCCCGTGTCTTGTCGTGTGATGAAGCGTGGCGTGTCTGCCGCGATTTTTTTTAATTTTAACACTTTTTAAAATTAATTTTAAATCTAATACTGTTTTTTTTTCAAAACTAATACTTTTTGCCGCGCCTATTGTCATGGTGTGGCCAAAAGCCTGTACCGCGTCATACATGGTGGCGCGGACAGGAGCTGACGTGGCGACGACCGAAAAATTAATGCATACATGTAGAGTACGTACTCCTATCTCATTGCTTCGTCCCTGTCCAGCTCCTCGACGCCGAATTAGACACGGCTCAGTGAAATTTATTGATACTTCCCCATCACATGTCATGGTCTGTCCTCTGTCGTCGAAGCCATACCAAAAGTCAAACATTTTTCGAAGTTTCACGCTTACCACACTTTATTAACCATTTTTCGTAGCTGTAGCCATTTCCCCCCTCGATCTGGAATAGTGCTCGGGGCTCTGATGTTCACCTAAACCAATACCAACTGTTGAAGCTTTGGGTGAGCGTGTCACTTGGCTACACCCATTACGAACTGAGCAATTAGTGCTCGGTCCCTTGTATTTCTTTTTTATGTAACTACTACTGGTAGCTGCTGGTTGCAATTCTTGTTCTTCCTTCATTCCATTTCCCTCAAGCATTATGATGCCCTTCAGAAGGTATAGCTTGGAGTGTGCAATTCAAGGACTAGCGTAAAAATACAAGATAATCGAGGACATATATAAATACATATGTTACATGGCCCTTTCTGCAAAATAACATTTTTTTAAAGGCCTCAATAGAGTGCTCATACATCATACCTACGGTATGGCCTTGTCAATGTCGCTTTCTTTGACACCCAATACATTTGGATGGAACCTTTCATGATAAAAAAGAATCCTCCGCCATCAAGCTCTTACCAACAGTATGAACCGGTGGCACCATTTCTAATTGATTTCATTTTTGAATATTTTTTTTAAAAAAATAAACGATAGATCAGGGCAATTCAAGTCATCAACCACCTTAATTAAGTGGGGGTAGGTTTCATGTTATCGATGTCAATAATTGTCTATTGTTTTATCAGTTTTTGCCTGGTCAATTTTCTATGCTCGTTTCACTCATGCCTTGGTTTAGTTGCCAGGGCATAAAGTTTAGGAATGTCACATCGGATGTTATATAGAGATGTCGCATGGGGTGTTCGGATATTAATAAAAAAATAAATTACATAATCTATCAGTAAACCGCGAGACGAATTTATTAAGTCTAATTAATCTATCATTAGCACATATGTTACTGTAGCACTTTATTGTCGAATCATTGACTAATTAGGACTTAAAAGATTGTCTCGCAAAGTAGTCATAATATGTGTAATTAATTATTTTTTAGTCTATATTTAATACTTCATGTATGTGTTTAAATATTCGATGGAATATGGTGTAAATTTTTCGGGAGAAACTGAACAAGGCCTCCCTCCCCCATAATTTAAACGGCACCCACTTAAATTTGGACAGGTAGAGTACAGGATCCTTTTCAGCCCAAGGTTTTCCTTGTTTTAAAAAGCTTCCGGCCCAAGGTTTTCCTTGTTTTAAAAAGCGAAAGAAACATCTGATTATACCATCCCGTGGACGGTGGTTTCATCGACGGGCTATGACTATGAGTGATGGGTGCCTATTTTGTTGCTGCCCCGGCCGGGCGCGTCGCCGTCAGCTGCAAATGAAGCCGGTGGCCAGGCCCGGCCAGCGCACGCAGTATCGTGCGGGCGTCGCCGTCGCCGTCGCCATCACGGGGGCACTGCACTGGTGACACTCTCCAATTCCGCTGATGCTTTGCGCAAGATTTCTCGACGTGGCTGCTGTCGCGGGCCTGCAGATCGCTGGATCCGCCACAAGGAACCACAGGGAAAAGGGGAAAAGGCCGGGCGGCCTCTGATGCGTAAGATCTTTACTGATGCGCCAGATGCAGCATGTCGACATGCCGACATGGAGCTGCGTGTGTGCAGGGCCCCACTGAGTCTTTTACCTGTCTGCTATTATAAAAGAGGGATCAAATTTATTTGCCACTAAACAGTTTGAATACACTCATATGCCTATGACGTTAAACTTTCTTGTCCTTCCACACCATTCCATTCACTTTGAGCTCTAACGCTGTCTAACTAGGATGGAAAAAAAATACCCTTGCCTTAACGCACGTGAGTGCAGAGGAGAGAGGCATCGGAGACAATAGTATACGGACAACGTGGGGTCAATAAAATAAAAAAAATCAATTTGTCAAGAGAAAAGAAAACAACAACAACAACGAAGTCCTTATCCTGACTCCAGAAGCTCCTGTCCGCACCACCGGCATAGCACAACCGATTCCTAGCGAGTGGAGGCCATGCCGGCAGCAAAGGATGGCCGAGCGCCCATCCTGGGAGCCACGCGCACCAGCCGGTGCTCGTGATTTTGAGGGCAGCGGCCTGCAGAGACGATGCTAATGCCGAGCGCCATTGACTCAGACACGGAGCAGCGCTGCAGCCACCGTCCCACCACTTCACACCCTTGCAGGCCAAGCCGAGGTTGCCACCGAGCCCGCCTCCCGCTCCTTCACCCCGCGCTCGCAGCTCGAGATATGGCCGAATTCACCATTCATGTCGGTTGTCGCCGCCATGGCTGCCGCGCACCGACACACGGCAACCCGCAGCAAGCCCCCGGGCGCATCACAGCCGCACCAAGCCGCGGAACAGCTCTAGCTCCCACAGCACTAGCCTCCCCAGCACGGGCACAGTCGAAGACCGTAGCCGGGAACGCTGGCTAGGACTGCGGCGGCGTTGACCAACTGTCATGCTCCGGACGGACCCCTGTGTTCGTCGACGCAAACGTGGCCCCGGCCGCAAGCGCGGAGTCACGCAGCACGGGGTGGACGGGGGCCACGCCGAGCGCCTCCAGGGCGCGCGCGACGGCCGCGGCCGCCTCGTCGGGTGCGTGCGGAGACCTCTGCGTCGGCGAGCCAGCGGCTGACGCCTCCTGGTACGGGACCTCGTCGGTCTGCACGAGGTGCTCGAAGGCGTGGAAGATTCCGTGGTTCTTGATCTCCTCGAGCGTCAGTGGCGTGGACGTCACGGGAGGAGAGCGACTAGAGGCAGTGTGGAGGCAGCGCCTTTCGTAGGCGTCCGAGATGGCGCTGGCGGCCGCGGCCTCACCATCCCCATCGTGCTATGAGCGCCCGCTGAGCCAGGGCAGGGGAGGGGCAGCATGGGGTGTAGGCCGTCGCTGGAACTGCTCGGCGGCTGCACCGTTTTCGGCGATTGGCTTGGTCATCGCCGGCAAAGGATCTGATGAAGATGGTGTATAGCTCCCCAGCCGATGAGGGCGCGGGTGTGGCCCCGGTCGGCGTGTGATGCCCCTCCGTCGGTGTCCTCTTGATGCGCGCGCTCCATCCTCGGAGTGGTGGTGCCGGTCGACAGACCACGCGTGCGGGACGGCCGAACGGGCAGCAGGTCGAGGTGGGAGTAGGCATACGGGAGCATGGAACGGCTGGCAAGCGGGAGGAGCCGAGTGCGCGGTGGCCGATGGCCTGCTCAACTTCCGCGCGCTGCTCCTGTCATGTTCCTCCATGGACACGAGCGCTCCGCACTGCCCCATAGTGAAAGGACCTAGGATGCTACCTAGAATGGGGTGAATAAGCGTTTCTAAAAATTAACACCTTCAAATACGGAAACGATTAGAAAAAGGGAGTTTCCAAAATGAAAACTCCAAATAAAGAGTAATACCACCCCTCACAAGTTAAACACAGAATATACAAGGTATAAAGAATATATATAGAAGCTACAACCCTGCAACACAAAGTTAGAATAGAGAATAAATATTTTCAGCACAGGTAGGAAATACCGGATGGGTCCGGTATGAATACCGGATGCGTCTGGTATACACGATTTCTGTAGAGCAGCCCCAAACTTTCTCCTTTTAATTTCTATCTTCAAGCCAAACTGTAGGTACCTACTAGAGATGACAATATACACAAGAACCTACACAAGAGCTAGTGCAACACAAATATCAAATGAAATACGAATTGAGACACGATATTTGTTTTACCGAAGTTTGGACTCGTTCGAGTCCTACTCTTCGTTAAGGGGGCTACGGGTGACCCAGCGAAGGTTAGCCCTAGAGGGTACCACGAATGTCACTCTAGCTGGAGTCTTTTTCAACTCCTTTTCCTCCTTTCACTAGTTGATTCTGAGGCGGCGGAATCGACCGTTACAAACTTTTCGAGGCACACCACAATCTCTTGGGTGCTCTCCGGCGACGCCTAAACGTCTAGGACCGAAGAGTCCAAGAGTAACAAATGCAAATCACGAAATAGACAATATGCACAAGTGCTCAAGTGGTGGCTTTCTCTCTTTTTCAAATTCTCTCTTAACCCACAAAGGGATTTTGCGATTTGGATCACACACTCACTAAGAGAGGGTTTGAGAGAGTTGACAAGGCTAAAAAACGTGTATGTGTATCAGCAGAATCAACAGCCTCCAAAGGTGGAGGCTTGGGGGTATTTATAGCCCTCTTGGAAAAACTTGCCTTTTTTAGCCGTTGTCACACTAGACACGTCTGGTATGACTTACACTGTGCCAACGGTAACTGAGTTATAGTAACGTTGTGAGGCGTTGGAACTCCCGATGAATGCCAGAACTTTCGATCGTCAGAACTCTTGATTCACGTCGAACTCCCGACCCTCAGCACATTTGAAAACTATGGTAACTGGGTTAAAGTAAGTGAGGTGTCAGAACTCCCGACTCATGCCGAAACTCTCGACTCACATCAAAACTCTCGACCCTCAAGGCATTTAAAAACTAGAAGTTGGCTTCTGACCATCCAGACTGGGTTGGCTCTTTTGTCTCTCAAACACTCAAAACTCACATGGGTTGGCTTAAGCACTTATGAAACATTATCTATCAACATGATGCATCCCTCTTAATAGTACTGTATTCCTATTAACTCAAATTTAAAAGTATAACGAATTTAAACCTTTTGAGTTGATCTCTTTCAACCGAAGCCGCGTATTCCATTCTTCATCAAATGAGGGAGCTAACATGTCAACTTTAATCTTTTTCACTTGAGCATAGCCATCTTGAGCACGTAACTTGATTCCATTCATTAAATATGAATAACTCCAAATGCATCAAGTCACTTTCACCACTTTGTCCAATATAGATTTGATCCTCCACATCAATATTACCATCATAGCTTGATTCGTACCTCAACTAAATGTAAGTACTTTCTTCTTCACCCTAGCTAGGTTCTTCGGCTGCCAAGCCATCGCTTACCCTTCACCCTTGCTTAGTATCTCGAAGCCTTTCCTTGCTATCTTCATCATCTCAAGCCATCAAGTCACACGTTGTGTTGAATCATCCATTCATTTGTATTGTTGTCTTTTTCATTTTAATTTTAGCAAGCTTCAAATATGAGACCATTTCATATACAATCCCTCATGTCTCATCAACTAATTTTTACCGGGTTTGCTTTCACATACTATATGAAAATCCCACAATAAATAAGCATTCGTATGAATTCCATTTGCATTGTTGTCTTGTGCTTGAACTAGATTGTTTATACAACAACACATCATTTTAACTTCATTAAGTACCTGTGAGATAACCTATTACCTGTCTACACTTAGCAAACGGGTTAGACCTTTAATCACGTTGTCATTCAATCATCCAAAACCGACTAAAGGGCTACATGCACTTTCACGTAGCCCTGGGCAAATTTTACCGAGAACCTAACCGAACTAACCGAGAATCAAAATTTTGGTTACCTGTTCGGTTCTCAGTTCTTAGGAATCAAACTTTGTTCGGTTAAATCGGTTGCTCCCCTCGGTTAACCGAAATAACCAAAGAACTAAAACCGATGGGAGGAACTTGTAAATCGGTACCAAGAGATCAGTAATTGGGTTGTGAACTTGTGATTTGTGAATGTGCCAATGTGTTGGTTGTGGTTATTTGGTTGTGACTTATTGATTTGCATATGTTGCCATGTCATTTATGCCTTGAAAACAGCAAAAATGCTGCTAATTTTTTCTATTGTAACATGTTCAATAATTGCCCGGTTAGTTCGGTTGGAACCGAGAACCGAACCGAACTAACCAAAACCGAACTTGGTCGGTACCGAGTTTTTTTTAAGAACTGATCAGTACCGAGTTTCCTGAGAACCAAACTTCCTCAAAAACCGAAGAACCGATCGGTTCAGTTCGTCAAAACCGAACGCCCAGGCCTACTGCCACGCGGCCGCGCGGGTCATCCCCGGCGCTGGCGTCGCGGGCACCGTCATGTACGCCATGCCTCACGCCACGAACGTGTGGACGCCACGAGCGCCTTGCCCTGCCCCGTGGTAGCACGGGCGCCGTAGCGAGCGCCCTGCCCTGCCCCACGGCCGCATGGGCCATCCCCGGTGCTCGCATCGCGACTGCCGTTGCATGCGCCCTGCCCCACGCCGCAGACGCCCATGGCGTCCTCGACACCAGCAGCGTGGGCGCCGCCATGACTGGCCCGCCCCACCCCCTCATGGGCGAGCTCCGCCCCAGCCACCGCAACGGCGCGCGGGCGAGCTCCGCCCCCGGCAACTATGACAGTGCACAGACGAGCTCTCCCCAGCCACGTTCTTGAGGATGAAGAAGGTGCTCGGGTTCCTTATAACTTAGCCTCATCGGACATAGAGAAAGAAGTGAGAGGATAAGGTTGTGAGAGAAGGGTATTTTAGACATTGGGACCGGCTGGGCCCATATGTCAGGGCTGCCAAACGGTGGAAACTAGATGGAAGGTGGACGGAATAACGTGTGAGATAAAAGAGTTTAGTGTTATGATATCAGGGTGTGTTCGAAGTTTTTATAATGGCACAGACACTACTGGACTCGCATGCTTTGCCGAGGCCCTCTGGCCCTCGGCAAAGGACCAGAAACCCTCGGCAAAGGCTTTGCCGAGGGCTACCCTCGGCAAAGACCCCTCGGGGAATCTTTAGACGGCGAAGGGGTCTTTGCCGAGGGCCCTTTATCGGGCACTTGGCAAAGAAAAGAAGCCGTCACGTGCCGGCGCCGTTGGCGGTTTCTTTGCCGAGGGCCGACCCTCGGCAAAGAAATAGTTTTATTTTTTGAATTTTTGTTGCCGAGGGCCAGCCCTCGGCAAAGAAATTTTTTTAAATCTTTGCCGAGGGCCTCCTCCCTGGCCCTCGGCAAAGAAATTTTTAGGATTTTTCTAAAAAAAACCTTTGCCGAGGGCTATTGCAAAGGCCCTCGGCAAAGAAATAGTTTTTTGATTTTTTTTAAAAAAAACCTTTGCCGAGGGCCTGCTCCCTGGCCCTCGGCAAAGAAATTTTCAGGATTTTTTTAAAAAATCTTTGCCGAGGGCTATTGCTAAGGCCCTCAGCAAAGGACCCTTCTTTGTCGAGGGCCTTGGTCATTGCCCTCGGCAAAGAGACAGAATTTTTTTTTGTTTTTTGCATTCTATCGACACAAGCATTACATATATATCACAAAACCTATTTTCTCACAATATATCACAAACATAATTGTGAACCACAAATCACAATATATTACAACGACAAGTCACATGTTCATCATTATTCACATGTTTATTACGACAAGTTAATGAAATCTAAGCACAACATCACCTAGCACGAGTCCTCATCAAGCTAGCCTATGAGACGATGGTGAAGGAAAAGCAGGATCATCCGGTGATGCACTAGCGGGTTGATTGGAACCCGCGGACGGAAGCTGCACAAAGGAGCAGAGATTGCATGTGTGAATAATCCGGGAAAACAGTTTTGGAACTTAGAGATTGCATCTAGTAATCTAGGAATACAAAAAGATTAGACTCAATTGAAAATTTTGGCAGCACCTTCCCTGCACGGGAAGGTTTCCAAAACCTACAAGAAACGACGACACGAATGTCGACATCCACAACGGCACGAACGCCGACATCCACAACGGCACGAATGCCGATATCCACAACGGCACGAAGGCCGACATACATGCAAAGCACAAGCGAAAAGTGAACTTTCATACTTATAGGAGTAGCTACAGGAGTAGGAGGTGGAGGAGCTGAAAACTGCACAGGTACACCCGATGCTTGCTCAAGACTTTGCATGATCACCATCATCTCCGCCATCTGCTTCTGCGCGGCCTCGAACGCGACCTTCTAGGCCTGCAGCTGTGCGGTCAGCTCCGTGTTCTGCTCTTGACTTTGCCTTCTTGTTTCTTGCAGCTCGGCCTGCAATATTTCACTCCATTGTATCAGTAATGCAAATCTAATTTAGGTGTGTAAATATCTACGTACGACGAGTAAAGCAGGAATTACCTAGAGTGCTTGGACCTGCTGCAGTGCTGGAGAAGGCCGTGGATGTATGGGCTGGCTGGAGCTCGTGCTCCATGCTCGGATTGCGTCGAGGGAGGGAACAGTGGTGGAGTCGATGGCGTCGTCTACAATCCACAGCCGCCCATGCTTCTTGCCTCCTCCAAGCCTCATGATCGCCTCTGCATCAATGGGCTCAGTGCACATATTGTAATCTTCCCCATAGATCTCTCTTACCGTTGATGTGTACTCTTGGACTTTAGTGTATACGTTCGGGTCAGAGTACGCCTGGGGCGGGGCAGCCGAGTCGAAGGAGATAGAGGACGACGCCCTGCCCATGTGGGACATAGCCCACATAGAGAACTCCGAGACCTCCTCGCCCGGGTGTGCAGCCTCCTGCGAGAAAGATGGGAAGATGGTGAGAAATCAAGCAGAATTGAGCGTCAAAATAAATGAAAGAAATCACTTACGTATGCATGTTTGTATTCGAGGTGGCTACGACTGTCTTGATGGTGAGTTGGACCTTGCCTCATCAGACGCTGTTCCCGCTACCTCTCGTGCGTGTCAACAAAGTCCTGTGATAACCACTTGTCCACGATCATGGCCCAGCACTCGGGATATGATTGGCACCACCAGGGAATCACCTACAAGTCATCGAGTATTTGACATATCAGAAGATGAAATTGAACCTACTTAATATCAAAACGAATCATTATGAATGTTATTCGCCTACCTCAAGGTACTAGCCCCGGGTCAGCGTAATCCATTTTGCTTGAGGCTTGGGGAGGGACTGCCTAAGTACCGACCTGTAGTAGTCTATGTGGGCCTTGACGCGCCCATGGTGGTGCATCTCGGTGACGTACTTCCTACAAGCTTGGCGAGGCGACGCAGTGCAGGCAGTTTCGCGACGTCGACGAAGACGATCGGGGTCCTCCGGGTCCCCTCTGACGTACTCTTCTCCTGCATAAAAAGACAATAGGTTATTTTTTGTTCAAAATTTCGGCAGCACCTCCCCTGCACGGGGAGGTTTCCAAAACCTGCAAAAAAACAACACGATGGCCGACATTTATAACGGCACGAAGGCCGACAACCACAACGGCACGAAGGCCCTCATATCAACTTACGGCACGAAGGCCGACACAACCACATACGGCACGAAGGCCGACAACGAGAGTTTTACCTAGGGTTGCGGTGGAGTCAGGCGTCGCGGTGCGGGGGTCACTTTCTTCTCCGGCGAGGTCGAGCGGCGTTGGAGTACTCCTCTCCCCCTCTTCCCTTTCTTCTCTCCTTTTCCCCTTCTTCTCCTTCTCTTCCCCTTCCTCCTCCTCTTCTTCTCCTTTTCTTCCCCTTCCTCTTTCTCCTCTTCTCCTTCTCTTCTTCCTCCAACTTCACCCTCTGCCTCCTCCCCTCCAACAGCAGCCGGCGACGGGGGCGAGCTGGGGGCTAGGGTCGGGGCGGGAAGGCCGGCGAGGGGGAGCCACCGGAGGGCCGGCCGGGGCGGTCGACCTCCCCTTGCTCAACGGAGACGGGGAACGGAGGCAGGGCGCGACCTTGGCCACCACTAGGCGTGGTGGGGCGGCGGGGCGCGCTGGTGGGGCGCCGGGGCACGGCTGGGCGGCCGAGCACGGGGCGGGGGGCCGCGCGGGGTGGCCAGGCACGCGGCGGGGGGCCGCGGGGCGGTGTGGTGGAGGCGCCGGTGCGACCGGGGTGCAACAGCCGCGGCGGTGGGGCCGCTGCGTGGCGGCCGGGCGCGCAGGCGGCGGGCGCACTGGCGGCGGGCTAGCAGCGGCGGTGGTGGAGCCGCGGGGCGGCCGGGGTGCGCGTGCGAAGGTAAGTGGGCGGGCGCGCAGCAGCTGGCGCGCGGGCGGCGGGGGGGTGCGCGGCGGGTGGTGGTGGACGCGCGGGGGGCGCCGTGAGCGGCGCGTGGGGCAGGGAGATGGTCGGTGCGGGTTTTCTTTTCACAAGGATTCCGATCGAGAATTTGGGCTGCGGCCGGATTTAGGTTTCGGTCCTTTGCCGAGGGCCCAGATCCAGGGCCCTCGGCAAAGATTTTTTATTTTTTTTTAATTCTTTGCCGAGGGCCACGGGCCAAGCCCTCGGTAATTTTTTTGGGTTTTTTAGCCCAGTTTTTTTGTGGTGCTACAATACATTGTGTTGAACTCAATTTTAAAATTTAGGCCAATTTTGATTTTGTTTTGTATATTTCCTTAATTTATTTCGATTCTTTGATTTTTTTCGAATATGTCAAATTTGAACTGCAGGTGCATGGAATATTGCAATGTAGTGTTTCAAAAAATGTTATTCATGTTAATTGGTGCATATTGAGTCCCTATCCACGAACTCGCATCAAATTTCGCGCATCTTGTTCGCGTAACATGACTCGAAAAATGTTATTCATGGAATTTGATGCGAGTTCGTGGATAGGGACTCAACATGCACCAATTAACATGAATAACATTTTTCGAAACACTACATTGCAATATTCCATGCACCTGCAGTTCAAATTTGACATATTCGAAAAAAAATCAAAGAATCGAAATAAATTAAGGAAATATACAAAACAAAATCAAAATTGGTCTAAATTTTAAAATTGAGTTCAAAACAATGTATTGTAGCACCAAAAAAAACTGGGCTAAAAAAACCAAAAAAAAATTGCCGAGGGCCTGGCCCGTAGCCCTCGGCAAAGAATTTTTAAAAAAATAAAAAATCTTTGCCGAGGGCCTATCCTCGCCCTCGGTAAAGGGCTTCTTTGCCGAGGGCCTAGCCTCGGGCCCTCGGCAAAGGCGATTTATATAAAAAAAAAATCTGGCCGAAAAACTCGTTTTAAAAAAATCTTTGCCGAGGGTCTGGTTTAGGGTCCTCGGCAAAGACTTAAAAAAAGCTGGTTTCACAGAAAAAAAATAACCTTTGCCGAGGGCCTAACGGGTGGCCCTCGGCAAAGCTTGACGGGAAATGGCCGCCGTGACCCAACGGGCCTAAGCCGAGGGCATCTTTGCCGATGGCCGCGGCTCTCGGCAAAGATTTGATTTGCCGTGGGCCTGTCTTGGCCGAGGGCCGTACCCTCGGCAAAGGCCTCTTTGTCGAGGGCCGTTCTTTGCCGAGGGCTCTTGTGTCTGGCCCTCGACAAAGAGTGTCTTTGTCGAGTGCCTGAGATTTGGCATTCGGCAAAGCCTTATGTTCTCGACAAAGCACGCGTTTCCGACAGTGAGAGTTAAAAGCTTCCTGTTCTTTTGGACGGGACGGCCGTCAATTTTTGGCACGGGAACCCCGTGCTGGTGTAAGTGGTGATGATAAAAAATGCCCCGGGCCTAGTAAGCACCGGTTAACCAATTGGCTGGGCGCGTGGTTATTTGTGACAATATTGTCCATCAGGCAGGTATACGTACGCCGGCATAGAAAAAAAAATTCAGACGGCCACCTCGTTCTCAGCATGCGTTTTGGTACTACTTTGTAAGCTGTCAAGTCAGATTGAACTGCACAAAGTGTAGACTGAAAAATGTTGCAGATGGCAATACGTAGAAGAGAGGGAATAGGGACGGGTGCGTGCGTGATGGGCGAATTCATTTCAGTGAAAGAGACCAGAGATCGTTGAAGCTAACCGCCCCCATCCCTGGTCAAAGAAAACGTCGTAACGTCACTAAACAAGAGGTTTAGTACAGTACAAATAGTCACACTACTTGACCAGTTGACCCAGCACAGTCCGATGACTGAATTCTCAGTGCCCGGATTACACTGAAAATAAAGGTTCTGTTCGTTTGGCTTATAAGCCGTGCTTTTTTCAGCCAACGAATATTATTTTTCTATCACAACAAATCAGTTAATCGTATTTTTTATCATGGCTTATCAGCCAAACGAACATGGCATAAAATTTGCATTGCCAATTACTAGATGCATTCCTGCACGGGAGAAAACTACAAGGGGCGCAATAATGCAGGCTTGGCTGAGTCATGGGTGACAAAGAAAGATTCTTACTGGAGAAAAAAAACCTTTATATTCTGTGTGTGTGAGTGCGAGAGAGAAAGAGAAAGAGATCATAAAAGTTGAGAAAAAGAAGGAACATGTAAAGGTTTCGTACGACTAGCAGCGGTCACTGAAATATTCTAAATCACACCATTACTTGCATTATATATCTTGCCTCCAGAATAATTATGCCTTAGGGCATGTTTGGATGCCCAGTAATTGGACCAAAATGCTTGTAAATTATTGTCATGTTCATTTAGCTAAAAAGCCATGGTTAAAAATACTGTTGGCTGATTTATTGTGAGAGAAAAATATTATTCGTTGGTTGAAAAAATACGGCTATAAGTCAAGACAACATGGCGTATATCGGTGGATAGTCGCCGGCCGGTGGGTCGAAACGTATATACCAACAAAACCACCGCATGGAGCCATGCATGGACCTATACCATGCTAAACCATGGATGCGTGCGTACGTCCAGCAACCCGTGATCGCTGCTCAGGACGGACCGGCCGGGAAGCCAAACGACGCTGCATACGACGGCGAGGGCTCCAGTCATGACAGATATTTCGGATCTCGTGCGTGCGTACGTGTGGCGTACGTACACCGTAGCAGTTTTCCAGGGCACGGTGCAGAACAAAAGGGAGGACCGACCGACCAGACCACTGCACTACAGATACTGGCACGCGCCAACTGTCGAATGATCGTCAAATCCAATGGGCCTCAGGTGAGTAGACTGTAGGAGTATGCGGTATGCCGGTATGCATGCATGCAGTAATGTCTGATTTTCAGTACAGTCGTTGAAGTCGGCGGATGCCTCGGCATTCGGCAGTCACCGTGAATAGAGTTCTGAGGTGGAGCCGTTGAGGCCGAGAACCCCACGGCAACCATCAACAACCGCACGCTGGTTTGTTCGTTCGCACTGCGCACTGTGCGGCCCGTGAGCGCGCCGCCCGGCCGATTCTCTCGCGCGTACCCCATCGCCTGGCCACCTCGCCTGCTGTGTGGTGTACTCCTCCTACTCAACTGAGCAGCTGGCGACGGGACGGGGACGGGGACGGGGACGGCACGGCTGGGCCCATGTTTAGTTCTAACTTAAAATCGTTACAGTAGCTATCACATCGAATGTTTGCGGCTCGTGTATGGAGCATTAAATATAGACGAAAAAAAACTAATTGCACAGTTTGATGGGAAATTGCGAGACGAACGTTTTAAGCCTAATTAGTCCATATTTAAACACTAATTGCTAAATAAAAACAAAAATACTACCGTAATGTAAAATTCCAACTTTCTTAAACTAAACACGGGCTGGCAGCCTTAGAGGCGACGCTGCTGTGCCCCCTGACAGGGGGTCAAGATGATGGCGATGCGTCGGGCGCGTCGGCCCCCATGGTCCGGGCTAGCTTCCAAGCCATCCTCTCAGCTTTTTTCCTTGCCACGAGACACTACTGCCAGCTCAAGGCTCAAAGCAACGGTACCGCTCGCCCAGCGCCCAGCGGGCCTCCGTCGTCCACCTCCCAGGCTCACACTCCCACGTGGGCTTCCTCTGCCTACCGGCTTGATCAGTCAGAGCAAGCGAAATTAAATAAAGATCAGAATTTCCCCCACCCCCCACCCCACCCAAAAAAAGGAAAAAAGTTCAGAAATGCAAAAACAATTAGCTAGGGTAGTTATTCAATAGTCATGCATGGATGAATGATGATTACACTGCGTGTGGTTCACTGGCATGTCCACCTCCTTCGTACTTGGGAGGTAGTAGATACCCGTGCATACTCCTATGTATGCTGCTGCTGTGCCCAGCCCTGTAGGCCTGCACAAACGAACAGTTTTACAGTGAGCATATGATTACACTGCGTGTGGTTTGTTGTGAGAGTGTTCGCTGGTTGGTTTCTGGGCTGGTTTGGACTAGTTTGTGTGGATTTGTTGTGAGAAAAAAATACTGTTGGCTGATTAAATAAACCTAGCTGAAATCAACGAGCAAACAGGCTGGATGTTTCTCGTCTCGTTCAGATTAGGTGCACTTGAGTAGTAAAAGTACATATCTGTTGGGACGGCATGGAATGAGATAACCTTTTACCAGAGTGAGACCAAATTTTCACCTCGTTGCCATGTTTATGTGCTCTTTCATTTAACATCCCAAACAGAGGCAGAGCTATACAACACATATCGATCGAGTACTGTGTGTGCCTAGAACTTAACAACAACGACAGTCGACAGGAATGAGAAAGCCCAGCCAGTGTTTTGAGCGATACTGAGCAGTAAGCATAACTGCACAAGCAACTTAGGAATGCTCAACCGTTGGGCTACCACACCAGTAGCCTGGGGAGAGGTGGCCCAAGTATTCTGTGGTCGCCTTGCATTAGTGGGCCAGGAACTGGACGTACTTCTACTTATTACGAACCAAAACATACAGATACGGTTAAAAAGGATAGAAGTACCAAATTTTTACGTACGGCTGTATTTTGTTATCTCTTGGTAGATCTACAAGGGACATAAAAGACATGTGAAAAAAGGGGCTATGTGAACCAAACAATCATACATCTACGTGCAGCTCGATGGTGGATAAATATAGGGAGTGTTTGGATAGAAATGGCATTTTGTGTTGTCCATTATCTTCTCACTTCTTATTATCTTTTTCTTTTTCCTTTTTGGTTTGTGGAATAGAATTGATAGAACCACCACATCTCATCTCAGGTGGAGATATACAACTTGTGTTCCGAGGTGGTGTATTTACCTATATTAATGCTTTTCAAATGGCATGCGATGAAAGAATGGACTAATACTAGGCCATTTCTAGTGCATTAGTCTTAAATACATGACAAGGGGCACATGTGATATTTTGGTGAGATTTCATAGAGTTAACAAGGAAGTGAGAGAAGAATTAATTAGTTGTATCCTCGAGATGAGATACAACTTGAGCTATATATTTAAGACTAGGAAAACTTGTATGGTCTTTGGGCCCTATGCCGGTAGAGATGTAACAATTCATGGACTCGAGATTTCTAATAAGCTATATACTAAGATATTATGTACTCCATCTGTCCCGTGATAAATAACTTTGCAAAAAAAAAAAGACAAGAACGTTGGCAAAAAATGCATATACTCTTGTCTCCTCTTTCTCAGAGGATATCTCCTAGATTTGGTAGTTATCATTTATATCATTGATGATTAGCTTCTGTATTAGGAGGCAATGTCCTAAGTTTTTGTGAAAAGTTATTTTTTGAGAAAAAAATTATATCCTCAGAAATTTATTTCTTTCAAGATGGAGGGAGTCAAACGTGAGTTGTATATATCTTAGAGCCTATTTGCTGCGGCACCCACACCGGCTCCGCCCCCGTCACGCAATAGACAGAGCTGCACCAAACGAGGCCACGAGGAGAAACGCTTCGGCACTAAACATGAAGCCGGAGCCGTTTTATGTAGCAAAACCTAGCTACGGCGGAAGGGCTCAGGCTCAGGCTCCGGCACCGGAGACCAAACGAGGCCTTATACATGACATAGCAGCTTTGAAAAAAAGGGACATGATATATGATTGGGAGTAGTAGACGAGAGATCGAGCTCGTGCAAATTTACCTCATTATTATAAGGGGCCATGTGGTAGCTACATATATACAGAAAAGGAGAGCTACATAAGGTCTCATGTTTCTCCTATAAATACCCATACTCTCCTCCCTAAACCATCCCATCTCACTCCTATAGCTAGCACAAGCATAGTCGTCTCTTCTTTCTACTTCCTCTTATTATCCACGAGATAGCAGTGCGCTGCAGGGCAGGGGCTTGCAACTTGAGCCATGGCATCCAAGGCCGTTCTCTTCGTGGCTCTCAACCTCCTGTTCTTCACAGTGGCCAACGCCTGCGGAAGCTGCCCGACCCCAACGCCGCCACCGCCGCCGCCTCCTGCTACCCCACCCCCTCCATTCAGCGGTAAGTGCCCGCTGAACGCGCTCAAGTTCGGCGTGTGCGCCGATGTGCTCGGCCTCGTCAAAGGCGAGGTTGGCAAGGTGCCTGCTGAGCCATGCTGCACCCTCATCAAAGGCCTTGTAGACCTCGAGGCCGCCGTCTGCCTCTGCACGGCCATCAAGGCCAACGTGCTCGGCGTCGTCATCGATGTCCCTATCAAGCTCAGCGCCCTCGTCAACTACTGTGGCAAATGCGTGCCCAAGGGCTACATCTGTGCGTGATTAAGCACGCACCCTGCATGGCACACATGCATTGTGTCTGCTGATCTCTTCTGTCTCATTTGTGCACGCACGCCTTCGGGGGTTCTACAAACCTGTAGAACCATTGCGGCCAAATACTTGTCTGTTCGCATGTATTGTCTCTTGTTGAATTTCCATTTTCTTTTGTATTTGATCATTTCTTCATAAGAGCTCGCGACATCTTCTCGAAGAACAAGAGGAGTGTTGATTCTAGTTTTTTATATTTACGAATCATGTAATCTGTTGAGAGTCATTTGTTGTGTATGTAAAATCAAGCACTTGAACGTGTAATACTTATTCGATTTGTTAATTGTTCCCGTCTTTAATTTGGAGGAAGAATAGAGTCATTTGGTTAATCTCTCGTGATCTACTTTTATTAGGATTCTAGCGCAATTACAACATGTGTTTTCCTGCTCCAAACGACAAGTATTTGAAATCTTAGATCGATGTCGAGTGACTAAAGTCACATAGGTCTATATATTTCAGACAGACCGATACAACCCTATGCACCCCTCCCCCTCTGTCCCTCTATTTTGCCTCCCTTAGTAACCCTGGTGCAAGCGGTAGAGTCTTACCGCCTGTGACCGGAAGGTTCCGGGTTCAAGTCGCGGTCTCCTCTCATTGCACGGGCGAGGGTAAGGCTTGCCACTAACACCCTTCCCTAGACCCCGCACAGAGCGAGAGCTCTCTACACCGGGTACGCCCTTTTTTAGTAACCCTACTTAGGGTCTATTTGGGTTTCTTAATTAGCTTTAACAGTTTATTAAGGCATTATTTAGATCCACAACTCATATGCCATGTAATGCTTTATCAACACCCCTCTAATAACAAATAGTTATAAGCTGGTTTCCACTGGCTAATGCATGTATTATTTACTTCTAAGGCCTTGTCTGGATGTAGTTGGAATTCGTATCAATTCACATGTGTTGGGATGCATCAGAGTGGAACTTAACTAAATTTCACCCCAATCCATCCCAACACATATGGATTGAGGTGAATCCGACAACATCCTAAACAAGGATGTTGGGATCCAAATAAATCCGTCTATGCATCCCTCAGTGTGTTACTACCTAAATAAACCTCACCTTGAGCGTTGTCTAGTCATTTCCTCTTTTTCGCCCATTTCTTGCAGCTAGATCTTCCACACCAAGAATATCCTAGGAGTTGTGCTTGCCGAGCACTAGGCACACCTAACTTCATCGTCCACAAAATGACTCAGACGGTAGCATCGTCATCTTGCAAAAGCACCACATAGTACCATGCCTCTAGAGTCTATTTGATCCCTTTGTAACTATAATATATGAGGCTGAAATCACTTGATATATAAAGCCTGAACTCACTGGAATCAATGAGGGTGTTATCAACAAAGAGTAAGTCCCCACAAGGAATCAACAATGAGGCTAATATTTTGTAGTGATGGATTTTGTGACCTAACAACACATCCTTTCATTTTTCCCCTTTTTGCGAGACCTAATAACCTCTTCATCGTAGGTGTTTATTACCTGCGATGATAGTGAGATGTATACTGTATAATTCAATGAGAAAACTATTAGCGTAGTTGGGGCCCACACAAAATAAAAGTTACGTACTTTGAATGGTATTCTACCACATACAACATTCCTCCCAAAAGAGTGAAAACTCTAGTTTTGTAGCTAGTCAGACTATTAAAGTTTGACAAAATATATGTATATAGTAAAAAGTATCGATGCTTATGACTTCAAATATGTATGATATAAAAAACTATCTAATTTTGGCCCCTAAACTATTGTGTTGGTCTAATTTTAACTGTCAACTACAAAACCGTATAGTACCGGTACCCCAATTGTCAAAATCATTCATTTTTAGCACCTGGTGAGGCTGTTTTGTCCAACGTAGAGCGGTTTTGACACGTAACCTCCATCTCAGTGACATATGGAGCCCACGCGTCATCGACTCAACCCCACAATCTCCCTCTTCACGGCCCCTCCCCCGAGGCGTCCTCTCTCCGCGAGCGGCGAGGCGGGTGCTGCTCCCTTGCGCGGCTCCCTCGTGGGCGCTGCTCCCTCCGACGCCTACTGAAAATGACGCGGCCTGGAACTTGCCAAGGGCCGCCTGGATGTCAACCACGGTGGCCACGCACTGTAGCAGGGCTCGAGCACCACACAGATGGCGCACGGGAAAACGGCCTCTGTGTGGCTAGCGGGCAAGGCGGAGAACGCCCTCCGAGGCGCCTAGCTGGGCGGCGTGGCATCCGGAACGAGGAGACCCGGGCGGCGAGCGAAGAAGAAGAGAAGGGAGGCCGACGCATGTGCTCGCGGGCCAGACGGCGACGGAGGGGAAGGAACGCATGGCGACGGCGACGGACTGCGGACAGCCAGACAGGAGCCGACCAAGTTGCATCATGCACGGTGTTATGGCCGGCCGAGTTGCTAGATAGTCTGTGAGATGGCCCTTGGATGGATCGGACGGCGTAGATTGCTCCACTGCAGAGAGTAGTCAGCCTGGTCATTCCCCAATCCAAACGAGCCGCCACGTCACTCCGCTCCAACGTCGCTCCTCTTCCACTCTGCTCTGCTCCAGCGCGGCGGCGACCATGGAGGAGCAGTAGTTTCAAACGAGCGTCGACGTCAGCGTGAGCAACATGCAGCACGACGGCGTCGACGTTCCCGATCCGTTGACGCGGGCACGGCCATGATGCTCACGTATTCGTACGACGCCATCCCCGACCCACCCGTGTCTCCCGCCGCGCCCCTCGCCTCCGCCATCGCCGCGCGGGCCCCAGCCGATGGCGTCGATCGCATCAGCCTCCTCCCTGACTCGCTGCTCAAGAACGTCGTGTCGCGCCTCCCTGCCAAGGACGCCGCGCGCACCGCCGCGGCCTCTGGCGCTCCGTGCCCCTTACCGTCGTCGACGCCCACATCTTCCCCGCCTACGTCCCGGCCGACCACACGATGCCCGGAGGCGAGGACGTCCTGTCCTGGGCCGTCGCCGTCGTGGCGTTCCGTGTCCTAGACGCGCACCCAGGCCCCTTCCGCTGAGTCCACCTCTCCCGCTGCCACATCAGGCGCTAGCTGGAGCTCATCGCCGCCGAGGGTGTCGAAGAGCTCGTCTTTTTCAACCGCTCGTGGCCGATCGACCACGCGCGCTCCACTACCGGAAACCGGCACTTTGTCGAATGCCGGAGGTTTTGCCGAGTGTATTTTATGAGGCACTCGGCAAAGACGGTCTTTGCCGAGTGCCAAATAAAATACACTCGGTAAAAAAACACTCGACAAAATGCGTCTTTGCCGAGTGTCTTTTTTCTGGCACTCGGCAAATATATATTTTGCCGAGCGCTATTTTTTGACACACGGTAAAATGCGTATTTATCGAGTGCCTTTTTCTGGCACTCGGCAAATATGTATTTTGTCGAGTGCTATTTTTTGGCACACGGCAAAATACGTCTTTACCGAGTGTCTTTTTTCTGGCACTCGACAAAGATGTGTTTTGCCGAGTGCCTTTGTTTTGGCACTCGGCAAAGAGGCATTTTGCCGTGTGCATTTTTTTTTGCCCTCGGTAAATCCGTTTTTTAAAGCAATTTTTGAGGCCCTAAATGAATTCAAATAAAAAACTTTTCAACTACAAAGTTGTATAACTTCTCAAAATCTACAAAGTTTATTTTAGTCATTTCTTCATTTGACTAAAGCGACAATAACATTGTTCATAAAATCTACATATCTCATATCTCTCATATTAGTTTCACGAAAGTAGAAGAGAGATATATAAGATTTGTGAACAATGTTACTTCCACTATATCGGATAAATAAATGACCAAAATAAACTTTGTAGACCTTGAGAAGTTATGAAATTTTGTAGTTGGCAACATTTTGAGTTGAAATCATCTTGTCATGAAAAAACGACGTTTAAGAATTTGAAAATTTTAAAATTTGAATTTTTTAAAAGACCTCGGATGAAAAAACTTCCTAAATGAAAATTGTAGATCTCCAAAAGTTATGAAACTATGTAGTTGACAACTTTTTGATTTGAAATCATCTTATCATGCAAAACTACATTTGAATCTCTCAAATTTGAAATTCGAATTTTTCACCTCGGATGGAAAAACTTCCTAAATGAAAATTGTAGATCTCGAAAAGTTATGAAACTTTGTAGTTGACCACTTTTTGATTTGAATTCGTTTAAGGCCTCAAACAAGCAATTTACTCTCGATTTAGTATGATATATGAGGATAGATAACGGAATCTAGACACAAGTCACAGTGTAGTGTAGTGGTAGAGCAGCAGACACGCGCGAGAGAGGTCGTGAGTTTGAATCCCACCGGCTGCGTTAGCCACGAATTTAGCGCAAAAAATGCACCGACTTCGATGAAGACGGGCGGGCGCTGGCTAGTGGTGGCCTCCCCCAAAAAATTTTTTGAAAAATTTTACTATTATTTTTGGGGGTTTTTTCGCATTTTTATTTTGCCGAGTGTAAATCTTTGCCGAGTGCTTTTCCGGCACTCGGTAAAGGCTTTACCGAGTGCCCGACAAAAACACTCGGCAAATAGCTGTTTGCCGACAAAAAGATACCGTGTGTTATATGTCGAGTGTTACACTCGGCAAAGCAGTTGTCGGGTGTTTTTGGGCCATTACCGAGTGCCCCTGGCACTCGGCGAAACGACTGTATCCCGTAGTGCTCTATGGTTGCACCTCCGTCACCCGCCTGCACCTCGGCATGTGTAGGGCGGTGGCGGCAGCGGTGCGCGAGGAGGGCGGTGGCGCTCGAGTAGCACGACGCGCGTGACGCGTGAGCAGCACAGCTGGCCGGTTGTCAGGCGAGCCATGGCCGTGAGGACGGAGAGAGAGGGATTGAGTCGATGACGCGTGGGCCCTATATATCACTGAGATGGAGATTGCGTGTCAAAACTGCTCAACGTCGGTAAAAAAAAAGTCGTGGAAACCAACGTTTATCTCTGTACTCTTGTCGGGTCAACAGTTAGTACAAACGCCCCTAGCAAAGAAAAACGTACTGTACTCCTTGCTATTAATTTGGTGATCATTGTTGCCGGCTTGCTTCTTAATGATGCCAAATCCAAACTAAATCTAGTAGGAGTACGTACCAGTAACATGCCAGCTGTGTAAGTGTGTGTAACTATTGATCGTCCTGACCGTAACTATTGATCATGAGCGGGATTTTCTGGAAAGCATGCTCAGAGTCGCAGTGCTGCTGTCTGCGCTTGAGCGCTTTGGTTACAGTTCGCTGTGCATGCCCTGAAGGCTGAAGGTGCCGGCACCGGCAAGATGTCAACAGTAAACTGCACTACTCCTCCCAGGTATGAATTCGACACGTACGTCGACACATTCCGGCATAGATCCAGCAACTTGCTGTGATGCATTCGTTCTCCTTGCTGACTTTTATCTTGTGATGCTGATGTGCGTCTCATACGCTACCAGTATACCTACACACACCGGCCATATTGATTTCTGCTCGACCAACATCATATCTGAAATCGAGGCTCGGGTCGATGATATGATGCGGCGGCCAATCCTACAAGCTTGCTCCCTCCCAAGATACACATACAGCAGCTCCCATGTGACCGATGCCGATCGGATGTGAGACAGCAGTGAGATCGAGTTGAGAAACGAGAAAGGTTATACGGCTTGTTCGCTGGTTGGTTTCTGGGCTGATAAGTTCGGTTGGTGCTGGTTTGTTGTGAGAGAAAAACACTGTTGGCTGGCTGATAAGCCCTGTCTAAAACAAACAAGCGAACAGGCATTGCTATATGTAACTGATAACTGTCATCATTTATAAGAGCCCTATCAGGGTATTCATACGTGATGCGTTAACAATACTATACGCAGACCACTTACAACATCATCATTTATAAGAACCCTATCAGGGTATTACTCTTTTTTATAAAAATTGGTTGGACCTAAAAAATGACTTTAGACAACTCCAAAAGTTGATCTATTCAGAGAGAAGGGAGTGTTATGGAGATCTATGGATTTTTTTGTGTCAATATAGTATATATTACTTGATGTATCTATGGAAAACCTAGAGGTCGCTTGAGTAATTCGTCAACAAATTAAGGCCCTGTTTAGATCCCACCCAAAAACAAAAAATTTTCAAGATTCCCCATCACATCAAATCTTGCGGCACATGCATGGAGCATTAAATATAGGTAAAAAGAATAACTAGTTGCACAGTTTGCCTGTAATTGGCGAGACGAATCTTTTAAGTCTAAATAGTCCATAATTGGATAATTTTTACCAAATACAAACGAAAGTGCTACAGTAGCCAAAAGGCAAAAATTTTTGGAACTAAACGCGCCCTAACTAGATGTATCTTACTGACACCTTAGACCTACATGTCAGGGCCACATCATCGCATCAGCATGCCACATGGCCGATTTAAAGTTCTGAATATTTTGACCTCGTGTGGTTCGTTTATCAAATTAAAAGTGCCAAAACTATATCTAGGATAGATGATTGAATTTATTTTCATAATAAACTTATTTGGAGAACCAAATTGTCGTTGCGAAAAATGACCAACAAGTAAATATTTATAGTTTTGCCGTGCGTTGTGATCAGATGTGGCCTAGCACTCAATGACACATGATTTATTCCTGAGCCCAGCCGGTCAGTGATTTTATTCCTGAGCTCACATGCTCGAAGTTTGCTGTGGGATTACAAATAGTGGCGGATCTACAGGGTATGCCGTATATGTCACGGCATACCCTGCGATCCTGTCGTGCGTCGTAATAGGAAGTGTAGGCAGGCATGGAACCGCTACGGCGCCGCCGCCCGCACGAGTGAAATTCACCTGCCTGCCTCGCACACGCCTCGATAGATAAATGGAACAAAGCAAGGGGCAAAACCCATACGCCAAGCCTCAGCCTTGGCCCGGCAAAGCGTAGCAGCTAGGTCGATTAGCGGTTGCAGCTACGGCGCACCTCTGAGCCTGGAGGGGGGATGCATGTGGCCATGGGGTCCAGGTCAGATACTATGAATAGATTTGTCGTTTGCATATTGCACCTGCATCAATAATCTTTGATTCTTTCTCAAAAATCCATACCTGGTGTTCATCGTCCACAGATTAGCAAGATTGATCAACAATTTAGTATCATGTGAGTGTTTGTGTCATCACATATGAGGATTGATGATTCAATCCGTGCACTTGCAATTTTTTAAATTGTTTGGTATTGTGTTGTTAATAATTATTGCGTACGTCTGCGTCGTACGGTGTAATTCTAAAAAAAGAGAGAGATGGAGATATTGCATCGCTTTTTAACAATTGGTTGGATGAACGTGATATAATCAGTACATAAGCGTCTGTTAAAAAAGTCAGATAAGTAGTATTGTAAGTCTTTTACTCTCTTTTATGCATATATTTGGAACTATCAGTAAGATGCTTGAACTATTCATATTGTAATATGTGGATGCTTTTCAACTTAATCTTCAAAATTTAAAACTTATCGTGTTATTTACTGTATATATGCGAATTACATTGCAAATTTTATAATTGTTACTGAATTGTCAAATGATTTTACCGATTTGTATATGAAATATTTTTTATGGCATACCCTAATCTAAAATCCTAGATCCGCCACTGGTTACAGATGAGTAGGAATAAGAAGAGGGTGTTAAAGGCCCGATCGGACTCTGAACCAAAGGGCCGAGAGTGACGGGGGCTCTAACGTGCGCGAAGTATTGGAGCGTATGCTCTGTGTAGCTTTAGAGTTCTAGAGCTATTGAGCTATTTGAGTTCTCAGGTCCATAAGTGCTCGAATCGTCTAGCTTCTATTTTTTTAGAGCCAGAGAGCCCGAAAGCTTTTTAGGAGAGAGCTCATCTCCTTTTATTATCGAAGGGGATGGTCTTACAAGTTTGAGAAAGAGAGAAAATATATACGTGTGCTACATAGTCTTGTTGCCCACACTGTCGGGTACAAGACGATCATCGATGCCCACAATACTATTTATATCCAGATGCACGTGGCAGGCTCTACCCTATTTTTTTATAATTTGGCCTTTTTTTAAAGAAAATTTACGTTCGGCTCCCTGAAAGACTTAAACTCATCTTTAAACCCTGGGGGTCGACGTCAGGACTCATGGCGCCGAGGTAACACGTCTCGGCGCCACAGATCTTGGCTCCGAGGTGTCTGGCCGTGCATAGCAGGACATCCTAGGTGACGTTGACGTGGCCGGTACCTCGACGCCAAAATACATGGCGCCGAGCTCGGCGCCACATATCTTGGCGCCGAGTATGGATTCAGAGCGCGGTGGAGCGAGAGGTGGAGGTCGCTGAGATTGACTACTCACTGGTCACTGCTGACACGTTGCAGCAACAACGACCCCCATAAGTACCACTACCACAGTGCCAGTTCTGCCGACCAGAAGCACGAATTGGCCGCTTTAGGGCGTGTTTGGTTCACTTCCCAGCCCAGCCTAGCTCGCATCAGCCAGCCAGGCCCCCTTTGGCCAGGTTGAGCGCATGCAAGGGGTGGTTGTTTGGTTGGCTGGCTCCCAGCAGCCTGGTCACATGCAGCCGGTGTTTGGTTCCCTGAACCTGCGTCGGATTCAAATTAAGAGGATGCAGGAACCATGTTTGGTTGCCTGCATAGAAGCTGGTGGAGTTACCACTTTGTTTTAGTGGTAAGGTTACCACCAGCAAGTCTAAAGTTTGCTACAACACTTTGTTTGCAATGAATATTACATCATTTTGGAAAGCTAAATTAAAATTACTAAAGCCCAGACTAATATTATTACACCCTCCACTAAAATTATATTATCCTCTCAGTTGTGACCTTCCTTCTTTGCAATGCATACCGCATGCTCCACTACGAACATGCCATCGGCTTCATTTTTTCTTTAGCTTTTAGACCATGGAATGACAAACAAAAAATTAAAGTTCATCAATGACATAAGGCATGTGCTCAGTATAATAAACCAAAACATCATTAGCATAAGGCATGTGCTCAGTATATATAAAAAAACCTCATCATTGGCACAAGGCATGTGCTTAGTTTTAAAAAAACGTCATCATTGGCATTAGACAAAAGCTCATATTGAAATGGTTACATCATTGGCAAACAAGATCAGATTAGTTCTCAGATCATCAAGTTCACATCAATGTCAACACAGGCAAAAAGAGATGCACCAGCTAGATAAAGAATGTAGGCTCAGGTATAAGAAAACAAGCATCACAGGCAATGGACATGTGCTCAGATATAAGAAAACAAACATCACAGGCAATAAGGCAAGTGCTCAGAATGAAATTGTGCAAATCACAGGCACAGGCTGGTGCCCATATCAAGTTCAGAACCACAAGGTTCACATCATTGGCAATGGACTCATGGTCAGATTGCCACCACTAGGTTGATCTAGGTTGCAGGTGCAGGGTTATCTAAGACACTAACTATATGTTAGTGTTAGTAAGTAAGCTATGCAGGATCAGATCAACTGCACAAAAGAGAAGGTCAACCCACTACACATCAGTGCTTCTTCAGTGAAGTCTGGCACAAACATAACAGCACCATATAGCTCAGGGTGGGAATCCTCAACCTTGGTCG
This sequence comes from Miscanthus floridulus, assembly GCF_019320115.1. NCBI lineage: Eukaryota > Viridiplantae > Streptophyta > Magnoliopsida > Poales > Poaceae > Miscanthus > Miscanthus floridulus. The sequence goes on from NC_089591.1 coordinate 68,498,948, forward strand.
ACCTAATAGCATCAGCAACATCCTTCACTGCCTCTGCCATGCTAGTGAACAGAACAACATCCTTTTCTGCTAGCATGGATCTCTTCCTCTTGTTACCAACTCCTCCCTCACTCTTGGTATCCTCAGGAGTCACAGTCTTGCCACTGTTTAGGATCTCAGTCTTCAGTGAGCTCTCAGCACAATTAGATGGTGTGCCAAGTGGCTCATTGGAGCCCATAGCCCACTTGCCTGTTGCCTGACCATTGGCAAAGATGACCATCATCTGCTTGTAGTGTTGTATGGGCTTATTGAGCAGTGGAGCATCATTGGGGTGGTCCTGCATAATGAACTGTCCCTTGTTAGCATTAATGACAAAATATTTCAAAGAGTCATCTAACAAATCAAGTTGTAGTATCACAGGTTCTTGCTCACCTTAGTATGACCATTGTAGTGTTCCTCCTCAAGAACAATCATGCAGTTGTCCTCATCCCACTGAGCTCCACTAAGGTCCCTCAGCTTGGACAGTTTCACCCACCTCTGCCTCCACTTCCTCAGGTGGTTGTACACCTGGGTACCACTAACTTCATGACCACAGAACTCTTGCAGGGCCTTTGCCACCTTGTTCAGGTGCACTTCTTTGAAGCCCTTATTAGTCCTCACTCCAGTGGTAATGAGATGGCACATCTGCTTCAGCACAAAGGCAGACATGGGCTCAGTCCACCTCAGAGAGGTCCTCTGCTGAGCAGGTTCCTGTGATGCTGGTATGAAACCAGTCACATCATCCCCAGCAACCACATTGTCACCAGCTAAAAGACCACCATCCAGTCCAGGGAACACAAGCTCATCAGCAGGCATCATCTCCTCAGCCATAGCCTAATTCATCATTGCACATGCCCAGAGCCTCAGCACAGGTGTTTTGTATCACAGAAAAAAAACATCATTGCACATGCCCAAAGCCTCAGATCAAGTATAGTATCACAGAAAAAAACGTCATTGCACATGCCCAAAGCCTCAGCACAGGTGTATTATATCAAGAAAAAACATCATTACACATGCCCAAAGCCTCAGGTCAAGTGTAGTATCACAGAAAAAACATCATTGCACATGCCCAGAGCCTCAGCACAGGTGTATTATGTCAATAAAAAATATCATTGCTATTGCCCAAAGTCTCAGATCAAGTGTAGTATCACAGAAAAAAACATCATTGCTATTGCCCAAAGTCTCAGATCAAGTGTAGTATCACAGAAAAAAAACATCATTGTTATTGCCCAAAGTCTCAGATCAAGTGTAGTATCACAGAAAAAAAATATCATTGCTATTGCCCAAAGTCTCAGATCAAGTGTAGTATTATAGAAAAAAAAACATCATTGCTATTGCCCAAAGTCTCAGATCAAGTGTAGAATCACAGGAAAAAACAGCATTTGTCCATGAATAAAATGAATTACAGGCAACTTAATGATACATAATAGAACTCTACATTCTAGAAAGACCCCTATTAGCCCACATGTGATTAGCCCATTTATCCCTCTGAAGTGCCCAAGCAGTATTGTCATCCATATGAGTAGGATGGGGCTAACTGTTTGTGTCATTTGGTACCCAAGAGAACTCTTCTGGAATAACCTCATCAACCCCAAAACTAAGGATCCAGTTATGCATTATACAACATGCTAGCACAAGCTTGATTTGTGTCCTCAAGCGATGGAATGGTTTGTTGGTGTCAATGATGCGAAAACGGTTCTTTAGAGCCCCAAATGCCCTTTCTACAGTTACTCTCAAACTAGAGTGCCTCAAATTATACAACTCTTTTAGGTTGATTGGGTAGTTCCTATTCCCATATTCTTTAAGATGGTACCTACAACCTCGATAAGGAGGAAGAAATCCAGGCCGACAAGCATATCCAGCATCTACTAAGAAGAATTTGCCTAAAACAAATGTGGAGTTCAATTAGATTCATCATTTTGCAGTTACATTTGCTTCTTATTATCACAGTTGATTTAATTACCTGGTGGAACCCTCAACCCATCCTCTCTTTGTAATGCATCAGCAAGAATTGTGGCATCATGAGCTGATCCCTCCCAACCAGCCAGCACATAGGTAAATTTCAAGTCAAAGCTAACTGCTGCTAGCACATTTTGTGTGGGGGCATTCTTTCTACCCCTATATGCAGCTTGCGTCTTGGCTGGAACTTTGGCAAATACATGAGTCCCATCAATGGCCCCAATGCAGTCCTACATGGCATCCAAAATTGCATAGTAAATTGACATGAGCTAATGCAACAATATCCTAGCAGCTATATGACAGGTTTTTTTACCTTAAAGTAAGGATACCATCTATGGCTGTTGCTAATCTTTACTGGTGTCTCATTGCTTGGAGGTCTAATCATCTCTTGTCTCAGCTCACCAATAGCATACAACACATCTTTAAAATGGTGGTGGACTGTCTCTATAGACCTTCTCCAGTTTTGCTTTACAGCTCTAAATCATTGGTTATGACCAACAATATGGAGAAACATTGTAACTTGCTCTTCAACACAAGAATTTATGTTGTCAGCAAGTAGCTTCTTCTCCCTAAGCAAGTTGCACAAACTAAAAAAGGGTGTCCTTCTCATTCTAAGCATGTTCACACACTCTATATCATTGTAGTTGTAAATTAAGTTCAAGTTCCTTTGGCGCTCCTCATCCCTAATGCTCATTGGACCATAACTGATCTGAGGTCGCTGACTCTGAAGCATTCTAAGTCTAGCAAACAGCAGGGCATACATAGCAGTGATAAGAGCAGCAGCATGAGCAAAAAGAATGTGTCTCTTCTCTTCCAAGTCCATCTAGAAAAAATGAATGGAATTTAAGGACAAATGCTCAGAATGACAATGTCATCATCATGGGCTTAGACAAAAGCTTAGAAAAAGGATTCATCATATACTAGAACATGCTAAAAATAAGACTTTTATCATCACAGACTAGGGCAATAGCTCAGAAAAAAGGCATCATCATAGACTAAGGCAATAGCTCAGGATAAAAGGAATCATCACAGACTTGGATAATAGCTCAGACAAAATGGCAACTTCATATACTTGCTCATAATCTCACAAAGTAGGACATGCATCCGAATCCAAGAACGTAGGACTCACTATCGCACGGTACAGATTAGGAGGGAGACGAGAGGGGGAGTAGATATACAAAATACCCACGTCAACAAGCAGCAGCACCAGCAAAAGCCCAACCCAACAGGTGAGGGAGTTCAGATCTGTAAGCACACAAGCAAAGAAAAGAGGATTAGCATACACAAAATAGGATTTTTAAACAAAATGAGACCTAAGAACAATGATCCATACCGCAATAACACCCAAGAAATCAGATCTGGTGTGCCTGCAGTGAGATCAATAAACAATGGTGACCTAGGGTTTCAAATCGCACAGAAAAATAGAGAAAGAGAAGGGGAAAACTCACTTGCTTAGAGAGGACGTAAATCCACGACACTTGCAACAAATCGAGATAGAGGGTAGGTATTAGGAGGCCACGAATCCATCAAGAACACCGGGGGGAGGAGGAAGAGGAGGTGGAGCTTACCGGCGACACAGACGGGGAGCGACAAGAAGAAGAAGAGAGGGAGGCGACGGGAGGGAAGATATATAGGCGGTGAATGGCGGGAACGGGGGAGGTAACCCTAGGATCTTCGCGCCATCTCCCCGCGCACGGAATTGCCAGGCGCGCGAGCTCGCGGGAGTACGGAGCGAGCCAGGCTGAAGAAAAACGGCCGATTTGGGCGTTCCTCGCGAGCCAGGCCAGGAGAGGGCTTTTGCACGAGCGGAGCCTGGCTCGGGAGGGTGGTCAGGGAACCAAACATGAGCAGGTTGCATCCGGAGAGCCTAGTTTGCCCTTATGCGGGCAACCAAACACGCCCTTACCTTCTGCGAAGCAGCACAGAGCAAATATCAGAGAAGCAACATGAACAATTACTGTGCTACTTAACTACACTAATTAACTAGCAGCTTAAAAAACAATTAACTAGCAGCTGATACTATGCTACTTGAAACTTGAATTGTGAAATTTTGACTAAGCTTTCAGGTCGATGTACATGCCCGAGGATCGGTGACAGGTGGCCACTGCATTTTCTCGACAAATTAATGATCTATCTCATCAGTTTTTAATTCTACCGTGATTAGATTGAGATGCCCGAGTTGGTTCTCTTGGAGCACATCAAAAACTGACCACAACGTATACCTAATAATTTTATCTGCATGGAATGAAATGCTAGAAATAGTATGTGTCATTTCGATTAGTATATGCGTATTGTACCGTGGCTGCTGGCAGGGCTGTAAGTTGCATTGCTTATGTGTTAAGGGATATTAAAGAGCATCGGTGAAATTTTTAGGGTAATATTAAAGAGCATCAGTGATAGTGTGCCAGCTAATACTAGATCACGCATGTGGTACCTGGTATTACTTTCGTGCCGTGCATGAGCAAAGATTGTAGCGCAAAGTGCTTTTAGTTTTTGTTGATGCTAGTGCTGGCTAGCTAGCAAATACTCGTATGAGCTACGCATAACCGGGAAAAAAAAGATGAGCTAAGCAAATCTTTCTAAAGTTCAATAAATGCATAACATCGAACACTTGGGTCGATGCGCCTGTAAATACATGCCACCGAACACTCTGGTCGGTGAGCAACATGAATAGAACTCGTGAGCAGTGACTAGTGAGCAGTCAACCTCAGCGACCTCCACCGCCCGCTCCATCGCGCTCTGAATCCATGCTCGACGCCGAGGTACCGGCCACGCCACCACCACCTAGTATGTCCTGCTATACACGACCAGGCACCTCGGAGCCAAGATCTGTGGCGTCGAAATGCGTTACCTCGGCGTCATAAGTTCTGACGCCGATCTTCAGGGTCCAAAGATAAGTTTAAGTCTCTCGTAGGATCAAACGTAATTTTTCTTAAAAAAAAGACTAAATTATAAAAAATTACGCAGGCTCTACCGTGTTCGGCGCCTACAATATCCTACTCTTTTTTTTCCGACACAGGCTGGAGTTCATTGGATGACTGGTGAGGCCAATTATTTTATATTCGGTTTGGCCCAAAACCGGTGGAAAAAAAATGTCACCTCCTGAGGTCTGAGAAAGAATCCGGTAACTATCGGGCGCAGCTCGAGTCGAGCGGCGAGTCGCTCGGTGACGAGGCCGCGAGCGGCGAGGGTTTCTCCTTCGCGGCGTCCAACCCCAACCACACCGCCGCCCCCACCTCACCCCGCCGGTCCCTCTTCCAACCACTCGACGGCTACTCATCTCGCGCTGGAGCCGACGGAGGCCTGAAGCTGGCGGTCCAGCCGGATCTGTGACCTCATCCGCAGCAAGGGTGCGCCGGGCAGGAAACGTCGAAATCGACGACGGGCTAGGTTCGTCTCGGACGGCGCGAGCGAGGACGATCTATTTAAGGTACGGATAAGCGGCGAAGAGGCTTGGTCCGCGGCCAGACACTGAGGTAAGCACATGCAGCACCGTTCAGCCGCCTCTCTTGTTCCTGCTTTCCGGCCGGCATGCGCCGGCGCCGCGATGCCGACCAAGCCTGGGCGTGCATGACAATAACAGAGATACTAGTAGAGTAGATAGATACGTGTGCCGTGTATAGGTTCGTGCTTCGTCTTCCTTCCGATTCTTGACTTCTTGGCCTTTTCCCTTTGTTCGGTTCCTTGCTGGGGTCCCCTGTAGTTGTAACCTTCTTGGCTTCCATTTGTTCACTAGGAAACTAAACTTGTTTCGCCATGTCGTTTCACTGCAAAATTTGTTCACTAGAATTTGTCGTAGAAGGCAAGAAGGGCACTGAAAAACCTTTCTGCTGCTCAAGCAAACAGGCCTGGGTCAAATTTTGGCATTGCTTATGTAGTTGTTTGTTATGTTTTTTTTTTTTATCACAATACAGCTCTCATGGCCTTGTATTAAAGGACGTAAACTCAGCCAAATCGCGAGTTACCACATCAATTACAAATTCAGGGAGGGGGTCAAACCATATGGATGATTGACCCGGGTCCCAACTCAACGCAACCTTCGCTATCTCGTGTGCAGACGAGTTGCACGACGGTGGAATATTAACAATATTCGAACATACAAACTGATCATGCAATAGCTCCCTAATACCTTTGAAGAGGACACCACTTAGCGCCAAGTCCCTACACTCAGAGGTGATCGCCTCTCGGAGCTGACTGGAATCAGTCTCTAACTGAATTCTTGATATGCCGTGCCTTTCAGCAACTCCCAAAGCAAAGAGACAGGCCACCGTTTCAGCTGATAAAGCATCCATCACCGGACTAATGTTTGCTGCCCCTGCCAAGACTGCATTCCCATGATGATCTCTTATGATAAAACCACAAGCTCCAGAACTGTCTTCCTTCTTATATGCCCCATCGACATTTATCTTCAGCTGATCTTGCTCAGGCGGCGTCCATACTCGACGAGGAACAGCCACGCTAGAATTTGGTTGACCTTCATCATTCTGGATGTCCCTGAGCATCATTACAACTGTCAGCGACCTGGTCTTCAGGCGCATGATAGATAGGCTAGTTAGTTCCTGAGCCACCGGCTCCTAACTGTAATTCCTATTCTTCTGTACACGATTCCTAGCATGTAGGCGTGAGGGATGACCACGATCTCTGGATCGGCCTCCAGTGCTTCAGCACCTCTATATGTAACAGCACACGGTGATGAATGGAACTTGAGCATTCTCCCCAATTTCCCACTCTTACATCTCTTACATGGTATCAGCTTTCTTCTTGATCCACCTCCCCTCTTCTGCTGCTTCCGGCCATGGCGAGCCCAACTGGTTCCATCTCCTCCGCTGCCACCAATCCGTTCGCCTCGGCCGCTGATCCTGCTCCACCCACAGCCTCCGCCCTTGTTCTCCTCAACATCCACAGCCACGTTCCTGTCAAACTGTCTGCGGATGATGAAAACTTTCGTCAATGGCGTTCCTTCTTTGAACTCACGTTCAAGAAGGTCGGGCTTGTCGATCATATCGACGGCACAGTCGACGCCGCTGCCATGATCGATGGCCCGGAGTGGCTGCAAATTGATTCTTGCATCGTCTCCTGGCTCTACTCCACCATCTCCAAGGAACTCTGGAACGATGCCAACAAGCCGCGCACCTCCGCGTCCACTGCGTGGACGGCCATCACCGGCCTCTTCCTCAACAACAGCCTGCAATGTGCTGTCTATGCGCAGCAGGAGTTCCATAGCCTCTTCCAAGGCGACATGTCGGTGAACGAGTACTGCGGCCGCCTCAAGCGCCAGTGCCACTGTTCCACGAATTCAAGGACAGTCTGTGCATTCGATCGACCGAAGCTCACACTGCGGGGGGGGGGGGGGGGGGGGGGGGGGGGGGCCATCAACGCCGAATATAAGAGGACTTTTCCAGACTACAAGGGGGTTACTGTAGAAGAACAGCTAGCAATACTCATGTACATGCTGGCTCAAAATGCAAGTTTTACAGCACAGTACTGCCTATATAAGAGTGTTTTCTTATGTGCATAACAGAAATAACAACCGGTAGAACATACATATCAGTAGTGAGTTTCTTATCCTGATTAGCACCTCATGTTGAAATATACAAACATAGGAGGATGAATTATTGTAGTTCAGAGGGTTTTTATGTGTATATAAGGTTCAGAAGATGCAGTTTTTGAGAGTCTTTATTGTCAGGCTAGAGTGGAAGAAGGTTACACTAGCAATTATTGTCAAAATTGGATTGTCATTTTACTATCACCAAAGTTTGTTTGTTTAGATTATACAGTGTATTTTATAGCTCTATATATTTTGCAGGTTAGTGGCCGCCACATTTAAAGATCATGCAAAATCGAAGCATTTACCGGTGGAGGAGTATGAAGTCACACAATATTGTTTGATGCTAGCAGTTGCTTCAACCATCAGTCAACTGTTTTTAAACATTATTTATGTCCTTGTATTTGAGCTTAGAAGAGCAATTTGTGCATGTCAACTTTGTTGGATCCTATTTGAAGGAACAATATGAGCATGCTTTTTGTTCTTGTGTTATAGTGGATTCTGGCATTGATCATCTCTTGCCAAGTTGTTTCAGCCTGTTCGGTTGGCTGGATCATATCGTTGCTGGTTCGTGAAGAAGTACTGCTGGCTGGTTTGTGTGAGAGAAAAATACTGTTCCGGCTGGAAATTTACGATCGTTTACGATAAGCCATAGCCAAACGAACAGGCTTTTATCGTTGGCAAGGTCTGAACTTGGTTCAGACTTGAAGCAGCTGCAAACTGGTGAGATGCTATTTGGTCTGGAAGCAACATGTGCATGATGACTGATAATGCCATTTCTGAACCTGAGGTTTTGTAAAGTTTGCTTGGTCTGACGCCAATATCTGGAATGGTACGCAGCCTGTACATGTTAACAGGCCGGCAAACGTGACAAGCCATGGCGCTTGTTGCCTGAAATGAAAACCGTGCACCCAAACACCATTTTACAAGTGTATAATCATGCCATGGATTTCTTGTGCACAATAATTTACAGGTGTAACCATTTTACCACTGTATACTTTTTCCAAACATCCAAACAGCGCCTTAGGTGTTTTCTTTTTTTTAAAAAAATACATTTGATTGATTTTTGTCTTCATTCAATCACAACCAGATAAAATAGTACACCTAACCGAATCACGGTATGGCCGATACAGATCACCTGAAGAAAAACAAATGGGAATACTCAGAGACTGAACCATCCAGATTTTCTAACGGCTAACAGGAAGGAAATGAAAACTCTTGTCCCCGGGTTCGCATTTGACCGGTGACAAGAACTGTCGAAATTAAAATTCCGGTACCACAAAACCGTGGATTCAGCGCCTCAACTACCCAACATGGAGATGCAGAAATGAATTCTCTTTTAGTCGTCAGAGTGACTCCCAAGCAAGCTTTGACAGTACTACACAGAGAATAATTCCTCGGCTCCGTCTCCGTGGGCCGGCCGGGGCCGGACGAGACACGAAGACAAGATGATTCCTCCAACTGACGAGAAGGGCCATACCCCTAGAGGGCCTAGACTCTCTGGTGGGGCCCACTTGCCTCATGGGCTTGACTATTCGCCGCATGATTAACCGGCAGGAACCAAAACCAGCTGTTTGTTCCCTAATAATCACATTTCCTCCCTCCAGCTCCTAAATAAACGGCTAAACAGCATCAGCACCTCATAGGCTCATACTAGGACCCAACTACTCGTGGCTGGTTGGGGTGACGCATACACGTGCACAGCCAGAGAGGCACGCTGGATCTCGGCTGGCGGCCGGCGGCTTAATTAACCAACCCCAATAATCAAACTGTCAGTACTACCAATTCCTTGCTTTCCTTGCACACCAATTAACCCTAGTTTTAAACTGCCACTCTACCTAGGTGAGAATCAAACAGGAACCCGGCTTGCTGCTCTTTTCGCCGGCAAAAGAGAGGAGTTGAAGAAAACAATGCCTGAAACTGGGCGTGGAGCCATGTGCTCGAATCTGCACCATGCCACCATTAGGCAGGGTCAGTCAGGTCCTAAGCTTTTGCTTTGGGTTAAACTAACGCAACTCTGGTGCGCTGCCACTCATCATGGCCAGAGGCGCCGCTAGGCTTTCTGCCCGCCTATCAGACGGCAGCGGCACATGGTCAGGCACGCCGAGACAGCCGTCATTTCACGGGCCGGCCACGGAAGGAGCCCTCTGCCGAGCTCCCTACGGATGATTCGCCATGCCTTTTCCCCCGACGGGAATCATGGCGCGTGCTGGGTGTGCGCGCCGGTGTCGCGCTCGCGCTCGCGCTCGCGTCGGGTCGGGCGCAGCCGTGGCGGCCTGGCGGTGGCGGGGCGCCTTGGCAGGTTCCGGGCTTGCTTTTGCCGCGGTGAGTGCGTAATCGCTCACGTCAGATGGAATGGGTCGCCGGTCCGGTCCGGTCGCGAGTTGGACACCAGGTTGTTTCTAGGCGAGTGGCGAGAGCGTGCCAGGTTGCGCCTTGGGAACAGCGGATTCGTTTTGGCTTGAGCGACAAGCACGAGCGGAGCGGCCTCGCACGAGAGTCGATGGAATCAGAGCTGCTTTGGGGACCATCTCTCGAGTGATTTCCCCCGTTTTTTTGCCGCTCCCGTGAGCTACGCCGTGCGGGAGGGGCCAATGGGGCGTCTCGCTTTGCCGGCGAGAGCTCTTTCCGGGAAGCAGCCGGAGCCGCCGGCTTCCTTGAGATCTGCTCTCCCGCCTGGCTTTTCTTTTACTCCGGGAGCTTTGTTCTCCTAGACGAGTGATTACGACTGACGAGCTCTTCACCAGGGACGTCCGTCGCGCCGCACTGGCTGCCCCCATACAGTGTATCTGGTTAACTTCGGTTGGCCTATCTGGTTAACAGGAACAAAAAATTTTTGAACAAATATTGACCAGAATTTGTCAAAAAAAAAATATTAACCAGAAACTCTCAAAACAATATACACCTATCATTGGTGATTGGTTTCGGTGAAAACGTGCTTAGCCCTACACGCCGTGACTTGCTGGATGAGAGTTACCCAATTTGAGTTACGCGGAGGACAAAATAAGCCGTCTTTCGCTGTGAGAGAAAAATATTGTACCATGGCTGGTAAGTCGGGCTGATAAGTTCAAACAAACAGGGCGAATATCCAGCTTTTCTTCCTGGTTCAGTTGTGAGTTGTGCTATGTTCTGTCTTCTTCGTGAAGTCCCTCCTAGATGACTGATTTCACTGCTATAGGCCACGGGTTCATGCTCCCTCTTCTCAACTTCGTTTTTTGTATGTTTCCTACCTATTTGTCCTCAATCCAAGCATGATACAATTTTCCTATTCTTGGGGCCGCCAAATAAATGTTAGCATACTTCTATAAGTAATAAAGTTGAAAATGTTATCTATTTCACTCTCAAAGGCTAAATACAGTGTTCGGCTGCAGGAAAGCAGCTGCGGCGGCTGCGGCTGCGGCTTTTCCTCACTCTGTGCAGCAGCGGCAGCTGACTGCAGCTTTACTTCACATTGATACGTAGATTCAAATTCGTAGTCTAGATCTATCAGGAAAAATGGAGAAGAATAAATAACACAACACACAGGGATAACAATGTAAAACTCAATCTGCTAAAACATGATTTTGCAATGGTAGCATAAAAAAAAATAAACCACGAGGAAAGTGTACGTAGGAGATTACACACATGAAAAGAGCTATCCAAGCTCAACACTAATCTCTTGACATGTCTATAAAAACCATTGATATCTGCTCTACGCATGCCTCACATCTCAGCCTATTTTCTCGTTGTAGCTATAAGCCTGCCGAGCATTTTTTTTTTTTTTTTTGGAGTAGCCTCCTTAGAGCATCTGTAACGTTCTTTTTCAAACTCACTTTCTAAATTCTCATTTAGAGAACTGCTCTAATAAAAATCACTCTATATCTCTCCACCTCGCTTTCTTATATATTTTTGGGTACTTTGGAGAGACAACTTTGCTCTCTATCTTAAGAAAACTATTTGATACCGATAAACTTCTCCTTTCCTATTTGAAACCAAAACTTAAAAATCTTCTTTATCTGTCACATATTTTATCTTTTGTTCTCTTTGACATTTCCGTCACTTTTTGACTTTATTGGTGTTAAGTCCAAGGAGAAAAGACCATCTTACCCTTCCCGTGTATTTTTTCAAGCATGTTGTGTTCAAACAGCTATATTTTTTTGTGTCATTTATTTATTTGCACAATTTTTACCAGTATGTTTGAACATAACACGCCTGAAAAAAGTACATTGGAGGGGCATGAAAGTCTTTTCGTCTTAGACTTAACATCGTTACGACAAAAAAATGGAAGTTTCAAGTAGGGAACAAAAGATGAAATAGGTGACATATAGGGAAGATTTTAAATTTCAGTGTGAAATAGGGAAGGAAAAGTTTTTTTTAGTCTCAAATAGGGAATTTTCTCCTCTGTGTTTAGCCAGCTCGAAATAAGGAATAGAGAATGAATATATTTGGAGATTTAGTTAAAAAGGTTGTTGGAGAGGTTTCTTTTCACTTCTGTGCCTCATATGTTTATTTTTTTGTTGTTCAGACAACATACAATTTTATCATTACTTGATTGTAGAAAAATTATTAATCATCCGTTTTAAGTTGTCCTTTTAACTGTACCAGTTGGTTGCATAAAACCGTTGTAAAAAAATTCCTAAAAATTCAGAAGAATATATTGGAGTCGCTCTTTATGTTCTTTGGGATTTGTAGATCTTCATTTTAGGGAGAAGGGGGAAGGAATCCACGTCGAGGAAATCGTATGCGCAACGCTACTACTGTAGTACTTTTTAACAAACGAACAGTATTTTTCTCTCGTAATAAATCAGCATAAGGATCAACATAACCCAAACCCAAATTTCAGCGAAACTAACGGGGCCAATTGACAATGCCCACTACCATATGTGTAAACTTGGCTTATGGTAGAGCAGAGATCGTGTTGAAATCCCACATGGGAAACAAATTCCCAAATGCACTGGCTTTACAAAGAACAAACCGGTGTACAATCAACGCTAAAACACACTCTTCACACCCTGCACGAGCCAGGGGTGCGTGTGCATAGTGGGCGACTCATCACGGTAGCCCAAAGCCACAAGCAAGCACATCGGTGACTGAACTTTCTCCAACAGGCGAAGTGGTCCCTCCGCCCTCGGGCGCCGTCGCGCCGATGAGCATCGGCGCAGTGCTCAGGCAGACAGCGACGGAGAAATCGAAGTCCTATGTCCCGCCGGCACCCATCGACGTTTCATCAGGTGCAGAAATCTTGCTGACACCAGAGGATGCATGTCTTCTGGTCTTCAGGACCATGCAGTCACGCAGGCTCCGGCCGTTCATGTCGCCACAGACACCTTCCTGGACTCCCGGTGCCTGGACTCCGTTCTGGAGGAGTACTGCTGCTGCTGCCTCCGTGCGGCGGCCCGCCTGGCGCGGATGGCGTCGAGCTGCATCTGCTCGCCGCGGCACTCCTCGCTGCAGAAGGGCGTGTCCCCTCTGTACATGAAGATGTCGCAGTCGCGCCCCAGCGGCTTGGCGCAGAGCGCGCATGCGTCCAGCGTGGGTGTCATGCTGGGAAGCTCGCACACCGGCTCGGCGTCGAAGAAGAAGGCGGAGGCCATGGCTGGCGCGCGTCTAGTAGGCGTGGCTGTGGCTGTTGTTAATGTGGCTAGGCTAGGACAAGCAAGCTTCGCTTGTCGGCTATTGGCCTGTTGCTGCTGCGGGTGGTCAGAGACTCGGAGGAGGACGAGGTGAGTGAGGTGAGACTTGAGAGGCCGAGGGGCGCTTATATGGCGGACGAGGACGGGCAGGGCAACGGGCGCGCGCGTGAGAAAACAGGGGTCGGGCGCGGGCGGTACGACGGCCCACGGGTAGGGCAATACCGCCCGCCCGCCCGCCCGCCGTACGGGCGGAGCCACCGAACCTGGGCGGCCGCACGGAACGGAATGGAGTGGTTGGCTTCTTTATTCCCGGAGTGGTTGGCTTCGGCCTGACGAGTTGATGGCCGCATCGTTCGTGGGTGCCTGGGGCCCTGGGCGCGTGGCCCACGCACGCGGCTCCACCGCGGCGCGGCGAGAGCGACGTACATGAGGCGACAGGCAAGTCATGCTCGACAGCGACGTGGCCGCGGGCTCTGGTTTCCGAAAGGAACACAGCGGAATGGCAACTTGGACGTCCCGGTACTTCACGAAAACCGTGTGCGATGCTATGCTAATGCTATCACATAAAGGAAAAGTGTCCCCTAGTGGACTCGAATCCGTAGGGAAAAAAGAGAGCAGGAGGCATAATTCCATGGATTTCGTAATATCAAGGGAAAAGAGAAGGTCGGAATCGTTTGCGACAAATCTATACCATTAGGCAAAAAGCTCCAAACTTTGGCTTAAACTAATGTAAACGCCCTGGCGCCGGTAATAAGGGAACCGGACCTTTTGCCCGTGCCCCCACATGGTTAGGCTCGCAAATGATCGACACGCTCTCTAGTCCAGTGCCCTCCACTGTAGCATCTTCTCTAGGGCTGCTTTATTACGGGAATCTTGGGGAAGTGTGGTGCATGCACGCTAGGCGGCACCCTTGTGGCTCGTCGACGTTGCGGCCCTTGCGGGGACCGTTGGCAGGTGTCCAATAGGCGATGGGCACTGCGGTCTGCGACGATGATGATCCGGTCACGCGCCGGCTGCTGCACGCAATCTGAGGCTAGTGAGTGATTTTAAACGCTCGAGGGAGATCGGAGGATCAGGGAGAATTTGTTGTTTAATCGAGAGATCGCCAGGTTTCGCCTTGGCGGCCGTGCACGTCTGGGTGCACTGTACGCCACGGGCGAAGCACCTTGCGATCGCAGATTTGTGCGGTTCCGGATTCCATCGGTTCAGGCCGGCAGGCTTCGTTCCGGGGAGCAGCTTTTATCGAGATCTGCGCTGAGTTTGTTTAGCCTCGGATAAAAAAAAACTGCACAATTTGGCTTGTTAATTTCAGGCCTAGAGAGCTTGTAATAGTAACTCCAACAGAGTTGGTAAAAATAGATGACTAAATCTATGATTTAGCCAATCTCTAAAATAAAAACCCCACAAAAAAACAGAAAACTCAAACAGTCTTTCTAGTACGGTGAGACAGATGGCTAGCGGCACATGCAAGCTATATTTAGCATGCAAGAACTCCGAGATATATGGCTTACTATTTTGGAAAGCCAGATACAATAGCCGCTGGACTCTCTTTTCTTCTCAAAATACTCAAATATAGATTACATAACATAGATTGCTCTTCTGTTGGAGTTGCTCTAAGGCCTTATTTAGATTGAAGCTGCTAATATTTAAACAGCTAAACCAGTTGCTAAACTTTGGCCACCCCTGTTTAGTTTGGTGGACTGAAAGAATCCTTTAGTCCATTTTAGTCAGGGTGTTTAGATCCAAAGTGACTAAAATGTGAGGTAGCCTGGACTTTAGTTTTATTTAGCAACCTCTTGGTGACTAATTAGCTAAATACCCATTTAGTCCCACTCAGTCATAATATTTAGGTAAAAAGTTACTAAATATGACTAAAATTAGCCAGCTAAACTTTAGCTGCCCAATCTAAACACCTCCAAAGTTGCAGATCATCATATCATTGTAACGATGTTGTTTGGTTGATGGTTTTTACGGCTAATAAACCGGCTGAAACTAATCTATTGTAAGAGAAAAACACGTACTGTGTCGTGACTGATAAATTCGTGACTGATAAATTCAAACCAAACGGTAACAACTGAGCTAGCAGCTGAATTGGACCTGCGCACTGGGTTCTGCCCCTGGTGTGTGGCCAGATAACAGATCAACGGAGCTGGGGTATGCATTGCGCCTTAAAATTACTCTAATGTAAAATCCTTGTAGTATCAGCCAGTGGGGCAAGATCGTTTGGAAATTCGCTCTCCACTACTGTACACAGGTGTTGGCTGCGTATGCGGTGAGTCATGCCCAACCTGGCGCTGATCGGGCACATGTGTGGGGAGTACTGGGCTTGAGGTCCACGGCCTCCAGCCTAGCAATGACGCGCTGACACTCTACACTGTTGAGTTTGACTCAGCGGTGAGTCATGAGGCGTGCAGAAGAGAAAACAGTGGAAACAAACGAGCACGAATTTGAGGTGCTCAACAAATCCGACCTGGGGTCTGAGTCTGATAACATCCTCCACTCACTTGGCTGGGAGACTGAAGTAGTACTACTTCTACACAGTTGAAGCGACTTGTACAGTTAATAACTCACACGCAATTAGCATCACATCAATAAATCAATTCAAGAATAGTCGAAGCGCACACGGTGTTTCAAAAAAATGGCTTTGAATATGGAGGCAAAGCTTTCCAAATGCTTGGGATTTACAAAATGGTGTTACACTAGTAGGACTAAGACATTGACAGTGGCACGCAGGCCAAGCCACATGCAACCAGAGGAACTCTGATGGAGATCATCTTGTCCGACTCTCCGGCGTCCGCGGGGATCATTCGTCGCACACCTCGGCTCAGCCCAGCGCGACGGAGAAACGGGCCGGGCCGTGCTTCACTTGTCCGGCTGTCGCTCGATCTGATCTAGGAGGAGGCACGTTTCTCCCAATCTTCCCGAGACAGACAAACGACCAAACCCTTCTCGAGTCTCACTCAATCCGTGCAGGCGCAGCAGCTTCCGGCTGCCTGGCGTAGTGGCGTTCGTTCATCAGCTCTCCACCGCGGACACCTTCCTGGCGTCCCGGTGCCCGCGCCGCGCCTCCGCTCCTGACGAGTACGACGGCTGCCGCCGGCCGCCGGACCTGGCGGAGGCCTGCCTGGCGCGGATGGCGTCGAGCTGCATCTGCTTGTGGCGGCACTCCTCGCTGCAGAAGGGCGTGTCCCCTCTGTACATGAAGATGTCGCTGTCGCGCGCCAGCGGCTTGGCGCAGAGCGCGCACGCGTCGAGCGCGTGCAGGCTGGGCTCGCCGACGGCGGGCTCCGCGTCGAAGAAGAAGGCGCAGGCGAGATGTGCTGCTGCTGCCATGGCTTTGGTTTCGGCTCTGGGTGCGCGGATAGCTGCAAGCCTGCAACTGCTAGAGTGTGGAGACTAGAGAGACGGCCGGGATGGACGGTTTGTGCTCAGCTCGGAGGCGAGCTGCGGGCCGGTATATATGGCGGACTGGGACTAGCAGGCCGCCGTGCGCGGGCAGGGGGCGAGAGAGAGAGCTGTCTGGCGCGCGCGAGACGTCTCGCTGTGCGGGCGGGCAATACCGCGCGCCGGCACTGACGGACGGAGCCGACAAACCGGGAAGGAGAACGGAGTGGCTTCCATTCTTTATTACGGCAAGGGGCCGTGGACCAATGGTGCGGTGGTTTCCGGCCCGGTTCTGCTTGACGGCAGCCGTGTCCGCGCCACGCACGCACGCACGCGGGTGACTCGGCTGCACCGCGACGAACGACGAGGACGACAGGAGGCGGGTCCCTGTTTGACGTGGATGGGGTTCTTTCTGGTCTGGATTCCCAAGCACACAGGAATCGCACAGAAACGCCCCAGTTACATGCAAAAACCGTGTGCTGTTCTCTCATAGGAACCGAAGGAAATGCACCACTTGCTCCGCTGTGGTGTAGCAAAATGCGGGGCGTTTATTCTGTGGAAAAGCAGGTCATGTTGGCTTAAACTAAACCTGGTGTCTTAGACCCAACTTAGAGGCCGGAACCCCACCACATGTTAAGCACGCAAATGATAGAGAGCACTTGCCGTCGAAATATCATCACGGGCACCATATTTTAGGCAGGTGGCACCACGGCACACCCGAAGCAGTGCGTCTACCACTAGGGGACTGGTGGTTTTGTACTCCTCCTCTCCTGTATATAAATAAAAAACTTTGGAGGGAATCAATGGAAGGGCTTAGAAAACTTGGTGAACCAGAGGATGCCAGGTTTCGCCTTCACAATGTTGCACGTCTTGGACTAGGAGGGGTTGCACTAGCACCATCGGTCAGGCATGCAGGCAGGTTTCGCCCGGGGGAGCAGCTTTCTCGAGATCGACGAGTGGAATATGCTTAGGGGGAGCAGCTCACGGCACCAACAACGGAGGCAAATAAAGTGATTCGACCAGGAAATATGGATACTATTATTCACATAATGTAAATTATTACTATTTGTGATTTATAAAGAAACATTTTTCTTTGATCATACCTCACCTTTACTACTCTCATTCTTCTTTTTTAGCATGGACCACTCCCTCCCCAAACACATATAGCTTCTGCAAGTCATTATGACAAGTATAGAGGATCTATTTTTTTTATCTGATCCTACATAACACTTGGTGCTATAAGTAAAAAAGCAGCGTTGGAGAAGCCCTCAGAGAACGTTCATACCATAATTGCAGTGTGCAAAGTGTGCAGTGCACATTTCTTTTAGTGGAAGTGCTTAGTGTACCATCAAATTAGTCATCACAGCTTGTTGCCTTGTTGGGTCATCTGGACAACAAGAAATGAAGTAATTTTTTATGCCAAAAATTGCAATCTCAACTCTTGGAAATCTGCCTTTAAAGAGGAGCTTGGTTTGGTTTGTACGGCAGAAAGTTAGGGAACCCCTAATTAGGTGGCGTGAGAATTTCGCCTAATGTTTGTTTTGATTTTTCTCTTTGGCTTCGAGAGCCTTGTAATCTGTAAATATTGTATTCTTTTACCATTAGATATAAAATACCAAAAAAAAAAAAGGTAGGGGCTCCCCCGCCGACCTTTCAAAAAAAAGTGTACCAGTAATATGGTAGATGAGCGTATTCGCAGAGATCGGTGACTGATGCTAATTACTTGAATTACGACAACATAGCATGGATGCATGGCGAACACCGTTTGGCTGCTCTGCTGTCCAAAACCCAAATGGAAATATTCCTTTGAATACTCACTGTCCTCACCACACAGATGTTGGCTGAAATGTGGTTCATAGAGAATGTATCTGGTGCTCCTACCCTTTCCCATGCTTCAGTGCTCCCATGTGAAAGAGAAAACATCTAAATATACCCCAAAAAATCAACAAAAATACGAATCGATTGATGATGAAAACTTATATGCCAATTATATTTGAGATGCAACAAAAATCTGTGCAAGAGATAAAAAAGAATGGACAACTCGTAACTATTTACGTGCTGATTTATTTTTTTATCTCCTTGCGTAGATTTTTATTATATCTCTAGCTAATTTTATATGAACATAGAACTTTGTAACATCTACCCATTCAATTTTTATTAGATTTTTCCAGATACATTTGGGTGGAGCACGTTGCCCGCAAGTGCACGCCACGCTGCAGTTGTGGCACAAAGAATGGCCGCCACCCTTTGTGGCAAGATTTGCACTATGAATCTCGAATCTGACGCGGATGTGACGAATTACTCTCCACTTCGGTCCTTTGTTTAGTCACTTGATGAGCTGATTACGCAATTAGCACACTCACTCACCGGTTTCCTCTTTCCTTAATCAATCATTTTTAAGTACACTAGTACAGTAAAATGTATCATAGCCATTAGTAATTGAATATAAAAGAGAATATTATTCATGGAATCAACTAAAAAAAGTATTCACTAGTACACTAAATTGAAAATAAAAAAAAGGATATTATTCATGGAATCAACTAAAAAGACTTCATCCCACCTATTATCCAGTCATTCAATCTTAGGCTTGTGATGTAATTGAAGGTTTTAGTCTCACTGTTGCCTACTTAAGGAGAGACGAGACTAGAGAACCTTGGCGTGCGTAGCCAGTGGAATCATACCTCCTAAAGTCCTAAGATTTAGGTTGTAGGGCGACAGTGGCGGTGCCGCCTTGCGCTTGCCAATGGTGTCTTCGCGTTGGAGACGTGTTGATCGACAAGTTAGGACAAGAAGCCGATGAACACGTATAACGATCGAGATTCCAAGAATTAGTGTGGATATATTTTTTTTCAAAACAAAATCAAAGCATGAAGGCGGAACGAGCGTTCACTACTACAGAATGGACTTGTTGTCCCGGGCGGTAACAGCCTTTAGTCCTGGTTACCGCGCCGGGACAACGATCCCGGGACTAAAGGTGGAACCTTCAGTCCCAGGTCATCGAGCCGGGACTAAAGAGGGACCTTTAGTCCCGGTTGGTAATACCAACTGGGACTAAAGGCCCTCCAGCCGAGTGAACCTGGCGCATCCTTTAGTCCCGGTTGGTAACACCAACCGGGTGAAAGGATCTAGGATGTCGCCTAGAGGGGGGTGAATAGGCGTTTCTGAAAAATCAACACCTTTAAAAGCGGAAACGATTAGTAATAGGAGTTTCCACAATGGAAACTCCAAATCAAAGTTATACAACCCCTCACAAGTTAACCACAAAGTATATAAAAGATACTAGATAAACCTAGGGAGCCAAACAACGGCAATCAAAGAGTTGAATCAAAATGCACTAGTCAGTTAATGTCGGAAGTCCCGACAGTTTGGGTCAGAACTTCCGACGTGTCAGAAGTCCCGACGTTTGGGTCAGAACTTCCGACGTGTCAGAAGTCCTGACAGTTTGGGTCAGAACTTCCAACGCAAACTGTCAGCACTTCCGACCCCTACGGGAAATGAACTACAAGTGCTAAAATGAACTTTGTGATGCCGATAACTTACAAACCCACTTCCTAGTGGTAAGGTAAGGTGTTGGGTCACTCTCTTGATGTTGATAAGCCACCACTCCGTAGATCGAGGCCCAAACCCTAAGAAATAGCTAGAGAGAGGAAGATAACCAAATACATGTAAATTCGAGCAAATCACAACAACAACAAGCACGCGGGAGACAAGAATTTATCCCGAGGTTCGGCAGCCCCACAAAGGAGCTCCTACGTCCTCGTTGTTGAGGTGACCACTTTGGTCGGAGTCTCTTCCATCTCCTTGCCTCACTCAAGGATACCACAAAGGTCACTTGAGTTTCTTCACTAGAAAACAAGGGTAATACAAACTTCCCAAGGCTCTTCCACAAGATGGAAGCTCTTGGGCGACGCCTCGCCGGCTAGGGGAAAATCCCCAAGAGTAACAAATGCAAATCAAACCGGCTTGACGAAGAAATCAAGTGCTCAAGCTTGCTCAAAGTGTTTTTCTCACTCAATCCACTCTCCAATCACTCAAATCCTTTGGGAATTGAAGTTGGAGGCAAAGGAGAGAAGAGTGGCGAGCCTAGAATGCTTGGGGGCTGTTTTGGCCGAGTGTTTGTTGCAATGAAATGAGTGGGCAACGGTTAGAATGGAGGAGACGGGTATATATACTCCAAGGCAAAATCTAACCATTCAGATCTACGTCGGGAGTTCCGACGCAGATCTCGGGACTTCCGACGTATGAAGAAAACACTGTTCATGCGAGGTCAAAGTCCACTCGAGACAGCCAACGTCGGAACTTCCGACGAACGTCGGGACTTCCGACGGTCGGAACTTCCGACGAACGTCGGGACTTCCGACGTGCACAGTCAGCAGGTTAGTAGAACCATCGATGCCGGGACTGCCGGCTTGGGTCGGGACTTCCGACGTCCACAGTCATCGCACAGGCAGTGACTGGGAGTCAGCACTTCCGGCAAGAGTCATGACTTCCGACTGTTGGGAGTTCCGGCTTACGTCGGGACTTCTGACACTGACAGTCACAGAAAATTATTCTTTGTGCTCGTGAAGTGCTAGAGTGTCTCTCTTTTGATTTAATTATTATGCTTGAGCACTCTATCTTCCTCAGACCACCTAAACTTGCATCCCTCTTAATAGTACGGCATACCTATTAACTCAAGATCAAAAGAAAAACAAAATTAAACCTTTTGAGTTGATCTTCTTTAAATTGATGCCGTGTCTTTCAATCTTCATCAAGTGAGGGTGCCAACATGTCAATATTGATCTTTTCACTTGAGCATAGCCATCTTGAGCATGTGACTTGATTCCATTCATCAAATATGAATAACTCCAAATGCATCAAGTCACTTTAATCAACTTGTCCAATATAGATTTGATCCTTCACATCAATATGACCATCTTAGCTTGATTAGTACCTCAACTAAATGCAAGTACTTTCTTCTTCACCCTAGCTAGGTTCTTCGGCCGCCAAGCCGTCACTTGCCCTTCACCCTTGCTTAGTACCTTGAAGCCTTTCCTTGCTATCTTCACCATCTCAAGCCATTAAGTCACATCTTGTGTTGAATCATTTATTCATATGTATTATTATCTTTTTCATTTCAATTTAGCAAGCTTCAAATATGAGACCAATCCATATGCAATCCCTTATGTCTCATTAATTAATTCTTACAAGCTTGCTTTCACATAGAACATGGAAATCCCACAATAAATAAGCCTTTGCATGAATTCTATTTGCATTGTTGTCTTGTGCTTGAACTAGATTGTTTACACAATAACACATCATTTTGACTTTCATTAAGTACCTGTGAGATAACCAATTACCTGTCCACACTTAGCAAACAGGTTAGTTCTTTAATCATGTTGTCATTCAATCATCCAAAACCCACTAAAGGGCTAGATGCACTTTCAATCTCCCCCTTTTTGGTGATTGATGACAACTTGATTAAAGCTTACAAAATGATATAAACATTTAAACTTTTGGGTTCAATGATTTATGAGAGGCTCCCCCTTAATATGTGCTTATGATTAGAATTCACAAAATGACCTCAAATGTTAATTGCACATACTAAAACATATAGGAGACTCCCCCTAAATCATTGCATCCGTGGGGTGCATGTGTGTGACAAAGTTAAACCGTGATGCATATGACAAGATATATCACACAAGAATAAATATAAAGGCATCATATCAAATATTTTCATTCTAGCATGCATAGTCCTTATGAAAATAAATATAACACATGTAATTCACACATAGCACTCATTACACATTTTCTCAAGTCCAGAAACCACCGATATATAAAAAAGATCATATCTCAAGAGATACATAGATAAAGCATAAGTGAGTCTCATCTCTCACATGATACAATCTATCTCAAATCCAAGATACATCAAAGAAGCTCAAAAACAAGAAATGACAGCTTGCAGTACATATCTTCAGGTACAAAGATAAGCAAATGAGACTATCCTGAAGCTTTAATCGGTCTCTCTCCCCCTTTGTCATCTATCACCATAAAGGTCCAACAACAACATACTAAGGACAAAGGGGCTACAAGCTATCACACAAAGCACAAAGGGTGCTTAAGGTTCAAACTTTGTACTAATCTCTCCCTTTGTATTAAACTCTCCCCCTTTGTCATCTTAAAGAGGCTGTACTTGTCACTTGTTTGCAATTCAAAATAGATCAAGTATATGGGTTTACTAGCTCATGAACAAACTCATACACTAACCACTAGATCATATAATCATTCAAGCAATAGTGGTAGTCTATAAATCTAAAAAAAAATCATTTGTAATGCATGATCCTATAAGCATGTACTATATGCACTAACCGCATACTAGTAAGGGATGAAAAATGATCATGCATAATACAATGATACCTTTGCTATATTGGAGAGGAAGATAGTCATATAGATTTCAATTTATTTCTCCAATAGCACCATGATGTTCAATTATAAACTTGGTGAAGACCAATAGATACCAATTCTTTGAATTCCTATTCTTCACCCATATGAATTGAGAATCACTAATGATCAAGTGCACTCTTCTTGTTGTGGTTGGCTTGCTTCTTCTTTGATCATTGCTTGCTTGAGAGAACTAAAAGATGCACCACTTGTAATACCACTTGAAATTTCATGATACCACTTGAAATTTTATGACTTGTTCTCTTTTGGGTGTTGCTTCCTTTCTAGACCAATCTCTTGATTTTCTTCAACCAAGTACCTCAAATGTCCCTTTAGATTACCACTTCAATTTTAGCCATCCAAGCCTAGAGCGAAGTGACCTCTGTCCAAAGAACCATCCTTGATACTCAGTTGAAATAACTTGAAAGGAAACCACTTGATCCACTTGAAAGATTTTGTTTGATTGATCCATATTGTTGGACTTAATTTGATGAATAACTTTGAATCCTTCTTTAAGTACTTTTCTTTCTACTTGTTTAAGTCCTTTTGTTTCTATCAAAAGATCTCCAATTATCACTAGAACTTAAACTTCATCTTCATCTTGATCTTGGTCTTGATCTCTAGCTTGAGTACCAAATGTGTACCAGATACACTCTTCAAACAAATTGTCTTGTACTCATCATTTGTCATGCTTCTATCTCAAACCAAAACCAAAACATAGGTACCTCAATCACTTATAGATATGATTCTAATTTGAGGACCTTTGAATCTAAGTGACTTTTGATCAATCCAATAATTGTCACTTTCCTGGCAGATTCTGTACTCTTCAAAGAATAAATCATATCTCCCAAAGTACATATCCAAAAACCACAAAATTTGGTGAAGATGTGACACACTAAGCCTTCTAGTAGCTATAAAAATTTTAGCTTCTTTTGACTTCTATATTGCTACCAGATTTCATATCTTTCCACACTGCTACATGCTGAAAACTGCTGCACTATAGCTGACAAGATCTACTCCAAATCCGAAGTATCACTTGTCCAAATCTCATAAAATTTGCACAGCAACTAATACCATAAGTGTAGAGCATGTAGACCAAATTTCAAGCCAATACAAATAGATTTGGTTACTCAAACATGTCTATGATCACTGCTACCTCAGATTTTCAATATTGGATAGATTTCAATAATTGAGCTATTTTTCTCCAAATTGAACCAAACTTGAAATCAACTTATTTGAATACTCTCACAAGACATATGTCCATTCAAACCACTTACTAGAAGAAATCTTATGAACATATCTAATCAAACCAACTTCAAACTTGATTACTTAAGCATTTAATCTATTCAAGCATCTCATAGCAAGCAACATATGCATATATATCCAATTCAATTAACTCATATGCACCCAAATAAACTTTGATCAACAAGAGATATACCTTGATAGCTTATGATCATCTTTGCAAGCTTCAACTCCACTTATTTGCAGGCCTTCAAATATATCAATAAATTCCCACAACTTGAATATGACACTTGTATGTTGATAGCATATGGACTTCACTCAATTTTGACTTGGCATTAGGATAGAATTGCACTAAGCTTTAATACTTGACTCAACATAAGATGAATAATAATAATTCCATTGAATCAAGTCTCCAATGCCATGGTACCTACAAACAATCATCCACTTTTCGATGGTACCCAAACTAGTTTGGGTCCTCTCATGTTAGACGCAACATACTTAGGCATAGCCTTAGTATGAATAGCGGATTTTTTTTTGCAATACTAACCAATAAGGTACCATAACAAACCTTCCTAGGCATAATATTTGCATCAATTGAAATAGGCTTAGGATTCTCACTTAGGGGACATAAATTAGCCAAGAATTGATTTTCTCTTTTTCAAATGTTTGGCAAATTTATGATTTTTAGACGGACATAGGGATTTTTATGGATTTGAGAGAACCATGTCACATGTGATTAGGCAGATAATCAACCAAGGGTAGCAATAATCACAATATGACATGACTAGGTCACAAAGACCCAAAAACCACATGATTTTCAAAAACCACACCACCTACACATGCTAGTTAGGGATTTTGAAAAACATCTATCCTATATCACACTAATGCACACACTAGCATATAAAGGGCCTTAGATGCACTTACAATGCATGTATGTAAATACATACCTTTGCCTTGAGCCCACAATATCACCACTGAGATAATACATGGCATGACAACATCATGTTGATCTCACTTGTCAAATAATCATACCATATATGAAATCAATTTTCATCCAAAGGACTACAAATAATACTAGATAAATTTGTTAGTCCACAATGGTGCAAAATAGAAACTGAGCTCCCCCTAAATAAGTACCACAAGTAATTTGAATGACTTTCAACAAGCACTTTATTCTTTTAAGAATTTGGGAGTCAATTTTCTATTTTGACCAACACAAAGTAATTTGCCATATTTAAATTTCGTTGAGACATACTCACAACCCACTTAGGTTTGATAGATCACAAGCTTCTGAGCAAATTAAGGATATATGAAATCATATGGATCAAACCTCAATTGCATCCCAATTAGTGCTCTGGTTCCTACCATACCAGACACGTCCGGTAGACATACTGGACACGTCCGGCATGTGAAGAACATAAACACTTTTCCTTTCTACCCTGGCCATACCAGACATGTCTGGTAGGCGCAGGACAGAAACAATTGAAGCGCTGCTTGTGATTTTTCGTTTTAGCTCTAGTACTTCTTGTATGCCTGCATCTGAATAAATGCATTGCTCTACTAGAGAGCCATTAAAAGCATCACATGGCAAATATGATAATGGTTAAATAAAACTAATTAGTCACTTCCAATTATTTCACAAATATGCTTATTTGTGAGCCATTGAGCACTAAACACAAAGTGGCTATCCTATAAGATCTTTAGGTACTTGTTACCAATGGTAGAGATAAAGTAAACGATATGGTCATTGATTTATCTTCGGGTCAACCATATATGAGATTATAAAAAGAATTGATTGATAGACTAAGTGAATATTTTCAATTTGCTTGCTCAACCACCCCGAAGCTTTTATCTCACCACCAAGTACCTACATTATCAACCTAAGAACATTTTGGTATCCAACTCTTGTTGGGTCCTTTTGGGTTAGTCAACAAGTGCTTAGGCACCCAAATGGCCTTAGTACTAGTTTGTGGTGAACACATCACCTTGCTAGTGCTAATTCTATTTGTGGTCTTCCTAAGCATATTATCATAAACAAATGTGTTCGGCTTAGGGATGTTACCATTTGGGCAATTATAGCTTAGATGCCCCTTTCTTTTACAAGCATAGCATATGCGACCTTTGTTTGCTTTATGCTTGTTTTGCTTGTATGGACATCTATCAACCTTGTGGCCCATCTCATTGCATCCATAGCATCTTCTTGTTGCAACTTGGGCTACCTTTCTTGACTCTTGATATATTGGGCATTTCTTGGTAGGATGCCTCAATTTCTTGCTCATGAGATAAGCGCTTTGTCCATCACTCTTCACTTGCTTGGCCTCCTTGATTGAAGCCTTTTGAGTGGCGGCTTCAACCTTGTTGGCCCAATTCTTATGTGGACACGTAGCCCACTCATGTCCATACAATCCACAACCATAGCACATACTTTTTCCATGTTTCTTGCTCTTGGTTGTGTTGGCCTTGCTTGAAATGTGATTCCTTTGTTGGGTTTTGAAGGAAGCAAGGTTTGAACCCTTCTCAAGCTTCTTCACCATGTTGTCACGGTTATCTTGAGAAGGTTGTGCTTTCTCCTTACCCTTCAATCGAATCACATCTTTCTTTAATCTTTTCACCTTTTCTTTGAGCTCTATGTTTTCTATAAATTTTTGCTCAATCAAAGATTGGCTTGCTTGAAAAGCACACTCATTAGCACAAGAAATATTCAATTGAGATTGTGTACAAGTGAGTGTGTGAGTAGGAGGTTGAGATGATTTTACCGTTGTAATCACAACCTCATGAGCCACCTCAAGCATGATGCTTGATTCTACTAATTCTTCATGAGAGCACTTGAGATGAACATAGTTTGCTTGTAGCACATTATATTTGCTTGAGAGTTCATCTAATTTTGCCTTGAGCTCAAAGTTTTCCTTCTCTAGTTGTGAAACACTAGAAGAGGAGTTAGTAACTAAAGCATGCTCAATTGATAATTTTTCATACCTCTCATTTATGGCCTTTAGCTCTTGCAATTTGGAGATGAAAAACTTTTCTTGATTTTGAAGTGATTGCTCTTGTTTCTCATTTTCTTCCTCTAGCTCATCATTCTTCTCAACTAGCTTCATGAGAATGAGCTTATCTTTGTTGCTTAGATGATCAAGAGTGTAGCTATCTTCAATTTCAATATCACTCTCTTCTTGATCATCTACTCGTGCTATCTCCTTGGCTTGATCTTTCTTGCTAGCCTTCTTCTTGCTTTTCTTGGCCATGAGACACAAGTGATGAGTATCATGAGATACTGAGGTTGACTCATCACTTGGTCGCCACCGGGCTTAAGCCTCATCATCACAGACTGCCTGCTGTCTGGCTGCCTCAGCCATACCGGACACGTTTGGTAGGGATACCGAACACATCCGGTATGTGCTTGCAGACAGCGCAGTCGCCTCGGCTTGCACCTCTTGCTCCGGCTCGATGCTCTTGAGGTCTTGTGAGGCTTCTTCGCCGCATGAAGACATAATGGACATATTTTCCATTGACTCGACCTCAAGTGCATCATCGCATTTGGATTTTCCATATACCTCAACAAGTTTGGTCCAAATGAGATGAGCACTCTCAGGAGGTGGTTGTCCATTGAATATTGCCTCATCTTGAACCTCTGCACTCAATGTACTCAAAATGATATTAATAGCTTGAGCATTGAGTTGCACACATATTTCTTCCTCTTTTGATAAATTCTTATAGTTGCTCCAATCAACTATAGAAAGAGGTATGCTTGCAAACACAATATGCTCAATAAGAGGACTAATATCTCTAAAAGCATTGAGTACATGAATTGACCAAGGTAGAAAGTTTGAACCATCATTTTGGAGAAGCATCGGCTCCAACTCGATAGGTGTCGACATCCTTTTCTCACGGCGGTGAAGCTTTAGGTGAGAACCTCGCTCCGATACCAATTGAAAGGATCTAGGATGTCGCCTAGAGGGGGGTGAATAGGCGTTTCTGAAAAATCAAAACCTTTAAAAGCGGAAACGATTAGTAATAGGAGTTTCCACAATGGAAACTCCAAATCAAAGTTATACAACCCCTCACAAGTTAGCCACAAAGTATATAAAAGATACTAGATAAACCTAGGGAGCCAAACAACGGCAACCAAAGAGTTGAATCAAAATGCACTAGTCAGTTAATGTCGGAAGTCCCGATAGTTTGGGTCA
Organism: Miscanthus floridulus; assembly: GCF_019320115.1. Classification (NCBI taxonomy): domain Eukaryota; kingdom Viridiplantae; phylum Streptophyta; class Magnoliopsida; order Poales; family Poaceae; genus Miscanthus; species Miscanthus floridulus. The sequence goes on from NC_089591.1 coordinate 68,527,312, forward strand.
GAACTTCCGACGTGTCAGAAGTCCCGACGTTTGGGTCAGAACTTCCGACGTGTCAGAAGTCCTGACAGTTTGGGTCAGAACTTCCAACGCAAACTGTCAGCACTTCCGACCCCTACGGGAAATGAACTACAAGTGCTAAAATGAACTTTGTGATGCCGATAACTTACAAACCCACTTCCTAGTGGTAAGGTAAGGTGTTGGGTCACTCTCTTGATGTTGATAAGCCACCACTCCGTAGATCGAGGCCCAAACCCTAAGAAATAGCTAGAGAGAGGAAGATAACCAAATACATGTAAATTCGAGCAAATCACAACAACAACAAGCACGCAGGAGACAAGAATTTATCCCGAGGTTCGGCAGCCCCACAAAGGAGCTCCTACGTCCTCGTTGTTGAGGTGACCACTTTGGTCGGAGTCTCTTCCATCTCCTTGCCTCACTCAAGGATACCACAAAGGTCACTTGAGTTTCTTCACTAGAAAACAAGGGTAATACAAACTTCCCAAGGCTCTTCCACAAGATGGAAGCTCTTGGGCGACGCCTCGCCGGCTAGGGGAAAATTCCCAAGAGTAACAAATGCAAATCAAACCGGCTTGACGAAGAAATCAAGTGCTCAAGCTTGCTCAAAGTGTTTTTCTCACTCAATCCACTCTCCAATCACTCAAATCCTTTGGGAATTGAAGTTGGAGGCAAAGGAGAGAAGAGTGGCGAGCCTAGAATGCTTGGGGGCTGTTTTGGCCGAGTGTTTGTTGCAATGAAATGAGTGGGCAACGGTTAGAATGGAGGAGACGGGTATATATACTCCAAGGTAAAATCTAACCGTTCAGATCTACGTCGGGAGTTCCGACGCAGATCTCGGGACTTCCGATGTATGAAGAAAACACTGTTCATGCGAGGTCAAAGTCCACTCGAGACAGCCAACGTCGGAACTTCCGACGAACGTCGGGACTTCCGACGGTCGGAACTTCCGACGAACGTCGGGACTTCCGACGGGCACAGTCAGCAGGTTAGTAGAACCATCGATGCCGGGACTCCCGGCTTGGGTCGGGACTTCCGACGTCCACAATCATCGCACAGGCAGTGACTGGGAGTCAGCACTTCCGGCAAGAGTCATGACTTCCGACTGTTGGGAGTTCCGGCTTACGTCGGGACTTCCGACACTGACAGTCACAGAAAATTATTCTTTGTGCTCGTGAAGTGCTAGAGTGTCTCTCTTTTGATTTAATTATTATGCTTGAGCACTCTATCTTCCTCAGACCACCTAAACTTGCATCCCTCTTAATAGTACGGCATACCTATTAACTCAAGATCAAAAGAAAAACGAAATTAAACCTTTTGAGTTGATCTTCTTTAAATTGATACCGTGTCTTTCAATCTTCATCAAGTGAGGGTGCCAACATGTCAATATTGATCTTTTCACTTGAGCATAGCCATCTTGAGCATGTGACTTGATTCCATTCATCAAATATGAATAACTCCAAATGCATCAAGTCACTTTAATCAACTTGTCCAATATAGATTTGATCCTTCACATCAATATGACCATCTTAGCTTGATTAGTACCTCAACTAAATGCAAGTACTTTCTTCTTCACCCTAGCTAGGTTCTTCGGCCGCCAAGCCGTCACTTGCCCTTCACCCTTGCTTAGTACCTCGAAGCCTTTCCTTGCTATCTTCACCATCTCAAGCCATTAAGTCACATCTTGTGTTGAATCATTTATTCATATGTATTATTATCTTTTTCATTTCAATTTAGCAAGCTTCAAATATGAGACCAATCCATATGCAATCCCTTATGTCTCATTAATTAATTCTTACAAGCTTGCTTTCACATAGAACATGGAAATCCCACAATAAATAAGCCTTTGCATGAATTCTATTTGCATTGTTGTCTTGTGCTTGAACTAGATTGTTTACACAATAACACATCATTTTGACTTTCATTAAGTACCTGTGAGATAACCAATTACCTGTCCACACTTAGCAAACAGGTTAGTTCTTTAATCATGTTGTCATTCAATCATCCAAAACCCACTAAAGGGCTAGATGCACTTTCACCGGGACTAACGGTTCACCCTTTAGTCCCGGTTGGTAACCCCAACCGGGACTAAAGGTTCCTTTTCTTTTTATTTTTTTTGTTTAATTTGTTTTCAGTTCAGTTACACGTATTTGTTTAATATATAATATGTTTTTATGTACGTATTCTACGCTGCTAATATAAATACACGCATGCGTATAATTACATCTAATTCTCATCTTGAGCATTATTATATTTGAATAAAGTACGAAACTATATATATTATAGATATATATATATATATATATATATGTATATATACAACACTTTCATAATCTTGTTCTCGAAAATAACGATATCAATAAACATTTAATTTACATCATTTATTCCTTAAGATCAAAGTAGAACTCGCCGTTGGGATTTAGCACTTTTTCTAGAAGATATCCTGCTATTGACTCTTGAACTGCTTTCAGATGGTCTTTTTGTATGACCCTTCATTTCAACCATTCAGTCTTGCATTTGAAATAAAAGGAAAAGTATTAATACACACATATATATATTCATTTAAAAATAAATAAAAATTGATATATACGTACTCTGAGGACATCTTTAGGAGTTCTTCTTATGTGCGCAGTGATAAATTCACAAACGTAGTATCCACATAAGTTATTACCTGGTTCCTGCCGCAAATACCACAGTACGAGAAGAAGATTATTCTCATCATCTCACACGTAAATTGAAGTACGATATAGTAATTAAACACGTGGGGAAGTGTATATAGTACAACTTACTGGTATTTCAACTACATTAAGTGGTGCCTTGCAATCCTTACGATGTTGCCGAATAAACTCTTTCCAAACCCTGTGCGACCAATAATGTACGATCGTTAATAAATTATGGCAAAGTCTATTCAATAATAGTTGTGCGCGAGAGATCGAAATTACCCCTGGATAATGTCTATCATATCTTGGTATAGTGCCCGTTCTTTTCTCAACGAGTCAAAGATTAGTAACCGACTTGAGTTTAACTCAATGACAATGAGTATCCAGTGAAAACTGCATTGGTTTATACACACACGTACATGCATATAAGTTGTATTGATATTACATAAAATGTGTAGACTATATTATTGTTAACACTTACTCAAAGTTGTACGGGAAAAGTATTGTTGTCTTGTCGTGCTGCTTCACGAAGAACATCATGATATTCTCCTGTGCTTCAGATACCCATCGCTCCTTGACAATAATACCGGTTTTGAATACGATATAAGGATCAATGAAGCCAACACTGGTGTCTTGTATTCTTTGGAGCACTGACATCTGAAATCTGTATATAAATATAAGTTACATATGAGGATAATTATATACACGTACGCATGGAAGTGAGTTTATTAAATAAAAGTAAGAATCACTTACAAACAAAAGGAGCTAATGATTGATTTGTCCAGAGCGTCCATGTGGTATAGTTGATGCAATTCTTTGAAACTAATATGTAAGATGTCATCGCCACGGAAGTAATGATGGTCTCTAAATCTAACAAAGATCCACTGCTCACCCCTGCCACATGCCTGCATGTACCACTTGTTGAGCAAGTATATTTGCGTACCCAATTCATTCAGAGCCGCAGGGTTGTACAGACTTTTGCCATATTTATAAGTCTTCCAGGTATCAACTTCCAGGTTCTGGATTGGAGCTTTGCCCGTCAATTGATCCAAGGTTAAACCAGTATCTTGAAAAAAAGCATTAAGGGCTTGAACCGACACTTCTCCAGAGTTGTCTGGTCGATAGACTTCTATGTTGGAACCATATTGATTAGCAACAACAAGATTTTGCATTGGTTGCTTCTGTTGTCCGAGCTATGGAACATCCTTCCCTGATGCTCTTTTCCTTTTCTTATCTGCATAATTAAGTACATATGTATACATATAGAATCTATCTCTAGATATAATATATATAGAGAGATAGAATATATAATTACTAAATCCAATTAAATAAATCTAACATGAAATTAGATAAACTAGTAAGATAATACGTTTTAATCTAACATATATCAAAAACTATAATAAAAACTATCTAAATAAAATACTAATTAAATTTTAATACATTTAAATCTAATATATCAAAAACTATCTAAAAATAACTAAAAAACTAACAATAAATTATATGTACTTATTTTAATCTAACATACAGCCGAGACTTTTTAAAAAAAAATCTAAAAAAAGCCGATCGAGAGCAGCAGATCATATTGAGTTCGATCGACGGAGGCCGTACGGCGTGGGCGCGCGGGAAGCGTCGGCGACGGATGGTGGGGTCGGGTGCGGCGGCGGAGACGGGATGCGACGATGCAGGCCTGGAGAATGGCGCGGCCGGGCGGGGGTAGACGACGACGGCGGCGCGGCAGAGACGAGCTCGACGACGGCGGATGGCGCGGCCAGGTGGGCGGCTGAGCGACGGAGGCGAGATCGAAGATGAACAGAACAGACGTTCGATATATATAGCCTGCGACCCTTTAGTCCCGGCTGGTAACACCAGCCGGGACTGCAGGGCATTTAGTCCCGGCTGGTAATACCAACCGGGACTAAAGGTCCAACCCTTTAGTCCCGGTTGGTCTTACCAGCCGGGACTAAATGTCCTTTAGTCCCGGCTCGTGTTGCCAGCCGGGACTAAAGGTATTTTTTGGCGGGCACCTAAATTGCCGCCCACCCTTTAGTCCCGGTTCTTGGTCTGGGCCGGGACTCAAGCCGTGAAAAATTTGCCAACCCGCCAGCGTAATTGGAAAGGCCTGGGATTTTGTTTTTGTTTAATACTAGGTTAATCAATTAATTCCATAGCAACTTCAATACTTTGCAATATTTATTTTAAAAAATACTATTGATTAACTAATTATTTATTGTAAATAGGAAAATTTTGTAACCTAAAGTTTTTAATTTCTTTTATGAATATAGAATATAAATGTTACTAATACTAAGTATTTTGTTAATGCAAAAATATATTTCTAACTTAAAATTAATAAAACTAATATTATTCGATAGGAAATTTATTATCACATTATTGTAACGTCAATGTTTCAATTTTTTCTCGGTTTTTGACCAAAATTGACAGGAATTTTTTGTTGAACCTATAAAAATAGAGAAAATATAGTATTTTTTGTTCTACAGCTTTCTCAAATGAAAAAATGGCCTATATAAGGATTGTATATATTGATGAGCTTAACAAACTCGGTATTCAAAACTTTTCAATTTGAGACAATCTAGGGTCCCGAAAACTAGTTTGTAGGCGTCGAAATTTAAAAATCACAAATTTGAACCGTCCAAACTTTCTCAAATGGAAAGTTGACCAAAACAACAATTGTAGATCTTTTTGAGTTTAACAAACTTGGTATTCAAAACTTTTCAATTTTAAGTCATTTAGAGTTCATAATACTAGAGTCAAAGTGTTGTTTTTTTATTTGACCAAATTTGACTTGGTCAAACTTGCTCAAATGAGACACTAAATGACCTCAGATGAAAAAACTCTGAATACCAAGTTTGATCATCTCAGAAAGATCTATAATTGTTACATAGCTCATTTTCCCATTTGAGAAATTTTTATCAAACACTAGTCACAACTTCTTGAATCTCATATATACTTTCTAAAACTATGTCACACACTTGTGAAATTTGAACTACATTTTGTTCAAGCTTTCTCAAATGAAAAAATGGCCTATATAAGGATTGTATATATTGATGAGCTTAACAAACTCGGTATTCAAAACTTTTCAATTTGAGACAATCTAGGGTCCCGAAAACTAGTTTGTAGGCGTCAAAATTTAAAAATCACAAATTTAAACCATCCAAACTTTCTCAAATGGAAAGTTGACCAAAACAACAATTGTAGATCTTTTTGAGTTTAACAAACTTGGTATTCAAAACTTTTCAATTTGAAGTCATTTAGAGTTCATAATACTAGAGTCAAAGTGTTGTTTTTTTATTTGACCAAATTTGACTTGGTCAAACTTGCTCAAATGAGACACTAAATGACCTCAGATGAAAAAACTCTGAATACCAAGTTTGATCATCTCAGAAAGATCTACAATTGTTACATAGCTCATTTTCCCATTTGAGAAATTTTTATCAAACACTAGTCACAACTTCTTGAATCTCATATATACTTTCTAAAACTATGTCACACACTTGTGAAATTTGAACTACATTTTGTTCAAGCTTTCTCAAATGAAAAAATGGCCTATATAAGAATTGTATATATTGATGAGCTTAACAAATTCGGTATTCAAAACTTTTCAATTTGAGACAATCTAGGGTCCCGAAAACTAGTTTGTAGGCGTCAAAATTTAAAAATCACAAATTTGAACCATCCAAACTTTCTCAAATGGAAAGTTGACCAAAACAACAATTGTAGATCTTTTTGAGTTTAACAAACTTGGTATTCAAAACTTTTCAATTTAAAGTCATTTAGAGTTCATAATACTAGAGTCAAAGTGTTGTTTTTTTATTTGACCAAATTTGACTTGGTCAAACTTGCTCAAATGAGACACTAAATGACCTTAGATGAAAAAACTCTGAATACCAAGTTTGATCATCTCAGAAAGATCTACAATTGTCACTAGTCACAACTTCTTGAATCTCATATATACTTTCTAAAACTATGTCACACACTTGTGAAATTTGAACTACATTTTGTTCAAGCTTTCTCAAATGAAAAAATGGCCTATATAAGGATTGTATATATTGATGAGCTTAACAAACTCAGTATTTAAAACTTTTCAATTTGAGACAATCTAGGGTCCCGAAAACTAGTTTGTAGGCGTCAAAATTTAAAAATCACAAATTTGAACCGTCCAAACTTTCTCAAATGGAAAGTTGACCAAAACAACAATTGTAGATCTTTTTGAGTTTAACAAACTTGGTATTCAAAACTTTTCAATTTGAAGTCATTTAGAGTTCATAATACTAGAGTCAAAGTCATAACATATTACATAATATCCGTCTCTAAAACATAATATATTAAACATGCATCGTTGTACCATGCGGGCACAACAGTAAATTTCTTCTTGACGTATGACCCTTGGTTATGATCTTGTCGTAACCATGGAGTGTCTTCATCATTTAACATAATGCTTGGATCTTTCTTCACTATGAAGGGTGGAATTCGGACATTTCTTTCGTAATCTTCTAACATGTCTGACTTGTCTTCAATTCCCACTATATTTATTTTCCCAAAAAGAATTATGTGGCGCTTTGGCTCATTGATCATTGAGTTGATGTCTTCGTTTTTTTCTTTCTTTGATTTTGTAGACATGTCTTTCACATAGAACACCTGACTCACATCGGCAGCAAGGACGAATGGTTCCTCTTTGTACCCAATAATGTTGAGGTCCACTGTTGTCATTCCATACTCTTTGTCGACTGTTACCCCTCCTTCGGTCAGCTTCACCCATTGGCACCAAAACAAAGGGACTTTAAAATTAGGTGCGTAGTCTAGTTCCCATATCTCTTCTATGCGGCCATAATATGTTTGTATATTTCCATTTGGATCTGTTCCATCTATGCGAACACCACTATTTTGATTGGTGCTCCTTTTATCTTGGGCAACTGTGTAAAATGTATTCCCATTTATCTTGTACCCTTGGTACATGAGGATATGCCACGATGGCTGCCTAGCCAACAAATACAGTTGCTCATCAATATTGTCATCGCCTTGACATTCTTTTCGCAACCAACCACTGAAACTTTCCATGTGCTGACGCCTAATCCAAGCTTCAGTCTTCCCTGAAAATTTGGATCGTAAGAACTCCTTATGTATCTCAATGTACGGATGCACCAATGACGAGTTCTGAAGAACTGTGTAGTGTGCTTTATTGAAATAATCGTCTTCCATGCCGATATATGTTTTCTTCCCTAAAGTTCCTTTACCACTGAGTCGCCCCTCGTGTCGTGATTCGGGAACACCAATTGGGGCAAGGTCAGGAATAAAGTCAACACAGAACTCAATGACCTCCTCTGTTCCATAGCCCTAGGCGATGCTTCCTTTAGGCTTAGAACGGACTTTCACATATTTCTTCAAGACTCCCATAAACCTCTCGAAGGAGAACATGTTATGTAAGAACACAGGTCTAAGAATACTAATCTCCTTCACCAAATGAACTAGGATGTGTGTCATGATATTAAAGAAGGATGGAGGGAACACCAACTCAAAGCTGACAAGACATTGAACCACATCATTCTGTAGAGTAGCTAGTTCCACTGGATTGATTGCCTTCTGAGAAATTGCATTGAGGAATGCACATAGCTTCACGGTGGCTAGACGTACATGTGGAGATAGAATTCCTCTTAAAGCAACTAGAAGCAATTGCGTCATAAGCACGTGGCAGTCATGGGACTTTAAGTTTAGGAATTTCTTATCTGGCACATTTATTATACCCTTTATATTGGAGGAGAATCCCGATGGGACCTTGATGCTGCTTAGACATTCGAACATGTTGTCCCTCTCTTCTTTGCTAAGCGTGTAGCTAGCAGGACTTAAGTACTGACGTCCATCATCTGTCTTCTCTGGATGAAGATTGTCTCGTTCTTTTATGCCCTGCAAGTCCTGGCGTGCTTTAAGTGAATCATTTGGCTTCCCATACACACCCATCAATCCTAACAGGTTCACACAAAGATTCTTTGTTAGGTGCATCACGTCGATTGCGTGGCGGACCTCTAGGACTTGCCAATAGGGTAGCTCCCAAAAGATGGAATTCTTCTTCCACATGGGTGCGTGTTCCTTAGCATCTTTGGGAACAGATTCACTGCCTTGTCCTTTTCCAAATACTACTTTCACATCCTTGACCATTGCGAGTACATCTTCCCCGATTCGGTTATAAGGCTTCTTCCGATGGTCTGGCTTACCTTTAAAATGCTTCCCTTTCTTTCTTACTTGGTGATTCAACGGAAGAAATCGATAATGGCCAAGGTACACGACCTTTCGACATCTTTTCAAATATATACTGTCAAGGTCATCAAAACAATGTGTGCATGCATTATATCCTTTGTTTGTCTGACCTGAAAGATTACTTAAAGTAGGCCAATCATTGATTGTTACGAACAACATTGCTCGTAGGTCAAAGTGTTCTTGTTTGTACTCATCCCAGACACGTACACCTGGTTTGTTCCATAAAACTAGAAGTTCTTCAACTAATGGCTTCAGATAGACATCAATATCGTTGCCAGGTTGCCTCGGACCTTGGATGAGGATCGGCATCATAATGAACTTCCGCTTCATACATAACCATGGAGGAAGGTTGTAGATACATAGAGTAACTGGCCAAGTACTATGACTAGTGCTCTGCTCTCCAAAAGGATTCATACCATCTGTACTTAAGGCGAACCTTAAGTTTCTAGCCTCATTTGCAAACTCTGGAAATTCCCTGTCTATCGCTCTCTACTGGGACCCATCAGCTGGGTGTCTCAGCATATTGTCTACCTTACGGTCTTCTTTATACCACCGCAACAACTTTGCATGGTCTTTATTTCTGAACAAACATTTTAAGCGTGGTATTATAGGAGCATACCACATAACCTTAGCAGGGATTTTCTTTCTAGGACGTTGTTCACCCTCGACGTTACCAGGATCATCGCGCCTGATCTTATACCGCGATGCTTTACATATCGGGCATTCATCCAAATTCTCGTATTCATTGCCATGGTAGAGGATGCAGTCATTAGGACATGCATGTATCTTCTGGATTTTTAATCCCAATGGGCAGACAACCTTTTTTGCTTCGTACGTAGTGGTGGGCAATTCATTTGGCTTTGGAAGCATCTTCTTTATGAGGTTCAATAAATTCCCAAATGCCTTGTCGGATATACCATTCTTTGCCTTCCATTGTAGCAATTCCAGTGTTGTACCCAGCTTTTTTTGCCCCTCTTCGGCCGTCGGGTATAGCAACTTCCTATGATCCTCAAGCATGCGCTCGAACTTAACTTTCTCTTTTTTACTTTCCCATTCTTGTTGTGCATCACGAATGGCATCGCTAAGAGCATCACCGAGATCATCTTCTACCGCTACCTCTTCTTCATCTCCCCCATTGTAGTATCATCAAAGGCACTATACTGAGCAATAATGTCATCAATGTCTAAATCTTCTCCTTCACCTTCTTCCATCATGACCCCGCTTTCTCCATGCTTAGCCCAACATATATAGTTTGACATGAAACCTGACTTAAGCAAATGTGAATGAAGACTCATTGAGCTTGAATATTCTTTTAAATTCTTACATAGGGCACATGGACAGCACATGAAATCATCCCGCTTATTTGCCTCGACCACACCTAAGAAATAGTGCAAGCCCTCAATAAAGTCTTGGGAGCAGCGATCGGCATTGTACATCCAATGGCGTGACATAATCTGTATTACACGACAAATTATGAAAACCTTGAACATAATTTAGTATTTTATTACACAACATAAATGACACACACACGGTTAATTAATTAACTAAGTCTGGCTACAACGTAAGCAATCCCAACTATCACTAAACAAACTAAAACTACAATGCACTTCAGTAACATAATTATTTCATGATCGTACGCAACTAAAACAGACAAATCATTCTTCTGTTGAATATCAATAAGCTTCTCCTGCTGGCTCACTGCCTCATCAGCAGCAGCCGCTACCTCAAGCGCACCCAAATTCTGCACGTATGTAGCATAATCTTCCTCCCAGTACCAACCATCGCATCCATTGCCCTCCCACTGTAATTAAAGCCAAAAAATATTTAGTCAAAAATATTCAAGAAAAGCAGGTCAATTAGCCATAAAGATAAAATGCGTAAGAAACTCACATCGCGATCCGGGCACTTGTAGAAAACACGGCCCTTGTTGGGTCCCTGTCTCTTGACTCGGTACTCCATCACAATCTTCTGCTTACACTTGCCGCAGATAATGAGAGGGAGTTCTGGCCTCAGTCGTTTCGCAACCGAACAAGAGGCCGATGATCCGGTACCAGTTGTCATCTGCTTTCTATACTTATTTTTGCAAACTAGTATAAATTTCATATTTTCTAAAATGATATATTTAAACAAAACTAGTACGGATTTTACATGTTTCAATAAATAACCACCCGTACTAGTTGATCTTGCTTACGTGATCATCTCGGCCAGCATTTCTCCACCGGACGGCACCGTACTTGGCCAAGGAAGAGCTCCGATTCTACGAGAAAGGGAACACGGTCTTCCACGACCGTTGCAGCTCTCCCTCGTAGCATCAAAGTTCCTCCTTGACGTCCGTTACCGCTCGGCAGAGAACATGTTGGCCGAGCTGAACACGGTCCACAAGTTCAACTAGTACGGATTTTCTATAATTTTCTAACTATTTACTAAGTTTTTTATTTCATGGAAAATTTAATTCTAAAAAAAGGCATGATTTCTAAGTAGTTCATTTCATGGAAAAAATAATTCTAAGTGACCTGCTCGATATCGGCGAGCTCGCGGACGTTTAGGTTGCCGAGGATAGTAATATTTGTAGATGACATTTGTAGGTCTGAAGTTATCAAATATCCATCAAATTATAGCTCAAAAACATGTTTCAATAAATAACCATCCGTACTAGTTGACCTTGCTTACGTGATCAACTCGGCGAGCATTTCTCCACCGGACGGCACCGTACTAGGCCAAGGAAGAGCTCCGATTCTACAAGAAAGGGAACACGGTCTTCCACGACCGTTGCCGCTCTCCCTCGTAGAATCAAAGCTCCTCCTTGACGTCCGTTACCGCTCGGCAGAGAACATGCTCGCCGACTTGAACACGGTCCGCAAGTTCAACTAGGACGGATTTTCTACAATTTTCTAAGTTTACATATAAAATCATAATAAAGTCCAATATATAAAGTTACACATGCATCTACATCGCAAAATGAGATAAGCTACTGATAAAACATAAGAGGATTAAGTTTATTACCTCCAAAATCGAAGAGCAACACCAATGGAGGGGGAGAGAGCAAGAACAACAGCAAGCTGAAAAACAGAGGCAGTGAGTTTGAATGGAATGGCTCGGGCTCGGGGAGGAAGAAATGAGCTGAATTATAGGCCGGGATTATTAGTCCCGGTTAGGGGTCCAAACCAGGACTAAAGATTAATCTTTATTCCCGGGGCATCACCCAAACCGGAACTAAAAGCTTTAGTCCCGGTTGGTAATACCAGCCGGGACTAAAGGCCCCTGCCCCGCGGACGACCGTTGGGCAGGGACCTTTAGTCCCGGTTGGTATTACCAACCGGGACTAAAGGGTCCTTTAGTCCCGGGGGCAAAAAATGCCGAGGCTAATGTCAAATTGGGACATCGTTCTAAAGTCTGTTCTCTAGTAGTGGTTGTTCCGACCAAATAGGGTTCCTGTTGCGCCTGCCTCAAAAGGAGACAATAATATCAAACGTGTAGATCTACACTCAGTGCCCATCCGACCAGACAAATTTTGCTCTTCATGTAGTTATTGCTACAAGATACCGATTGCTTGTGTTTCCTACCGATCTAATAAAGCCAAGAGTAGCGATGGCCATCCGTGTAGCTTCTTTGCTCGAGATGCTTTGACATGAACCTAAACTCAGTTTGAACGAATGAAAACGATCTTAGAGCCAATAATTAGGGCGGAGGCCTTTTCTCAAACATACGAGGCAAGGGCTCCACATGGTTAGGCACAAAAACGATAAGGCCCAGAGCTATACTGCGCTCCCAATACATATCATCAGTACGTTTTTTTTTTTAATCTTCCTACGGGAATCTTGGGGCTGTGGTGCGTGCACACCAGCCCTGTGAACACACACACAAAAAAAAAGGACGGGATCACGGGACTACTAGGCTGGTTGCACATAAGCATACGCCACCTATGGCTTCGTCGTGAGGCGATCAGGCGACAATCATAGATGCCGCCTATAAAACTTGTTTAACCGGCTTACTACTGGCCGCCAACTTTCACTAGGCAACTGTGCATGCTTTGCAGTTGGTGCGTGCGAAGACCAAGACCTGGAAGCACCTTGCGTGTGCCGAGCTAGTGCCGTCTGTTGCTAGAGTGCTAGTGCAAGGCTTAGGATTCCACATTTCCACTCCTCAGGCAGGCAGGTTTCGGCCGGGGGATCGAGCAGTGTCGTCCTTGTGATCCGAGCTGGGGCATTTGTTTAGATGGTGGCTTAACAGATAAGCATTGCCATTGCGATTGATAATTGGAGCTCAAAGATGGCTCCAAACCATAGTTTACGTTCTTTCCATATACGCGCGCGGTATGTGAGTGAGTCCAGAGATGACTGATTCATTGACTATGCGAACGGACAAAAGAATCGTAGAGCAATAGAGGAGGCATGGATGCACGACAACGGCATGTCAAAAACTTTTTGGGATGCTCGTGCTCCGCTCCAAATTCATGGAATCATGGTCCACCGCACAGATGTTGCCAGCAGAGTGGTGGACACAGCAATACAGCATACTCCAAGTGTGGGGTTATTACTGAACCTATGGACGGTGATCAAAAGATCATGCACCCTAGGAGTAGGAGCTGCTGCCATGCGCTGTCACGCCCTACCTGGCTGTGATCGGACACGTATTGGATCGTACGTCCACGGTTGATTGTTTGTGGCGGGCCTCTCCAATGACTCAGCTATGACCATGAGAAATGGGAGTCAGACGTACAGAAAAATATATAGAAATGAGTTGTTTAACGAATCTGACGTAGGATGGGAGTGACCATTTCCCTTCACTTTGATGGAAGATCGCGCAATTAGCCCCACACTCAAATAATGGTTTCTAGTCAATGAATTTGAATACAGTGAACAGTGAGCTACTCTCGATCAGTTGACCAAGACTGAAAGAAAAGAAGTTCCACTGTATGACCTGTGGTCGTTGGATTCTTTCTTTTACTACATCCCCGCACCAAGCTACAGCTGTGATGAGCATTCTTAGGCTATCTTCAATAACAACACTTAAAATACAAGACACATTCATCCTTTAAATAGCGCTACAGGCAAAAGATTCAATACCTATTCGGCATCTTCTCCACCAACAAGGCCCAAAAGATAATCTTTTATGCAAATGGGTTTCCAGGAGAGAGAATATCCATATTTGTGTTGTGTCTCTCAGGCAACTCAAAATAGGACTTCCATATAAGTACTCTGTTGGAGGCTGATTGGGTCTCTTGCTAACTATTTTGGGTTTGATGTCCATATGGATTCCTTGTTGGAGACAGTCTTACACCAAATCCTCTTTCATCTTTGGCCCTATTCGCTTGAACTTATCAGCCATACCATTTCAGAAAAATAACAATATTTTTCTCTCACAACAAATCAATATCAACATCAACATCAGTGTCAGTTGTTTTTACGGCCAGCCGAACAAGTCCTTTGCTGGCTCGCCTTCGCCTCCTCAGGGAAAGATGATAAAGATCGGCGTGCGCCCTCACGTTAACCATTCGCGCCCATCTTGGGAAGCCTGAACCCTAACTTTCACCTTCCTTGTTCAATGGTCAGGCGTAGCTGCTGCTTCATGTAGCAACGGTCCACCGTCCACTGGTTCGGTTCTGGGGCAAGACGCCGTGCGCCGGACGGCGCCAACCCGGCACGGGTTTGTGGAGAACGGAGTGGTTCGGTTCTTCACTTCTTCTGTTTCATTTCACTCATGGCGGGCCATGGTACAGTGATTGATCAACTGACTCAGGGTGTGTTAGTTCGCGAAATAAAAAATTTTTGGTGTCACATCGATGTGTCGGAAGGATGTCGGGAGGGGTTTTTGGATACTAATAAAAAAACAAATTACAGAACCTATCTGAAAACTGCGAGACGAATCTAATGATACTAATTAATCGGTCATTAGCACATGTGGGTTACTGTAGCACTTAAGGCTTTTCATGGACTAATTAGTCTTAAAAGATTCGTCTCGCGATTTTACCGAGAACTGTGCAATTAGTTTTTTTCGTCTATATTTAGTACTCCATACATGTGCCGCAAGATTCGATGTGACACTTTAGATGAAATTTTTTGAAACTAAACAGTGCCTCGGTCTGATGGTGGCCGCTGTGTCTGGGCTTAGTGGCCCGCGCACCCGGGTCCACCCGTACGAGAACGACAGACCAAGGAGGCGGGCCCCGTGTATGACGTGGTGGTGGGTTCTCGATTCCGACAGCGACCGAATCGCGCCAAAACAAAACGAGTCCCTGTTTATGCATAACACCGTGTGCTGCCTTGTAGTTAGCCCCATTATCAGTGACAACTTGGACAACCTTGTCTTTTCCAATCTCCTCAATTCTCTTCTCCAGCAAATCAGCAAGCATATATGCATCATGGACCTCACTTGATGCATCGACGGACTCCAAGAAGTAAGTCCCCTCCGAGCTATTCACAAGGAAGTTAATCAAATGTCATCCTCTCTTATCGGTCCATCCATCTGACATAAGCGTGCAGCCATAATGCTTCCATGCCCGCTCATGGTCCTCCCTCATGGTGCTTGTCATCTTCACAGCATCTTTAAGCAATGGATCCCCCAACTGATAGGGAGAAGGAGGCTTGTACCCTGAACCATACTGCGCTGTTGCCTCAATTGCAATCTGAAATTGTCTTGCTGCTGCTGTATTGAATGGTATGCCACACTCATAAAACCACAAGGCCCATTGCATATCCACATAATGTTGCTGCTCTTTGGTCTTTGTGCTAGACTGAATTGTTGGCTAAAAACACCCTTTACGCCTTTCATCAACTAGTTCTTCAGGTGTTTTTCGAAGCATCTCAAGAATTGTTTTGTTCCCCTTTGGTTTTGCCTTGGCCTTGCTTGCTGCTGCAACCTTGTATGAATAGGCTGCACGCCTTTGTTTTGTTGCAGTCCTTGAACTTGGGTGCGCCTTGGAGGTTTGGGATTCAGGTTCAGGTGTAGTTCCTTCCACTACTACCACATTTGCTTCTCCTTCCTGCTCTTGCTATTGCTGCTCATCATCATCATCATCATCATCATCTAGGTACAATGGCCTTTTCCTCCTGTTGGATTCCAAGTAATCTGTCATCTGCTTTCTGATTGGAGTAGTGGTTTTTTGACACATTACGGCATCTCCATAGCCACCAGCTAGATGTTGCTTTAGCCTTTTGATCCCTCCATGAACCATGGTGCCACACAGGGTACATGTCACCTCATCTTGGGTTTGAAGATTCGCCCAATAGCCATACTTCCAACCAGGGTCCTTCGACTTGGCCTTCCTTGCTGGATCATTCTTTGGATCATAATTGGCATTGTTGACAGAAGGTGGACTTGCCATTGTTTGCTGCTAGCTGTTACATGCAAAGACCAAGAGTTAAGAGTATAATTAAAAGATGGAAGGGGAGAGCATAGTAACAAACAAATCATAAAGCCAATGAAGTTTCAAATTTCAGTAATAGTAACAACCATAGTGGCACCTAGAATCCCTAGAGTATTATAACTTTCTACACCAACATTGAACTCTCCATAAATATGATTTATCAGAGACAGAGTTTGCTGTAACTATATGACTCGATGAAACATCCTACTATTCTCAGAAGTGGAATAACCTCATAACATATGCTCAAGCTAAAAGAGAAAAAAGCTCAATACCACTCCGTTTAGATACAACATCCCTAGGCAGTTGACAACACAGATGAATAAATTGTTGAGTTATGATCCCAATTTAGTTATATACAAGATAAAGACTAACTTCGGACGAAGCGAAGCGAGGCTCGTCGCCGGTAGGCTTGAGCTGAAGCGAAGCGGTACGGATCGTCACCGGTGAAGTGAAGCTAGAGGGAGAGGAAGAGATGCTCACACGTACCTATCATCCTTTCCCCCGAGCTGCCGGAGGCTGGAACTGGCGGAGCAGCGCAAGGAGCCGTGAATCCAAGGCACAAATCAGCGGAGAAGAGGGAGGAAGACTCGAATCGAAGTAGGGGAGGCTCGAATCGAAGCAGGGAAGACTCGAATCAAAGCAGGGGAGGCACAAATCGATGGAGAAGAAGAGGCGAAGCGGGCGCGCGTGCCAAGAACAGGTGAGTTTGTGGCTTTGCGCACGGGAGAGATGAGATAGGGACTTGCAGGAGCTGTAGGCCCGCGCCGCGATTTCCCCCCGCGCGCAACTTCCGCGGTAGCGATTCCCGCGCGCGCAACTCCCGCGGTAGCGATTCCCGCGCATGCGCAACTCCTGCGGCCGCGATTTCCCGCGTGCGCGCAACTCTTGCGGCCAGGCGTCGTCCGATTCGCTCGTGCGTCGTCCGCCTTAGGCCGCTCGGAGCTCCAACGTCGCCTAATCGTGCCTAGGCGACGCCTTTTTCTACAAGGCGGACGCCATATAGATGCTGATCGTGGCGAGGCCGACGCCCAGCTTAAAATAGCACCTGGACGCCTAGGCGACGCCTAGGCGTCGCCTTGGAGACGACTTAAAAACAATGATCGCCACTGACACCGATGCCATGGACTCCTCGAGCTCATCCACCAAGCCCGACGGCCTGTACCTCTCCCTTTCTCCTCACTCACTCTCTCTGGATCCATGTGTTCTAGAACAGTTTCATACTGAATGGAAGTCAAAATACCCATTGATCTACTCCTAGTCGATCCAAAAGAGTTAACAATGGCATCGGAGCCCGTTTACAAGGTGTAGATCATGGCACTAGGCAAAGAAAAGAAAAGAACGAAGCTAGATCTGATTTGGATCGAAAGAAAAGAAATACAAAGGGTTCATCGAACCCTAAACCCTAATCGGGTGAAGAAACGGGGAAAGAAGGGGTCTCGATTTCGAAAAGCAAATCAGAACCCTAACTCTAACCGAGGATCAAGAAAGAGGAATCGAAACCCTAACCCTAAAAGAAAAGAAAGAAATGGAAGGATGGAGGGGAGGGGACCTACGTGAGTCTCTTCCACCCTGTCACCACCACCGTAGAGCGGTAAGAAGGCCCGTCGTCGCACGGGCGGATCGAACCGAGTCACCACGCGTGGACGCCATTGCCGCTCTGGGCACCTCGGGTGGTCGTCGCTGTCTCGGGTCATCGTAGTGTCTGTGTGCGCGAGAGCAAAGAGAAAGTGCCGAGCCGCCACCTCGCCGGTGCTCCGCTGCACCATGCGTACGAGCTCAGGGTCCCAAAAGGGCACCACCACGGTACCACTCGACGGCGCTGCGCGTGGCTCAGGCCGCACGCATGCACCGGCGAGGGGCGCCACGGTGGCGCCATCTCCTCCTGCGTCGCGAGTTCAGGCCGCCATTGTCATACGGTTCACCGGCGGCTGCTGTGGCTACTAACTACGGCGCAGTGGAGAGAAAGGAAGGGGAGGGAAGGATTGAACTAGGGTTTTAGGGGAACGGCGGCCGCTGGTTCCTTTTGATCCTCCGCTGGGTGCGGACGGCCGTTCGATCTCCATCGACGGCTGAGCATGGTTGGGTCGATAGCGGCCCAGGCGGGATGCCACTTTCTCGGCCCAGGCCCAGGTTGCGGCCTGGGCGTGGGTGCGCGCTGCGCGAGCGGCTGCTGGGCCGAACAACGATTAGGCCTTCGGGCCAAGCAGGCCTCCGGGCCAAATGAACAAGAAGGAGATGTTTTCAGTTTATTTATTTTTTTCAGAAGCTATTTTGAATGAATAAAGTTAAGTTTAAATGTTTTATCTCTACTCAAATTTGATCCAACGTGATAATTTGTTTAGAGAACAGATGAGTAAAGTAAAAATGCTTCTGAAAAGTAGAAAAGAAATTTTGTCAATTTTCCACTGCAAAGTTAAAGGTCTATTGTCTTCTAATTTGAAGAGCAGTTATAGTTATTCAGTAAATGATAAAAAGTTTATCCTCCAGTTAAAATTAGAACCAGCTGGAATTTTTTTAATTGGAGGAATAGTCGGTTGATAGTTAAGATAAATTATAATATTGTTATTTTCTGACCAACGTTGATGATAACAATATTATAAGTTTATTTATGAGTTTAAGTTTAAAGTTAAATTATGGTATTGTTATTTTCTGACCAACGTTGATGATAATATTATAATTCTATGAGTTTTATGTTTAAAGTTTAAGTCTCTGATGAATTTTGCATCAAAGTGACCAAGTTTTCAGAGAAAAGATAAAGATCAAGGAATGCTCTTAAACTAGAGAAATGTATTTTTATGTTTCCGCTGCAATAAAGTTGATTGTCTTCTAATTAAATTTAAACCAATGGGAGAATTTAATTTTGAGGAACAGTTCTATGTTTTATTCCATTTCTGCCCAATGGTGATGTGGAATTAATGTAGAAGAATGATATTTTATTCTATTTCTGCCCAACGGTGATATAGAATAGAACATAAAGTTTTTAAAGTTTAATGAGCATTATTGTTGAATATTTTTTAGATAAAAGACCTCCATGCTTTCATTCTTGAAGACAGTAAGAGAAATGAGCTGGGTACTTGTGACTCAGATGATGAAATGCCTAAGGGCAGGTTATGTATGAAAGAATACCATTGTTTAAGGGACTGTGTTCTCTTTAAAGAATGGCTTCAAAAGAAAAGAATTCTAGGATATTGATCCAAGAAAAAAGATAGATTAATGAGAGTCTTTATTGAGAAATGTCTTTTATGTACTCTTTGTGAAGAAGAATTTATTTTCAATTTCACTTATGAGAGTTGTAAAAGTCATATACATGTTTAATTTGACTAACATTGGATTACACATGTGTGTTAAAGAATATTCGGATTTATTTCTGAATTTGATGATTGAACACGAGCCAATCCTGCCAATTATGTCTGTTCAAGGGAATTATCTCACATGGCAGGAAAAAGTTTGTCATAGTACCCGCATGGCGGGAAAAGTTTGAGAAAATACCCACATGGCGGGGTAAAGTTGGCATAGTACATATGTTAACCAATCCTGCATGGCAGGAGAGTTTGGCATAGTACTTATCCTGCATGGCGGGAGGAGGATGTGATGATTCATATGCTCTAAAGAAATATCCCGCACATGGAGAGAATTTTGGGATAGCTCTTATGCTATTCTAGTATTTACCGTACACTCTGATTGTGTCATGGTCATAAGTACTCAATGAGTTTGAGAACAAAAGAAAGTTGCAAGTGAACCAAGAGATAAGAATGATATGCAAGTGTGACTTGCAGAAGTATTGATAATAATAGACTATGTTGAGTTTTGAAGTGTAATGAGGAAAATGTACTCCCATACGAATTTTGTTTGCGTGATGTAATCATGTGGATGAAGTAAGTAATCAAAGTTTCCTCATTCACAAGAGTTCTGAATGTTTCGAAATTGTGGTAGAAAAGTTCATACCACATTTCGAGGGGGAGAAATGTAAGATTAAGAAAGATACTTCCCCATACTTCAGATAATGCAATGCATACTATGCATTGAAGGTAAAAGTGATCTATAAAAGATGAATGTGATCGTTGAAGGAGTAAGACGGTCATAATAACGATACCCCTAAAGTAAAGAAATAGCTAAATTCCTAGACCTTTTACAGTTCCGATAGGAAGATAGCATAGTCAGCTAGTATTCATACTGGACGAGTCTCAAAGTTATTAAGGCGGTGCTTAAAGCACCATTCGAGTTTTGAAAGATTAAACCCAAAATAAGAAATTTGAAGATACACCATCTTTAAAGAAGATGGAGTAATCTAGGGGAGCATGGTATGTAGATACCTAAAGCTTGAATAGAAGTGGGATTACATATCCACTACAGTATTTTAGAGCAACAAATTGCTTAATATATGTTGATGTTGTATGACATACTTAAAGAAGATGAATAAGTAAACAAGGATCTTGTGATACAGGAGGCTATAGAACAATTGCCTTTTTGGCAATGAAGAGTAATAATAGCCCCATATGAAAGAAGTGCCATGAGGCCCGAGAAAGTCTCAAAGAATAAGAAAATCAGATATTTCTGGTAACTAAGTAAAAGTTAAGAAAGAAGTTCAAATAGAGAGTGATTCCACCTCATTTGAAGAAGCCATGACATTCACTCGTCTAAATGGCAAGAAGCAAAGGAAGATGAAATGAAATCGATAAATACCAACGAT
Organism: Miscanthus floridulus; assembly: GCF_019320115.1. Classification (NCBI taxonomy): domain Eukaryota; kingdom Viridiplantae; phylum Streptophyta; class Magnoliopsida; order Poales; family Poaceae; genus Miscanthus; species Miscanthus floridulus. The sequence continues at coordinate 68,548,310 of NC_089591.1, forward strand.
GTTTGGGACCTACAAGAAATTCTCAATAGAGCCAAAACAGTAGGCTGTAATAGGTGTGCAAGACAAATGTGACTCCAAAAGGGAATATGGAAAGCTATAAAGCGTCACTTGTGGTGAAATAATTTACTAAAAGAGAAGGAATAGATTATAATGAGCATGCAAGGATTCTTTTAGAATCATAATGGTATTAGTGGCACATTACGATTTATAGTTACATCAGAAGGATGTAAAGACACATTTCTCAATGGGGATTTATATGGAAAAGTTTACATGGCATAACTCAAAAGGTTTTGTCGTGGAAAGAAAAGAACGTAAAGGGATGTTGCCTAAAGAAATCCATTTATGGATTAAAGTAAGCTTCAAGACAGTGGTTCTTGAAGTTTGACAGTACAATAAGAAAGTTTGGGTTTTTAAAGAGAATGTAGAGGATAATTGTATTTATGCAAAGTTTAAACATGGGAAATTTATTTTTCTAATCCTGCATGTGGGTAGCACCTTACTCGCTAGTAGTGGTGTTAATCTACTATTGGAGAAGAAGCAGTTCTTGTCCTCCAGTTTCAATGAGAATGGTCTTGGTAAAGCATCATTCGTTCCAGGAATGGGAACTTACCGAGATAAAAGGAAAAGGGGTATTAGAACTATCTCAAGTGTATACTAAGAGAAGATTCTAAAGAAATAAAGTATATACATAAATAAACATGCACCTGTTCCTATAGTAAGGGTAATAGTTTTCGGAACTTTCAGTGTTCCAAGAATAAATGTGAGATCGATCAAATGGACGTCCTATATGCTTCAGCTGTTGAAAGCTTACTGAATGCTTATAAGCAAGAACTTGCCCTGACACAGTTTATGTATCCGGGATGTTTTGGCAGAAGTCCAGTCCAGATATAGATCAGTGGAATGGAGTTGAGAATATTTTGCAGTTGTGCAAAGATTTATAGGCCTCATGGTGAGTAAGAAAGAATAAGTACTCTCAAATAGTTGTGGGTACAAATGTTAATTTTTAGCGAGATGTTTAGTGAAACCCACATAGTAGCTAACACTCGCAGTTGGAGTTTTATTATGGAAAAGCTCCAAAGAAACAGTTATGATGTCATCAAAGATGCATACCCATGGTATAGCTTGTTATGAGGCTTAAGGACAGGCGAAATGGTTAAAAGAACTTACACCCGGAATTGATAATGGTATTCAACAGCAATAACCATTTAAGTAGTTCGCTCCTATAACAACGGTCAAGTGTGCTGTCAAACACATTGACGTTAAAGTTATACATTGTGAAGGAGAAAGTCCGGAATCATACTAAAAGTATTGAACATAAAAGTAACAAGCAAGTGCTTGCGGATCCGCGTACAAAAGGCTTACCACCCAATGTGTTTGGAGAATACACAGTCGACATGAGTTTATGGTATAGCCTATGATTTCCGGACAATAAAGGGCCCAAAGTTAAAGAATCTGTTTCAGAACAGAGACGTGTATTGTAGCTGTTAAGTCTATCGACGATTGACCGTAACGATGAAGCATGCTCTATGCACTAATTCGTGATTGAACAAATAAAAGTGAAAGAGATTAAAGTCAAAGTTTAAAGTTAAAGTATGAGTTAGGATCAAAGGAGAAAATGTTAGAATTGATCTCATCCGTCTTGACCCAATGGTCGAGACGGACTCCTTGACCGTGTCCTGATCGGGGACGTCCAACCATCTAGTGGCTAGTGGGCCCCCGTCGCACAGTGCCTATAAAGAGGAGGTGGGGCAAACGGCTCTGAGTACGAGGTTCACCGCCGCCACAGCCCCACCGTCCTAACCCTAATCCGATCCAGAGGGTGGCACTGCCAGCGGCGAGAAGCACCACCGGACCGCCGTAGCTCCACCCCGCCGGGCGCCACCTCTACACTGCCACTGACACCGACGCCATGGACTCCTCGAGCTCGTCCACCAAGCCCGACGGTTTATACCTCTCCCTTTCTCCTCACTCACTCTCTCTAGATCCATATGTTCTAGAACGGTTTCATACCAAATGGAAATCAAAATACCCACTGATCTACTCTAGTCGATCCAAAAGAGTTAACATCCCCCTCCCTCGTACATGGCTTCGCTACCCCGCGCTCTTCCGTCCGCTCGCATCTCGCTGCAGCACGTAACGAGTGCAGCAAGAGTGGGCACCAAAGATCCCGAGCAGCCCTGCGCGCGGGAGGGGAGCAGCACTGCGACTGCCTCGACGAAAGCGCTGACGACGCTTGTTTCATGGCCGTCGCGACGGACAGGCCGCACTGCGGGCTGCCTTGGCCTCGGCACCCCATGCGCTAGCTGCTTTCCGACGGCCCGATAGAAATCTCACGGCCAAGAAAATGTAGGCGACGTGGCCCAATCCCTGCTCGGGAATTGTCTGCGGATTTCGTCACGTAGAGATGATTATTTGTACAGATGACACATGACGATCAGCTGTTGGAAGCAAAGCTTCCGAAATGCTCCAGTTTACAAAGTGGTGTTACAACCTGGCTCAAACACGAACGAGCACACGTCCGACGGCTGAAAAAGGAAGTGCAGAGTGGGCAGATCATATGGCGAACGGACTAAGCCTCGTGCTAGCGCTGTCGAGCTTTTACAGATGGCGCTGACGGGCATCATGGCCTTGCTGTTGCTCTAGCCTCACAATTACAAGTCGTGACGTAGGAATGTTCCTGTAGCTGCTCTCATCTTTCGTCCCATCGATCAGACCTGCGGTTCTCAGGAAGTCTGGCGATCATCGTGGAACGAAACGAACACCTCAGCCAGGCACCAGGCTCCTTCTGGCGTGGTCAGCTCGTCTTGGACACCTTTATCTTTATGGGCTGCGGCTGCTGCCGCCGGCCAGCGGACCTGCTGGCCGCCTGCCTGGCGCGGATGGCGTCGTGCTGCATCTGCTCGTAGCGGCACTCGTGGCTGCAGAAGGGCGTGTCCCCTCTGTACATGAAGATGTCGCTGTCGCGGGCCAGCGGTTTGGAGCAGAGCGCGCACGCGTTCAGCGCGGGCAGGCGGGGCTCGCCGATCGGCTCGGTGTCGAAGAAGAAGCCTGCACAGGCGAGCGAAGTGCCCATGGTTGCTACGCTTCCGGAGGAGGGTGGACGACTCTGCAATCCAAGGCAGGTTTGGCGACTCTAAAGTTTGAGTTGAGCTCGCCAGGCGGGGAGCGGGGGTATATATGGCGGGTGGACAGGGACCGGGACGGGCTGGCTGCACCGCCGTCGCTCGTCTGCGGATGTACGAGCGAGAACGGGATAACTGAAACGAGCAAACAGCGGTGGTCGGGGGCTCGGGGCAGATACCGCGCGCCGGACGCGGCGCCCGCGGTTTTTGGAGCACGCACGGAGTGGTTCGGCAGGCTCTTCTGTTTGGTGGCGGCTGCCGGCCTGGCGGGCCATGGTGCGGTGATAGGCTGACTAGGCTTGATGGCAATTGGCAGCAGTGGTGCCTGTGGCATGGTGGCAAGCGCACCCGGGTCCACGTCCACCCGTACCAGAACGACAGGCCAAGGAGGCGGCCCCCCCCCCGCGTGTGACGTGGTGGCGGGTTCTGGACCCCGACAGAGACGAATCGCGCCAAAACAAAAGCGTCTCTGCTTTTTCTTACAAGCAAGACAACCGCGTGCTATCACTGACGGGGCAAGTGAACCCACTTGTGTGAATTAGAAATACTGCAGCTTGCTCCGCTTTGTGCAGCAAAATCTGGAGGCAAATATTCCGACGCACCGTGATCAATCGGAACCATATTCTAGAGTACTAGTATTGATTTGCATTGCATCAAATTAACACTACTACGATGCCGGTCCCAACTCCGAAACTTTTTGGCTTAGACTAACCTAACCTAGACACCCTATCAGGGCTGATAATTGGTGCGCCAGCCTTTCCCCCCAACACGCGACGTGGGCGCCCCACATGGTCATGGCCATGCCCACATATGATAGAGGGCACTTGCCCTTCGAAGTTGCAACACCCTCTCGCTCACACAACTTCAGCATGGTCACGCACGGCTTTGTCTAGGTCTCCTTCCTGACGAGAGATTCTTTAGGGAGGGGGGGTTGGTGCATGCACGCCACGAGGCACGGAGGCAGCACCCTGTGTGTGAGCATCGGTTGGGACCAATGGCAGGTGGCGCTTAAGCAATGCGTCTGCTACGTGGCGGTGGTCACGCACTGGCTGTTGGTAACTTGCTATGGCCTCGAGAACTTTGGGCAGAATCATATACGTACGCAGGTTATAAAACTCATTGTTAATTATAAAGCACTCTATATCGCCAGGTTTCTACTTCAACTTCGGCGGCCGTGCACGCTTTGGAGTGGGCGCGAAGCACCTTGCGAGCGCATGCTTCCAGATTCCATCAGGCGCAGGCAGGCCGGTTTCGCCCGGGGGAGCAGCATTTCTGGAGATACGCGCCCAGCTTGTTTAATGCTTGCAACTGTACCGTGCTCCCTCAATATAAAAAAAAACAAAAAAAAAAGTTAAATGCATCAGCGGTCCTTGAACCTATAAGGGTGTGTCATTTAGGTCCACGAACTCTCAAAATACATTTCTAGGTCCCCTATCTTGATTTTTGGTTCACCACAGGTCCATACCGCTTTATCAGCAGTATTTTGCTTATGTGGCATGCCAACATGGCAGTCATTTTTACATCTAACCCCTTATATTTACTTTTCTCTAAGGAAATAGACCCTCTCTTTTCTTCCATACCGTCGTCTTCATCTTTTCCATTCCATACACTAACTAGCCATGGGCCACGGCTGCCCACCCACCCCATCAGAAATAGCTCCAACACTAAGCTCGAACCCAAGACCCCTCGGCTGGCACGTCCACAGCTCTCGACCCATGGATGAGAGCCACGCTGTGATTCGCGGGGACTGAGGGTGCGCTCGCGCAGCAGGAATGACGGTAGGCAAGAGAGGCGAGGAGAACGACATGCCATGGCCATGTTGTCATCATCCAGCGAGGAGAGAACGAGCAGCTCCATGCAGCAAACATGGTTCCCGCTGGAGCATGCTGTCATAAGCAAGAGGTCACGCGCAAGCATGAGCTCGGCCGCCGGCGCTGCAGGGGTGTGACATCGGCCTTCGGTGCACGCGGGCACAAGCTCGAGCCGCCACCGTAGGCGTCGCCGCTCCCGCTCGTAGCACGCCCCGCGGCGGGGGCACCCGTGGCGCTCACTAACCCACGGCCAGGCAGGAGGAGGGGAGGCGGCGGCCGAGGCGGAGCGGCTCGTTGTGCTCCTGCCGTGTGCTATTCACACTAGCCTCGTCGCTGACCTCAGTGCCTAGGTCGTCACGCGACTGTGCCGTGTGCTAGAGCATGTTCCACGACGACGCCGAGCTCCGCCTCCTGCCGCCTGTCGGCGCGCCTTCCACTCCCACTGCGTGACCCGTGGCTTCGTGCGAACCCAGATCCTGTCCGTTGTGTAAGCGTGAGAAAGAAGAATGATGACAACTCAGTTTGTATTCATCAAGGCTTATGCCTATATACATGTACATCACGGTCATAGCTAGCTAGTAGATGCAAGGAGAACCAAGGAACGTATGCATGTACATCTCTCGGTCAGAACTAGCTAGACTCAAGGAGAGCCTAGCAACGTGCTAATGTGCGCTAACACGTTGTGCCGCACCTCCATCACGCTGCCCCACCCGCCGCCCACAGACCTCCTTCGTGTCGAGCTCGGCAGCATCAGCAGTCGTCGCTCTAACCCGAACGTTGCGGCAGCCGTTCACTCGTACCTGCTCACGTCCCCAACTTGGCGTTGTCAGAGTATGTAACAGAACCGACCAAATCATAAGAACGTAAGTACAAAAATAATCACCGAAGCGATCAAATTCCTGTACTTAAGCTCCCATAATCCCGATAGTCCAAAAATCACGAAGGATTTCAACCAACTCTCGACATATAAACCGAGACCGTAGTGATTCAACACAACACATCATTCGTTACAACATTTCACAAGTAGCATTCGAATTACATCCATCAGAGTTCAAATAACATATTACAAACCAAGTTTGAGTGTGCGGAAGCAACATAGTTTAGTACAAAACATTATAGTTTTCAAATACATTGCCAAGTCCGAGTCATGTCCCACAAAAGCATTATCAGGTACGAGAACTAGTAGAGATCGCGCCCAACGGTCTAGTCTTCATCCCCAGCTGGGAGAAGGCAGTACTTGCAGCAACCAAAGTAGAACTGGTCATCTGCAACAGGTGGGAGATAAACCCTGAGTACGAGAAGGTACTTAGCTAAACTTACCCGTCAAACCAAAAATAAAAGACACCAAGGATCATGCAAGGCTTATGAGGTCGGCTAGCTTGACACAGTTGCATAAAAGTGCTTATGATTATAGTAACCAATTTAAACTTAGCATCAAGCTTAACATCATTTACATGTCCACTAGATTAGCACCTGTACTAGAGCACTCACTTATTAGGAGCAAATAATATTAACCATAGCAGGCATAATAAGGCTGTCATCATCATATCATCATTTCAGAACCATTATGTTATTTAGTGTATCTACTTTGGAGATAAGCCCATCAAGTTCTCACTAACCGGGAGAGACGGCGACTCGAATCGAATTACAACTTAGCTGAGGGGGTATTCCTAACTCTCACCCTGGTATACTTAGCAAGGGTAGCCATGGGTTACCTTTGGGACAACTCAGGAACCAAATTCGCGGGTTCGATCAGCGCCAGCGCTCTCAGGGATTACCCTTCTGCCAGGACGATCAGGACTTTTAAATCACCTGCCCTTGGACTCATGCCTACGGCTCCCTTCCGAGGTGTACTTTATACTTATCGACTCTCGGCCTGAGTTGAGCTACTCGGCTTCGCGGTCGGTCTTCGGACACGGCCAACTAAGAGAGAGGCATGCGTTCAATATGAACAGGAAAGGCTCCAAGATTCAGTCCTTAATCGACACAGATGGAGTCACTGCAAACCAGCAAGCCTCCGTCCGGTCTTCATTTTAAATTAAGACTGGTTCTTTTCCACGATAGCAAATATAGTCAACCGTGCCATATGTATCTTCCTATATCTCGCAGGTGACAGGAAATCACCTGACTTCTACCGTGTTTAAGCAGGGCTAAGCACTACACGAGCCTGAGCTACATAGGATTCTGGGTAACAATATCTAAACAAGGATTGGATAACCAATGCAGCAAGTGTTTGCATCCAACACCTAAACTTAATGCAACAATATATGTAACAATAATACTGTAACTGCATTTCGAAAATTAGGAGGCTTAATATGCTCTGGGGCTTGCCTTTCACAAAGTTGCACGGACGGTGATCCGGGCACTCAACGGCGACCTTATCTGGCACTTCTCCTAAAGGTGGCACCTCCTGAACCTCTGGTGTCGGCTGCTGCTGCTCGCTCGGTTTCTCGAATTCCAGCAGTGTTACTCCCTCCGGTACACCTATTGCATGCCGATGCACGAGATAAAATATCATGGATGCATAAGGAATGACATGATGCTCATGATGAATAACTCACAGTAAGTGTTTACGAAAGCATTATTGAACACTCGTTTACCGAGTAAGAATAGTTCTATTCAAATCACTTTAAAACATGTATCTCACTTACTTGAAGAACGAGATCTACTTACCTAACTTGCATAACCTAAGATAAAGATGCTTATCTTCAGTTAAAGGCCTAACACCTAGGAACATTACCACAAACTTAAAAATAGTAAAGGCATACATAAATTAACATTTAAAGTTTTATATGCACACAAGTCGTCCCTTAATTCAATCACAACAAGAGTTCTATAATTCCAAATGACTTGCATAAGGACATTCTAAAAAGCTCATGAAATTCTCTACAAATCAATTGTAAACATCACAGCATGATTCTTACGTTAACCAAATCGAATTTCAGTAAATCTAGAATCTGTCCAGAAATGACAGGGCTACTAACTTAATTATTTAATGATGATGCAACAGCCTAATCTGACCAAACCAAGTTTACTAACTTGTTGCACATACCAGAGGAACACTAGAAAGTATAGTGCTAACTTCTAAATAAATTATTTAATATCCTTTTCAAATTTATTTAGTTAATTAGGTGATTAAAGCAATATATAGTAAAACTATTCATAAAAATCTACAAAATTTACAGTAGCTATCTCATGCTTCACATAGACTACCATAAAAATTTCAAAGCCATTGAGCAAGCAGAACTTGCTGTATCCAAAATAACAGGTGGCATATCTATTTTTAGCATAATTAGAAAACCCTATTGAAAAGTGTCAAGCAATATATTTCTTATTTTTCCTAGTATCACTCTATCATAAGAATAGCACCCACCAATGTTTACCCTAACTGGATCAATAGAAAAATTATGAAAATTCACTCAAGATCCACTCATGCCAAAAAGATAATTTTCTATCTCCTACATACAGTGTCCAAAATTTATGAAAATTTAACTACAAGCTATTCATGATCTGAGCAGTACACCATAAAAATTTCATGCCATTTGGAGCTACCTAGAAAAAGATATAATTACCCCTATTTCTTGCATGATTAAAAGAGATAAATAGAAACTCATATTTTCATAACAGAACATGGCATGGATTATATTTTTAATAGAAACTAGACATTATCATGAACTCAACAAAATTAGAACCACATCATTTGGATCTACCATCTAAGAGCTACATATTTTTGAATGTGTACATAAATCTGTGAAATAATAAAACAAAACAAAATAGGAAAATCAATTCACTACTGGTGGGCCGGCCCGAAGAAATGGTGGCCCGTGACGCGTGCGCAAGCGCAGCCCAGCAACGGCGCGGCCCAGCCAGGCTCCCGCCTGCGTGCGTCAGCGACTGACGTGCGGGTCCCACGTGACAGAGAGACAGGCAGGGGAGGAGAACAGGGTGGCGGCGAAGCTCATCGCCGGTGACTCTTCCGGCGAACCCGACGGTGCTACGGTGTTCACTACATCAGTGCGCATCTAGCAGTGTCCTCAATTGATGCTATTGGCGCGGCTACCGGGGTTGGCGACGAGCATGGCGGCGCACGGCCGTGGCATGGCCGGCTCCGGCGAGACGATGGCGTCGCAGCCCCTAATGGTGACCCTACGAGCTTCAGCAGCGCTCCTAGGACCTAGCGCGAGAAAGAGATAGGATAGGAAGGCCACGTTGGCGACTGGCCGCGTGGAGCGCCATCTCCGGCGAGAACAGCCACGACGGCGGTGGAAGAAAACGGCGATTCGCCCTTACCAAGGCACAATTGGATCGACGGTGGGGTGGAGGAGGTAGAGGGGATCACGGCGAGGCTAGGAGCAAGATGGCCGGCGCGTTTTTGCAGCGATGAGCATGCATGATGACGGCGACGCTCGGTCAGGAGTGGCGAACGGCGGTGGCTCGGCGCTGCGCGCGGAGAAGGTGAGAGGGAAGCAATGGGGCAGGCGGGTGCGTTCGGGCAGGCGCTGGCCCTCTTCTAGAGCACGGACGCGCGACATGGTGGCATCGATAGCGCATGCATGCCACGCGGCGATCACCTCCTAAGCCGGTCGGCCATGGTGACCCTGACAGTTTTCTGAAACGTTTTCTGAATAACACGATTCAGTGCTCGATGGTGATGACTGATAGCACGTATTCGACGCGTCAACACGGCAAATCCATCGATGTATTGCAAAAACAATATACATGAAAAATGTAGGCCTACCATCCATCTACAACTTCTTTTCAAGGACCATCCCCTAATTCGCCATGGATCAGCAGTTACACCAAGCCAAAGTTGGCTTGATCCACTGAAAATGTAGTTATGACTTAGAATATTTTCTAAGTGTGAAATCAGCATGAAATTCTGACTTGTGGGCCATGTTTGAGCATGTTCTAGCCATTTTCATGAGATGATCATAAAACAACTTTTATTCCATGATAAATTAGCTACAACTTTTGTAAAGAGTGTACAGCCATGCAAGATCCCTAAGTTGGACTTTTGAATCAGTCAAACAGTGCCACTCTAGGGATCAATTCAAGTCAAACCTCTCCTAAAGGGCAATTTTGTCATTTTGATCTACATGAACAATGTCCAAACAATTAACCTAAGTGTAGTTAAGGTGTATTAGACCATGATCAACCACTTTACACAATTGTTATACCAATTCAAATGATCACATGTGATGAAACAACAAAACAAGCATTTCACCCAATTGTTGCAATGCAATGTTTCACATGTTTCGTGACTTTGTTGTTATTTTATACTTGTCACATTACTACCATGTTGCCATGTTTAAAGGTATGAGAAATCCATGTTGCATTCACATGTTGCACTACCACCATTCATAAGCAATAAAGTACGAAACAAACAGAATATGCGAATGTTGCATATGTATGTTTCAATGATAATGGCATGATGACATAGATGATGCATATGTTTATGAGATGAAATGCAATTAGTGGAAGCCAAACACCTAGGGTGTTATAGAGTACCTCGTCGAGGAGGAGCTCCAGGCCGTGCTCAAACTGAGCCCGTGCGCCACCACCGGGTCCAGCAACCCACCAACCCTGTAGTCATATCAGCAACAGCAGCACGAGCTTGCCGCAGTGAAGCATGGGCAGCTGCCGCCGGTCGACGGCGGAGCGGTGGGGCAACTGGTGGAACAGCCAAACGCGCCGGTGGAGCAGCTGGCCATAGAGCAGCCGGTACGACACTGGGACCGTGATGACCGCTAGTGTCGCACAAGCGTGATCTCAGCCACCAGCTATGCATGGCGTGCTGTCGCCGGCACAGGTGAGCCCCCGTGGGTATGGCCTAGCCATGCCACCAAGACTTGTGAGGAGGGGCCAACGAGCTTCGTGTGCAATCATGGGAAAAAAAAATAAAGGAGACACAAAATGAGCGCGAGGGGTTAAATGTAAAATTGACTACCATGTTGACATGCCACGTAAGCAAAATACTGCTGACAAAGCGGTATGGACCTACGGTGAGCCAAGAATCAAGATAAGGGACGTAGAAATGCATTTTGAGAGTTCATAGACCTAAGTGGCACACCCTTACAAAGTTCGAGGACCGCCGATGCATTTAACTCAGAAAAAATTTATTTTGGACAGCGACATGATCTATAAGGCCAGTCTCAGTGGGGGTTTCATCTCCTAGTTTCTAACACATCCATATTTTAGAAACAGTGCAGAAGAGTTTCATCCTCATGAAACTCTCTCTACTCACATGAAACTTTTATCTTCTCTCTCTTCATCAAGACAGTGCTATGTCAGCATATTTAATGCCCATGAAACTCTATGAAATTCCCATTAAGACTGACCTAAAGCATAACTTTGATTATTTATTTTTATAAAGATATTTATTAAAAAAATGATATATGTAAAATTTTATAAAAGTATTTTTCAAGACAAATCTATACATATGGTTTTCATATTTCCAAACTCACCAACTTAAAATTTATTCATGATTTATATTTCTAATATTTGACCCAGGGATCGTAAGAAAAGACTTCATTCTTGAATATGGCGGAAGTACTTACGTAGGTGGCTTCACAGAGAATCATTGTGCTTTGATAATTGGAGGTCACGGATGGTCTAAAACATAATCGCCGTCCCGTGCCGGGCACGCGAGCTGTTGTGGCACGTCCGCTGCCGGCGACGGCGAGGGACGCACGGTCACACCTGCGGGCTGCGGCATGGTGCAAAATGTTTTCCATTTTGTTAAGTGCGTGCATCACACAGTTGTTGGGCGCTGAGTGGAGGATGACGCGTAAAAGTGCGTGCGGGGGCGCTAGTTTTGGCGTGGACGGCGGCCCGTACGTGCGGCTGCTACGCAGGCGGTGAGTCACGCACAACAAGGCACCCGGTGACTCGACACATGTTTACCACGGCTTTCTCCGCACCCATGGGCCCATGACGTCTCTCGCCGCATGATTGGGTGGGGGACTGACTCTCCGGTGACTCAGGTCCTCTTTGGTTCCAACGAGTCATCTATTTAAAAGTAAAAAAAAATAACTTATTTTGCCAAACACTTTTAACTTATAAGTCACCCCTGCTTATAAGTTTTAAGTTGGTTCATCCCTGTTTATAACTTATAAGTCATCATTTTTCGTGTGAGGCCCACACCTTTAATGAGTTTATAAGTTATCTACAACCAAACATGCATGATTTATAAGTCATTGGTTTTTAGTCACCTGACTTAATAAGTCACCTGACTTATGGAAACCAAACAGGCCTCAGCGATGAGACGTAAACAAAACAAAAGATAAAGAAAAATGAAGTGTTCAACGAATCTGACGTGGGTGCAATGATTCAGGCCATTTTGGATCTTTTGTTTAAGTAGCTTGACACTGATGGAACATAATACTATAGTAGTATGTATATGTATAAAACGTATATAGTACTTCCTCAAATCTAAATTATAAGACGTTTTGGTCTTTGTGGATGTATCGATTTTATTATGTATGTAAATATAAATGTATATCTAAATACATATCAAAATCTATATATCAAAAAATCTTAAAACGTCTTATAAATTAGAACGGAGGGAGTACGAACTTGTAATCACAAATAGAACTCTCGTTACGCAACTGGGATACTTGCTCAAATGTTTCCTTGACATTTCAGCTCGTCGAAACCTCTGTTACATTCTACTCTATGTCATTTTCTTGCTCAAGAACATCACGTACTCCTATCCGTTTACATGTGCTCGGACGCCGGTGCGCTGTATTCCGTTTCTCGCGCTTATGCGAGGGCCGCGCTGTCCGAGCGACAAGAGGGGAAGGGGGCGGCACCTTCGATTTGGAAGGACCTGGCCGTGGTATCGTATAGATACCCTACCGACGCCGGGAGGAGGACACACCAAGATGATGCAACAGAAGACGAGAAGGAGAGATGCAACGCCCGATTTGAAACATTCTAATATAATAGTTGCAACATGCGTTTAAAGGCAGATAAAACACTTAAAAAACACCTAAAAACACTCAAAACCATTACAACAATACGCAACATCCAGATAAAACACATACAACATATGTGTGAAACATTGCAATATCCATATAAATATATTTGCAACATGCTCCGAAAAACACAAATGAAACATTGGTAACAAACATTTGCAACATACGTATATAACCATTATATCATATGCAACATCACGATTTACTTTTACAACATTTATGTGAAACACTTGCAACATAACTCTAAATATCTAAAACGCTCAAAACATATAGCCTACGTTTTTAGCAAAACATGGCAGTCATGTTCATGCGGCCTCACGTGGCGAGCAAGCCGCGGCTCTACGGTCGTGTGCTCGCCACGGCTCTGCGGTCGTGGGGGAGCTCGCCACGGCGGTGGAGAGGAAGGCTGGCGAGGTGCGATAGAGAGGGAGCTCGCCACGGCGGTGGAGAAAGGCTGGGAGGTGCAGTAGAGAGAGAGAGGCGTGCGGGAGCAGTGGTGGACCCGGTCGCAGAACGGATACGTGAAAAGTTTTTAAATCAACGGTGACTGGAGGGGAGTGGAGGGAGCGGCAGCTTCTGCACGAGCGTCCGACGCGGACGGACTCCCGGTATTACGGATCTGTTTACTCACAGATTTCCGCTAGATCCAAGGTGCAACTTGTTAATCTCTGGCTTGGGGATGGGTGGTCGGAAACCAAAAGAAGTGATTATTGCTCACTCAGATCTCTGGCGCGGCCTTGGTCTCAAAGGAAACCTGGCATGGATTGCCAAGCTTCGTCGTCTGGCCAACACTTCGAAAGCACACAAAAATCACCGTGCGGTTGATGCGAAAAGCAATCACTCAAATCACATGAAAGCTCACAAAAACCCAGTCAGGAATAAGATACGTCTGCGATCAAAATTTCATAACTATCATAGCATGCTGAAATGCCACATATTCGTACATTTATAGGTCAATGGTGCTCTCGCTGTCTCGCACACACTCTCAGGCGGTCAGGCCTCAAGCACACTGCACACACAAACGAAAAAGATCCAATTGGGGAAAACAGAAACAAAGGGCAGCACGCATGGCGTCGATTTCAAGATTTCAACACACAGCTCAGATCGATCTGTATTCTGTCATCGACATCTTCAGCCTTCAGATCCATCCCCTGCTTGCCACTGTTCCGCGCCCAAAACTCTTTTGTGTGGCGCAGCGCCGGCCGCCGGCCAGCCACAGCCAGGAGTGCCTCCCCAACGGGATCTCTTGCAGCTGTAGCTGCTTGAAGCAGCACGATCTTCTGCTTCTTCCTCGGCCACACTCTGTCAGTCTGCTTAGACGGGCACGTACACGTCCGCCTTGGCGGCCACAGAGGCCCCCCTGCTCCGCTGCGACTGCTGCTGCTTCCGCCGGCTGCTGCTGGCCTGCCGCGCGTAGGCCGCGTCGTGGTGCATCCGCTGGTAGCGGCAGTCCTCGCTGCAGAACGGGGTGTCGCCCTTGTACATGAAAATGTCGCTGTTGCGGGTGAGCGGCTTGGAGCAGAGCGCGCAGGCGTCCAGCGCGTGCCGCCCGGGCTCGCCCAGCGGCTCCGCGTCGAAGAAGAAGGCGCAGGCCACCGACGTCGTCATGTCTCTAAGAGCTCGGCCGCGCAGCTTTGCCAAATGCTTTTGCTGCTTTGAAGAGGGGGGAGTGGGGAAAGAGAGTGCGTGGGAGTACCTCTGCTCGGGTGAGCTTGGCTCGCAACGGGGGGCGTATTTATCGTTGCGAGCTGAGGAACACGACAAGCGGGCCTGACGTGGAGCTTACAAGAAAGGTGAGAGAAAACCGTGGGTGTGGGTGGTTCTCGAACCAGCCGGCGACGGGAGCGAGACGGTCCAGCGCGCCAGCCTATCACCGTGTGCCTCGTGCCTGCCTGCTTAACAAACCGTAGCTGACAGCGTGGTGCCTGCCCCCAGTTGGGCTCGCTACCCTTTTTCTTTGGAGGGGTCTACTGAGCAGTAAGGGTAACTGGGTTGTTTAACTGTCTGGTTAAACTCATAAGTCATAACCGTGCCCCTTCCCATGATGCAGCAACTGGTTGTGGGCCCCCTCAGGTAAAGCAGACGGGTTGTGTCGAGCATGGCTTGGCCTTATCTTGACGTGGCAAACAGCTGGATAACTTAGCGCTGGAGCAGTGGCGGATTTAGGCCTGGGGCCGCCGTGGCCCTAGGCGTTGGGCCGTTTTCTATACTGTAGACTACTGTAGCAAGAAGGCATAATATAACCAGTCCATTAACTCTATTGAGACTACTGTAGCAACAAGGCCTAATACAACCCGTCCATTAACTCTATTGAGTGGCCCTAGGCTTGGATTTGGCCCAATTCCGCCACTGCGCTGGAGGTGGAGCCGTGGAGGGTAGTAGGGTACGAGGTCGAGGCGCTTCCATCACCAACCACCGGCAGTCCGATTTGATGTACTACCGTCCCACACCCGGAGCGATGGCGGTGGATGCATGGCACTTGGAGTGTTCTCCGCAACAAGCTTTGGGCCAGAAAGACGGTTGGGCAGTCGCCACTCGGCACACATTAGCGTCCGATCCAACATTAGACATCAATCCGCACTTTAGTCGGCCCGGCCCAAAGGCGTTCTTTCACGTGGAATGCATATGAAGTCCAAATAAAAAAAACTCTAATTTATCTCTCTCAACTATCGCGATTGTCCAATTTTTTTCCTTTATTTACAAAATCAGTTTTTTATCTTGTCTCAACTTTTTTTAAACCTGTTCATTTTTGCACCCTCAACAGTTTTAATGGTGATTTTTCTGATATGGTGCCATGTCACAGGGATAAATTGGATTAAGTTGAAAGTTCAACGAGGTAAATCGGATTAGAAATATTTTTTATAGAAAATATAAAAAAAAATCATAGGAAATTTGTTTTACCTCAGAAAATTATGAAACTAGATTTAGATTTTTTTTTCTAAAATCATGCCTTTTGTTACCGTGCTTAGCTTCAAATATCTTGTTCATGTAACTTGGTTCTATCTGTATCATCACCTGTGCTACCATCTAGATTTTCATGTCACCTTATGTTTCATAATTCATTGCATTACAATGTATTTTAGGTATTTTATAAAAAATTATAGTCCGATTTACCCCCGTGACATGGCACCATACCAGTAAAAATCGCCATCAAAACCATCAGGATGCAAAAAGAGAACGATTTTCAAAAGTTGAGAAAGGATAATAAACCTTTTTTTAGATCGGGGTGGAAAAACGAAAGTTGAGTGATGTAAAGTGGAGTTCTTCGAAGTAAAAAAGAACCTAGTTAAGGTACACCTTATTAGTGAGGCCCAGTCATGAAAGTGGTCCCACACTCTCACATGTGAAAAGTGAAACACAACGTCCCATAAATGAGGCTAGGTACTTTCAAGCCAAGAAGTGTGAACCGAATTGAAATATTGGGTTTTCAGTTTCAGTTTGGCATGGCTCCACTTGGTTATTGAAGCCATTTTTTTTTGCTTCAGCTCTATGAACAGCTCCATTAGTAGAGCTGAAGCCATTTTGGTAAATTGTTTGGCAAAATGGCTCCATTTGTGGAGTTTCTTAAAGCATGCTCTCATATAACCCAATGCAGGACCCACCTATGACGAGGTGAAGCAATTATTATTTTTTGCTCCATTCCACCTAAAATCTCTAGTGAGAGCACGATTTAAGAGGTTTTCCTAGGTGAAACGTTTTGTTTTATAGGTGAAATGTTTCTCTCATACACCTAAATAGATTTATTTAGGTGTATACTTGTTAAAAAGTATTTATAAATCTATAACTAAGTTATACCTGATTCAATGAGTATGAAATTTTTACTACATTTCAAACATATAATAATTAGCTCACCATAAATTTGTCATCATAATTGGACCATAGAACTGCAAGCTATGAATTAATTACAAAAAAACATAGATCTAGAGCTATAA
The DNA here is from genome assembly GCF_019320115.1 of Miscanthus floridulus. Classification (NCBI taxonomy): domain Eukaryota; kingdom Viridiplantae; phylum Streptophyta; class Magnoliopsida; order Poales; family Poaceae; genus Miscanthus; species Miscanthus floridulus. The sequence continues at coordinate 68,565,151 of NC_089591.1, forward strand.
CAAAAAAAAAACATTGTACTAAAGCATACCATATTATATGTACACTATGTAGATCTACTCACGTGGAATCCAACAAAATTGGGTTTTTCATTTTATGATTTTTCTTTGATTTACTATGATTTTTTAAAGATTCAGCCGAAATAAATAAAAAAGAAAAAGACAAAACCGTATTTGAATATCGCTTATAATCGGTCAGGGAGGTAAAACGAATGATTTTAAAAATTCAGGGAGATGGTTTACCCTGATTTTAGAGTTCAGGAAGAAAAACAGACTTTTCGTAAAAATTGAGAAATGTAACTGTGGACTTTTTCCAAGCTGAAAACCTTATTACCAAGGCCCACCTTATTACCCAAGGCCCAGTCATGAAGGTGGTCCCGCACTCTCTCATGTGAAAGTGAAAACCAATGCCGCCAGCCTGCAAAAATCTGGCCGTCGATTCCACGACCCCGAGCAAAGGCCCGCGACTGATGTTTCCGCTTCATTCGCTGCTCTGCCTCTACGGCAGAGTCCGTATCCACTCACCTCAGCTAGGGTTTCGGACTCGAGGCCATTCCTCAATCAGCTCCTTCCCCAAGTCGATCCCCAGACGGGGCATCCCCCGAGCCCTGACGCGCCAGGCGGCCAGCTCCACCTCCCAGCGCCCCTCGCCGTCAGCCGCCCCCGCCCTCGCCCCCGTCGCACCCGCTACCGTCGCCCCCACCGCTGCTTCATCACCTAGTCCCCGCCGCCGCCACCCGTCGCCCACAGCGCCGCTTCCGACTGCCACCGTCCCAGCGGCGCGCCCCTCCGCCTTCCGCTGCTCCAGATCCGAGGCAGGTCACCGCTGGGGACGCAGCACGAGCGCCGAGCTGTTCACTGGAGCTAACAGGTATGCCCATGCTTACATTTTTTTTTCTTTCCGAAATTCGAATCCGAAATGATGAGCAGCCTGCTTAAGCTGTTAAGCATAGGGGGAAAGGGGGAAATAATCACATTTCTGTGCAGCTCCTGTGAATTTACATCCATTCGTGCATGTTCGTTGCTGCAAATATCTTGTGAAGCAAGGTCGATAAGAGCCAACTAATTGGTCTCTGTAGTTGCATCCAATTCTCTTTATCGTTAAGCCCAGTGTGCAATTTGTTGTGTGTTACTCCTTTTTAAGTATTTAAGCTGCTTTTCTCTCTCTGGGACTCGTCTAACCTTTAATCTACATTAGCACAGATCGTGTAGAGTGAAGTGGATGGAGGCCCCGTTGAAAAATTAAGACCATGGCATTATGAAGCTAAGAACAATCATGATCGGAAATATTTGCAACATTTCTCTCTTGTGCACGCCCGATTACACTCAAACAGCAACTGACCAACCCCCCAATACTCCTACATGAGTGATGCATTAACTACATCAAAATTGTGTTTTCTTTTTGGACAGAAGGCTTCTGCCCAGCTTTATGCGAAGCAAAATAGTCTGCTGAGATTACCTGCTCTTACATAGTACATGCTTGACTTGCCAACGAAGAAGAAGAATCTGTGCCTAGGATCAGCGTCCACAAATTACACGGCAAATTTCAACACTTGCTGCTTTAGCCTAAACAAGTCACAGCCCACTGTAGAAACCTCTGGACCCATCAGAGAACCAAACAAACATAACGACAGTTTTTACCCAACAAATCAGACAGCTGAAACCTATTTTTTCCTCCTCCTACTAGTTAAAAAGCCTCCATCGCTTCAAAACTTAGATTATTCTACATGTCATCTGGTTAACAATCACGACATTCTGAAAAACAAAATCATTTATAGTTAGACAGAGCGTCCTGCAAGCACGTCCTATCCTAACATAAAGATCAGCAACTCTTTGTTGCCCCCCTGCCCTACGGGGGAGCAACAAATGGTTAAATGGGATACTCTCCCTGGAGCTTGTTGGCATCCAAAACTTATCTAATCACTCCAAAACATGTAATGAGATGATGAAACTTAATATGATCCGCAGTTTGTTTAGTAGCCATTGCCATATGCATGATTCATGTGACTTCGTGGTTTGAACTCAGAACTCTGATTGTACAACCAACCAATAACTTGCATGATCTTTATATCCATTTGCTTTAACCAGGAAAGTACTGCTAGAAAGAGAATCCCAACATGTAGTCTGTTGTCCAGTGAATGATGAGTGTGCTCTATAATTAAGGCGACATCATTTGTTTAGTGTTACTTACCATTGCCCATCGGTAAACCTTTTTGAAGCATTTGGGTACCTTGAATAACATACAATCCTAAATGTGATTACTGGACTCTGGTGTTTAGACTTTAGACATGTACATGCACTGATTCTTTAATATTGCATAACCAGTCATTTACCCATCTACTATTTGATTTTGCAACTAGTAACACTGTATGGCACACTTCTTCGCTTCAGGATTTTGAGAAGAGGAATATAATCATGGATATCATGCAGACTAGTGACTCTTCACATCATGGAATTGTAGAAAATAGCCCGTACAGAATTCCATATGACAGACATGCAGAAGGTGGTCAACTTGGTGCTTCATGGTATTTTAGTAGAAAAGAAATAGAGGAGAATTCCCTATCGAGGAGAGATGGCATTGATCTGAAGAAAGAGTCTTATCTTCGCAAGTCATATTGCACATTTCTGCAGGATTTGGGGATGAGGCTTAAAGTGTAAGTATATATTATACCACAAGTTCTATGTCAATTATTTTTACTTGTATTTCCTGAAAATACAATATCCATTCGCCTGTTTCAAATTTATTTAGATAACCTGCTAATTTTCTGGAGCTTAGTTTTCCTAGGGCGAATACCATTTATCCCCTAAACTTTGGGGTGGAGGTTGAGATTTCACCCTAACATAAGGCCAGATATCGTTTTTACCTTAGACTTTACACCATACAAACAACACCCTAACTTTGAAAAGCATTTCTTGCCTACGCGAAAGGAATGCATGGGTTGTTTACCATGTAAGAGTGAATGCCACTTCATCTTGTTTAAATGTTTTATTGATAAGGAAAAAATATTAGGTCCCATGTTTCATATGAAGGAAGTCTATCTCCATGCAGCCACAGACTGGTGGTTTCACTTGTGGCAATGGGTTGTTTTCCGGTTCAGCAAAATCACGCTCCAGAAACAATTCACTGTGTTATAATAAAAAAAGAAACTAAGACCTGATGGTTTCATGAGCACAAGTGTCAAATGGGTAAGCAGCTTCATTGGTAATCAATGCAATTGCAATCAAGGGATGGTGAATTTTCTACTTTAATACTGGTTATATTATGGTTGCTAGTTCTTGCCTAGCATGTCATGAGCAGTTGATAACATCCTTGTTTTTAGTTAGGTGGAACAGATAATGCACAACACTGTTTAGCACTGTATTTCAGTTGCCTGACTGCCTGAAAATAACTGTATTTTGATTGTCTACTAGCTGGTAAACATGCCTGCATGTTACTGCACAGGTTATGATATCTTGTTTGAGTTGAAACCTTTTATATATGTAATTCTTTTATTCTAATGCCGACTAACTCTGTAATGTAGGCCTCAAGTGACAATTGCTACTGCTATAGTGTTCTGTCATCGGTTTTTTCTTCGTCAATCTCATGCGAAAAATGACAGACGGGTAAGTTTTCTAGATGTTTTTTTTAACCTTTTGGCCTCTGTGTTTATAACATGATTGTAAAGAGTAATTTTCTTTATACATATACATCACCTGGACACTTGGTCTACATTGTTGTCAGCGCAATCTCAGTATGTAGTAACTGGTAAATCTCCTGGCGCTCACAGTTCCGGTATCCACCTACATGTGGAAGACAAAAATATTTGTTTTCACATATAAAACACAATGTTTTATTAGATGTGTCAAAAAATAGAAAATCCACATTATTAAAAATTTAAGTTTGTTGTCAATACATGCATTTCTTTTTAGCAGTACTGGCGCCGCTTGCTTATTTCTCCCTGATAGTTATTCATCATCTGCTAATGAAAGTTTTAATATATAAGTTCATTATAACATGCAGACAATTGCAACAGTATGTATGTTCTTGGCGGGAAAAGTTGAAGAAACACCCAGACCTCTGAAGGATGTCATACTCCTTTCATATGAGATCATCCACAAAAAGGATCCTGCTGCAGTTCAACGAATAAAACAGAAGGTGATTTGTTTTAGAGCATTTGTAACCTATGATGTTCCTGTTCTAGGTAATCTGAACTTTGTAACCTATGATGTTATTATCCTTTTCTTTCCTTTTCATTTCTCCTATGATAGTACTTTTTTAAAGGCAAGGCCAGGACTGCTCTTTTTTATGCAATTTTACGTACTGATTACTGTGGCACACAACAATAACTGAGGCTGTTTGTTTTGTTTCTTCAGGAAGTATATGAACAACAGAAGGAACTTATTTTACTTGGGGAACGTGTTGTGCTTGTAACACTTGGTTTTGATTTGAATGTGAACCATCCTTACAAGCCCTTGGTTGAAGCAATAAAAAAATTCAAGGTTGCTCAGAATGCACTTGCTCAAGTTGCCTGGAATTTTGTCAATGATGGGTATGCTAAAATTACTCTTCCTCATTACAAATAGTAATCCACAAACATGCCTATTTACTACGCCTTAAAAGGGGTGTACAGGCTCCGCACTTCACTTTGCCTGCAATTTAAACCGCACCATATTGCGGCTGGCGCAATCTTCCTGGCTGCGAAGTTTCTCAAAGTCAAGCTTCCATCAGATGGCGACAAGGTCTGGTGGCAAGAGTTTGATGTAACTCCGCGGCAGTTGGAAGGTTGGTCTCTAGATGCAAAGTCACTAGTGCGCACCTTAACTGCACTACTGTAAAAATTCATTTTCGTAAGTGCTAGTTTCCTACTTATTAGCTATCTAGTAATCCCATGAAAATTGGACAGCCAAAGATAATTGGCGTGTCCAAAATGATCGTGGAACTAAGATAGGTTGAAGGCACACACAATTCCATGATCTATGGCTCTATACTCAAGGCAATCCCATTTGACTTTAGATGCATTCTGGGGACATGCCATGTAGTCAGGAATAATTGGTTGGTGATGTCATTTTAGTCCTTTTTTTAGTTAGATCTTGCCAATCTTGCATTTTGTTATATATCTTTTTGCCACCATGATGCTTCTTTTGGTCCTTTTCTTCACTTTCGATGCTATATTTTTGTTTTGAAAGATCATTTTATGAATTATACCATCAAAGATACATGCTTATGCTTTGTGTTTTTGGTTACTCCTTTCAGAGGTTAGCAACCAGATGTTGGAACTCTATGAGCAAAACCGTGTTCAACCAACACCACCCCAAGGCAATGATACTGAAGGCAGTTCTGCAAGTGTTGCGAATCAACGTGGTTCTGGTAAAGTTCCAGGAGTAGCTGATGAACCTCCTGCCCATGAACATAATCAAGCACCCAGACAATCGAGCCAGCAGAACATGTCAGGCCACCATGGCTATGACCACCCTTATCCGGAGAAGCAAAACTATAGGATACCTCCAAATGAAGCAAGGGATGGCACTGCTAATAGCAACGAAGGTCCCAATGTGTCATCCTCGATGATGGATGCAATGAAGAAGATAAACAAGGATAAGGTGAAAGCGGCCCTGGAGAAGCGGAGGAAATCGAAAGGTGACCTTTCAAGAAAGGCTGATGTGATGGATGATGATGACCTCATTGAGAGGGAACTGGAACATGGCGTGGAGTTGGCTGTCGAGGATGAGAAGATCAAGCAGGAGAGAAGGCAGAGCTGGCCTCATCCTGCACACCGTGTAGACCACCAGAGCACCAACCGTGAGAATACTGAAGAGGGTGAGCTGTCCATGGACAGTCAAGAATACCATTCTCCGGAGCATGACAATCGAAAGAGAAAGGATGCGCATGAGCACCGGAACTATGATCGTGACGAAAGGGACCTTAAAAGGCTAAGGTCTTGAGAGTTACACCTTTGTGGGAGTCTCATGTTGTTTGGACTATAACATGAAGTGGAACCTATCTTTCTGTCACAGGTGTACTAGATGCTTATTTGGTGTGCTGGGGGATTTGAACTGTGACGTATATAAGTTCAGATGGTTTCCCCACGGATCATGTATGTTTTAAGCCATGTTGGCAATTGAGATGACGCTGTGATTTGAGCATTCTGCAGGTTTATGCTGGAAACAATCGTCCTGTTCGCTTGGCTTATAAGCCGTATTTTTTTCAGTCCAACGAACAATATTTTTCTCTCACAACAAATCAGTCAATAGTACTTTCAGCCATACGAACAGGACAAATATTAAGGAAGCTGCATCCTACGGCTATCTGAAGTGTGTATGTATTTGATTCCAAGGTTACCTGAACCCTACTGGTAGCATGTGATTTTATTATTCGTCTATCTTGGACTTGGAACACTGGTACTGGGGATGTGATCGTGCATAGATTATTGTTGATTTTGATACCATGTAATGTGCATGTTCTCACCTGCCTAAATTATGGGTTGTTTTGGCTTTAATTTTTATTATACAGTACATATTGGTAAATAAACACATATCTAGAAAAGTAAAAAAGAGTAGCATGGAAGAGAGATTTCTTACCGGTGCTGTTCGTTTGCTCGTTCTATGGGCATACAGTATACCACCTATTTGTCGCTGCTCGGAACAGGAAAACTTTTACACGTTTTCTTTAAACATGGTACATATTATGCAAGCTTATTACTATTAATGTACGCATACATGGATACCCTATCATAAGAGCAGGGATGCTCTTGAGATTTGGGTGGCTATGAATTAATGTACGCACACATGGGCGCCCTATAATAAAAGGAGGGCCGACCTTGAGATTTAGGTGGCACAAGGCAAAGTCTCAACATTATCTATTTCTGACCAGTACTCCTTCCGTCCAAAAACAGGCATCGTTTTAGCCTCTGATGCAATGACCAAGGAGCACCAAAGCCACACCAATTTGCAATTAATCGCTCCGCTGCTCTTAGGCTAGTCTGGTGGGAGTTTCATTAGAGTTTGATTTGTATCTAATAGGGTGCCACATAAACGCTTTTGATGATGTGACAACGTATTTAATTAGAGCGAAAAGGTGAGTTTTATGAAGATAAAACTCTCTTAACACGAGTCATAAAATTAAATGTCAATAAAACCAAAGAATAAAACTCTCCGTTGGGAGTGGGTGTTTTATCCATGTTTTATTTCAATTTACAGTCTTAAAAACAACGTCATGAAATAATGAATATGATGATGCTGATGCCCTCAGCAGGCTCGCACTCTGCTGCAATGAATTCGATGAGAATATGAAATGATGAGGAAATTGAGTAGCGGCGTAGATAAAAGGACTGCAGCACTCCTTAGGAAAATCAATGTCATAATAATAAGGAAAAATTGGTTTCATAGCATCCAAAGATCACAATATTTAGAAAATATCATCGAAAGACGTCCGTCACATAAAATACCACCGAAAGAATAGACCGTTACCTAAAAATAGCATTCCGTCACAGTGGCCGCTTTTGCCGTCAATCCTTCTGCCGAGGCACATTTCTTTCTCAATCCACTGGCTTGCTCAGACGATACCTCACCATCGCCATCTTCGCCCTCGTCCAGCCATCGTGAACTCATCGCGAACTCGTTTGCATGCATACTGAAAGGATCAAGATGCCCAAGAGGGGGTGAATTGGGCTAATTCTAAAATTCTTTGCAATAATTAAATCCTATGATTAGCTCAATTAACTCCTTGTGCCTAGAAAGTGTTCCTAATTGTTCTACCACACAAAAGACTTACAACCTAAGTTCCAATCCTACTCTAGCATGGCAATTCTATGAATGTAAAGACAAGAATTGAATTGCTCAAAATAAATACTCAAAGTAATGCTCAAAGTAAATAGAGAAGCAGAAACACGACGATGTTTTGCCGAGGTATCGGAGAGTCGCCACTCGCCACTAGTCCTCGTTGGAGCAACCGCGCAAGGGTGTAGCTCCCCCTTGATCTGCGCAAGGATCAAGTGCTCTCTACGGGTTGATTCTTCGACACTCTGTCGCGGTGAATCACCCACAACCGCTCACAACTTGACTTGGGTCACCCACAAGCTCCACCGGGTGATCACCAAGTTCCCAATCACCACCAAGCCGTCTAGGTGATGGCGATCACCAAGAGTAACAAGCACGAACTCTCACTTGACCACGACAAGCCTAATGAGAAGGTGGATGCATACTTTGCTACTCTTGATCTTCACTAATGAGGGCTCTATTTGGGATTCTCAAATCTCAATCACCTCACTAGGACCTTGCTCTTCTTGGCACTCTCTAAGGTGTTTGTTAGCTGTTGGAATGAGTAAAAGTACCCCCCCCACACAAGTCGACATTGTATTTATAACACCGGCTGAAAAACGAACCGTTATGTGCCTCTGCGGGGTGACCGGACGCTCTGGTCATGTTGACCAGACGCACCGGTCAGTAACCCTGAACTCCAGTGGTTAAGTGCTGACCGGACGCGTCCGGTCACGTTTTCCCCTCACTGGAACCTTACTGATGTCGATCGGACGCTGGACCTCCAGAGTCCGGTCACTTGCTGAGCAGCGTCCGGTCAGTAACCGGAACCTGATCAGCGTCCGGTCAGCATTGATCGGACGCGTTCGATCAGGATTCTCCCTCTTTGGGACCTTACTGGAGTCGACCGGACGCTGGCCCTCAGCGTTCGGTCACTTGACCTCCCAGCATCTGGTCACTTCCAGACACTTTCACCTTGGTCAAATGAACTGACCGGACCCTGAGCCAGCGTCCGGTCACACCGGAGCCAGCGTCCGATCAGTATTTAACCCTCCATTCACTTCCAACTCTCGATCATATGTGAATGAAGTTTGCTCCATTGGATCAAAGGGCTGTTATGGAGCTACCTAGTGCTAGTTTAAACAAGTGTGCACCATACCTAACTCACTAGACTCACCTAGGTCAAGCTACCCGTTCATACCCCCCTTAATAGTACGGCCAAAGGAAAAACAAAGTCCTAAACTACTCTAAGTGTCTCTCCAACTCTAATCGACACTTAGAACTAGTCCATCCTTAACCTTGTCGTCCATCCTTTGAAAACCGAAACAATTTTCATCGTAGGGGCATGACAACCTTGATTGCCCATTCGATCTCCATTACCGTGACCTAACTTAGTTGTTTCTGCAAAACACACGTTAGTCACAGTAATCACGTATTGTCATTAATCACCGAAACCCAACTAGGAGCCTAGATGCTTTCAATCCCCCCCTTTTTGGTGATTGATGACAATACTACCTCGAGTATGTGAAAGAGATGAGGTTTTTAACATGCTTGGTTCATATAAGCTTTTGGCAATAAGAACAAAAGTGTTAGGCAAACTTAAATGACCCAAGCCATCATGATGTACTCAAAAGATATGAAATAAACATGAGTACAAGTAATGAAGCTCATTTGCATCGGAGTAACACACGGAAGCAAAGGCAAATGAGCAAAGCACAAGTGATATGACATATAAAGAATTGAAAGTAGAGAGCACACATGTCATATATCACGATCACATAGATATCACTTTCACATAAATAGTAGTAAACATGAATGCATAATGTATATCACACACACAAATGCATAATAGTTTATCTCACATATAAAAACTCTAAATGTAATAGATAAGCTAATATAATAACTAAGCTCCCCCTAGATAAGTCGCTCCCCCTAAGCCTAACATACTCGAACCCTCACCTCCTTTGGCGTCATACACCAAAACCTACGGGTCAGTCGGTGGGGCTGCAGCGGACAAGTCAGGCGCTGAGGTACGAGGAGCGAGGTGGAACTAGGTGCCATCATCGTCTGATCCTGAGCTTTGGGTTGTCTGACCCTCTGTAGCTGGTAGTGATGCTGAAGCAGTCTGGGTCGGATCAGGAACTGGTGCTGTTGTAGGCTGAGCTGGTATAACTGAAGTAGCCGACTCTGATGATGCCACTAAGGAGGGGAGCGTCTCTGTTGTTGCTATGATAGGTGCAGCCATAGAAGGACCTGGAACATGCATATATGGAGGAGTGGGTTGCCCTATCAACTCACTGAAGGAGGCTCCAAGACTCCTGGAGACTAAAGTATCTGGCACAAGCAGCGACGACGTCTGTGCCGATGTGAAGCCTATTTGGAGTGGTGTGAACTACGGGGCTACCACTGGCAAAGCGAACCACTAGGACACCTGCTCTGTCGGTGAAGCATACTGTGCTGGTGGCTGTCCCTGACTCTAAAGCCCACTAGGCTATAACGCTGGAGTCATCGAAGTGGTAGCAGGCTAACCAAGCTGGGGCGAAGCCTGTGGCGGTGGGGCCCCAATTGCTGTCACTACATGCTGCTTGAATCTGAGAAGCGGCTGCTGCATGAGGATCTGCTGCTGATGCATGGCCTGCTGCTGCTGCTGTAGCGCCTATGTCTGCTGCTGAATAACTAGCTGTTGTCGCTGGAACTCGTCCTGCCGAGTCTGGAACTGAGCAAATGTAGCAGCTGTCTCCTGAGCCTATCGTGCCTAGTCCTACCTCATCCGCTCAAGTATAGCTAGAAGAGCGGGGTCTATCTACGGGGCAGGTGGCGCTGAATTGGAGCTACCGGCCTCAGCATCATGTTGTCGTGGAGGCATCTGAGGAATGGGCTGGTAGTTATCATCAGAACTGTCACTGGGCTCGCTAGTGACCTATAACACCCTTGGTGTTACGAGCTTAATTAGCACCACGATTTAGACCTAAGTAAAAATTTCAAATCAAGTTTTCTTGGGTTTTAATTTAAAACGTACTCGAGGCGATAAGTGAATCCTGTATGACTTAGTTTTGTGGACTCAAATACATGCTCAAGTTAAATTACGCCGTACGTAGGGATATTCTGGACTGTCCGATAACGACGCTATCGAATGATTTGATCTTTAAGATTCGGCATGACGAGCAACTGCTATAATAGAATAAAAGTCCTTAATAAATAGAATGATATATATATATAGACTCATGGGTCTATTTTTATATGCATGAACGGTGATGAGAGTTTCCCTTTTTGCGGTGGAAATCTGTCCTCTGTACAAGTTGACCTCGCTCTCTCTCACGCGTCTATCTTCCGTATCTCCTTGGCTTGGCCTCTGCCTGCCCCTGTCTGCTCCTGTCTTCTCCGGTCATGTCTGTCTCCGATTGATTTTCCACTCCGAGCTGCTATCGCCTGAGCAAAGTTCCAACTCACGTATTTCCACGTCTCTGCCTCATCTTGTCCCGGTCTACCCTCGGTCTCTGATTGGATTGCCGAGCTGCCATCCATCTACCGCACCTGCCTGCGTACTTCTTGAGCGCCGAGTCCGAGCCGTTGTCTGCCACTCTTCATTACCTCCGTCGTCTTCCTCTCTCTGCTAGTTTTTCCCTGCATGAGCAGGCACACCGCCCTCCCTTCCCCACTCCTCGTCAGCACTGGGTGCCTGACCGAACCATGCCACCACCGAGTCCGCGCAGCCCGCTGCGTTATCGGAGCCACATCTCCCCTGTCGTCTCAGCTCCGTGGTGGTCCACGCCTTCCCCGTGCCACTCGCGTGCCCCTCGGCCTCGCTGCTGCCCGTAGTTGCGCGCCGCACCACCGAGCTCGGCCGTCACCGCAGCGCCCTTCCCTAGCTCGCCCATCCGAGCGACCAGTCATGGCCGCGCCACCGTGCCCTGCCCTCGCATGCGGGTGTTGCTCCTCGGCCCGTGCGGGTCTTGCTGCCACAGCACCCCGCCTCGCTGCCGTCCATCGCTGGACCTCGTGAGTGCGTGTGCGAGTGCCATGGCCGCGCCCGAGCCGCAGCACCCCGCGCGTCCCGCACCGGCACCTCCTCTTCTTCTTACCCGCGCGCACGTGCACGCCATGCCGCGCCGCTCCACCGTAGAGCTCCACGCTGCCTGCCTCACCCGGGACATGCGTAGCTCTGCTGCCAGCCGTAGCCATGCTCCTCCACCGACGCAGCCTCGGGCGGGCGTCATCGACGTCTCCGTGGCCGAAGCCGCTGCGCCCCACCCCGCACGTGGAGAGCCATGTCCGCCAGCTAATCTGCTGCCGCGCGCGTGCATGGTCAGGGCGCTGTGGGCCACCGTTGGCCATGTCGCCGGTGCCTGCGTGCATGGCCAGGCCCGCCGCTGCCTCGCGGCCGGTTTTTCCGCTGTTGCTGTGTAGTCCTGGCCGAGATTGATCGCCGACCGGTGCTCCCTCTGCTCCGTGCGCTGTCTCTGGGAAGGAGGAAGGTGAGATGGGTGATAAATCCAAGAAAGATTTTATACGGGGTTCTTTCCGCAAAATACTAGACTCAAGTAAATAGTGTTGTTGGACCTTGTCGTAATTTAAGGAATGTTTAGTGGCCTTCTCGCGTATGTGCCGCGCCTTGCCCCGCACCTGGGCCGTTGCTCGGCCGCTTGGGCCGAAGTCGGCCGTACGCCCCGCCCGCGCCGCAGGGCCGCTGCTAGCGCTTGGGCCATGCGCTGTGCGCCTGGGCCGCCAGCACGGTTATTCGCTACCGCTGGGCCGCTTTGCCACTGTCGGCCATTTCGTTTCTAGAAAATATTTAACTAATTAGTTTCGGTGGTAAACTTGTAAAATTAATATAAAACGGTGTAGGAATCCAAAAATGGTAAAACCACTTTTGCTAAGTTCCTAAAATCATGATCTACCTGTTAGTATAGTTGGTTCACATAGTGTGATATTATTCCTGGAAGCTATATAATTAATTTAAGATACTTAATGTTGTAAAATATAAACTTGTAGGGATTTTGCGTGGTAAATTGGTAATAGCGTTGGATCTGAAATTTCTATAGTAGATCCCTAGCAATATTAGTTACTCACCATAAATTTTGTAGCTCCAGAATAACTAGTTGCTAATTAGATAATAATGTCCTATTGCGAATAAAGAAACGACTTGGGTTTATGTAACAAAAATTATTGTTGGGAAATAATGCCTTATCCGACAACGTGTATATGTAGCCTAAGTACGGTCGTCGTTAGAACTAGCCTATTAACTCGAGAGACGTATGTCGTATTTTACGAGTCACAATTGCAGTTGATTAATTACATCTTTGCATTGCATCGCATGCATATCATATAGGTACGATGATGGATCAACGGATCGATCGAAGGATGATTGGGAATCCAAAGATGATGCAAGGGGCCTTCTATCTAGTTGATGGTGGATGATCTAAAGATGTAGATACTAACTTTTAATATATCTTATCCAGATAAGTCCCGGTGCATAACCCCTACTTTCTGCAGTTTAAATTATATTTGTGCATTAAGTTTCAAGGAGTTGAATGAAACCCACTTGCATATATATCTTTATCCTATGAGTCTTACTAGTATGATAGGATCAGGTAGATTGCTATGCTACAGGACTTCGATAGAAGTCGAGTGATTGCCTGTCACTCGCGAGATATAGGAAATATGTTACTATATGATTATCACCTGGAATATATAAAATGGTGGAAAGGAAAATGGTGACCGGACAGGGATATGGTTTGGGTATTGGTGGGTGTAAGAAGTTGTGTCACCGCGGAGGCGGGTCATAGCTTGGTTACACCGTTTTTCCCTCTCTGGTCTGTTAAGAACCGTTCGTTGCATAAGACTTTAGGCAGGTCACAGACTTATTATCCCGAGCACATACTTGTGTATGGCGCTTGGAAGACTTGTTGCTCTCTTGTCGCGGATCTGGCTCTTTCCGGACCGACTGTCAGAGTTTGTTTTTGGTGGAGGAGGTCCTTGCACCGCACTGAGTCCGAGACTCAGGGGTGGGGGCTTAGAGTCCCAGTTTAGACGAGGACCTAGACACCTAGGACAGGAGAGTGATGGGTTGGTCCTGCTTGTGCCTAGGGTACAAGTGAGGCGTGTGTTTTTGGGGTACCCAGCTGGGGGCAGTGATTCACGAATCGCCGGGCTATCCGGTACGGCTTGTCTACGGTTTAGCATCGTAATAAAAACTGAAAGATGAAGGATGGAAGATGGACAAAGGAAATTTGATTGCTTACCACCTGCTTAAAAGTAGCACAGGTTCTTATATAGAATGGTTAGTTAATGAACCAATGCGGCTATTAATAAAAATCGAATATAAGGACGCACGCTTAGTAACGCTTCCTGCAAATGTAATAAACCCACAAGCCAGATAGCCTTACATCTCCTTGGAGTCATTTCTTTTCTCCTGTCGGGTAAGTCTTGCTAAGTACAATTGAGTACTCAGGGTTTTATTCCCCCTGTTGCAGGTAATAGGTGGATGCTAAAGCTGACTCTTATGTGTGGATTCCTCCTGGTGGGCTCAGCGAGGATTCCTTTACGCTGTGATCATAGTTGTTATTTATAACTCTCACCAAATACTTTTATAAATGAAAGTTTAATAATCTGTTGTCATAGTTTATATATCAATACTTCATCATGTCATTAATAGATGTTTATTTCCGCTGTAACTCTGATCACATGTTTAGATTCTGCTGTTTAATTAAATTGTTTATAACTCTGATAATATGATTACATTCCACTATTATAATAATAAATGTTATACTCTGATGTACATGTAAAGTGATGTAAGAACTGGTTAAGAATGATGTAAGCTTTATTCTCTCATTTGTGATCCTGATGACAAAAATGTGGATTTTCGGGTTCTCCCCTGGGGTGTGCCTGACGGAACTGAGTAATTTGGTGTTCTCCCTCGTGTATTTAGTGTCTAATGGAAGACGAGCACTCCTATGAGGCATTAGATTAGGCGGTTCTGCCACATGACCAACCCCTCCTGCTGAGCAAGCTCTTCCTCCTCTGTGGCTGCAATACCCCTGATAATATCATCTTACTAAGCTACAGTCTCTGGCACCTCTGGATGACGACACAGCTGACTAGGTGCCCATGGTGTATTGTGGCGGATCATCTGAGTTAGGTTATAAGCAGGAAACTCTGTAGTGGCACAACTGTACTCAGCAATCATCTCAGGCGACCTAACTGTAACTGCTTTGTGGATAAGGAATGTGATCCAATGAGCATAGGGTAGCTACATGTGACCTCTGAAGCCCTCAGTTATAGTGTCCTCCATCTCAGATAGAAGAAGATCCTAGATATAAAAAACTATCTGCTGTATCAGAGAATTGAGAAGCCATAGCTAAATATGAGTCAGTCCCTCTCTGTATCCCATCCTTATAAGTAAAGTCCTCATAATAGCCTCAATCACGCGAGCGGTGGGCGTGAGATCACTAGGGTTCCTCCACGACCCCTCGCCAAAGGGCTCTATGAAACAGTGATGAACCAAGTCTGTAGGAGGTACCATACCACCATGAGGGTGTCTAGGGGGTGCGGTCTGTCCATAGCACACCTTATGGAGCCTGACTGGCTGCTCCTGAAGCCTAAGAATCTCCCTGACCCTGGTGCTCGTCAGCCGATATCTCTACCATCGAATGCAAAGTGTATGAACCTGTGCTGGGGGTCAATCCAGAGAGATGCATAGAACTGACGAACCCAAGATGGAACATATAATCCGGTCCGTCCAATCAAATTTGTCAGCCCTGGCAGATATGTAAGGTAGGGGCGAATGTGCTCTCTAGCTACTGCAACAATAGACTCGATGTTGCACACCCTCTGTGATCTAAAAACTACTCCGCTGTTCAGATAGGCATTATAGAAGTCCTCCTACAGGGGTATATAGAATCCCTCTGATGCTCTCTCATCCCTCCTGGGTGGAAACCACACCTCAAAGTCCATGAACCTTAGCTGCTGCTCCTGCTTGGCCGTGGCGGCCCTCAGGTCAAGATGGGTCACTAGAGGCGGACCCTGTGATCGAGGCGGTGGACGAGAACCCCTGTGCTGAGTGTCTGCCCTCGGCGTGACTGGAACATGAGTACAACTAGAGCTGCGTAACTATGGCTGTTGTGCCAAATCTGTCTCCTTGGCCTGCTGTACCTACTCACCCTCCTAAGACTGCTGTGCTGGCTGAGGCTGCTGCTATGGCTCCCCCTGAGGCTGAACCTCGTCAATGGCAACACGCCGTCCACCAATCATGAGAGTCCCAGCTGGACCACCATGAAGGCGCTCAACTCGCTCAAGTGAAGCCCTCGCTTCTGGTGAAAGCTGATCAGCAATCCGGACTCCACTACAAGTGCCTCCTCTCTCGGCACGCTCTGCGGCCTCTATAACTACGGCGGCTCTCACTGTGTCTATATCTGGATACTTGCGCTTCCTTACTGCCAACTTCTTGGTCGCCTTACCTTTTGGTTCTACAGGCTGGCGAGGCGGGGCCTCAGATCCTCATCACCAGGACCACCTCCGACATTCTTCATATGAGCCATCTGATGGATCAAAGAGGAATCAACTGCCGCTATCAAAGATCAACTATCACTTTTGAGGCTTGGCCTCGTTCTGTACTCGCGAGCTTGGCCCCGAGTTAACTGATAACTGCCACTGACACCACAACGAAACCAGCTTGCTGCACGATGGAATAGATAGGATATAAAAATAATTTAGATTATGCATCTAGAGATATAAAACCCTAATAGAGCAAGCAATTAGATATGAAATTGAAACGTGGGGCTTGCTACCTGTCGAACCAGCGAAACGGCGAGAAGAGGAACGGATCGGGGGACACCGAATCGGCTAGGGTTAGGGTTCCGGTGAGCAGCGAATCGATGGCCCTGGATGCAATTGAAGTCAGTGCTTTGAAACCAATCTAGGTCACGGACAAAGCAATGTGAGTGCCAGGGCATGGCCTTACCGACGCTGGGCGAGGGGCGTGGACAATGCAGTGGATCTCGGTGGTGGTTAGGGCAGTGGATGGCGCGTAGGAGAGGATGGCTTGGTGGCACGGGCTTGCACGGCGGCGCTAGTGAGGGGCTTGTGGCGGCACACGGGCACAGGGAGGCACGTGGGTGAGCTCGGTGGCATTGGTGCGAGGCTTGCGGTGGCGCGCGGGCAGGAGCGACGGCGGCGCGTGGGCAAGAGCAGCGGCGGTGCGGCGGCATGGCGGCGTGGGGCAGGCGGCTTAGGGCGATGCAGCGGCGCGGATGAGGGGAAAAGTGAATGGTGGCTCGCGTTATAAAGGGGTCCCCCGTGGGATGAGATAGGAAACAGAGAAGAATCTTGAAACCGCACGCAATCTATTGACCGGACGCTCCAGTGGTAGCGACCGGACGCTACCACCCAGCGTCCGATCGATTCCAGAGAGGTCCAATTCCTCTAGAATCATGACCGGACGCGTCCGGTGGACACCGATCGGACGCAGCCTGAGTTCGGTCAATACAACCTTCATCTTCTTCCACACGACCGGATGCTGAAAGCCTTCTAACCGGACGCTGAAAGCCAGTGTCTGGTCACTCCTTCGTAGCAAATTCACCTCCTGTGAACTGACCGGACGCTGGACTCCAGAGTCGATGCAGCGTCCGGTCACTCTTTCTTCAGCAAATCTTCAAAGTCCTTCATGCTGCCTGTTCTCAATCAAGTCCCAACATGAATAAGATCCAAATAAACACCAGTTGTGACTGATGTGAGTGACCTCTCTCAAACCCTCAAGTTTTTCAAAATATTTTGCCTTAGGCTATAATTCTTTTTAAGAAAATAGGCAATAAGAGGGCAATTTGAAGACAAACGACAAAATAACACTCATGCATATGCAATACAATACTTGTAAGTAAATCTAGTTGCTTGTCAAGTTTGATCCAAGGTTAAGCTTCTTCACACGTTTTTCGGCGGTTATCTTAACCATGTTAGACAAGCCCTATATGCATTACAAAACATTAAACATGTTGTATATTACAATGCAATGCAAGGGACAACATAAGCTCAATTTTTAGTGAAGTTACTAAAATCAAACACATTAAGTTCATTCCGCAATCTACAAAATGTTGCCTCATCTAGCGGTTTAGTAAAGATATCCGCCAATTGATCCTCGGTCCTTACACCTTCTAGTGATATATCATTTTTAGCAACATGATCTCTAAGAAAGTGATGATGAATATCTATGTGTTTGGTGCGAGAGTGTTGAACCAGATTATTTGCAAGTTTTACCGCACTTTTATTGTCGCACAAAAGAGGTACTTTATCTAGAACTACACCATAGTCTAGCAAAGTTTGTTTTATGTAAAGTATTTGTGCACAACAAGCACCCACGACAATGTATTCCGCTTCGGCGGTGGACAAAGCCACACTATTTTGCTTCATGGAGGACCAAGACACAAGTGATCTACCAAGCAAATGGCACCCTCTGGATATGTTCTTTCTATCAACTTTGCAACTGGCATAATCCGAATCGAAATAGCCAACTAATTCAAATATAGCTCCTTTGGGATGCCAAAGGCCAATGTTTGGTGTGTGCTTAAGATACCTATGGATTCTTTTTATGGCAATTAAATGAGTTTCCTTAGGATTAGCTTGAAACCTAGCACACATACGCACACTAAACATGATGTCGAGCCAAGATGCGGTTAAATATAACAAGCTACCAATCATAGAGTGGTAGAGAGTTTGATCAACTGGGTTACCTCCCTCATCTAGGTCGAGATGTCCATTAGTTGGCATTGATGTCTTGATTGGCTTACATTCATCCATTTTGAATCTCTTGAGAAGATCATTAGTATATTTTTCTTGAGAGATGAAAATCTCTTCTCTTATTTGCTTGACTTGAAAACCAAGAAAGAATGTAAGCTCTTCAATCATTGACATCTCGAACTCCTTTGACATCAATTTACCAAACTCTTTGCATGAATCTTCATTTGATGATCCAAAGATGATATCATCAACATACACTTGACAAATGAAGATATGCCCATCAAGTTTCTTGGTGAATAGTATGATGTCAACCTTCCTAATGGCGAAGCCCTTCTCAATGAGGAAGTCCCGAAGGCACTTATACCAAGCTCTTGGGGCTTGTTTAAGCCCATATAGTGCCTTGCACAACCTATAAACATGATTAGGATATCTAGGGTCTTCAAACCCGGGAGGTTGATCAACATAGACTAGTTCATTAATAAAGCCATTTAAAAATACATTTTTCACATCCATTTGATAAAGTTTTATTTTATGATATGATGCATATGCAAGGAGGATACGGATGGCTTCTAATCTTGCAACCGGAGCAAAGGTCTCTCCAAAATCCAAACCTTCAACTTGAGAGAACCCCTTTGTAACTAGTCTTGCCTTGTTCCTCACAACAACACCTTGATTATCTTGCTTGTTTCAGAACACTCACTTTGTTCTAATGACTCTTGCACCTTTTGGCCGCTCTTCAAGAGTCCAAACTTCATTGTGGGTAAAGTTGTTCAACTCTTCATGCATTGCATTTATCCAATCTAGATGTTGAAGAGCTTCTTCTACCTTAATAGGCTCAAAGCAAGAGATAAAAGAGTGATGAGCAATAAATAAAGCAAGTTTTTAAGATCGAGTCATTACACCCTTTGATGGACTCCCTATGATGAGATCTTGTGGATGATCTTGAAGTAGAGGTGTATTTCTTCTATTGACCACTTGAGGGGGAGGTTGTGGAGCATCAATATCTTGTGCTTGTACCACCATTTGTTCATAGGAGACATGAGTATCTTCATTTTCTACTCTTCCATCTTTCTCACCATCTTGTGGCACACTTGATGAAGAAGGTGGATCAATCACTTATACATCATCTTCATCATCTTTAGGCTTGATGTCTCCAATCGGAATGTTCTTCATAGCCTCTCTCAATGGTTCATCACCTACATCATCAAGATTCTTATGTGCTCCTTGGGAGCTATTAGATTCATCAAATTCACATCATATATTTCTTCAACCAAGCCGGTGGCATGATTAAATACTCTATATGCTTTGGACTTTGATGAGTAACCAACAAGAAAACCAATATCACAACGTCTTTAAAACTTTCCTAGGTGTTGCCGCTTCTTATAGATATAGCATTTGCAACCAAACACCCTAAAGAAGGAGACGTCCGGCTTCTTCCTATTGAGCAACTCATAAGGTGTCTTACCAAGAAACTTTTAAAGGAATAGGCGGTTGGATGCATAGCATGTGGTGTTGATTGCTTCTGCCCATAGAGCTTCGAGGGTGTTGTACTCATCTAGCATTGTTCTTGCAAGAGTGATCAATGTCCGGTTCTTTCTCTCAACTATACCATTTTGTTGAGGAGTATATGTTGTGGAGACCTCATGTTTGATTCCAACTTCATCACAATAAGCTTCTATGTTTGTGTTGTCAAACTCCTTCCCATTGTCACTTCTTATCTTCTTGAGCTTTACTTCAAATTCATTTTGTGCTCTCTTGGCAAACTTTTTGAAACAAAATGCAACTTCAGATTTGTCATGAAGGAAGAATACCCATATATACCTTGAATAATCATCAACAATCACAAGACAATAAAGATTTCCTCCCAAACTCTTATATGTTGTTGGTCCAAATAAATCCATATGAAGGAGTTCTAGCACTCTTACGGTTGACATAAAAGCTTTTGTTGGATGGGTATTTGCAACTTGCTTGCCGGCTTGACATGCACTACAAAGCTTGTCTTTCTCAAACTTCACATCCTTCAACCCTCTCACCAAATCATTCTTCATTAGCTTCTTGAGTGAGCTCATCCCAACATGAGCAAGTCTTCTATGCCATAGCCACCTAAGTGTTGTTTTGGTGGATAGGCATGTCTTCAAGTTTGCATCTTCAGAGGCAAAGTCCACTAGATATAGGTTGTTGTATCTAAATCCTTTGAATATCACATGATCATCATTCTTCTTGGATACAACAACCTCCTTCTTAGAAAACAAGCATTGAAAGCCAAGATCACACAATTGTCCAATGGATAGCAAGTTGAAACGCAATGAAGCAATATATAGCACATTGGAGATGGAATGATCATTTGATATAGCCACTTTGCCCAATCCTTTGCCCTTGCCCTTTGAGTTATATCCAAATGTGATTCTTTCTTGTCCATCTACTTCTTCATCTAGTGAGATGAACATACGAGGATCACCGATCATATGTTTTGTGCAACCACTATCAATAACCCAATGACTTCCACCGGTCTTGTAGTTTACCTACACACAAGAGATTAAGCTTTAGGAACCCAAACTTGTTGAGGGCTCTTCACCTTCTCAACAAGTGACTTTGCAACCCAAATTTTCTTAGGCCTATTCTTGTTAAGAGGACCTAAGAACATGACTTTCATCTTTCCACTAGAATCCTTTCTAAGCATGTAGTGAGCATTGAAGGTAAAAGGTCTAGCATGCTTGGGTAAGAGTTGTGGTGGTGGAGTTTGGCACTCATGAGCAAAGTGGCCTTCTTGTCCACACTCAAAACACTTCTTTGGCTTTGGCTTTTGTTGTTGTTGAGCTTGAGCCTTCTTCTCTTTGTTTGCCATGTACCCAATGCCACTTCTATCTATTTTCATGATGGTGTTCATTAGTAGCTCACTTTGAAGATACTTGCCTCTAGTAAACTTGCTCAATCCAATCTTAAGATGCTCTTTCTCCAACTTGAGCTTCTTGTTTTCTTCCTTAAGAGCATCATTGTTCTTCTCTTCCTTGAGTTTCTTGTTCTCATCTTTGAGCTTCTCATTCTTAAGGATCAAACCATCATCATGAACAATAGTTTCTAGCACAATGGACTTGGTGGTTTTGAGTTCTTCAAGATATTTCTTGAGCTTTTCAATGTCACTCTTGAGCTTGACAAACTCATCATAATCATCGGCCTCAACCACTTGCTTGCCCTTACTACTAGAACTTTGCTCAATGCTCTCAATAATCAAGTCATCACATGATGTAGCTATATCAATCTTAACAATATTGTTAGTAGCATCATGTGGCTCATTGGATAAGAATTCTTGAGCAATAACAAGATTATCATGATTAACCTTAAGAGTAGTATATTCTTCTCTTAGCTTGTTGTGGCTAGTGATAAGCTCATTATGTGTCCTATCAAATTTATCATATTTATCCTTAAGCTCTTTCTTAGAAGATTTGAGCTTCTTGAGTTTGGATGATATAGCATCATTAACTTCTCTAAGCTCAACACTAGCCTTTTCGGCTATATCACATTTTGCTAAAAGAGCATCATTTTTAGCCTCTAGCTTTTCATTTTTAGCTCTAGTTTTTATAATGATCTTAGTGTATTGTTTTAGCAATCTAGCAAGATCATCATAAGAAGGTGATTCATATTCATCATCATCACTATCGCTATCATCATCACTAGCATGCTCATCATCACTACTATTATCATTGTTAGATACCTTGCGATCACCCTTAGCCATAATGCATAAGTGTGTAGAGGATGATGACGGTGGTGGCGATGAAGATGATGAAGAGTTGATAACAATTGCGGCCACCTTCTCATTGTCACTATTATCATCGGATGAGGCACTAGATGAATCAATGTCCGTGAGCCAATCACCGATAATTTATGCCTTTCCACTCTTCTTCTTCTTGTGGAAGTCCCTCTTCTTGCCATCTTTCTTCTTGTATGGCTTGTTCTTCTTCTTCTCTTCTTCTTCTTCTTCATTACTTGAGTCATCTTTCTTGCCCTTGTATTTGTTCTTGAACTTGTCTTTCTTGGGCTTAGTGCATTGGTGTGCTAGATGACCAAGTTCTCCACAATTGAAGCAATCCATCTCAGAGATTGGCTTCCTTCTAGAGCTAGTGAAGAACTTCTTCTTCTTGCCATCAAACTTAATGCCACTCTTGTTGAGCTTCTTTAGCATCTTGGCGGTCTTCTTCACCATGAGAGCAAGACTTTCATCATCAAATTCATCATCACTTGAGCTCTCATACTCAAGTCTTGCTTTGCCCTTCTCTTGGCTAGCTTTGAATGCTAAGTCCTTATCTTTCTTCTTGGTAGAAGATGAACCATCTTGTGACGTGATGTACATGTACATCTCACGAGCATTGATCTTTCCCAAGATTTATGTCAGTATAGCGGTGGAAAGATCACCTTGATGTAGCACGGTCATAATATACCCATATTTGTCAATGGGGAGAACACTTAAAATCTTTCTTATAACATCGGATGGTTGCATTTGAGTGAGTCCAAGCCCATTGACTTTCTCTACAAGAACATTCAAACGTGAATATATTTTATTAGCACATTTTTTAGGAAGCATTTCAAAAGAGTTGAGCTTTTTCATGACAAGATGATAGCGTTCCTCACGCTCACTTTTAGTTCCCTCATGGAGCGCACAAACGTCTAACCATAGTGCATGGGCGTCTTTGTGGTTTCTCACCCGATTGAACACATCTTTGCAAAGGCCTCTAAAGATGGTGTTTCGAGCCTTTGCATTTTACTTCTCGTAATTCACCTCATCGCCTTGTAGGTTAGTAGCATCCTAAGGTTTTGGGAAGCCTTGTGAGGCGGCTCTAAGTATACCAACATCTAGAGCTTCTAGATACGCCTCCATGCGAATTTTTCAATAAGGAAAATCATCTCCCTCAAAGACAGGAGGAGGTCCATCCCTATGAGACATCTTACTCTAGGTGGTTAAGCCTAAATATCTGAGCACGAGGCTCCGATACCAATTGAAAGGATCAAGATGTCCAAGAGGGGGGGTGAATTGGGTTAATTCTAAAATTCTTTGCAATAATTAAATCCTATGGTTAGCCCAATTAACTCCTTGTGCCTACAAAGTGTTCCTAATTATTCTACCGTACAAAAGACTTATAACCTAAGTTCCAATCCTACTCTAGCATGGCAATTCTATGAATGTAAAGACAAGAATTGAATTGCTCAAAATAAATGCTCAAAGTAATGCTCAAAGTAAATAAAGAAGGAGGAACGCGGCGATGTTTTGCCGAGGTATCGGAGAGTCGCCACTCCCCACTAGTCCTCGTTGGAGCACCCGCGGAAGGGTGTAGCTCCCCCTTGATCCGCGCAAGGATCAAGTGCTCTCTACGGGTTGATTATTCAACACTCTATCGCGGTAAATCACCCACAACTGCTCACAACTTGAGTTGGGTCACCCACAAGCTCCGCCGGGTGATCACCAAGCTCCCAATCACCACCAAGCCGTCTAGGTGATGGCGATCACCAAGAGTAACAAGCACGAACTCTCACTTGACCACGGTAAGCCTAATAAGAAGGTGGATGCACACTTTGCTACTCTTGATCTTCACTAATGAGGGCTCTCTTTGGGATTCTCAAATCTCAATCACCTCACTAGGATCTTGCTCTTCTTGGCACTCTCTAAGGTGTTTCTCAGCTGTTGGAATGAGCAAAAGTACCCCCACACACGAGTCGAGGTTGTATTTATAATACCGGCTAAAAAACGAATCGTTATGTGCCTCTGCGGGGTGACCGGACGCTTCGGTCATGTTGACCGGATGCACCGGTCAGTAACCCTGAACTCCAGTGGTTAAGTGTTGACCGGACACGTCCGATCACGTTTTCCCCTCACTGGAACCTTACTGATGTCGACCGGATGCTGGACCTCCAGAGTCCGGTCACTTGCTGAGCAGCGTCCGGTCAGTAACCGGAACCTGATCAGCATCCGGTCAGCATTGACCGGACACGTCCGATCAGGATTCTCCCTCTCTAGAACCTTACTGGAGTCGATCGGACGCTAGCCCTCAGCGTCCGGTCACTTGACCTCCCAGCGTCCGGTCACTTCCAAACACTTTCACCTTGGTCAAATAAACTGACCGGACCCTGAGCCAGCGTCTGGTCACACCAGAGCCAGCGTCCGATCAGTATTTGACCCTCCATTCACTTTCAACTCTCGATCATATGTGAATGAAGTTTGCTCCATT